>NC_090450.1:664946417-665571417 GCF_031143425.1 Pleurodeles waltl | reverse complement strand
GCCCTTTGGTGTTCTCTGGTCCATGTAGATCAGTTTCATTTCGTCTAAAAAAGTTACTTTTTTCACATTCGTAGAAGTGCCTTCTCCTTCACTCAATTCCACATCCGATTCTCTTAGTGATGTCTCCGGGGAAACAGTGGTTTTCTCAGTTCCCATATATATATATAAATAATCATCATCATCAACAGAGGTGACCAGCACTCTTGGGTACAGCAAAGTTCTTTCTTTTAGAAATAGCAAACTTCCAGACAGACACGTTTTGGCAATGGCCCTTTGTCAATGTTGGTTCATTCAGCTTTCCATGTCAACTCTATTAGTTATCATCACATTGATAAAGAAATCAAAATGGACGTCCCAGTTTACTTAGCTCTATAATTGGTATAGATATGTGTTAGTCTTGGCATCCTTGGCTTGATATCCCCTATTTTTTTGCCTCTGTTTCCAAGGTTGTTGGTGTGTGCTGGACTCTGTTTTTGATGTTTTTGTTACCCTGGACACTTTACCATTGCTATCCAGTGCTAAAGTGCAAGTGCTCCTTTGTAAAATATATGTGTAATTGACTTTCCATGATTGGCATATTTGATTTACTAGCAAGACCCCACTATAGTGCACTAGAGGTGCCCAGGGCCTGTAAATCAAATGCGACTAGTGGGTCTGCAGCACTGGTTATTCCTCCCACATAAGTAGCCCTGTAAACATGGCTCAGACCTGCCACTGCAGTGTCTGTGTGTGCAGTTTTAAACTACCAATTCGACTTGGCAAGTGTACCCACTTGCCAGGCCTAAACCTTCCCTTTTTATACATGGAAGGCACCCCTAAGTTTGGCCCTAAGTAGCCCCATGTGCAGGGTTCAGTGCATGTTAAAGGTGGGACATGTGCTTATGTGTTTTACATGTCCTAATAGTGAAATGCTGCAAGGCCTATCTCTCTCATAGGTTAACATGGGGGCTGCCCTTAAATATTATTAAAGTGCAGTTTCCCTTAGGGAGCAGATAGAAATATGGAGTTTAGTTCACTGAGCACACAATTGAAACATACTTATTTTAGTGAAACTGGTTTTTAGATTGTGTATTTGAAAATGCCACTTTTAGAAAGTAGGCATTTTCTTGCTTAAAACATTCTGTGACTCTGCCTGTTTGTGGATTCCCTGTCTGGGGGAGTTTGACAGTTGGCTGTTTGCACCTCTCTCTAGACAGTGACATAAAGGGAGCTGGGGAATAGCCTGCATATCATGATGAGCCATCTGGTTGGGAGGGAGGTGAGGAGTGGTCATTCACACCTGAGAGACTGTGCCTATATATATACACACACACACACACACACACACATAGGATAACCAAACAAATGAATCATCTCTGCAAAGGTCACTCAGATAGATTACGTGAGGGCATATATATTTTATCCTATGGGTTAATCACCTGCATGTGAAGCCAGTCAGCTCTTCATCAGTGTTTAGGTCCCGGGGTATTTTAGTTTGGATGTCAATTATATAGCATGATTCCAGTGTCTAAGTAATAGAACTCTGTCATCCCCTCTTTTTTTCACTGGTACCTTATTGAAACAAAAGAATCTAACAAGACTGCTATCACTTTTGTGATGTTGGAAATTTTGTGCCACTGGGTAGGAGGGATCTCTGTTTGTAATTGCCTTCATATGTTCTAATATTGTTTTTTTTTGTTGGATGTACAGTGCTTCCAAAATACTGTTTGTCACAAGGACTGAACAGACAGTACACTGTATGATCCATATTACAATTTGTTAAGTTTGTAATCTTTCTGGGGAAATTTGTTCCTAGTATGATAACATTTTACAGCTATTTTTGCAAGTCTTGCATTTTTTGCATGGGAAACCTATCCATGTTTTTTTTATTTTTAGAAATGTCTATGTATCAACAAGTCCTTGAGGGACGTTGTTAGACTTTTCATCCTTAGCGTGGTCTCCCTTAACTTTTTGCCTCTGTTCCCCAGGTTATTGATGTGTGCTGGACTCTGATTTTGCTGTTTTTATTACTCTGGGCACTTTACCACTGCTAACCAGTGCTAAAGTGCACCCACACAAGTAACCCTGTAATCATGTCTCAGACCTGTCACTGCAGTGTCTGTGTGTGTATTTTTACACTGTAAATTCGACTTGGCAAGTGTACCCACTTGCCAGGCCTAAACCTTCCCTTTTCTTACATGTAAAGCATCTCTAAGGTAGGCCCTAGGTAGCCCCAAGGGCAGGGTGCAGTGTATGTATAAGGTAGGACATATAGGGGGTCATTCTGCCCCTGGCGGCCGGTGGCCGCCAGGACCACCGACCACGGGAGCACCGCCAACAAGCTGGCGGTGCTCCCACGAGCATTCTGACCGCGGCGGTTCAGCCGCGGTCAGAAGCGGAAAGTCGGCGGTCTCCCGCCGACTTCCCGCTGCTCGGGGGAATCCTCCATGCTCCGCCGCCATGGGGATTCTGACACCCCCTACCGCCATCCTGTTCCTGGCGGGTCTCCCGCCAGGAACAGGATGGCGGTAGGGGGTGCCGCGGGGCCCCTGGGGGCCCCTGCAGTGCCCATGCCCATGGCATGGGCACTGCAGGGGCCCCCGTAAGAGGGCCCCACTGTGTATTTCAGTGTCTGCAATGCAGACACTGAAATCCGCGACGGGTGCAAACTGCACCCGTCGCACCCCTGCAACTACGCCGGCTCAATTCTGAGCCGGCGTCCTCGTTGCAGGGGCATTTCCTCTGGGCCGGCGGGCGCTCTTTTGGAGAGCGCCCGCCGGCCCAGAGGAAATGTCTGAATGGCCGCCGCGGTCTTTTGACCGCGGTGCGGTCATTTGGCGGCTCCCTCCAGGCGGGCGACTCCCGCCGCCCGCCGGGCTCAGAATGAGCCCCATAGTAATGTGGTTTATATGTCCTGACAGTGAAATACGGCCAACTTTGTTTTTCACTGTTGCAAGGCCTGTCTCTCTCATAGGATAATATGGGGTCTACCTTTAAATATGATTAAAGTGTAGATTCCCCTAGAGAGTAGATGGACATGTGGAGTTCGGGGTCCCTGAACTCACAATTTAAAAATACATCTTTTAGTAAAGTTGATTTTAAGATTGTGCGTTTGAAAATGCCACTTTTAGAAAGTGAGCATTTTCTTGCTTAAACCATTCTGTGACTCTGCCTTGTTTGTGGATTCCCTGTCTGGGTCAGTTTGACAGTTGGGTTGTTTTTCACCTCGCACTGTACAGTGACACAAAGGGAGCTGGGGTGTAACCTGCATTTCCTGATTAGCCATCTCTGCTAGGAGGAAGGGGTGGAGTGGTCACTCTCATCTGAAAGGACTGTGCCTGCCTCTGACAATGCAGACTCCAACCCCCTGGTGTGTGTCTGAGGCCTTGCCTGGGTAAGGCAGGATTTCACAAGTAGGTGTGAGTCCCCTTTGAAGAAAGGTGACTTCAAATAATAAAATGGGTATAAGAATGGCACTCAAATCTACAGACTTTAGAAACACTTCTGGAACCAAGAGGAACCTCTGCCTGGAGAAGAGCTGATAGCTGAGGAAGAAGTGCTGCCCTGCCTGTGACTGTGCTTTGTGGAGCTTTCCTGCGGTGCTGCTTCTGCCAGAGTAAGAGGGCAAAGACTGGACTTTGTGTGCCTTCCATCTTGTGAAGAAATCTCCAAGGGCTTGAGTTAGAGCGTGCCTCCTGTTGTTTGAAGTCTCAGGGACAGCAAAGACTTCTCTCTGCCAGCACCTGGAGTCTCTGGAGAGACTCCTGCTCTGACAAGTGGTGCCCTATCCAGTCCCTGGGCCCATGAAAGGAAAGCTGGTGGAAATCCAAGGAAATCGACTTCGGACGACTCCGGACCGACACCACTGCTCAATCCGGTGACGCCGCCTGCACCCGACGCCGTAACCTTTGCTGGAACGCAACGCTCTTCACAGGCCCGACGCTACTGCAGCCCTGATGAAGTCCGCAACTCCGTGGAAGTCGCGCACCACGTCATGACCGACGCCGCTCGAAGTGCGCAGATTCAACGTTTCACACAGACGCAGCGATCCCCGACTTCGCGCATCGGCTTGTTTTCACCCTTCACCAAAGGTACTGTACTTGGGAGTCTATGCGACTCCGTGTCCGGCGCCGCTGGTGTCGGCTTGTTGGGAACGACTCCGTCACGACGCCGTGTTAACATCTCATCGAAGCATTTTTGTTTCTAAACACTATTTTTGAGTTTACTCTTTAAAAATTCATAACTTGACTTGTGTATGTCGGATGTTTGTCGTTTTGGTCTTCTTTTGTTTAGATAAATATTTCCTATTTTTCGAAACCGGTGTTGTGTCATTTTGTAGTGTTTTCATTAAGTTACTGTGTGTGTTGGTACAAATACTTTACACCTAGCACTCTGAAGTTAAGCCTACTGCTCTGCCAAGCTACCAAGGGGGTAAGCAGGGGTTAGCTGAGGGAGATTCTCTTTTACCCTGACTAGAGTGAGGGTCCTTGCTTGAACAGGGGGTAACCTGACTGTCAACCAAAGACCCCATTTCTAACAGACGTACTACACTTATATGTTATTAGTTGGTGGTCCGATAAGTCTGGACCCATTGTCAGATCACCTTTCCGGATATGGCAGTTTTGTACGGAATATACTATAAATTTCCAAAGTATCTTCCAAAAAACCTGTTATCATTCTCAATTTTGAGCCTTCATCATTATTTTTTTTGTTCCTTAGTAGTTCCTCTCTCTGAATGCTATGTTCCCTCTCTTCTGCTCTTTTTAAGACATTCTTGAGTAGCCTCATGCTTCAAATCTCCTCATTATCTACCTCACCAGGTTATATTCCTGCTCCCTAGTTCAGTTTCTTTTCCTCCTAAAGAGCTCTCTGAAGGGTATGCTCCATTTCAATCTTTTGTGGTAGTTACTTGTTGCAGGTAATAGAGAGTTACCAGTGATGGGCTTCCTGTATAAAGATGTACATAATCGTCTATCTGCTATGAATACCATCAAATCAAGACATGTTTCTGTTTCTGCACTGAACTTACTGGTGAACTTAAGCTTGACCTCATTACTGTTCAGGGTTGAAATATATTCTTGTGCTGATTCCCTGCTCCCTCACCAAATTATGAAAAGGTAATCTAGATGCCAGTGGTCATTTATTTCCACAGAGACCACCTTCTTCTTCCACCAGCACACAAGCAAGTTTGCGTAGCTGGTGGGGTGAAACAGATATCCATTTCCATCCTGTGCATTTGCCTGTAGTAGTGCCCACCAAACATGCAAATGCTATTCTTAAGGCAGAATACCACAAATTGCAGTAGCATTTTGTTGTGATCATAATACGTTAGAGATCTATCACATAAAAAGTACTCAATAACTGTAAGACCATCTTTGTCTCCTGTATTTGTTTATAGACTGGTTATATCTATTGTTATCATATGAAATTCTTCCCAGCCAATATTCTCGATCCTTAACAGGAAGTCTTTGGTGTCTCATAGGTATGAGGTCAAGCTCTTCACAAAGGGAAATAGATAGTGGTCTATATATGTCAATGTTTTCTCCAAAAGGGTCATTTTAGATCAAATTATTGGATCACCTGGGGATTTAAAAACATGTTTGTGTATTTTTGGTAAATGATAAAACAATGGGTTTGTGGATGAGGGCATCTTATATACTGAAAGTCTTCTAGGTCTATCACACCCTTATCATACCATTCCTGGAGCATGTAATGAAAATCATTGATGTTTTGGAGGTACTCTAATTTCTCAATCTGTAAATAGCAAGATGAATCATTGAGTTGCCTTAATGCTTCATTGTCATAATACTCTTTAGTCAGAAGAACTATATTACCCCTCTGTCAGTGGGTTTTATAAGTATTTGGTCATCTTTTCACAGATCTTCTAGCACCCTACATGGTTCTTGTGTGATGTTGCTCCATGCCTTTTTTCTTTTACCTTTCTGTCTCAATTGCATCAGCTCATTAGTAATGATTTCATGAAAGTTGTCAATGGCATCAGTTGTGGTTTGTGGAATAAATGTTGAGCTACAGTTCTATTTCTTGGGGCACCAAACAGTTTTGCAAAAGTTAATACACGCCCTGATTCATAATCTCTGGCATCTCTTATAAATGTACTTTGTTTTCACTGTTTAATGGTCTCTTCATATGAAGCAAGTCAGGTTCTCATACTTTCTCAAAGTTCCTCTTGTTTATTCTTGTTGTCATCTTTAGTTATGTCTTTTTCCAAGGTTTCAATTTCTCTTAGTATTTTTTTCTATCACTCCATGCAAATTTCACAGGAATATATATATAAATGACTTTTGTAATTTTAAAGATCAATGAGGATGACACTGTGTCAATCCTATGCTTAAAATCTTTCTGTACAAATGGCAAAAAAGATTGTCCCTATCTAGCTTGGCTTGGATAACACTGTGCTGATCCTATGCTAAAAAACATTGCGAGATAAACAGACATTCGAGGTGAGCAAATCTAGCGTGTCACTGGTGTTGAAGGGTGCTCCTTACTGGAGCTGTTCTCCACCTAAACTTGGGAACTACCCAGAGTTCTTGATTCTTTTTTGCATAATATATGTGTCACTCTACCTGAAAGGTTTTTTTTTTCTCCCTTCCTTATTGTATTGTATATATATGCATATATATATATATATATATATATATATATACGTATATATATATATATATATATATACACATATATATATATATATATATATATATATATAATGTTACAGGGATGTTATAGTAAGGTAATAGACAGCTGTTTGACAGCTCTCCCTTCATCGGAGCAGAGTGTTTCCACTCTACAGCAAACAGCTGTACAACTATGTCCCGGGGTGTACATAGTAGGAGCCGGCCTTGTGTGTTTGTGGTCTCCAGGGCCATCAGTGGCTCCATGAGGGGGGCGCACGGCCCCCTCCAATGTTCATAGCCCCGGGAAGGTGGTGGTCCCCAGTGCTAGAGAGGTCCAAAATTGACCCCTAATCTATTTTTGTAACATTGGCCCTGGGGAGGTGGTGGTCCTTGGGGCTGTGAAGGGGCTGCATAGTCCGCTGCATACAATGTGATAAATGCCCTGGGGAGCTGGTGGTCCCTGGGTCTGGGGGGGTGCAGCCCCCCCACACACAATTAAAGAAATGGCCGAGGAAGATGGTGATCCCTGGGGCTGTGGTGGGGCTGCATGCCCCCCACACTCAAATTTGACAAATGCCCCTAGGAGGCGGTTGTCCCTGGTGCTCTGTGTGGGCCGCCCACCCACGCATTAATTTTGATTAATGCTCCAGGGAGGTGGCAGTCCCCAGGGCTGCAGGGGGGCCGGGGAGGTGGTGGTCCCCAGTGCTGGGGGGGCAAGGCATACCCCTATCGATTTTGTTTAATGTCCTGGGGAAGTAGTGGCCCTTGTGGCAGTGGGGGGCTGCGTGCCCCCCAGCACCATATTTACTTTATGCCCCGGCAAGTGGTGGTCCCCAGGTGTTGGAAAGTGGATTATTGGGAACGCAGGTAGGTACTACACTTAGCAACAGGAAACAAACCCCAACGTGGTCCAGTTAAGGTCTCACTAAATTAATCCTTGTTCAACCCTTGGTAGCTTGGCCAATGAACAGTTAGGCTTAACTAAGGAGATAGGTGTGTAGAGCATTTAATATAAGCAAAACAGTAAATAAATAAAACATAACACACAATAAAAATCCAACACCAATTTATAAAAAAGGAAAATATTTTCATCTTTAAAATGACACCAAAATGACAAAAATGCAATGTAGTCAACTGGAGAAATGAATTTTTAAACATCAATGCCCTCATTATGACCGCCAGGGGCATGGTGGTGGTAACACTGCGACGGGCTGGCAGTGAAGACTACCACATTATGAGTGTGGCGGTTTGGGCTCTGCCAACCCGCCACATCCCCTCTCAGACCGCCAGGGCAGTTGGACCCGCCGGGCCGGAGGTGAGCATCTCTGACCCGGTGGTCCAATGAACACCGCTGGGGGTATTAGTGGCCGGCTTTCCACCAGGATTTCCACAGCTGTAGCATCACCATGAAAACCCTGGCGGAAAGGGTACCGGTGACAGGGAATTTCTTCTTGTTACCTGCAGACGCCTCCCCCACCACCCCACCAGCAAGCACAATACTCCCCCGCCCCCCTCCATACCAGAACCCCCACTCCCCTATTTAGGTACAGCACTCCCCACCCCCTGCTTGCTTGCATACACTCACAGACAGCCACACGCACCCTGCATACACTCATTCACTGACTCAACACTGACATACACGCATTCATTCACATGCATCCATACATGCATTCACTTCAACATTCATACACACTTTCACTTCAACATTCATACACCCATTCAACCATGCATGCACACACCCATACACACATGCATACACACACGCAGACACACACATACACACACGCATTCACACACGCAAACACCCACACACACACGCATGCACAACACTCCCTACCCTACCACCCCCATCCCCTGTCGAACACCCTCCTTACCTTATCCGGCGAGGAGGTCATCTGGCAAGGACACCGCCAGGCCATATCACAGGTTGTAATACAGCTGGTGGAGTCCTTCTGGCAGGGTGGGGCTGACGGGGGAACCGCCCATGCACCTCCGCCCGCCAGCACGACTACTGCAGGATTTCTGCCCAAAATATGGCAGAAATCCTGCAGTACTCATAATATGGTGGGCGGAATACCGCCAGCACTGGTGGTCTTCTGGTGCACATGGCTTTGGTGGTCTTTCAAAAAGACCGCCGAGGTCATAATGAGGGCCTAAATGTTTTCTAGCTCCTAAAAACCAAATGTACCCCTCTAGACATCTGGTCGCACTCTACCGGGGCAAACTCTAAAGTTGATGCCGACAGTAAAATACCCCTGCTCAGCTACACTGAGGGGGAGGCCTCAGTTAAAGTTTTACCTTCACACTTAGAACATTTCTTGAACATTTTCCTCCAACCGGGACGAAGTCACAAGTTGAGGTCGACACAATGGAGCCCTCTTCAGATACACTGCATGGGAAGCCTCTGTTGATTTTTTATCTTTGGACTAACAAACCTTCTCGGGAAGATTTCTCCAGACTGGAACAAAATTAAAAGTTGAGGCTGACCTCGATGAAACCCTTCTCGGATTCAATGCGCTGGAGGCCTCGGACAAACATTTACCTTCAGACTTAGAAACTTTTTCAGAGCTTTTCTTCCACGATGTTGGGCAATCCTCATCAGCAAGCCGATTTCAATGCGATATTGAGGGATTGACTTTCTGCAAGCCCCCAATCAAATCCTGGAAGTCTAGGGCCCCGGAGATTTTAAGCGGGTTTAACTGACGAACCTGGCCGGGTCAGGTTTGACGTTGGCTGGCTTGACTCGTGACGTCGGGTCAGTCCACTTATGGAGCTTTTTCCCAAAGTTGATCCAAACTTCTGGATCTACTTCCAGAAGTACTTTTTGGGCCCTTAAAGTATCCACAAACTTACTCCAAGGTTCCAGAAGCTCTGACTTGGTCCATGGAGGTTTGGACTGCAATTCCCTGAATGCACCTAGTCAAACTCCTTGAATGGTCACTGAACACTTGTCAGCAGGGCTGTTCTTGCAGGACTTAATGAAGGGGATTCTGGTCAGCTCCTTTGTACCTGTTGTCTATAGGGAGTCGCTTCCTGGAGTTGTAGAAGTAAGGCAAAGTCCATTTCTTGGTGAAGCCCAGAGTGTGCAACTGGTGCAGTCCTCCTGAGTGCAGGGTCTAGGTGCAGACCGGGGTCTAGCAGATCAGCCCTTCTTCTTCATGTCTCTTCTTCCAGCAGGAATCTGAAGTGCGGGTGGTTCTGCCATATTTATCCTTGCTCCTGGGATGGAAACCAGGAGGGTACTCCTTTCCAATCATGGGCAGGCCAGCACCCTCTTGAGTGACCACTTCCTAAGAAGTGTAGCAAAAATAAATCCCAGGGAGCTACATTCCTCCTAAATCCAAAATGGCAAACATTCAATCTTAGAGTTTAGATCTGGCTGAGTACACTCACTGGTGTCACTAAGTTTCCTTTAAAACACCTCTTTCTGGCCCCTCTCTTAATCTAATCAGGGGACACCTGGCTGTCTGGGGCTGCAGGAAATGGGGGAGGTCCAGTGCTGTCCCAAATGTCCTTCCCTCTTTGAAGTCCAATTTGGCTGCTCTCCCCCCATCCTGTTCTACCATCTGTTGAGGCAGTTCTTCTCCCACCAGATGCTTCCTTTGTTTCAGCCCAGGTCACTTCACACTTCATCAAGGCAACCTGGCTCAGGCTGCTAAAAGCTGACCAATCAGAGAAGGGCACCACAGGACTGAAGTTGGTAACTTTTAGCAAGAGTTCTAAAACTCTTCCCCTGTCCAAGTTGTATTAAATTCAAAAGTCGCAATGGATGGATTTATTATAACCTTTAATTTGGTATCAAACTAGCTATATTTAGCTCCTTCTTATGGAAGATAAGACTTTATATATATAAAATAAAGTCTCCCTATGTTGGCCTATATAGCTCATCTACTGCAATGAACATGCATTTAGCTATTTTTTCCTCACCAGAGTTCATAAAACATCTTTTATTAAGTCCCTGCTCATGGCTTATGATTAAACTGCACCCAACCCTGGGGGCACTTAGGGCGACCTTAGGGATGACTTGCATTTAAAAATAAGGTAGCTTAGGACTTTGAAATACTTTTAATTCCAAAGTTGAAGTTGGGGTTAACTTTAAGTTAAAGGCAGGCCTGTTTTTAATATGGCACTGGGCACTGCAGCAGTGCACCTATGGGTGTACTATCTATGCTGGGTCCCCTAAACCTACATGCCCTACCATATACTAGTGACTTATAGGTAGTTTGGTACAGCCAATTATAATTCACCTAATTTGCACATACAGGGGGTCATTCTGAGTCTGGCGCCGCCGCCCGCCAGACTTCCCCCCTCCAAAATACCGCTCCGCGGTCGAAAGACCGCTGAGGGTATTTTGGCTTTTGCACTGGGCTGGCGGGCGACCGCCAAAGGCTGCCCGCCAGCCCAGTGCAAAAAACCCTTCCCAGGAGGACGCCGGCTCAGAATTGAGCCGGCGGAGTGGGAAGGTGCGACGGGTCCAGTTGCACCCGTCGCGAATTTCAGTGTCTGCAAAGCAGACACTGAAATTCTTTTTGGGGCCCTCTTACGGGGGCCCCTGCAGTGCCCATGCCATTGGCATGGGCACTGCAGGGGCCCCCAGGGGCCCGCGACACCCCATACGCCATCCTGTTCCTGGCGGGAGAACCGCCAGGAACAGGATGGCGGTATGGGGTGTCAGAATCCCCATGGCGGCGCAGCAAGCTGCGCCGCCATGGAGGATTCAATAGGGCAGCGGAAAACCGGCGGGAGACCGCCGGTTTTCCCTTTCTGACCGCGGCCAAACCGCTGCGGTCAGAATGCCCTGCGGGGCACCGCCAGCCTGTTGGCGGTGCTCCCGCCGACCCTGGCCCCGGCGGTCCGTGACCGCCGGGGTCAGAATCACCCCTACAATGTTAATCATAACACAGGCCATGGGATTGTTTAGCTGTGCCCAGGGCATCATCAGAGTCAGGAAAACATCAGTATGATTGAAATATGGGGACAGGAAGTGAAGGGGCTTCTGCAATCAGCCCAGTTTTCCCACACCGGGGAAGTGAAGGGGTAAGCACCCTCCATGTTCAAATATCAATGGCCCCGGGCTCTTGCCCAACTGGGGGTTTAATTAAAAAAGCGTGGGTGCCCACACTTGTTCTTTTTTCTTTTTTTTTTTTTTTAGACCCACCACAACATTCACTGAAATGTTATTTGCCCTGCAGGTATATATATGTATATATAGGATTTTTTGGGGTGATCCATCAAGCAGGGGCTTAGCAAAAGGAGGCTAAAAAACATTGCATTTCAACTGTTAAATCCTATAGAATCTATCAATGCATCTGCACCCCAAACCACTGGACAAAATTACACAAAATGTGGCAGAAAGTTAGCTGTTGGTACACAGACTGTGCTTTTTGTTAAGTGGGGTAAATCCAGTAAGCATTTTTTGAGAAATTTAAGGAAATTCAAATTTGTATATCTCTGCCCACAACGTGTTCACGAACAAAGACGAGCTCATGCAGGGAAATGCATGGCTCTGATTGGCTGCCAACACTTCAAACCAGAAAAAAAAGTAAAAAAATATAATTAAAAAAGGGGCCAAGGTAGAGACACCCTGACCCCCTTAGCACTGGTGGAGTGGTCCCAGAGCCCCACCCCCCCAGAGCAAAAAAATATTTGTTTAAATTATTTTTTTGCTGCAAATCACAATATTTGCAATATTCATGGCTAGAAAATAGAAAAAAAAATAAGCATGGACTCCTGGCATGGATTTTTTATAGGCCTTCGGGTAGGTCTGTTCGCGTTGGCATTAAACATTTTGTGTTGGGGGGCCTCCAGGCCCCGCCACAGCCCTGGGGACCACCACCTCTCCTGGGCTCTAGTTTTTATATAAGGGGGCCCATAGCCCCCTCACTGCCCTGGGGATTGCCACCTCTCCATGGCTGTGTTGCTTATAATATGCAGGAGGCCCTCCCAACCCTCTCCCACTGCTACAGGGACCACCACCTCCCTGGGGCATTTAAGTATTAAAATGTGGGGAGGCCCCCCTGTGCCCCAGAGACCACAACCCTGGGGCAAAATGTAATTTATGTGCTGAGAAAACGCAGCCCCACTCCTGCCCCAGGGACCACCATCTCCAGGGGCTGTTCTCGTTGGATGGGGGCTGCATGGCCCCCCTTGTGGAACCACTGATGGTCCATTGGACCTCCATCCCCCAGGTACGGCTTCTACTATGTCCCAGGTTGCCAAACCCTGGGACATAGCCGTCTGCAGCTCTGCAGCTGCAACCAAGCCACAGCAAACACTTTGGATTTTGACAGAGGAACCTGTAAAGCAGGTTCAGCTGTCAAAATCTAAAACTTTCATCTCTGTCTCCTGCACACGTGCAGGGGACAGAGATGAAATGCTTCAGCAAGCACAGAGCTGATGTCAAAGCAACTCTGTGCTTGCTAAAGCAATGGCACTGCGAGTTAAGCCCTAAGGCTTCACCTGCAGTGCTAGGTCACCCGTAATTGGCTTTTTATTAAAAAATAAATAAATATACAGAAATAAATAAATAAAATAAAATGTTGGGACCATGTGGGAGCCCTTGAGGGTTCCCTCGCTGTACCAGCTAGCCAAGGGTTAAAAAAACATGGCTCAGTGTGAACGTCTGAGCTTGAGGGGTTTGAGTCTAACTGGACTCATTACCATTTTTTTTTATATAAAGCAAATTATTATATTTCTTTTTTTAAAAAGATCTCTCTCTCCCTCTCACATTCTTTCTCTCTTTCAACCAATTCTCCCACTCACACACACACACTCACACTCAGACACTTATGTACCCACTCAGACACTCACATACCCACTCACAGACCCACTCAGACCCTCATGCACTCACTCACAGCCTCAATCAGACCCTCACACCCCCACTCACATCCACTCAGACAGTCACGCACCCACTCACACACCAACTGAGACATTACACACCCACCCAAAGAGCCACTGACACTCTGATGCACACACTCACACACTCACACACTCTGATGCACACACTCACAGACGCATGCACATATTGACACACCTACTAAACCACTGATGTATGCACTCTCACACCCAGACAGACACTCTGACAGCCATTCATACAGTCTCTCACACCAAGAGAGGCCGCAGCCAAATTCCATCATGCATGTGCCAATTGCTGTGCACAGTATTGGGTTAGGTGGTTAGGGGGGTTGGTAGCAGGAACTGGCAGAAGGCCAACCCTTGCAGGCAATCCCTACTGCCTACGGGACAAGGCTGTGCATGGTGCAAGGTTGGGTGCTTATAGGGGGTTGGCCTCTGGGCCTGGATGCAGGCCAGTTCCTGTGGCCAACTGCTGCTGCACACAGCTGAAGGCCATGCACAGCAGTGGTTGAATTGACATACAGAATTGAAAATTACTATACATCAAAAAACATAGATATTCACTGAAAAAAAACAAATGTCACAGTGGCGTTATAGCTAACTTCTGAATTTACTTGTACAAAACCATAGAAATTCAGCAGTTATAGTTAGAGTTCTTTCAAGTAACTAAACTTCGCACCCTAAGGTAACTATAACTCGCGCCTTCGCCATGCGCAGCCAATTACTCCAAATATTATATCATTAATGACATATCGTTGACAAATCTTTACAAACATTTCTCCAAACATTTGACAGTCATGTGAGCTGTGAGTTGTAGTGATCTGTCCCTCTAGGGAAGCAAAGGTTTTGCGACCCTTTCGATCTCGTGCTGAGCTCTGATTGGCTGCCAACAGTTCAATAGGGAAGTGTTGTCAGTCATGTTAGGGATGCCAAAAAAATGGCACAGTGAAAGCTACAAGATTTCACTGCATCATTTTTTCCTTCATTTATAATGCCTACACATTGCTGCCGTTAAAGAAACGGTCCTAAAATAACCTATGGGCCTCGTAGGTGCTTTGCTGGACTTGCGCCATAATTAATGGCTCTAATCCAGGAAAGCACCACAATAGCGTCATAAATTCTGATGCTATTGTGCTAAGCTGCACCATGGTGCTCTGTACTGTAAATTCAGCACTACCATGGTGACTTTAGGAGGACTAAGGGTGACACAAGAAAAGTGGTGATTCAAGACTGATACACCACTTTCTTGTAGATCTGGCCCATATTTCATTTTAGGTTTTGATGAATGATAAACTTATTGAAATTGAAAAGAAAAATGTTTTTTTTAATTAAAAAGAGTGAGATCAACTTTCATTATGTAACTTAAATATTTAGAGTTGAAAAGAAACCTTTTGACCCATATTTATTCTTCTTTAGCACCACATTTGTCATTTTTTGATGCAAAAGCGGCGCAAACATACAAAATACAATTATATTTTGTAAGTTTACTCCACTTTTGCGACGCAAATACAACACTAAAAAAGTATAAATATGGGCCTTGGTTTTTTAAGTGACTTTGTATGGTTTATTTATCTATTTCCTCATTTTAAAGTGCCTGTAACCTTTGTTTTTTTTTCAATGAAGTTCTATTTTTTGGTAATTTAAAGTCATTTTCATTGCTATACATTAATCCAAACACTGCTGCGAATGTCCTTTGGCCATGTGACACAGTGATTGGCCGCAGGGCCTGGCCTCACACACCCACTCACACAGATACTCACACACCCACTCTCACACCCATACAGCCACTCGCACACCCACTCACAGACCTATACAGCCACTCACACAGCCTCTCACTGATGTATATAGCCAATCACATACTCACTCACACACCCATTCAGCCTTTGACACAGCTACTCACATGCTCAGTTGCACAGTAACATACTCACTCATATACCTATACAGTTACTATCACCCCAAGTGACAGACACACAACTATTTACAACCCAGACAGAGACCTACACAGTTACTCAAACAACCACTCAAAAACACGCTCACATTCTCACAAACACCCTCACACACCTAAATAGCCACTGACACACACTTATACATCCATACGGATACTGACACTACTACGATACACTCATGGAGCTACACACAGAGGCACTCATATACATACAGTCACTGATGTCACTGATGTACTGAGATACAGACGCAAATAAGCACACAACCACTTATATACTCAGTGTATGACACATACACACACTCACACGCCCATTTACAACAATGATAAAATCACTCCCACACTGTATCTTATTGGAATGTAGCCTGTTATTCAGGTATTATAATAAATGTGTCGCTCTTTTGTTATGGATTTGGTAGGGGACGGATCTGTGGATCTATCAGGAAGCACAAATGTGTTGCTAGTTTGTGTTGGATATGTGCTTTTGGTTTCAAATCTGCAATGGATCTATAGATTTAAGTGAATCGATTAAAAAAGAGTTTAAAAAGAAAATAACCTAAAGTTTGCAAATAGGGTTGGGTCTGAAAAGATCCTTTATCTTTATGATGTGTGAATGATTATTACACATAGAGCAGGATGCAGGTTTTCAAGTTATTGCCTTTCTGTGAAGCAAACTCCATAATCTCCATAATTTCTAAATATTCCGTCCATATCAAAGCTTTCATTGTTGTGGGATATAGAGCCCATCTTGTGGTCTCGGGGGAATGTAGAAACAGTTTTATTGATACGTTTCCAGGATTTTTCTTTCTTTGGGCAAAATTCTATTGAGCACGTCCATTTCTGCCTTTGGCAGATTTTGGAGAACACCAAAGCAGTGTGTTGGGAAAATGCCATTCATTTACCAAAAGTAACCTCATTAGGATTTCAAGTCCTACCCCAGTAATTGTGCATATGGCATTGCCACAACAGTGCACAATCATAAGGTCTGGATGTTGGAAAACCACAATGCTTTCATCCAAAGGTAGCAACTGATGGCACTTAAACCCTCTCTGGCTAACACAAGTAATACCTACACTAGGTAAACCCAAGTCCCAATCAATGACACTCTTTCTAGCAGTCTCTATGGCCCAAAACACACTTTGGCCATTTTTGAGGCAAACAGGAGAAGCTGCAGCTGAATGAGGTAGTTATAAACATAAAAGGCAGTTAAAATCGGGAAATCATCATGGAAAATATAAAAAGAATATTTGATTGGATGGGGAAAGGGGGTTAGTGTTTGGAAAGACAAAAGGTGGATGGGAGACAAAGGGTGTGTTGGAAAATGGGCTATTGGTAAGGGCAGGCAGGTACCTACACTTAGCAACAGGCCACTAACCTACACTTAAGTCCAGTTAGATCTCAGTAAACTAAACCCAGCTCAACCCTTGGTAGCTTGGCAACGAGCGACAACGCTCAACTGAGGAGACAGAGTGAAAAGCATTAAAATATCACAAAACAGTAATTAAATAGGAAACAGTTTAAAAACCCCAAACCAATTTATAAAACTAGATTACATTTTTATCTTTAAAATGACACAAAAAACTAATAAAATCGGATAAGGGGAACTGGAGATATGAATTTTTAATGAATCAATGCTTTCTAGTGCATAGAAGCAACAAGCGCTCAAAGGGTTAAAAAAGGTCACACTGGAAGGAACAAAGTCCAGAGTTCAGGCCACCCACGAGGTAACACTGTCACACTTACTTTCAGAGGTGTTTGATTCAGGAAAGTGGTCCACAGCACCAGCCAAGGGTTCAGAGGCCATGGTATGCCTCTTGAGGTCTGGGACTACAACTTCCACAATGCACCTCTTCAATTTATAGAGTTGCTCCAAACATCTCCAAACCTCTGGATCTTCATCCAGAGGTCCTTTTTGTGTCCTTGAAATGTCCACAACTTGATCCAAGGTTCCAGAAGCTCTGAATTGCTCCTTGGGAGTTGGGACTAAAATTCCCAGAATGCACCTGGTCTGAATCCTCAAATGGCCACTGGATGCTGGCCAGCTGGGCTCTGCTTGCAGGACATGATGCAGGGGACTCTGGGCAGCTCCTTTGTACCTGTAGCAAACAGGGAGTCCCTCCTTGAACTAGTTGGAGCCAGGCAAAGTCCTTCTTGTGGTGAAGCCCAAGTGTGCATCTGGTGCAGTCCTTCAGAATGCAGGGTCCAGGTGCAGGCCAGGGGTCCAGCAGGGCAGTCCTTCTTCTTCTGTAGTTCTTCCTGGTAGGGATGTGGTAGGGAACTGAGGTGTGGGTGCAGGTCTGCCAGTTTTATCCTTCCTCCCGGGTGAAAAACAGGGGGGGGGTCCTGATTCTCCAATCAGGTGCAGGGTCCTTCCCCCTGTGATGACCATTTCCTAGGAAGTGTGGCAAAAATCAGTCCCAGGAGGCAACATTCCTCAAAAATCCATCATGGCTGAAAGTGATTTTTGGAGGTTACATCTGGCTGAGCCCACCCACTGGTGTGGCTAAAAATCATAAACACACCCCTCTCCTGCCCTTTCCTAATCTAATCAATGGGGCACCTAGTTGTCTGGGGTTGCAGGATGTGGGGGTGTTGCTGGGTTGCTCCAAATGTCCTTCTCTGTCTTTGAAGACCAGTTCGGCATCCCTCCCCCTTCCTGCCTCACCATCTGCTGAGGCGAGATCCCCTCCCACAGACACATCTCTTTGTGTGAAGTCAGGCCACTTCAAACCTCATCAAGGAAGCCTGGCCAGGCTGCCAGAGGCTGGCCAATCAGAGCACAGCAGCAAAAACAATGCAGGGCTAAAATTGGCAACTTTTCGGGTAAAGTTTTAAACTCTTTACCTGAACAAGTTATATTAAATCCAACAACTGGAAGTTTTGAGATTTATTATAACAATTCATTTGATACTAAACTCTTTGTATCTGTCACTTAAGGGGACTTTTAAAATTAAAATAAAGTCTCCCCATTCTAGCCTATGAGGGCCATTCACTGCAATGAGGGAAAAACTAAATTGGCTGTTTTTACCTCACCAGGGCCAACAAAACTATTTTTATAAGGTCCCTGCTTACAGCTACATGGCACCCAGCCCTAGGGGTACACAGGGCACACCTTAGGGGTGACTTATATGTAAAAATAAGGTAGTTTAAGACTTTGGAACTACTTTTAATTCCAAAGTTGAATTTGCCTATAACTTTAATTTAAAAGCAGCCAGCAAGGCAGGCCTGCCTTTAAAATGACACTGGGCACCTCAGTAGTGCACCTATGGGTTCACTACCTATGCTGTGGTCCCTAAACTTACATGCCCTACCATATACTAGGGACTTATAGGTAGGTTGACTTAGCCAATTATAATTAGCCTAATTTGTATACTGATTTTACACAGAGCACAGGCCCTGGGACTGGTTAGCAGTACCCAGGGCACTATCAGAGTCAGGAAAACACCAGCAAAAAGTGGAAAATGGGGGCAAAAAGTTAGGGGGCCTCTGCAATCAGCCCTGTTTTCTCACAGGGTGACTGGCTACTGTCAGTGTGGAGGCCAGGGCCTGAAAGGATCTCTGTAGGTCAGGCAGTTAACCATGAATTTCCTCTAGGAATGCATTACTCTGTTGTATCTGAGTTGCCAGTCCTTTGATGGCATTCCCGATGATCAACTGACCCACAGAGATCAACCTCAGGAGGTCGATAGCCACCTCACTGAGGGCAGCAGAGCTCACACGGGCAGGGGCAGAGCTGCCTGCAACAAAGGAGATGCCCACCCTCTTGGGTCAGTGGGCACGGCCTACAGGTTAGGGAGCTGCAGGGAGGGCAGTGGTAGTAAGGGGGGTGGCAGACTTTGATGGTTCTGGGGTGGTCCCAGATGGGTCCGTCACCGCCAGAGAGTGTCCACTGGAAGACGATTCTGAAGATGAAGAACTGGATCCTGTCTCCCCCGTGGCACTCCTCTTGCCCTCTGGGCCACTGGGTCCCTCGGTGACAGTGGTATCATGACTTTGGGCCCTGCTGAGAAACAGAGACAGAGTTAAGGTCATCATATTCTTAAGGTACACATACATTACATCATACACAACAGTAACATCACATCTATGTGTAAAACACCCCTGGTAGAAACCATTTTGAGCCAACATTATGTCACAATAACATACCTTCCACAACCCTATATGACAGCATTTTCACACAAAACATGGCCATTGTATCACCATCCTATCAGTACAGCTCTAACACAAACTATACCTGCACAAGATGATTGGTCAACATTAACAGTGTGTGCCTATACAAGGCATCACTGTGAAACATTCCATCAATGGGAACTAGGGTTGACTTTGATATCACATTCATTCATACTACAAATCTACACTTGATCAGTCCATTACCAGATGTCATATCCTATGAAAGTTACGTCATCACATTCCAATTACAACACAACATGTTGCTTAGCATTCACATTCATTCTTGTAACTGTGTCTATAACATTCACAAAATTAAAAAAACACAGAAGAACCTACTCCATTTGGCTCATCCGAACTTGGAGTATAATCCATTTCAAATCCATTTCAACAACACATGTATCAGTAGTGTTTTTGCAATGGTTGATACAAACTTATTGGACCAAGTCATGTACAGTAACAGGGGAATACTCAGCACACAGGATTTACACACTGATAACCCCATGGACTATACCAACACCTTCAAAGAATGGACACCTGTCATGTGCATGAAGGCCACATTCAGTTCTACTGATGATTATCAACCTCACATCAACAATATCAAAACCCCAACATCTCTATCAGCACTTCAAACATAAGTACCCTTACTTCTTTGGAGTAAAAGTTACACTGACATAAGCAACCTTTTCAATGAGCATGATTGAGACATACACCTAGAGCCCATCAAATTGACTGATAACATATACCATTCCACCAAGGTGTGAATGTCAACTAGACAACCAGCAACACAATGAAGTCAGTGCAAATTGAGCTTAGCCATACTAACATCTATTTAAACAGATTCAGAATAGCTAAAGTAAGTATGCCAAACATGGATCAGAAATCTTGAAAATGGCAGGAATTACCAATGTACACTTGATGTTGGCAAAAAAACATTGTAGATTATACCAGTTAGGAGCTGTCCTGCCCTATGTAGCATGTCCTCAATGCATTGGAGAAGTGAATAGCAGGCTAGCCACTTGCCTTCACAAAACCATGTACATGGGACAAATAGACTGAACTCACATTTCAAAGACGTCTTGCACTAAGAAGGTAGAAATACCACCATGCTTTTCATTATGTACTATGTCCACCCTGATTATACATCAATGTTTTCCAATGTACAGTCCACACTTAACAACAGGGACACCTCCTCACACCTCTGAGTAACTCTAGCAAGTATGCCATGTGGAATTTCAGATTGATATCACACTCTCACATGAACTTCACATCTAGTTCACAACTCATGAATAATTGGCCTGTTTCTCACCTGTCAGACCTTATGTTGCACAAAGAGCTAGACCCAGTGGAATAGGAATGGGCAAAGACCAAAGACTGGAAAAAACTTGCCAACAGGATATTTGGAGTATTGATCAGTAGGTGGTAAGGATGACCCAGCAGGTTATATATATTTAGAGCAGTATAGTGGTACACATATGACACTGTCACATGCGCATCATTACATGTTTTAATACAATATGGTTCACATTGCTGAGTTTTATGCCCCTATACACAATAGAATCTCCACATCCGTATGTCAGTGTTGTAACCTGTACACTTTGGTGTACCTAGGGGACCCTTGACCTTAGCACTTACCATATTGTCACAGCTTAAATACTTATACATTATACACTGAACTGGAAGAGGGATGTACATGTGTGTAGTCACTACTTACCCCCTTGTCTTTGCTGTGTTGCCCTGAAACGTCCATCGAACTGAGGGTAGGCCACCGCCAAAGTGCAGGCCATTAGGAGAGGTCAAGGTTGGAAGGGCACTCTTCCCTCATTGGGAGTGTCAGTCTTCCTACAAGCCTGGAGCCATACCGATTGGTCCTTTGTAACACCAGGTAAATTCTTATCACATACTCCTACCTTAGCTTCTAATAATCATTCCCCATGATACAGACAGAAATCAGTACTGATATCCCCAGCCCTGGAACCTTTCACTAACCATGGTCATGTACCTGTAGGCTTGCCATTCACCTATGTCAGTCCACAGAGGTATGCACATTGGACTGTAAAGTAGAAACACACTGACAGCTATGTTAAAGGCAGGTAACATACACTAGAAATCATTATGGTGGAGAGGCTTTGGTTAACATTTTTCACATGTCAGACACATATGGACACATACATGAAATGATTTGACCACCTCCAGTACCAAACAGGTCTTCTTGGTGGGAAAACACACTTCCATCCCAGTGTCCTGACAGTCTGGCCATGTTAGCTACACTCCACATACTCATTCCAATCAGTACCTAGTTTCATCTATGTCCACATCTCATTTCTGTGTGTGATTCCCATCTGCCTCTGACACTGTCCATGACTTGCCAATGATGAAGAGCCAAACAGAAACTCAGAAAATCTATGATTGACAGAGATAAGGGATAGGACATCTCTGTAAACAAACATCATTTCTGACAAGTCATTTGTACAAGTGTGACTTCTTGTGCAGTACTGTATGCCACAATGTACTGCACATAATACTAACTTACAATCTGCATGCATGCCTGACTCATTGGCATTGGAGATAACTAAAATCTCACAGATGATAACATGAATCTCACTATAAAGAAGACATCACATACCTTGAGTCAGTTGAAGTGCTGAATTATGAGATCCTCCCTGAAGTCTCCAGATTCATCTTCATCCGGTTCATCCTTACTTGGCAAATGTGCATTTCTACCCACAGGTTCTGCTGGTTCCCCCTCATCTCGTACACATGGTATCTGATGTCTCAGGGCAAGGTTGTGGATCATGCAACAGGCAACAATTGTTTGACATACCTTGTTGGGTGAGTAGAGGAGGACTCCTCCAGATGTTTCCTGGCATTGAAATCTTGCCTTCAGGAGCCTAAAAGTCAGTGCCACAATATGTGTTGTCCTTCTGTGGGCCTCATTGTAAGGGACTTCCCCTGGCGTGGTCGGGAATCTCACTAGTGTCAACAACCAAGGATGGTTTGGGTAGCCAGAGGCTCCTGTAAGGAATGGTTACAACAACACAAACAGATATCCTGGACATGCACATTTGTGACAGCACAAGATAAACTTTGCAAATACACATGTCAAATGTGGCTCACCTACCAGCCAGGCCCTCTCTGTATAGATTTGTATCATCAGCAATGGGATATTGCTGTTCCGCATGATGAAGGAATCATGGTCTGAGCCTTGGTACTTTGCCCAGACTTGTGAAGTGTACTGGTCTGCCAAACACACCACTTGGATGTTGATAGAGGGGTAGTTTTTTGTGTTCCTATATTCCTGTTCATTGGCACTGGGGGGAACCAAGGCTATATGGGAACCATCTATGGCTCCAATTACATGTGTAATGTGTCCCAAAGCATAAATCTCTACCTTCACATAGGCTAAATCCACACTTTGGGGAAACCTGATGTAGCTTTCCAGGTATTTCAACAATGCACACAGTAAATCCTTTAAAACCAGACTAAACATGGGCTGAGAAATCCCTGCAGTTAGGGCCACTGATTTTGAAAGGACCCAGTGTCAATCAACTGCAGCACTGACATAGCATGAACAATGAGAGGCATTCTATTGGTACTGTGAATGCCAGGCATCAGATCTGGCTCCAACTGATCACAAAGATCCATGATTGTATGCCTATTCAGGCGATAGATCTGTATAATGTCTCTCTCTGGGTGCCTTTTCCAATGTACACTTAATTAATATGTTCAAATAGAAGTCACACATATCTCCATATGATGTCATATACAACATATGACATTAGAAGTACAGCATGTTGCTATGCATCATATGACAGTCCCCTTGATTCACATTCCCTGAATACTCTGATGTACTATACATGCATATTTACTTGTGACTGTCAGTGTTTGTTAGTCCAACCTATTTTACATGTGAAACATATTTTTTACACCTACACTCCATTGTCATCGCATATAGGATTTTGAGAATAGGTTATAATTTCCATTTCCACCAATTCCTCTGTTACCCAGAGTTTACTACTCACATGCACAATTAGACCACTAAACATGAAGGCAGCACTTACTAATAGTTCGCACAATAAAGAGAATCATCAATGATGCAGATTTCATTACTTTTCCATACATATAATTGCCTTAAAATGGCAGCTCCCTGACCTACTGTACTGGACATGAGGTAGTGACCTAACTCTACCTATGGATGTCGTCATGACGGTCACAACCACAGTGGACATTGCCATTGAAACACATTGCTGCCTTTGGTGGACCTGGGCTAATGGCAATGTCTGCCGGCTGTGATGGTCATGTACGTGGCAGACATGACCGCCATATTCTGTAGTATTGCTCACTTGACTCCTGACACTGCTGCCATAAAGAACTTCAAAACCTGAGCTGCTGTGTACTGCCTCTGGGAGCTATCATGCCACATCCTGCAGGCAATAGGACCCCAGCCTTCACTCCAGAAGAGCTGGAAAAGCTTGTGGATAATGGCCCTACCTCGGTATGAACATCTATATGATGCGCCAGAGGAGCTGGTGAGTCCAATGGTACACCAATGTGTGAAAGGTGGAGTGCATGATGATCAACATGCAATATGAGGTAGTGAGGGATTGGGCAATCATGTCTGGGTGTATGGAAATGTGTACATGTACATAGGCAGATATACAGTAGTGATACATGGTACCTACTGTGTACCCTAACTTCTGTAACCTGTGGTTTAGTAGTTTATGACATGTAAGCTGTTAATCTGATGTCACTAGCAGTACTACTCTATCTGCTGCTGCAAATCTAGAAATAAATGTGTGAAGATGTCCAATACAGCTGTTTTGGCTTATGTCTGTGTTACAATCCCAATGTAAAGAGTCTCCTGGTGAGACAGTACATGTGCGATGTCCATAACAAAGGTTGTACAGTACAGAGGGACATATTGATAACAGAGTAATCCATGACACTTGCACAGAACCTGTTTTTAAATTGTATGTATTGGGGAGTGCAAAAAAGTGCATTGTTCAGTCATGCTAGCTAAATTCATCTGGGTAGGTGCTACACCATTTGGAAACACAAGTCCAGGGTCCTTGCACTATAGAAAAAATGAGTTAGGTTTTAGAACAGTCAACAGGGTGTATCTGTGGCACACAAGGAGAACCAATTAGGAGAGGTTTACTTCCTGACAGTGGGTTTGGTCTTGGCATCTGCTCCTCCTGGATGCCTGGGTGGACGTCCATGCTTGCGGGGGGTTCCTCTGCTTCCAGATGGTGGGATCTCTGGGGCCTGTGAATCCCCTGGCATGGTCTCCATTCAAATAGCAGCCACAGATGTTGAAGGGCCAGAAGAGTCATTACTAGTGGAAGAGGCCTGATGTTGTGTGGAATACCTACTCAGGGTAGTGTTGATGTCCCTCAACACCTCAACAATGAAAGCCAGGATGGCAGTTTGTGCCTGCCACTGCTGCATGACTTTCTGGTGATTGTCACCCTGCAGCTGTTGGATATCCCCATCATGGTGACTACCTGGCCCATCATGCCTTGGGAATTTTGGTAGGCTGCCAAGACTTGGGAGATGGCTTTCCTGGTCAGTATTGTCCCTTTGAGCCCCCATCCTCTGGCCCACAGCATCCCTCCCACAGAATCCCTCCCATGCACCTTACCCCCATGTGCCAGTGCTGTACTGGGGTCACACAATGATGGAAACAGTCCTTGGGACACAGGTTTGTGGGTGAATGGTTGCCCGTGATGCAGATGCAATAGATGTGGGCAGATTGAGGCTGAAAGTTGTTGACTGACCAGGTAACCCTGATGGGCCAGCTTCATCCTCAGTGTCTACACATCCAGGGGCATTGTCCTCACTGGAGCCTTTATCCAGAGGGGTAGTGGCAGTCTCTGGTATCCTCTCCATCATGATAATGGTAAGAGTACCTTTGGGAGACGTGGAACACAGAGTTTCTGTAAGTGATACAATAAGTGATGTTTCTGTCTAAGTATTAATGAAGTTGTTTGAAATGCACACAGTGCCTTAACATGATCCACTGAAATGACAGCTGCTGCCAAATCTTACTTAGTACAACATAAGACTATGACATTTCAAAACCAAAACCATGCTCAAAGATGTTAACTATGCTGACAGTTAGTATACTGCTGATACCCTCTTATTTTACCTGACTACTGGCCTGGGTTTTATCTTCTGTTTCCTAATGTAGTGTCTGGCATGATACATGGCACAACAAGCTGCACAATGCACAATAGTGTCAGTGTAGGGACACAATAGGGAGTAAGCAATTGACATTGACGGCTATGTGGATGTACTGCATGTGCATTCACTTTGGCATCTATATTTCCCCCCTCAGATGAGTCAATTCCATTTTTGGCATGTTTCTGCTAAGGGAAATGTGATGGGGCACTCAGCTGTAGCTGTGTTTTAATTGTAATGCAAGTGGGAGTTGTCCATTGCATTGCTGTCATTGCCATAAACTGTTTCAAAGTGGAACATTCATGATGTGTTAGATAGGTAGTTAGTTTCACATGCATGACATATCACATTTGGTGCACTGTTCAGGTTTTCTTAATGGTGTAATAGTGCCTTATGGGAGTTATAGTGCTGTCATTTCCAATACTTCACAGGCCATTCCCAAGGGTTGTGGCACCATGTGAGTTTAGTGGACATGTGACATTGGACAGAGAAGTGGTGGGTGGTTTGTTAATGGAGTTGAGGTAAAGTGGTGAGTGAGCATGCAGGACAAGACAATTGGATGACAAATGTTGCGGAGACTTACCAGACTTCACTTCCCAGGTATTCCTGTCAGGCCCTCAGGATGCAGGATGTTCAAGACCTTCTCCTCCTAGGATGTGTAGGGGGAGGAGGTGGGGGTGCAACGCCAGTCTTATGGACCGCAGCCGATGCCTGGTGGCCATGGATTATATCTTCCCCCTTAGGTCATTCCACCTCTTCCTGATGTCCTCCTCTGTGTGTGGATAGTTGCCTACAGAATTGACCTTGTTGACTACTCTTTGTCACAACTCTGTTTTCCTGGCTATTGATGTTTGTTGGACCAGTGCACCAAAGAGGTGTGGCTCTGCCCTGTCAATTTCTCCACCATGACTCTCAACTCTTCATCAGTGAAACATGTCCACCAATTAGGCCTACGTCAAAGAAAAGTCTCTGTTGTTTTCAAGATCTTGCCTTGTCTTGCCAGACCCCAGACACACACCAGGGGGATGGAGACTGGATTGTGTGAGGGCAGGCACAGGTGTAAGTGACCACTCCTCCCTTCCCCTCAGCCCAGATGGCCCATCAGGAGATGCGGGCTACAGCCCAGCTCACTTTGTGTCACTGTCTAGAGGAGAGGTGCAAACAGCCCAACTGTCAAACTGACCAAGACACGGAATCCATAAACAAGCAGAGTCACAGAATGGTTTAAGCAAGAAAATGCCTACTTTCTAAAAGTGCCACTTTCAAACACACAATCTAAAAACCAACATCCCTTAAAGATGTATTTTTAAATTGTGAGTTCAGAGATCCCAAACTGCACATGCCTATCTGCTTCCAAAGGAATCTGCACTTTAATGATATTTAAAGGCAGCCCCCATGTTAGCCTGTGAGAGAGATAGGCCTTGCAACAGTGAAAAGCAAATTTGGCAGTTTGTCACTGTCAGGACATGTAAAACACATAAGTACATTTCCCACCTTTAACACACACAGCACCCTGCCCATGGGGCTACTTAGGGCCTACCTTAGGTGCCTTACAAGTATGAAAAGGGAAGGTTTAGGCCTGGAAAGTGTGTACACTTGCCAAGTCGAATTGGCAGTTTACAACTGCACTCACAGACACTACAGTGGCAGGTCTGAGCCATGTTTACAGGGCTACTAATGTGGGTGGCACAACCAGTGCTGCGGGCCCACTAGTGGCATTTGATTTACTGGCCCTGGGACACTTCTAGTACACTTTATTATGGACTTACTAGTAAACCAAATATGCCAATCATGGGTAAGCCAATGTACACATATAATTTATTGAGGGAACACTTAAACTTTAGCACTGGTCAGCAGTGGTAAAGGATCTAGAGCAAACAAAACAGCAAAAACAGAGTCGAGCACACAGAAACATCCTAAGAAGTACAAGCAAAAAGTTAGGGGAGACAATGCCAATGATGCCAAGTCTAACATGTATAATGAAGTAATATATAATATAAACTTAAATGTTTTATCTATTTTAAAAAAAATATTTCCTTGTGTTTAACGAAGAGGGCTTATAATGCCACAAAGCTAGAAAGAGAAAAAAACAGCAGAAACAGTACTAACTCCTTGAGACTGAGAGTAAAAAGACACATGATGTGGGCAAAGTACTGGAAAAGAAACCAGCTGCTGGTAAGAGGACTAAGTAGTTTCTTAAAACTCTATGTACAAAACATGCAAAATGTGCAGAAAATTTCAAATGAATTTCAAATCAAATGCACATTAAAAAAGGAGTAAGTCATATTGAAAATAGAAAATGTTGCAAGGAGACAAAAATAGTTTAAAGGAATGTGCAATGAGAATGTTTAGAAGTAGGGTAATACAGAATGTAATACAAAACATGGGGGAGAGTAAGAAAAGAAAGACAGCATTGAAGCAAAAACATCATATTAAGAGTGTGGTTGATAAATTGAAAATTGATACTTGATCATTTTTTGTAGCGTGCGAATGCCCGGAGGCATCTTGGCGCTAAAGAACTGACTCAAAAGAAAAAAGAAGTCTGAAGGAGAAAATCTAAATGAACCAACCAGACCTTAAAACATGTTGCCTGAGCTGGAGAAAAGCCAGGTTTGAAGTAGTTTTCTGAAACCCTTAATATTATCTTGGCCTCTTAACTGGATAGGTGCCCTGAAGCACAAACTATGGCCCAGATTTATACTTTTTTGAGCTACATTAGTAAGTTTTGTAAGTTTGTGACGCTTTTGTGTTAAAAAATGACGCTTTTGCGGCGCTAAAAAGATATAAATCAGGGTCTATGTATCTTGACACTGACCAGAATGAGAACACTGGATAATACAGTGTTGCATATGAAAGAAAAAGCCAAACAAAGGTCATTAACACAAGTAACTTTTGTAAACTTTTTGAAGGAGAATTGAAGCACACGTCTAGTTCTGAAGCTTTATTTAATGAATAAAGTTTCTTTTGATTAAAGAAAGCTTCTTTCGAGAGAACACATTAGTGCATGCAGTTGAAATAACTGTCCAATGCTATGAGGTAAAAGATGGTACTCCCATTGCAAATGAATTGATAACTCCGAGAAATATAGAGGAAGAGATAGCTGAAGAGGTAAAAGGAAGGCATAGACATGCCCCTGTGTATAATTAGGACTGCACTTCAATGTGTAGAGTTCACCAGGAATCAATTGATATATTAAAGAACATTTCTACCAAAATGTTCATGTAAAAGTGTGAAGCAGAAAATTGCAACAGTCTAAAGATTAGATCCATGCAAAGTGAGGAAATGCATTAATTTACAAGGACACTCATTGGAGTGTCTTTCCAGGAAAGTGTGCACAAGCATCTTTTGTCATTTAAGAATGTTAGCTGTTGATCATTCAAAAATGAGAAATTTAGTTAGAAAACTTTACTTTGTAAAATGTTCTGCATTGTGTTTAGGAGAAATTAACAAATCACTTTTGCATTGTACAGTATGAGATGTTCAAAATGTTAGTGAAGATATTTGCTTACGTTTCTTTGGTCCTGGAGTGGAGGCTGGGCAAAGTCAGGAGTTGACATGTTCAGATATAGAAGAGCAGAACACAGATATTGACACAGATACCTTTGCATGAGAAATAGCAAAGTTTAATGCAGGCCAACTGAGAAACCATACTATGGGCCTGATTTGGAGTTTGGTGGACAGGTTAATCTGTCAAAAACGTGATTTATTTCCTGTCCGCCGTACTGTAATCCATAGGATATTATGGAATCATAATGTAGTGGGCAGGATACCCTTCACATTTGTGATGGAGTAACCCCATCTGCCAAACTATAAATTAGGCCTTATTTTTCTATTTTTTGTTGACGCATTCACTACAAATCCAAAGTCAAAATGTTGATGTGTTATTCAAAACTGAGCAAGAAAAAAGAGCAAAGTGGCCAGAATTTGCATTGTACTTATTTGTGGAAGAATGTTTTGATTTGTCAACCCGCCTAATCATCTGTAACTATTGCTACGATAAATTAGAGGAGAATAAAATGTCTGCCAGAGCAATACATAATAAGTTAAAGTTGGTTCGAATTCCAGAGAAGCTCCAACATCTAAATGTTTAAGAAACAATACTGATACAATCAATACACCCTTTGCAAGCAATTGTTTGTATGGAACCAAAGACTGGGAAACTAACACCACCTGAGCCACAGATAGACGTCAAAGGTAAAGTTGTGCACTTAACTTTAGATTGAAATGCAATGTTGAAACTGTGGGAGTAGAGAGAGATTTGATTAACCTCTTATTATTCTAGTCCATTGTGTTTCCACAAACAACAACAAAATTCTGTCAGGAACTAGTGGAGGTGAATATGGTAAAAAGAAAAAATTACAGTCTATATGGAACAGAATAATGTGTATTACAAATATGTAGATGTTGTTACACATGGATGTTGCTTGAAGGAAGAAATGTTGCCTTCAGTGGAGAGCTTGAGAAAGTGGATAGCAGTAGATCGGAGGAAATATTCTAAAGAATCCACCCACTACCTTACAAATAGATTATGGGGGATGCCGTTGAACTGTATCAGATGAAACAAGCAAAAGGAGATCCAATGGGTATGTGGGAGAAATGTTTAGAGGCTTGATGGTTTCCTCAACTACTTCCAACTGGAGTAGGAAGATGGTTTGATGACCGCCAAGTGCAAATAGTAGGAGCTGAGTATTATATCAACAAGATTATATTCGGAGGACCCTAGATTTTGACAAAGTATTCCATGTATATTCCATCTATTATTTGAAGGTGATTTGTGTATACTGTGATATGCTGTTAACCATATTCTTATATTCTTAACACAGGAGTTAATCTACAAAATATCTGCAAAAGACTTTGTTGACAAAATATCATGGAAATTATGAGAAGTTGGAATACAATTTGATCAATTTGATGGCCTGTCAACGTGGGGTCAAAAGTGTTGGTATCAGTGCCATGGTGAGCTGAAGTGTATGTTGAGAAATTTAGGTGCACCAACTTGCTTTGTAACCCTGAGTTGTGCAGAGTATGCATGGGATGAGTTTTTGAGAAATGCAAACTCTAACATTGAGGGCATCAATTTGAAGACACCAGGAGAACTTTGCTCTTTGAATCCTGCAAACGTTTATAGGTATTTTAACCACATATTTCAAACCATGCTCTCAGTCATCTGCAAAAAAAAATCTCTTACAGAAGTTACTAATTTATTTTGGGATAAAGAGTAACAAGCAAGAGGTGCCCCTTATATTCATAAGCTGCTGTGGAGAAAAGATGCACAAACATTTGGAATAAACTCAGATAGGTCTGTATTTTCTTTCATAGAACAGTAGGTTAGGTGGAGCATCTCAAAATACACTGTTGAAAAAAGCCCTAAAACAGCAAATTCTGCATTTTCAATCACATATGTGTTAGAAGTACTATCAGTGGAAATACAGAAAAAAAGGAAAATTATACACAAAATGTCATTTTGGATTTCCAAAACCTGTTATTTCAAAAGGAAGAGCCAAAAGTTTTTTGTCTGAGGTGAGAAATACACTTATTTGAAAATCGTTAGAAAACACCTACAACTGGAGAAGAGCAGAGGTTGCCAAGAATTATTAATGACTACTATCCTATCATTCTGAATGGATATTCAGTTTATGGTAGACAACTGTATCGTTGTTGCTCATTATGTAACTTCATACATAACAAAATCTGATAAGATTGAGATAAAAGATGTGTGGGAAGAGATTTTGGCAGTAAAGTCTTTAATAAAGAAATTGTGCAGCTTCTTTGAAAAGGCTTCCACACAGGGAACTTGGATCCTAAGGTCCTAAGATTACTATGACCATTTGAGTTCAGTTAGTTTATACTTTAAGTCAAGAGGAATTGTTTGGGTGAGTCTTGGCCTAGCATGCACCGAAATAGTGTTGAAGTCTTTCCCAGAACTTCAGTGTCTTGCAGAATTTGACCCAGAAAGTACAGACTTTGTAGAAACAAACATGTTGGATACTTACTATCGAAAAGGAATGTATTCTTAAAAATGGTTGTCTTTATGAAATACATCAAAACTAGAGATACAGAAATAATGTCACAGAAAATATAGATGAAGGTAAATTTGCCGTAGTTGTTTGCAATGACTGTTTGGTACGACGCAGCAAAGGCAGTCTAATGAACCATAGATATCTGAGTTGCCAGACTGCTAAAAAAAGAGTTTTTCTATTTGGCACTATTGCAGATGTCTAAATCTTGGTGTTCTGAATCAGTAGTACAAGGAGAGGTTTGTTGCTATGAAGACTCAATGTTGCAAAGAACAGTATTGAGTGTTCAGTATTTCCTAATTATTTGAAAATGTTAACCAATGAAATTGAACAGGAAGAAACAATTGCTAGTGAGGTAGCTGCGGCGTGTCCACAAAGCAGCCAAAGTTCAGGTCCTCAAAGTCAAGATCCACTTGGACAGGCAGTAATTGAAAATGAAGCTGCAATTGCAATTAATTAGACAGAGACTGCAATGAGTAACCACGATAGAAACAATTGATTTGGCAGACTTATTTGGACAACTAAATGACAAGGAAAAGAAAACATACATGGAGGTGAAAGACACAATTGAGCAGGGATTTCTCCATGACAAAAAAGAGTGTGCATGTTCGACATTTAACCCTATACTGTTGTATTTCAGTGGTCAAGCTAGTACTGGTAAAAGTTTCCTAATACAGGTTTTCATAGTTTTCCTGCAGAAGACTACAAGCAGGAATTTGTCATCTGCAGTTGCAGCACCCACCGGATTAGTTGTACACAATATTAAATTAATTGCTTCACATCAACTTTTGATGCTGCCTGTGAAACATAGTTTTAGGCAATGAGGCAATACCCTCTAACTCTATTGACCAGGGTAATAAATGAAAGTGAAAATATGGTCAAAGCAAGGGGGAAGTACTCCTAGACTTCCACAGTAATCTATTGATTAAACGATTATGAATATCCAATCTACAATAAATGTAGCATAAATAAAGTTTTATTGCTTTTTGTTTCTTTTTACATTTTCGTCACAAAAGAAGATTATACTTATGTTGGTAGGTGCTTCTAATTCAAAAAGCACAGTGCAAGTGAATATTGTGAAAAGAAGTGAAGGTGATATATACAATATATACAGAAGGTGGTTTAAGAACAATATGGACATCAGATGGCTCCATCAATCCAGGAATCCCTGAAGTCACATAGAATTTCTTTATAGTTTTAATCCACATTCAAAATCATGTTGAAGTTTCGACCCTATATGTTGACATAAATCAATGGTGGGTCATCATCAGGACTGGGGATAATTCCTGGTCGGTAGCACCTAGGGATAGTATAAATATCCTATTAAGAAATGGCTTATATAATCACTGTAAATCATTCAATATGTGGGTGGGTCCAATAATGAGCACTCACCTAGGGAATCCAGTTAGGGATAAGGATCTTCTAGGTCAAGGGTATCTTCCTAATGGGAAAATGAGATACAGAATAGTAACCTATTTCTCGTTGTGTAGTGAGAGATATAGTCATCATGAGTAAGTCAGTAATTACTTACATGATCAGTAATCTTGGTCTAAGGATGTCCATCAAGGTAGTGCAATGTTCTGTAGCTGTGGTTCAGTCACAAACACAGCCGTGCAAAAATGAGGCTGAGGGCTCACAGAATCAAAAAATTATGAAAAAGGAAGTGGCCTCAGTAAAGGGTTTTATAGGATGTAGCCACTATATAAGGCTATATGAGTAATTACTTACATAAAGCTTGTGCTGTATTATGTAGGTGTAGTTCAGTCACAGACTCAGCCGCACATAAATGAAGGCTGAAGGCTCACGGTACACAATACTCTTAGTAACTGACAACTCCTCTTACCTTGCATTACCATTACCTGATCAAATCACCTTATCAGAAGAGAGGACGTTGGATATAAGCCAGTCCACCAACGTGGCCCCCATTTTTAACATCTCAGGCCACCAACTGACACCCTATGAACTTTCAGTATTAAGTAAAGGATTGTCATTTGTACCCACGGCTCGCCCCAACTTTTTTGAGATAAAAATTGAAATGCAGAGATTTTTTTGACGTATTCGTCACAGTAATTTCTTTAAAGGTAACCCAGTGGAAGGTCCCTCTAGTACCACGGGCCTAAGACCACCATCCTCTTTCACTCCTCCTTCTAATTCCATGCAGTTTGAAATATTAACATTTGAGAACATTGTTTTGAAAGATATTGAAACTTTGAGCACCAAGCGGAACTATGTTAAATATAATCTCTCCATGACGAAAACATAGCCCTAAAAAATCTAAAAGAAAAACATGAGATAGTGATTAAAGCAGCCAATAAAGGCGGAGGAATAGTACTGCAAGACCTAAAAGACTATTAACAAGAAATCCTCAGACAGTTGAGTGATAAGACTTGCTACAAGAGGATTGGTTCAGAACCCACCAAGCAACTAAGAGAATTGATATTGGAACTTACCATAATGGGGTTAGAACAAGGCTTTGTGTCCAAAAAGTATATATCAATTTCTTAACAAAAAAGATCCCCGCATCCCGTACTATACACTTTACCTAAAGTACACAAGAGTTTGGAAAACCCACCGGGTAGACTCATTGTATCTGGATGTGGCGCCATACTAGAACCACTGTGCCAATACCTTGATTTTTTCCTTAAACCATTTGTGGCCTTAACAAAAGCATATGTCAGGGACAGTAGGCACGTAATCATGCTATATGAAGGGCAAGAATTATCTTCCAATTCTGAACTATTAGTCACAATGAACATACAATTCCTGTATACCAACATTGCCCAACAGAAAGCTCTAATAATGCTAACCAGAGTACCTGATTCCCTCACACAACCAGTGCAGGTACCCACTTGGTTCTTAATTTCCATAATGAAAATTGCAATGGGCAAAAACTATTTTTTGTTCAATAACAACTTTTATTACCAGACTAAGGGAGTGGCCATGGGAGCTGCCTTCGCACCTAACTTGGCGAACCTTTACATGGCAGAATATGAGACTTTAAATATCGTTAACCAAACCAATCCTTTCCTACACCATATGCGCAAATGGTCGAGATACATCGACGATGTATTGCTCATTTGGCATGGATCTATTATCCAACTTCAGGAATTCCACACCTGGCTGAATGGCAAGTCCAAAGATATCCAGTTCACCATCGAGTGCAATAGAGAGAACATTCCCTTCTTGGATCTCAAATTAGGAGTGGACAGAGGCAAACTCTTTGACACACTAGATCGCAAACCGACAGAAAGAAATACACTACTACACTATTCTAGCCACCACCCGAGAAGCTTGAGAGATAATCTCCCATTTGGCCCGTTCCCGCGTATTCGGAGAAACTGCACAAAAAGACTAGATTACTTCAGAGAATCCAATATCCTTATTAAAAGACTTTTGGAGAGAGGTTACCCGAAAAGGCTAGTTAAAAAAGCAAGAAAACGAGCTTGGTACAATCACAGAGAAGCTCTTTTAGAACCAAACCATGTAAACAAGACTGCAACAGACTAGCTTGTGTCACCACATACAACTCGACCAGCAATGACATCAAAAAAATAATTCTACACCATTGCGAACTAATTAAAGAACATCTCCACACACAAGAAGCTCCACTATTCTCTTTCAAGAAAGGGAGAAATCTAAAGGACACTCTCACTTGTGCACTACTACCGCAAATGCTCAAAAGAAAGGTGAACACATTATGGGATTTACCAGCAGTTGTTGGGCACTATAAATGTAGCAATTGTGCGGCATGTAAAATGAGCTTTAATACAATGGAGTTTTGCCATAAAGAGTACACATTTCCTCTGCCAACGTTTACTAACTGTAACACACAGGATGTAATTTACGCAATCTGGTGCCCCTGCAAGTTATTATACATCGGACAAACTACGCAGAAGGTCAAATGCAGAATTCTGCAACACAAAAGCAGAATCAAATGTAAAACAGTGGGATCACCTCTAGTGGAACATTACGAATTGATGCAACACAAATGTGATGATATAAAATGGCAAATTGTGGAACAAATCTCCTTGGGACCAAGGGGAGGTGATAAAGACTATGGTGGCCATTACAACCCTGGCAGACGGTGTTAAAGTAGCGGTAAGACCGCCAACAGGCAGGCGGTAAAAAAATTGCAATTATGACCTTGGCGGAAACCGCCAACAAAGACAGCCACTTTAACACTCTGACCGCCACGGCGGTTTAAAGAAACAGCGCGGCGGTCACCGGCAACAGACAGGCGGAAGACAATGTACCGCCCACAGTATCACAACCTACCAATCCGCCACCTTTTCCGGGGCAAATTCACCGCAGATAAAATTACGGTGGAAACAGCCATTTCAAAGAGAAAACGCTCACCTCTACACACTCCATGAGGAAGGAGGGCACCATGGAGCCGGAACTCCATATCCTGCCAGCGCAGTCTTCCTGCTCCTCTACGAGGATCATCAACGCAGGCGGCGAAGACCACGGTGAGTACTGCACCTACGACATAGGGGAGGGAGGAGGCAAAAACACAGGGACACACACACTCAACACCCCAACCCCCACCCGACCCTCACCCACTACAACACACACACCAATGCATATCTATACATTACAGTAACACCACCCAACCCCCCTGGAAGAATGCAAAGACAAAAGGAAATGAGTGGAACCATTGTAATATATCAAAATACAGTAAGCAAATATATACATATATATACACAATAAACAAAATATACACAACGATTAGTAGTGCAGGTATTGCACCATTCATAGTCCGTGGACCACTGGGCCCAAAATGCATGGGCGAGGCCCACACAAGATACCCGATCCAAACGGAGAGAACACCGCAGGGGCATCAGATCGAAATACAACAGGCACCTCAGGGGGAAGGGAAGGGGAGGCACCTCAGCCGGATGAGTGCATCACGCCATATCCACGAGGGGGATCCATGCCCATTGATGTATCCTGGGGAGTGCAAAGCCACAGTCTCTCAAGTCTCTACAGTGGGTGGGTTGCCCACTGTTCAATCCTGGGGAGTGCAAAGCCACAGTCTCTCAAGTCTATACAGTGGGTGGCTTGCCCACTGTTCAATCCTGGGGAGTGCAAAGCCACAGTCTCTCAAGTCTCTACAGTGGGTGGCTTGCCCATTGTTCAATCCTGGGGAGTGCAAAGCCACAGTCTCACAAGTCTCTACAGTGGTTGGGTTGACCACTGTACCATCCTGGGGAGTGCAAAGCCACAGTCTCTCAAGTGGATGCAGGTCTCCACTGGTTCTGGAGGGGGCATAGTGCCCAGAGTACTTCATCCTGTGCAGGACAGACGGAGTGGATGCTGTTCTCCACTGGTTCTGGAGGGGGACTGGTGCCCAGAGTGCTTCATTATGGGCAGGACAGATGGAGTGGATGCTGTTCTTCACTGGTTCTGGAGGGGGACTTGTGCCCAGAGTGCTTCATCCTGCCAAGGACAGACGGAGTGGATGCTGTTCTCCACTGGTTCTGGAGGGGAACTTGTGCCCAGAGTGCTTCATCCTGCCAAGGAATGACGGAGTGGATGTTGTTCTCCACTGGTTCTGGAGGGGGACTGGTGCCCAGAGTGCTTCATCCTGCCAAGGACAGACGGAGTGGATGCTGTTCTCCACTGGTTCTGGAGGGGGACTGGTGCCCAGAGTGCTTCATCCTGTGCAGGACAGACGGAGTGGATGCTGTTCTCCACTGGTTCTGGAGGGGGACTGGTGCCCAGAGTGCTTCATCCTGTGCAGGACAGACGGAGTGGATGCTGTTCTCCACTGGTTCTGGAGGGGGACTGGTGCCCAGAGTGCTTCATCCTGCCAAGGACAGACGGAGTGGATGCTGTTCTTCACTGGTTCTGGAGGGGGACTTGTGCCCAGAGTGCTTCATCCTGCCATGGAAAGACGGAGTGGATGTTGTTCTCCACTGGTTCTGGAGGGGGACTGGTGCCCAGAGTGCTTCATCCTGTGCAGGACAGACGGAGTGGATGCTGTTCTCCACTTGTTCTGGAGGGGGACTGGTGCCCAGAGTGCTTCATCCTGCCAAGGACAGACGGAGTGGATGCTGTTCTCCACTGGTTCTGAAGGGGGACTGGTGCCCAGAGTGCTTCATCCTGCCAAGGACAGACGGAGTGGATGCTGTTCTCCACTGCTTCTGGAGGGGGACTGGTGCCCAGAGTGCTTCATCCTGCCAAGGACAGACAGAGTGGATGCTGTTCTCCACTGGTTCTGGAGGCGGACTGGTGCCCAGAGTGCTTCATCCTGTGCAGGACAGATGCAGTGGATGCTGTTCTCCACAGGTTCTGGAGGGGGACTGGTGCCCAGAGTGCAGCACACACCCCGTGACGGTCCCAGTTGCATCACTGGCCCTGCCGCAAATGGGCTAGCGGTGCTTTCCATGGTGGTCTTTGCCCTGTTCAGCGGTCCTTGGCCTGTTCAGCGGTGCCTGAGGTACCAGTGTCAGACATGTTCAGCGGTGCTTTCCATGGTGGTCTTTGCCCTGTTCAGCGGTCCTTGGTCTGTTCAGCGGTGCTTGAGTTGCCAGTGTCAGACCTGTTCAGCGGTGCTTTCCTTGGCAGACGTTGCCCTGTTCAGCGGTCATTGCCCATCAGGGCTGTGGCTGGCGGTCCTTCATGGGTCAGCTGGGCTGTGGCTTCCGGGGCCATCCTGGCCAGCTGGGCTGTGGCTGGCGGTGGCCTCCTGGGCAGTGACTGGCGGTGGCCTCCTGGGCAGTGACGATGAGGCTGGCGGTGGCCTCCAGGGCAGTGACGATGGGGCTGGCGGTGGCCTCCTGGGCAGTGACGATGGGGCTGGCGGTGGCCTCCTGGTCAGTGACGATGAGGCTGGCGGTGGCCTCCTGGGCAGTGACGATGAGGCTGGTGGTGGCCTCCTGGGCAGTGACGATGGGGCTGGCGGTGGCCTCCTGGGCAGTGACGATGGGGCTGGCGGTGGCCTCCTGGGGAGTGACGATGGGGCTGGCGGAGGCCTCCTGGCCAGCGGGGATGATGGCGGTCTTCTCGTGCGTGCTGCTCCTCCCAGACTTTGGAGATTTCTTCTGCCCCTTCCCTACCTTGGGAGGAGTCACAGCTGAGTCAACACTCCCCCCGGGACCCCTGTGAGCAGCTTTGCTGGCTGGAGTCTTCCCCCTCTCCCGCCGGACACTGTCCAACTACTGGTGCTTCACGGGGGGGCCTGGCTGTGCTGTGGCTCCGTGCCACAATGGCTGGCCTGCTGCCCGGTGCACTCCACATACCTGTAATAACAGGCACCACTGGTCCCGGAGATTTTTTGGCTGAGGTGCTAGTAGGGGACCTAAGAGTTGGATGGGGGGTGGTGGGGGAAATAGGTTTAGGGTGGACAGGAAAAGTTTTTTGGAGACACTGGGACGGGTAGCTAGAGGGGGTTTGGGAGTGGAGGAAGAGGTGGTGGTTGTAGGAGGTGTAGCTTTTGTGGATTTGGGTGCAGGTGCATGGGCTGGAGGCTGTCGTGAGGTGGATGGCTGTTGGGTGGGTGTGTGCCTGCGTTTGTGTATCTTCAGAGGGGGCGTCACAGACACACTGCGAGAGGACACAGGGGACGTGGAAATGGTCGTGGGGTGGTGAGTGCATGTGAGCGGGGGGTGGTGGTGGGTGTGCTGGTGCGGGACATAGTGGCTGCAGCGGTAGTGCATGCAGGTGTGAGTGTAGATGAGACTGGGAGGGAGGAGGGAGATGAGGAGGAGGGGGACACAGTGGAGGCAGTGGATGTTGGTGTGTCTGTATGTGTGTGATGCTTGCGTGAGTGCCTGTGGGATGTGTGGTGCTTATGTTTGCCTGAGCTTCCCTTGTGTGGTGATGTGTGTGCAGGCTGGTCTGATGGTGTGCTTGGGATAGGCAGAGGTACAGGAGATTGGGTCTGGGTGGAGGAAGTTGGAGGGGGGAGGCTAGACACAGGGACAATGGCTGCCATCAGTGCTGAGGCCAGAGTTTGAAGGGATCGATGATGGGCAGCCTGACCAGAATAAATGGCCTCCAGGACTGCATTTTTGTGTTGCAACTCCCTTTCTACACCCTGGATGGCATTCAAAATGGTAGACTGCCCAACAGTGAGTGACCTGAGGAGATCAATGGCCTCCTCACTGAGGGCAGCAGAGGTGACAGGGGCAGGGGCTGAGGTGCCTGGGGCGAAAGTGATGCCCACCCTCCTGGGTGAGCGGGCACCGGGCGAAGGCTGAGGGGCTGCTGGGAGGGCAGTGCTGGTAGGGGGGGTGGCGGCTGTACCTGTAGAAGTGGGGGGCACAGATGTTGCCGCCACCACAAGGGAGCTCCCATCGGAGGATGAGTCTGTGTCATTAGCTGCAGATCCTGTGACCGCCGTGGTGCTCCCCTCGCCCTCCGTCCCACTGGTGTATTCAGAGTCCGTATTGTGGCCTTCCATGACCATGTGGGATGCAGCTCCCTCGTGCTCCGGTGCCACTGTACCTCAGCCTGATGATGCTAATGCACACAAGAACAGGGAGACCACAAAAAGGGGGGGGCGACAGAAGAAAGACAGGTTGAGTGCATGGCTTACCGCTACTGTTGGCAGACAATACAGACACAGCAGCCCCCTGCACTACCTCGCGCTGTTGGGCTGTACAGATGCAATTCCTGGGAAATGGCCTACAAGGCTATGGACGACATCTGCACACATAGATGACACAGGGGCATGAATAGCTGTACTTGCCACTCTACAGAGGTGGGGTGGGGTGCACATGGCCTGCCTTATGGAGGGGCCTAGCCTACGGAACTCGCCCTGGCCTAGGGAAACCCACAGCCCTCATCCCCCACCCAGACACCTTCACTGCGCACAAAGTCACCTGAATGATAGTGTACTCATCCCCTTGTGTCTGCTGTGATGCCCTCAAGCGCCCATCCAACTCCGGGTAGGCCACCGCCAGGATCCGGAACATATGGGGGGTCATGGTTCGACAGGCACCCCTCCCACGTTGGGATGCCAACCCCAGCTGAACCTCCACCGTCTTCTTGCTCCAGCGGCGAATGTCCTCCCATCTTTAACGGCAGTGGGTGCTCTGTCTGTGGTGGACCCCCAGGGTCCAGACGTCCTTGGCGATGGCACGCCAAATATCCTTCTTCTGGTGGGCGCTGACCTACATGACATGTACAGGGAAAGAAGAGAAGTCATTACCAACTTTACCGTCTAAGTGAGTGGCCCACATCCCTACCCTTGCCATGTGGCACATGCATTCACAGTCCTTCATGCACGCAGAACTGTGCCCCCTTCCTTCTTACAACGAGCCCTCTCCACACAGGCATAGCCCATACAACATGCTCCCTGTGTACTTACCTGTGGGTCTGGAGGACCGTAGAGTAGCGTGTACTGTGGGAGGACCCCGTCGACGAGCTTCTCCAACTCCTCTGCAGTGAAGGCAGGGGCCCTTTCCCCAGATGCACAAGCCATTGTCTCTTCCAGACCGAGGTCACAGCAGCACTTGCAGTGTAGGTCCTCTCCTGTCGAAGATTAGGTATCGAGTGATTATACAGATAGAAAATGGCAGTCACGTCCGCTGCGGTGCGTACCATCTCCACCGGCGTACATCGTCATTGGCTCCTGGGACCCATAGGGTCCAATGTTAACCAATGCAGCATTGCGCCGCGGTCTTTGACTGCCTACCGCGACGGTGTACAATGCCAGCGCAGTTACCTCACATCCCATTGTCCCAGTTTAGAGGTCAGGCATCCGCCATTTCAGGGGCCCACATGGCCTAATTTCCAAATGCGTCATTTTGTGTATGATTGGTGTTCTGTGTAGACTGTGGGTACATACCTCTGAGTTGTTTGACTCTGTGCTCGCTGTTGTCCTTCATAGGCACCGTCTGCTGGGACATGTGAGGAGATGGCGGAATCCTCCGGTGTACCGACCGCTGGTGGACCTGTCGACAATGGAGGAAATAAATGTGATTATCACCTACAGGTTTGACCGTGCCACAATCCAGGAACAGTGTACCCAGTTGGAGCCTGACTTGATGTCAGCAATCCGCCATCCCACAGGAATCTCCCCTCAACTGCAGGTGCTATCAGTGCTCCATTTCCTTGCAAGTGGGTCTTTTCAAACAACTGTGGCCATGGCATCAGGGATGTCCCAGCCTATGTTTTCCAACGTATTGTCCAGAGTGTTGTCTGCCCTGCTGAAACACATGCAGAGCTACATCGTTTTCCCTCAGGTGAAGGATTTGCCTACAGTGAAAGGTGACTTCTATGCCCTTGGACATATCCCCAACATCATAGGTTCCATTGATGGGACCCATGTGGCTTTGGTCCCCCCCCCACAGGAGTGAACAGGTGTACAGAAACCTGAAGAGTTATCATTCCATGAATGTACAGATGGTATGTTTGGCCGACCAGTACATCTCCCATGTGAATGCCATGGTCCCTGGCTCAGTGCATGACGCCTACATCCTGAGGAATAGCAGCATCCCTTAAGTGATGGGTCAACTCCAGAGGCACCGTGTGTGGCTATTAGGTGAGCCCCTGGAAGCAAGACAGTGTGAATGGTTGTCTGGGGTTATCCCTACAGGTTAGTGTGTGTCTAACAGTTGTCCCTTGCCATTTTCAGGAGACTCTGGGTACCCCAACCTGTCATGGCTACTGACCCCAGTGAGGAATCCCAGGACCAGACCAGAGGAATGCTACAATGAGGCCCATGGGCGAACTAGGAGGGTGATCGAGCGGACCTTCGGCCTCCTGAAGGCCAGGTTCAGGTCTCTGCATATGACAGGTGGATCCCTATTCTACTCACCAAAGAAGGTGTGCCAGATCATCGTGGCCTGCTGTATGCTTCACAACTTGGCTTTGCGAAGCCAGGTGCCTTATCTGCAGGGGGATGGTCCAGATGGCAGTGTTGTGGCAGCTGTGGAGCCTGTGGACAGTGATGAGGATGAAGCAGAGGAAGAAGACATGAAGAACAGGGACTCAGTGATCCAGCAATATTTCCAGTGAAACACAGGTGAGAATACATTCCTGCCTAATACATATACTTTTACACTTCTACCTCTATCCTGTCTGTCGTTTTCACCCAGTGTATGGTCACTGAGTTCTCACTTTCCCTTACACTTTCACAGGTGTGGGTCCCAACGTGTCTCATCTTATAAGATTCCTCATGGACTAGAGCTGTGTGACATAGGTATGTTGACATTACTATTTCAAGAACATTTTGTCACTGTAATTGCAAATACACTATTTCGAAATCACAGACAGACTCCAGATCTTTTGGTGCTTTAGGTGTGTTTATTTAAATACCAAATATTGGAGGGGGAAGTTAAATGGTGAGGGGTGATGGCGGAGGAGTGTCCATGGCAGAGTCCAGTCTATTAGTCTCACAGGTGCATTGCCCATATGGGCATAGGAAGTGGAGCTGGGGCAGTTTCAATATGGACAGGGTGACAAAGTGGGACAGTGGGATGACAATCAGGGTGGTCTCATTTCTTGGCGGGGGTCTTGGCATCGTGCTCTGTCTTGTTCCTGGATCTCAGGGACCGTTTGCGGGTTGGTTCTCCGTCTACAGGGGGTGGGGTGCTGGTGTGGTGGTCCAGTGGCGGTGCCTCCTGTCCACTAGCGCCGGTGGAGGTGGTGGGCAGTTCATCGTCCATGCTAGTGTCAGGGGCCCCTTGTAGTGCCACAGTGTCCCTCCTGGTGTTGAGTACATCCTTCAGAACCCCTACGATGGTGCCCAGGGTGGAGCTGATGGTTCTGAGTTCCTCCCTGAACCCCAAATACTGTTCCTTCTGCATCCGCTGGGTCTCCGAAAACTTGGCCAGTACCGTTGCCATCGTCTCCTGGGAGTGGTGGTAGGCTCCCATGATGGAGGAGAGGGCCTTGTGGAGAGTGGGTTCCCTTGACCTGTCCGCCCCCTGTCGCACAGCAGCTCTCCCAGTTCCCCTGTGTTCCTGTGCCTCCATCCCCTGGACTGTGTGCCCACTGCCACTGACCCCAGGTCCCTGTTGTTGTTGGGGTGGTGGGTTCTCCTGGGTTCCCTATAGTGGTGGACACACAGCTGATTGACGTGTCCTGGGGACGGAGGTATGGGCCCGCTGGGTGGGTGCTGTGCTGTGCTGGTGTTTCCTGAGGGGGGAAGGTATGTGGTGGCCTGTGCCTGTGTGAGGGGAACCGACTGTCCCGAGGCCCCCGATGGTCCGGGCTGGTCATCTAGATCCAGGAGGACAGAGGTGCTGTCATCACTGTGGGCCTCTTCTGTGGGTGGAGTGGAGATGTCTGGACCCTCCTGTCTGGTGACGTTGGGTAGTGGTCCTGCAGGGGTGGAAAAGCATGATTATTGCATCTGTGTGTGTCATGGTGTGCAATGGGTGGGTGACCGTGTACCCCAGTGCTTGCATTCCTGTGTGGGACCTTGTGTGATGATGGTTTAGGGGGTTGTATGGGTATGTGCAGTGGTCATGCTTTAGTGATGGGTGTCCATGCTTTGTTGTTGCATGCAGGACTTGGTGTTGGGATGGGTGGTTTGTGATGTTGGGACATATGTGAGGAGTTGGGGTGCTGGGGGTATGTGATGGCATGCAGGTAGGGTGGGGGATGTAATAGTTAAGATTTGACTTACCAGAGTCCATTCCTCCACCGACTCCTGCGAGGCCCTCAGGATGCAGAATCGCCAAGACCTGCTCCTCCCATGTTGTTAGTTGTGGGTGGGGAGGTGGGGGTCCGCCGCCAGTCCGCTGAACCGCCTAGTAGTGTCTTGAGACCACGGAACGCACTTTCCCCCGTAGGTCGTTCCACCTTTTCCTGATGTCCTCCCGATTTCTTGGGTGTTGTCCCACTGCGTTGACCCTGTCGACTATTCTTCGCCATAGCTCCATCTTCCTTGCAATTGAGGTGTGCTGCACCTGGGATCCAAATAGCTGTGGCTCTACCCGGACAATTTCCTCCACCATGACCCTGAGCTCCTCCTCCAAGAACCTGGGCTGTCTTTGCCGTGCCATGGGGTGGTGTAGGTGATGTGTGGGGTGTTGTGTGTGGTGATAAGTGTGGTGATATGTAGTGGTGTGTTGTGTGAGGTGCATGGAAGTTGTGTGGGTGATGGTGTTGTGTGTCTGTGGATGCTAGTTTGTTGATGGTAGTGAATTGTGGTCGTAGGGGTTTGTGGGTGATGTGGGTGTGTGTTTTATATTGTATTGGGTGTGTGGGAGTGGTGTGTGTATGTGTATCAGGTGTGTGTATTTCAAATTGTCCAATGTGGGTGTGTTTTGTAAGAGTGTGTGTATTTTGAGTGCGGCGGTGTGTACGGTCAATGGAAGACCGCTGCGTGGATTCGTGTGTCGTGATAGTGTGGGCGTATTTCTGTTGGCGTGATGGTGTCGTTTTGTTTTCGCCAGTTTATCACTGACCTTTGGTGTGGCGGACTTGTGTGGGTGTCTGAATTTTGGCGGATTCCGAGATGTGGGTCATAATAGCTGTGGCGGAATTCCGCGGCCTCGGCGGTGTGTTGGCGGTCTTCTGCACGGCGGTAAGCGGCTTTTACCACCAATGTTGTAATGACCGTCAAAGTGTCCCCAAAGAAGCTGCAATACTGTCAGAAAGAAGTGAAGTACTTATGTCACTTGATTGAGAAGGGGTCTAGGAGAATATCAAAAGATAGAGTGACAGCTATACTGCAGATGAATCCCCCGGCAACAAAGAGAGATGTCAGGATGTTCCTGGGAATCGTGGGCTACTATCGTCAGTGAATTCCCAACTTCTCAATTTTCTCAAAATCCTTAGTGAGATTGACAGTAAGGAAGTTCAGGATGATCCGGGTACCATAACCATGTCCGAGAAAGAGACAAAGGCATTTATGGAGCTGAGAGAGTGTATGTGCAGGGCACCAGCTTTAGGTATGCCTGATTACACAAAGCCTTTTCTACTGTTTTGTCATGAACGTGATGCTTGTTCTTTGTCTGTCTTAACACAGGTCCATGGAGGTGCAAACCGCCCAGTAGCATATTTTTCAGCTACTTTGGACCCAGTTGCAGCAGCCTTACCAGGTTGTTTGCGTGCAGTTGCAGCAGTTGGTCAAAGCCTCACTCAGTGTGAAGGCATAGTGATGGGGCATCCCTTGTCAGTAATGGTCCCTCATTCAGTTGAAATCCTGTTGACCGGAACTAAAACGCAGCATATGACAAATGCGAGGTTGACTAGTCTAGCAAAAACAAGTTTATTAGTTAATTAAAACCATAAAACTTTTCCTTCCACGTAAACATTTAACAGATCAATTTTAGTGCAAAAAGACAATTACAGTGCTTTGGTTTAGCGTGAAATGGTAAGTAAAATTTCCTTCCACATAATAATTTTAAGAAAAAAACATACTAGTGCTATAAGGCATTAATAATAGGGCAACAGAACAAACTTATTGAAGGTAAGACAAATACAACGCCAAATAAAATCTTGTGTTTAAAATGAAATGATATATAAAGTTTCCTTCCACAAAAAAATATAAAGAAAACAGTAACAGCCCAATGAGGTATTGGTAAAAATAGGACAAAGTGGGAAGAGACCTTCTATCGATTTTATTTACCCCTACTTAAGTCTGATGTTGGTACCAGACTTTATTATGACACAAGCTAAACAACCCAATGGACTACTTAGGAGCCTTCCCTTCTTTAAGATGTTCAAAGTGGGTTATAGGGATTTCGATATCGTTTCCGCCCTCCCTCTGAGTTGGTTATTTCGAGAGGCTGTGGTTTTTAGAGTGAAAATTTCCAAAAATTGAACCAGCCTAATGTTCAATATTGTATTTCGAGGGTTAAAGGCTGCAATTAATGCTTGTCTGCATGATCTAATTGTTAAACCGTTAAATTCTTTTTTTAGTAAGAGGCTCCTTTCGGCCGCCAGGGCTGGGCAAATGCAGACCACATGCATCAAGTTTTCATCTGCTAGATGACAGAGACGGCACTCCTGGGAGCCTATTTGCCGCTCCTTCTTCCATTTTGGCATGAGGTCTAAAGTAGGGACTTCACCCAGCCTAAGTCTGAGAAAGGATTGCTTGATTTTCCGTGAGTAGGAGCCAGCCATCAGTGGTGATTCTTTAAATGTTTTGTAGGAGTTAAGGATCAACCAACTATGCTCCCTTTTGGCCAATGAGATCTTATCTTCTAACAAGCTCTGTAATTTACTTGCTTTATTCACTGCTTTATTGAAAACGGGGATGGGTAGAGACCGGTTCCATACCTCATCTAAGTTCAAAAGATTCTTACTTTTTTCTAGATACCCTATGTAGTTGGGGTTCCCTCTTTCTAGGATAATTTCCTGCCAGACTAGATTGGCTAAAGACCCTTTTGAAGTGCGGCTCAGTTTGTAGCAGCATTTAATGTATGCTGCCGGTCGGGCTAACGACTGTTTGACCAGCATAAATTCCAGTCTGACCTGGGCTGGCGATGCACGTCCGGGCAGCCGAAATAGTGTTTATATGTTTTTATCAGAAGCTTATCCAGAAGACCTACTTCCATCCCCCTCATTATTTCAGTCCCATAGGTGATAGTTGGAAGTAGCTTCGCTCTCATTACTGCTGTTAATGGGTTCAGAGCATGACCACAGATTGAATTTGCTATCTTGCAAAAGGCGTAAGTAAGGGCCTGCGTCTTGTTTTATATAGCCTCTTTTTGTGGCATGTAATTACCTCTAGCATCCACCACCAATCCGAGGTATCTGTATGATGTTACTTCCTCTAGGGTTTTCCCTTTCATATTCCATTTACCTTGGGTGGTTGGCCTGCGGTTTAAGGTAATCATTTTAGATTTTTTATGATTAATTTCTAAATCATTAGAACCTGAGTATTCTTCTAATGCCTTTAACAATTTCTGCATGCCTATTCTGGTATTACTGATTAATAGTAGGTCATCTGCATATAGTAGGTTGGATATTTGTTGACCGCCCAGTGATGGGGAGTGGGATGAGTGACCATTTAACTTGGCGGGAGATCTGCTATGTACAGGTTGAAGAGTGTTGGAGCCAATACACAGCCTTTCTTCACCCCCACTGTTGTTTTGACTGCCCTGGATAGGTGAGAGCCTTCCCCCAATTTAACCTTTACCCAAGTATCAGAGTATATCATTTTGATGGCATTTAAAATAGAGTGTGGCAGCCCCCACTGTAGTAATTTGGCCCACATTTTGCTGCGGGAGACACAGTCAAAAGCAGCTTTAAAGTCAACAAAACATAAATAAGTTGGAGTCCCCTTTGCTTTTGCTCTGTTTATGATCAAGCCTAGCCCCATAAGATTTGTTAATGTTCCTTGGTGCTTGGTGAACCCGGTTTGAGTAAAGGGTAGAATGTTGTTCTCTGTAATCCAGGCTTCTAGATGTTTTAGCACACAGCAGGAAAAGTACTTGAGGTCAACGTCTAAAAGAGCGATTAGTCTGTAGTTGCTTGGGGAGAGCGCGCTCCCACCTTTATATATGGGGTGGATTATTGAGCCTTTCCAGGATGCCGGGACAATGCCTGTTGTGATCACGTCATTAAACATTGCTGCCAGGAAATTGGCCCATCTTTCCATGTCTTGTTTAAATAGTTCTTGCGGTAAGCCATTGGGGCCAGGGGCACAGTCCATTCATGACTTTCCAATGATTTTTAATAGTTCTGGTGCCGTAAATTTCAAAGGTTCAGGGATGTTGGGATCCCCACCAATCATATGTGACTGCATTTGGGGGCCTTCTTCAATGGTCAATTCTTTTAGATGTGACTTTAAATGGGATACCCATATTTCCTCTGTTATGTTTGCGTTATTGCCTGCTTTTGCACCATTGTCTATTGTATTGATGATTTTCCAGAATCTTTTGGAGTCAGATGTTTTGGTCGCAAAATGTAGTTTGGCCCACAGGACCTCCTGTTGGCCTTTTTTAAAGGTCCATAGATCCCTTTTATACAATTTCCTTTGCTCTCTAAGGGCAGTCAATATTGATCCATTATCTGGGCATTTACGCAGTGACCTTAATAATTTACCTACTGCTGCTTTCCTTCTGCGCACTGGCAGCGGTAAAAGTGAACTTTGGCGGTGATTCAATTGTGCTCCCTTTCTCGTGTTACTTAAGGAATCTTTTTTTATGAGGTTGAGGGCAAAGTTCTCCCAGACTGTTGTCAACTTTGCCCCACTTGTGATAGTTGATTCTAGCTTCCGTAGGGCCTCTTCTGCCTGCCTTTCAATGGTGTCAGAGGACCATTTGAGTCACTTTAGATTTTCGGTGCCTAGTGTCCCGTTTAGGGCTGGCACTTTCTCCGGTTTTTGCGGTGATGCACAGATCCCAAATACCTGTGGTCGCTTTCCGTGCGGTCCATGATGGTAAAGGTGTTTACTAATTTATATAAAGCAGGGGACACCAAAGTGTAGTCTAGATAGGAGACCGACTTCCCGGAGAATCTTGTCCATGCCGGTGGAATATCCGGGCACTTCCGTCCGTTTAGCGCAAAGAGGCCTACTAATTCACAGGTGCGTATGAAACTCTCCCCTATTTTGTCTTTCCTAAGTTTTTTGGGGAGGGTTTGGCTGGGCATTCTTACAACTGTTTGGATGTGATCCTCACTGGGGTTGTGGAATAAGCCGAGATTGAAATCGCCGGACATTAACCAGAATGCTGATTTTATTGTACCTTTTATCCTTAATAGTTGAGTTAAAAGTTTGTTTGCTTCAATTTTTTTATTTTTAGGATTGATGTATGTGTTGACCAGAATCAATGGCTCCTGTGTGTTTTTCCCCCAATCGTCTGGCTGGAGAAATTGGAAAGGTTGGTCTTCCTCCTTATACTCAGAGATTTTTACCAAAAGGCTGGTGCTAACATAAATGGCAAGGCCTCCCTTTGGCCTTCCAGGCCTATTTGTTTTCGTTGCTGGGCTAAGATATTCCATGAATCCGATTATCGGTATTGATTCCATTGCCCAGGATTCCTGTATGAGTAAAATGTCGAAGGAGCTGAAAAAATGTATTACTGGAGGATCCTCCAGTTGTGACTGTAGGCCACCGACGTTCCAGGAGCAAATGGATAAAATGCCGTGTGCGGGTTGATCCTTACCAATTCAATTGTTGCCCATCGGTCTTGGGGGTAAAACCGTTGCTACCCGTTCCCTTTCTGGATACTTTTGTTGACCCAAGACCACTCTTTCCCTCCCTTCTTCTCTCCATACTTGGACTGTCAGTGGGTGCTTAGGTGGATTCTCCTCACCACACCTTTCTTCAATGGGTTTGCCGGCCTGATGTACTCCTTTCAGAACCGACCATGTGCCTTTGGGAGTTCCCAGGTATTGTGAGGCTAGTAACGGAGTTGGATAGTGGTCTCCTTTGTAGGTGGTTACCTCAATGCCCCAGGCTTTCAATAGGTCCTTTCTTTTCAAGATCCGCTTTGGAATATCTGGTGCCGAGAAGATGGTGAGTGTTGGATCCGTGTGTTGGTTGCCTCTTGCTTGGATAAATTTTATAGCTGCCAGGTCCTCCGAGGCTGCAAACTGAAGATCCAGTAAGGCTTTTATGATTCTTAAGATCGAAGAGCGATTAAGAACATCTGTGGGGGACCTGGAGGTGAATTCTGGAATCCAGAATAACTGGAGGGTATTTGTGTCTGTTATACGTGACTGATTTTGCTCTATGCGCGGGTCTTGCTCCATATAGCCATCTTCCCTCTGACCAATGGCAGACTTGCTGCTCATATTGACCAGTGTTAGTTCGGGAAGCAGCGCGGGCGTAATGGGTTTTGGTTTTGTGCTCTGCTGGTCCCTTTTGGGGCTTGGTCTTAAGTTCGTTATAGTGCCAATTGCTTCGGGAGGTCTCAGGGGGGACCTTGTTGAGTGGGTGATGTCTGCTATGGCGGGGAGTGTTGTCACATCTATTATTGTGTTAGAGCTTGTACTTGTGTGGGTAGTAATGTCTCTATTATACCCTCCATTTGGCATCGCCTGGTCTTTAGATGGATCCTTTGATGAGTTGAGTTGATGGGGTTGGGCGGACTTCCTTCCCTTCCTTGCCCGCTTTCGTTCTCTTTTTGAGAGGGTCTGGGTTGTGGGAAACTCAGGGTTCCCAGGCTTATTGATGGACTGTAGCGGAGGATGATTCACCATGGGTTCCCTATGGGCACTTGCTAGTTGGCGGCTGTCAGCCAATATTCTCTCCTCACTAAAAATCGATGAGGCGGGCGCTAGGGAGGAAAGGGGCTGCTGCTCTTTCTGTTTCTGCTCCCTCAGAGTAGATTTTAGCATGGTGACGAGTGGTTTAGACCATGTATGTTTATCCTTCCGGGTGGAGTGGATTTCTTGAAGTATTCCCTCTAAGATATGCGGCAGTTGAGATATCTTTTCTACTACCTCTTTACAGGAACAAATTGTATAGTCATTAGAGTGAGTGACTTGTGCCCTTGTTATAAGTGCGTTTAATTTTTCCAACTTACTGTCAATCCCGGAGACAAATACTGCCAGGGTGTTTAGCAAGTCAACTTGAATGTCCATTTTATTTGAATGAAATTGCAGCGCCAAGACCGTTGCTTGCATTAAATTTAGGATTGCAGCCCACATTTCTTCTGACCTGACTGCCACAGGGGCTTGTGACTTTAAGTCGGGCTCTTGGTTACCACTTGATAGTACTTTGTTTATTGTTGTTTTATGGGGGACTTTCTGTGCGGCTGTCACTATTTCTGCTTTTACTGGCCCATTTGTGATGACCTGTTCTGTACCCCAGAGGTCCTGTTCTTCTTTTTCCCAGTTATACATTGGGAATGAGTGAAGTTTTGGACTTTGACAGAATGGGCCACCTTCCTGAGATTCTTGTTCTAAATGTTCTGCGATTGCTACCAGTTCTGAGTCCAGGATGGGTAGTTTCGCTGGAATAGATGTCCATTGGTACTTAGTGGCGTCTAGGGGTTTATTACATAGAGTAAAGTCTTGCCTAGGATTGTAGAGGGATCCTGGTGAAGGGGTAGCTGGCATCGCATTGTCCTGAACTATACTTGATGCGTCTACTTTCGTAGGGTGATTTTTCCTGATCACTACTGTTGGCGATGGGGGGGGGGGGAGCAGGAGAATTCATTCTGAGTTTCTTTTCGCTGCTTCCTTGCTGTTGCCGGTCTTGGCTGGGTGAGGTTATTTCCCCAAAACTTGTTTGGGTTGGAGCCAGGGAGTCGATCCTTTTTCTGGTGACGATGGTACCAGCAGTAGGGAAATAATCGGTTATCTTGTGATGCTGGGGAGAGGCTACGGTCTCTGGAACCCCCTCCGGCGGGGTCGCCGGTTTCCAAAAGCCGGGCTCTCCCTAGATCGTTTCTTCCATGCTGGAATTTTGGTCGCCTCCCCTGCGTGTGCCCCTTGTTAGGTTTTGCCTCCTGCATGGGAGGGGGTGGGGGAGATCCTGTTCGCTGCTTGCTCTCCTTTTTGGGGTTGCTTCATCCAGAACCAGGTCTCCCTTCCTTTTTCTCTTTCCTTGTTTTGCTGGACGGTTGGTAGTACTGCCTCGTGCTTTTCCTGATCTCATGATCGGTATGTTTTGCTGCCTTAGAGCAGGATGATTTTGGGCGGGCTGTTGGAGTGAGGGAGAAGGGCCTTGTTGGGCCTTGTTGAGCCTTGTTGTGCCTTTTGTTGTTTTGAGGCAGTTAGGAGTGCCGTCCTCCTAAAAGAGGCTCTAATCGGATGTTGATATCTGAGTGTACGATCACCCTCAGGGGAATTTGGAGCTGTTGAGGGCCTGGGTCCTGGAGTCCGGAGATGCTGGACCGTGCCACTCCTTATTGGGCCGTGTTGGTCCCTTCCGCTCCTGGCCCTTTGTGCCCTGGGCAAGGTGCAAGGGGAGGTGGGAGAGCAGGGCAAAGGGGGGGGTGAGGCCACGAACCGCCTGGTGGATCTACCAGGGTGGGTCGGGTGGGGGGTGCTGCGTGCCCTGGCAGTGGGACCAATTCCAGAACCTGGACCAGCTTCCCTCCGCCCTGTTGCCCTCCTTGCCCCCCTTGGCCCCCTGGCCTCTTTGCCCCTTCGCCCTCTGTTGCTCACTTGCCTCTCTTGCCTCACTTGCCTCTTGCCTCTTGCTGGCGGTCACGTCACGGGCAGCGCCTGGAGCACCTGGAGCAGAGGGCTGGTAGCCTGTGTCCTGAAGCCTGATGCCTGATGCCCGGTGTGCCGTCCTTGAGGGGTCCTTTCTTGCCACCCAAAGATTTATAGGAAAAGGAGCCCCTATGCCCCTATGCCCCCCCGCAAGCCGCACCCGCGATCGGGCTGCTTCCGCGGGGGTCCGCAGAGGGGGTGAGGGGAGGGGGACGCTGTCTTCTGCGCACGCTGTCAGGGTGCTGGGGGCACCGGTGGCAGCTCAGCTCACAGGCGAGCTATGGACAGGGCAATCCTGTGATCCGGAGGACGGAGGAGCACCAGGAGCACTGGGAGGCTTACCAGTGCGGGTGGCGAGCTGTGTGCGGCTCCGCTCTGCTTCAGCGCATCGGCGCTGGCTCCGCGCTGCTGACCTGGGACCCGGAACCGGAAACGCCTCTCGCTTCTCGCCTCACACACCTTGGTTGTTGTTATCGCTCCGTCATTCATCCGATAAACTGAGCCGATGTTCCACGTTTATTGCTGGAACCGGTTTCCTGCATATGCAGCCGATACCATGCAGCCGCGCGTTCCTCTACAATTGACGGCCACACTTCGGCTTCTCAGACAGCTCGCAGTCGTGCAGTCACCAAAAATGAAAAGCCTCACATACACAGGATAAACAGTACTTTGAATGTGAATGTGAATGTGTACTTGAAAGTACATTGCCGCCCGGCTCCCGTGGCCAGCACTTCACAACCGCCGATACTCCCAAAATGGTGGTCACGCTTTGGAAACGAGCCGATATTCCACGTTTGTTGCCAGAACCGGTTTCCTGCATATGCGGCCGATAGTATGCAGCCGCGCGTTCCTCTTCAATTGACGGCCACACTTCGGCTTCTCAGACAGCTCGCAGTCGCGCTGTCACCAAAAATGAGAAGCCTCACATCCACAGGGCAAAAACCCTGGTTTAAACTTTGTTCAGTCCACCAGAAAGACTTTCTGCTGTTCAAGGACACGGTTTTGGATCCGATTTCTACTGGATGTGGTAAATGATCGGATTAATCCCTTGCTTAATTCCTGTGTGCCGCTCCTTGATGCACCGCTCCTCTCTCCCGCACTCCTCTCTCATGTAAGTGTATTTTCATATGTCTGATTTCAGCTGTCATACACAGAGAATCATACTGGGGTCACCCAATGTTTCCCTTAAGAGATGTACTGTATTGAACCCTGCAACTTTACTTCCTATTGAAAATGCAGACATTGATGATGCTGAGGAGGTAGAACATGATTGTCTTGAGGTAACAGAACTGTGCACCAAACCAAGACCTGACATTAAAGATACCCAATTGGAGGAAAATGATTACATTATGTTTGTTGATGGTTCATGCTTGAGAGACTCAGTAGGAGTACTGAGAGCCAGATATGATGTGTGTACAATCACTGGTATTTTGGAAGCTTCCTGGCTCGAAAGAATATGCTCTGCTCAAGTGGCTGAATTAATTGCTCTTACTAGGGTATGCCACGCAGCTGAAAACCCGAAAGTCACTATCTATACTGACAGCAGATACGGATTTGGAATTGTACATGACTTTGGACAGTTATGGTCAGAAAGGGGTTTCATGACCTCTTCTGGTTCACCAGTGAAAAATGGTGAAAAGATTAAGGATTTGTTGCATGCAATTCAGTTATATCTTGAAATTGCTGTGGTTAAAGGCAATGCTCATGTTAAGTCACAAGACTTTATGTCAATGGGAAATGGATATGCAGATCAAGTCGCAAGGTTTTGTGCATTGAACTGTATATCGTTTCGAGATCAGTGGGAATTGTTACCTGAAACTGAGAATGAAGCATGCTTAAACTTTGCATTAAGGGTAGTTGACACATTAGATGAGCTAAAATAATTGCAGGGAAGGGCCAGCAATGAGGAGAAATGCTCCTGGCAGAGAATGCAATGTGTACAAAGGTCTGATGACTTATGGGTCTCAGAGGAGGGTAAAATGGTTTTGCCAAACAGTCTTTGCAAGGTTTTACCATGGTCACGCACTTGTTGGGAAAGACGCAATGATCAGGCTGTTCAAAATTGACTGATTCAATCCAAAATTCAGACAAGCTGCAGAGGTTATCTGCCATAGGTGCATCATCTGTCAGCAGATGAATGCGGGGAAAGGGACCGTGGTGAATATTAGCCACGTTGGGAGAGCTGGCGGTCCATTTAGCAGGATGCAGATGGATTTCATTGAGATGCCTGTGTGTGGAGGCTTGAGGTACACGTTGGTGATTGTGTGTGTTTTCAGTCACTGGATCAAAGCTTACCCTACACGTAGGAATGACAGTCTCACAGTAGCACAGCTGTTGCTTAGGGAGTTATTACCACGTTTCGGGATTCCGATCTCTTTAGAATCAAATAGGGGCAGACACTTCGACAATGAGGTGATTAAGCTCTTGTGTGCCACATTAAACATTGAGCAGAAGCTACATTGTAGCTATCGCCCTGAAGCATCAGGACTAGTTGAGCAGATGAATGGTACCTTGAAGTCAAGAATGGCAAAAATGTGCGCAGCTACCAATTTGAAGTGGCCAGATGCATTGCCCTTAGTGCTGATGTCAATGAGAAATACACCTGACAAGAAAACAGGACTATCTCCTCACGAGATTCTAATGGGTTGAGCTATGAGATTGCCCGTCGTGCCTGCAAATGCTCTTGTGAATATCACAGATGATATGGTGTTGGACTACTGCAATGGTCTTGCTGATGTGGTCCGCTCTTTCTCTCACCAGGTGGAGGCTACTACATTGCCACCGATAAGCGATCCAGGTCATACTCTGAAAGCCGGTGACTGGGTCGTTGTCAAGAAACACGTGAGGAAGTCGTGCTTGGAGCCGCATTGGAAGGTGCCATACCAAGTAATACTGACAACCACCACTGCTGTGATATGTGCAGGCCTTTCGAATTGGATACATGCCAGTCACACGAAGAAGGTGACGTGTCCGACTGATGAGGAACTTGAAGTGTCCAAAACAAAGGCTGCAGAACAGGAAGTCTCAGGGCCGGAGAGTATTCAAAGGGGAACTGAGACTGAAGGAGAGCCCACTGAGGACGGCTTAGTCACTCAAAGTGAGTTCCAGAGGGGTGACGGTGAGCCTATCTCAGCTGAGGTAACAGGGGAACCGAGACAAAGAGAGGTTCTCCAGAAGCAGACTGATACAGGTTTGATGTTGAGCCCGTAACAGACCATGAAGGCGAAGAAGAGTCAGAGTGAAGTCAAAGTGTTCTGACTCCTTCTGAGCCGCTTGCAGGTCCATCAAGAGAAAATACCATACTACAAGAGGAGGGTGCTGTTCAACGTCCTGAAAGGCCAAGCAGAAAGAAAACACTTAAAGGAGATAATTGGCCGGAGCCACAAGCTGCAGGAGAGAAAGTGGTCCCTAGTGAAACAATAGAGGAACAAGTTGACACAACCAGAAAAGAGGATCTCAGTGAAGGGGAGTTGCATGGTGAACGTAAGCTGAAAAGAAAGAGAGTTGCAAACAGAAGGTATGCAGGTCCTGAATGGGCGTATGCAACATCAGGCGAATGGCAACAGGAATTCTTAGCATTTTGTTTTGATCAAGAAGTTCCAGGTGAATACTACGGCACCTGAATTCAACTTTAAAGAGAGACTGTGTTAAAACTGAAATTGAAACTGAAAGCTGAAAATCTGAGAAAAGAGACTAATAAATTACCGGATGTGACACTGATAACCTGAATTGACTCTGAAAAACTGATTGTGACAAGCTGCTAACCTGATTTGACAAAAGGGTCCTGGAGTGAGTGAAACACTGTAAATACTTGCTGAAAAAGAGAGACTTTGCATTGAAAGAAATAAAAAAAAGAGCTTTCATATCGTCCTCAAGTTGATTGTTTGTTTTACATTATTCTGCTATCTGATTCTTTACAGATCATGAGTTACACTAGAAGTAATAGTAATAAGAGTAAGATGTGTGGTTGGTTGAGTGCTATTTTGGGTATTGTGTGTGCAATAATAATTATAGGTGTGATTGTGGGAATGCCGTTGGTAGATAAGAAAGTGACTAGCAGTGCTTCAAATTCTCAGACTGCTACACTAACACCATGGGAGAAGTTTGAGCAGGATGCCAAATATTTGCATGAGGGAACTAATACTAAAGGGGAACTATCTACTAATGTCTTCTATTGTTTATTGAATGAGTATGTTGACACAATGGATGCGAAGAATTGCTATGTGTGCACAAAGATTCCTTCATCAGTACAATAAGGGGTTACTTAACATAGTCTGCCATTAACATATGGGATAAGCTGTAGTTTACTGTTAACAAGGTTTTATGATCAAGAACATGTTCAATACTTCTACTCTAACTTAGATGCAGTGTTTTCCTTTGTGCCTGTAATTGAGTTTCTAAACAAATTAGCTAAAGAACACAATATTAAATTAGTTAGGGGTTTCTTTGAGCCAGCACTGACATTTGGGACAGCTTATGCGCACCACAATAATCTAACCTGTTTATTAACGCCTGTAGAGAAAAGCTTCTTAGATCACACTGATGATAGACGCAAAGCACTGAAAGAAAGGCTAGAAAAAGGATTATAAAAACGCACATATGTAAATGATTATGCTTACACTGCAATAAAGACACCGGCAAATTAGTTATAGACGCACCGCATGGAGGTAGACTTTGTACGTATAGGCCAAAATCTGAGCTTGATACTATATTCGTGGGAACGAGTGAGTGCAGACATGTATTTTTGTTTCAGAGTAAATGGACGTTCATGTTAAATGGACAGAATCCAGCGATCCCTGGGATCTATTATATATGTGGACTTAATGCTTATTTCCGTCTTCCTAAGGGATGGTATGGGACATGTTATTTGGGAATAGTTTTCCCAAAGACCTACCAGATTGATGACTTAAAGCAAATTCCTAAAATGTCTGAATTACATCATGCTAGACAGAAGAGAGAGACAGCGGCTGCCGTCGTAGGTGACATATTTGGAGCCATGTTTCCTTCAGTAGGGGTTATCTTAAACTCCATAAAGATTCGAAATTTGTCTACTATTGTGGATAGCATGCTGACAAACTTCACAGGTGCTATACTCCTGATGGATACTGAGCTTGCTGTGGAAAGAGCTATGACTCTTCAAAACCGGCTTCCTTCAGACATTCTTTTAGCAAAGAATGGCGGAGTCTGTAAGATGCTTAACGAGCGCCATTGTTGTGCGTTCATACCTGATAACAGCAAAAAGATTAGAAGTATGCTTACTAACCTAACAAGAGATAGTGCAGATTTGAAGGAGCTGAAGGAACCTGGAGTTTGGGAAAAGGTTGGGAAAGGAATGAGCAGAGTAGGGAATTGGTTTAGTAGTATTTGGAATGGGGTTCTTGCAAAAATATTAGGGGTTCTATTAATTATCCTGATTTGTTTATTGGGATTATGGTTATCATGCAAAATTAATGAAAGAATTAAAAGAAATCTGACAAAACGAAATAAAAGAAATTAAGAAAATGAAAGGGAGAAAATGTTCAATGAAATTTGGGAAAGCTCACACAAAGGGGAAGATGTTGAAATGCTTATAATGAGGAAAGCGAAAGGTTAAGAAGGGAAAGGTTTTGTGTGATGACAAGTGTCATCAGAGGAGGGACTGAGGGAGCGTAGATTATTTAATCAATATTAACATGAAATGTTTATGAACTAATGTATAACAATACCGCATAGAAAATGTATTAATGCATTTTGCTAAAACGCATACTTGAAATGTGCCCATGGGGAGTGGCCGTCAATATATATTGGACAATATATATATCAGACAGCGGAGCCACTGACTGAAGATGTGCATAAGACCACAAGAGGATGAAATCATACCTGACATTCTACCCGCTAAAGACGTCAATCATAAGGACCAATAAACTACGCGAGAACAGTTATGGGGTGACAAATTTGATGAGCTAATTTGAAGTCAATTGGATAGAGATAGCGGGGTGCAACCCGTCCACCAACCAGATTTTAGGGGAATGTACAACGAAAATGGGATAAAAACCCTTGACACAAGGAAGTAGTTTAGATCGAGGGGTGATGCTGATGCGACTTCCTATGATCCAGACACTTTGTCACTTTGTTTAGTGACTTGCTGATTTTACTTAAACCAACCTTGCTCTTATATTTGACCGTTTACACTTTACCTTCTTATGAGGAAAGTGCCCCTTTACCTGACTTGCTGAGCTCCTGACTGATGGCGAATCAACTGATGTCCTGAGGACGAAGACAGAATCTGCCTGCTGACCCAATACGGAGGGTAACTATATGATAATGAAATTGTGATTGTCTATTTGTTTTTCCTTTCTAGGTACCAACTGCTTCTCTTTTGACAGAAACCATAGCTAGAGGTTTTCCAAATTGGTGAAATGAAAATGACTAATAATGATGAATTATCATGTTAAGACATAGTTTTACACTAATTTTTATAGGTTATGATGTTAAAGTTTCTGCTAATAAATCATTAGGCCTTAGTTAGCATGAGTCACGGCCTAGCTGCCTGGCTCTCATATTAAACGTGTTTTTCTAACGTGCAGCGTGCTGACTTGCTGAAGGGCACTCTTGTTTTCCAAAGCCAGAAGCTGAATGCAACTGTAGTAAATCGGTTCTCATGAAATCCAACTTGCTTGTAGAAACATTTTAGCTGAATGCTACAGTGTAGATTATTACCTGGTACAAGGTCTCATGATCCGGTACAGACAGCGGAGCCACTGACTGAAGATGTGCATAAGACCACAAGAGGATGAAATCATACCTGACATTCTACCCGCTAAAGAACTCAATCATAAGGACCAATAAACTACGTGAGAACAGTTATGGGGTGACAAATTTGATGAGCTAATTTGAAGTCAATTGGATAGAGATAGTGGGGTGCAACCCCTCCACCAACCAGATTTTAGGGGAATGTACAACGAAAATGGGATAAAAACCCTTGACACAAGGAAGTAGTTTAGATCGAGGGGTGATGCTGATGCGACTTCCTATGATCCAGACACTTTGTCACTTTGTTTAGTGACTTGCTGATTTTACTTAAACCATCCTTGCCCTTATATTTGACCGTTTACACTTTACCTTCTTATGAGGAAAGTGCCCCTTTACCTGACTTGCTGAGCTCCTGACTGATGGCGAATCAACTGATGTCCTGAGGACGAAGACAGAATCTGCTTGCTGACCCAATACGGAGGGTAACTATATGATAATGAAATTGTGATTGTCTATTTGTTTTTCCTTTCTAGGTACCAACTGCTTCTCTTTTGACAGAAACCATAGCTAGAGGTTTTCCAAATTTGTGCTGCTAAATTGTTTTGCTTGAAGCCCAACATGCCAATGCTAATTCGAGGTTAGATGAGGGGTTCACTGACCAGATGCAAATAGACAAATGACTAAGGGGGTCATTTTGACCTCGGCGGTCTTTTTCCATGACCGCCGAGGGACTGCCGTGCGGAAGACCGCCAGTGGTGGCGGTTTGCCGCTCGGCCTATTATGACCGTTGGCAGCTCTCCGTCCTTTTACGGACGGAGAGCCGCCAACAGCCATACTGGCAGCCGGCGGGAATGTGGAGGTTGCTCCACCGCCACGCCAACAGGACACCGCCCAGCGAATCACATCCTGTGATTCGGCGTGGCGGTGTTCTGTTGGTAGTGTGATGTCGGCGGAGCAGCCCCCATGGCTCCCATATCCTCCCGGAGGATCGTCGGACCAGGTAAGTCGATCGTCCGTGAGGGGAGGTGGGTGAGGGGTGTTTTGTGTTGTGTGCGTGCATGGGGGTGTGCGTTTTAGAGGTGGTGTGTGAGTGCGTGTATGCTTGCGGGGGTGTTGTGTATTTGGGAATGAGTGTGTGTATGTCTTTAGGTATGTCTGTATGGATGTGTGCATGTACGTTTGAATGTGGGTGTGCGTGTCTGTGTGTGTGGATGTTTGCATGTATGTCAGTGTCTGTGCGTGTATGTGTGTTGGTGGTGGCTGCGTGCGTGTCGTGTGTGTATGAGTGATGTTATGTTGGGGGTCGGGGTGGGGAGGGGGTCCTGCCACCTTTGGGGGGTGGCAGGGGTGGTGGGGGGGTAGGGGAGGGAGTCGGGGTGGGGGGTGGGGGAGACCCCTATCAGTGCCAGGGAAGGAATTCCCTGGCACTGATAGTGCTTACCGCCATGGATTTCATGGCGGTTTCAAACCGCATGAAATCCATGGCGGTCAGCCAGGTCCAAATACAGCCGGCGGTATAGTGACGGCCGCCGGGCTGGAGACCCTGGTCTCCAGCCCGGCGGGCGGAACGGAGACCCGGCGGATGACCATGGTTGTAACCGCCATGGTCATAATACAAAAAAAGAGACCGCCAGCTTGTTGGCGGTCTTACCGCCGCTTCTCCCTCTTCCGCCAGGGTCATAATGACCCCCTAAATCTATACTTTGTTGAACAATGCGCTAATGTTATTCTGCTGAGGTTAATCTATGTTGACGTCGTGTTATGTTCTAATATTCGTGATTCTTGCTTTGATGAAGTCTTATCAGAGTTGTCATATTGTGACTAATGTGTTTCTAGGTTTTGAGATTAAGGGCCAGATGTAGGTACAAAAAAATTAGCGACTCGCAATTTGCGAGTATGTGCGACTCGCAAATTGCGTGTCGCTAATAGGAATGCAGGTACAATGCCCGTGTACAATTTGCGACTCGCACCCGGAGTCGCAACGCAGATAGCGAGTCCGCTGTCTGCGAGGTCGCTGTTTGCGACAGCGCAAAAAACAAACTCGCAATTTGCGAGTGGGTGTCGCAAATTGCGAGTACCATGTAATTGATTTCAGGTGCTGCAGAACACTCCAGAAACCACTCCAGAACACTCTGGAAACACTTCCTGGCACATGATGATGACATCACAGCCAGGAAGTTTACTAATACACCTGGGAGGAGGGAGGACCACACCCATTTTAAACTGCTGCACAGCCAACAGGAGAAACAGCAGCTACAATGGCTGAAACACCAAGAAAAAGAAAACTCAAATTTTCTGACAAGGGGCTGGAGGTGCTGACAGAAGAATGCTGTCAGCACTATGATGATCTCTTTGGAAAGGCAGCCCTCAATGTGCCAGAAGCAACCAAAAAACAACTCTGGCTGGAGTTCCAAGAAAAAGTGAACTCCCTGGGGGTGAGCCACAGGAGTGTGGAAGAGATCAAAAAACGGTGGTATGACCTCCGCTCCCGGACCAAGGAGAGGGTGGCAGAAAGGCTCTGGGAGATGAGAGGGACAGGAGGGGGACCATCATCCGTACCACCACCCACACCCCTGGAAGAAAGGGTGGAGGAGACCCTGGAGCAGGAGGCAGTGACAGGAATAGGAGATCTGGACACCTCTGAGCCCACTACATCAACCGGTGAGTACCATGTGATATGCCTGTACCCCCATCAATGCCATACCCCCACCCACCATGTACACAGGGGCATGCACAACCAAGATAGCTCCATCACAGGGTAGCAAACACCAGAATGATGCATTATGGGAAATGTAGTCAAGTAGGCAGTTCATAGGCATATGTTTATTAGGAAGTGTGCAACAGATAGTAGACACTGACAGTCTGTTCCCCATGTCCCACAGGTCTCCCACAAGACACCACCACAAGCCACAGCAGCCAGCCCCATGAGGACAGCACAGGAGCTGCCACCACTCCCACCTGCACGACAAACACCATCCCTGTGATGTCAACACCTGCTGCAACAGTGGTTCAGGAGGCAGCGCCAGCAACAGCCAGGAGTGCCACAGTAGAGCACACAGGGCATCCACCGCTGCGCAGGCGACGCAGGTTAAGGAGAGCAGGGCTGCAGGCTGAGTCCGGCCGTCCATCTACCACCAACACCGAGGGACAGCTGCTCCGTGGTCAGCGCCTGCAGAACAATATGTTAGGGCGTATTAGTGGGGTGCTGCACCGCTTTGTGAGGAGCAATGAGGCCAGCATGCTGCAGCTCCATTCCCAATTGGACGTGATTGGCACAAACACTGGGGACCTAGCCCTGTCCATTAGGGAACTGGTGGCAGGACTACTGTCACAGGGCGAGGGTGGGCGGCGCAGGGACCGTCAGCTGCTACAGAGGCTTGACAGGATGGCCACATCAATTGGCAGACTGGCAGTTAACACCACTGGCCTGTCGAGAAGGACAGTTGGCCTCCAAGTAGAAATGGGCCACTTTGCAGGGGATGTGGCTAGAGGCCTGGGCCGGATCACACATGTGATCGATTTAATGGAGGCACGGCATCTGTCCAGGGGCACAGGGGACACACCCCAGGACAGCGAAGAGGGCTCTTCAGTGAGCAGTGTCTCTGCCACTGACACTAGGGTGCTCCGGAGTGGGAGTACCAGGCAGAGCACTGCAGAAAAACCTGGGACCAGCCAGGCTGGCAGAGGCCGCCGTAGGACATAGACTGGACCCTGTCCCTGATGTAGGGGCACATGAAACAAATGTGCCCCATGCATGGTTTGCATATTTGATGTTCATGAACAGTTAGTAATTGTAAATAGTTGAATTTCTGCACATATTAAATATTTTTTTTGTTCCACTTAACAAATGGAGTTTTTGGTCAATAGGTGAGTATGGTTGAAGTTGACACGTACCTTCCAAAGTATTGGGTTGCGATGTGTTCCCGTCTCAGTCTGCCTTGATTTGCTATACTCCGATCCCCATGATGGCGATGTGGTTGCTCCTGCTCATCATCCTCTGAATCAGGGTCTGCAGGGGTGAGAGGTAGCCCACGTCGGGTGGCAATATTGTGCAGGATGGCGCATGCGACAACAATTTTGAATGCTGTAATGGGGGTATACTGGAGGGCACCTCCACTGCGATGGAGGCATCTGAACCTTGCTTTCAGCAATCCGAAGGTGTGTTCTATTATGTTCCTGGTCCTCTTATGTGCACTGTTGTATCGCCTCTCGGAATCATTGCTGGGTGTTAAGTACGGAGTCATAATCCATGGCCGTTGAGCATATGCACTGTCACCTGTTGGGCACAAACATTACACTGTTAGAAAGTCCTGGTTGGTGTGCACAGTGACCTGTGTGTATGTCTACGAGGTGTATGCAGCTCTACCTAGGATGTATCCGTCTCTAAACTCCCCACGTTCCAGGTGTTGGTGTATCCCACTGTGCCTAAAAATGTAGGAGTCATGGGTACTGCCGGAAATTTCGCTACAATGTCGGTGATGACATAGTGGGCATCACAAACAACCTGAATATTGAGTGAGTGGGTACACTTTCTGTTGCGAACAGATGTTCCAGGTTTGCAGGGGGGCATATTTGAATATGTGTCCCATCTACACACCCTATGACATGGGGAAAGTTGGCAATCCGGTAAAATTGCAGCTTGGTGCTGTTAATTTCTGCCTCATTTCTGGGTAGGTATATGAAGTGAGACATGTGTATGAGTATGGCATCTAGGAATGCCCTGAGGAACTTGACAGTGCACTTTGAGATACCCCACCTGCCACAGCAATGACCCCCTGATAGCTCCCTGAGGCCAAGAGGTGCAGTGAGCATAGCACTTGCACATGCGTAGGGATGGCGCAGCCGCGCAGTGTCTGGCGTTCTAGCTGTGGTTTTAGTAATTCAATTAATTCTAGTATGGCTGCGCTGCTAAGGCGGTATTTGTCGTATATCTCTTCCTCAGTTTGCTGGAAGAGTGTCTGCCTTGTTCTGTAAATCTTCTCCTGTCTCTGGCTCCTCCTCCTCCTCTGCTGGGCTGCGTGGACTCTCCTCCTCACTGCTATCAGGTATATCTCCGCCATCTTGAGTAACCCAGATGCCTTCTGGGTCTCCTTTTATGCTTTGGTAATGGTTACCACCTGCTCTGAGTTGGTGGTAAATGGGACATGCAAACTGGGCTTTTTGCAACTAGTCGCAATTTGCGAGTTGCAATTGCATATGGCTTGCGACTCGCAAATTGCGACTTCCTATTTGCGGGTCGCAAAATGGGGTTGCAATCTTTGCGAGTCGCTAACGGCTCGCATCGCTTTTTGCGAGTCGGAAATGGGATTTTTGCATCCCATTTCCGATTTTGCACAGTCGCAAATAGCGATTCGGGCCATTTGCGACTCGCAAAACTTTGCTACATCTGGCCCTAATAAACTTGCTAGTAGAATTGTAACCAATAGGGAATAAATATCACCAAATTCATATTAAACTGGTGTGGTTATTCATGACTGCAAGGTCATGGTGGTTTCTAAGTTTTATTAATATTTTAACTAATTTGAACTGTCTTATTCTGGTAAATATTGATGACATTATTGACATATTGATTGACATGTTGATTAGCTATCTCCTCCTAAGGTGTCTTCAATCAGGGTCAAAAGATTCATTGGCCTAAAACGAGTCCCAAAGTGAGTAAATTAGTCATAAGGGACGCGTTAACAGTTCCATTTACTCAGGCAGAAGAAATCAGATAACAAGTTTCGACCTCAAAGACTACGTATGTATATATGTATGGAGATAGATAGATGTCTGATTAAATGTATTTCCAACAGGAGCAGCCTGTCATTTGATTCCCTTGTGTTTTACTGCTGCCTCACAGAGTGTTGTAAAGAACAACTAAAGCGGTAACTGTCTTATTTATGACAAAAGAGTGGCACACCTGAAGCTATCTTGTTTGACTCAAACTGGTAAAATGGAAAACATTTAATTTAGAAAGGAACAAAATGAGGAGTTTAATTTTGTCATAGAAATTATGGTTAGTTCTGTAGAAAGAAAAATTAGGACACATTTGCATTGAGTTCTTAAATATCTTCCTCTTCTATTTCATTAAAACATTCTGACATGTAGATGGAAACATACAGTTTACTCCCCGGTGATCAGCAGTTTACTACAGCACTCTACTGAGCAACTAAAGTGCAACATTCTGCATTTATGCTAAAAGTGTGGCAGATGTGGAAAATTAAAAGCATGTTTTACTGAGGATACTGATATAAATGAGATTAGGAAGCTTCACAACAAATAAGTCGCCCAAGATGGTCACCAGAGAGAAAGAGCCCAAATGTAGCACAAACATCACTGAGATGTAGCCCGAGTATAGCCCAATGACAGAAGTGCGTAAGACACATATTTCTTTATTTTGCAGTTTTATATAGTGCAGACTTGACCCGAAGGTATTGGAGTGCTTTACATGAGCATTAGTTATATTATACAAGGACACATTCCTTTTGGGCTATAGGTATAGGGAGACTATTTAATTTGCCCAGAATTACAGGATGTCAAGCTGACACCAAAACTCAAACCTGGTTCCCCATTTGCAAAGTGTGCAACTGAGGCCGTAACACCACTTTCTCTCCCCTAAGTGAATCACATAACCAAGTGATCAACTGGATAACAAATATTAACATATTCAATAATTTTAAAGCGTTTTGTTGCTATTGGAGAACTCAGAAAATATGTCCTCATTTTAGTTTTTTAGAGCACTAACCATACCTTCCATGGAAATAAGACCCTCTCAGGACCTCTGCAACAAGTCCTGGGAGAAGAGCCAAGCTCACTAGCATCCAGTGGCCATTTGAGGATTCTGACGAGGTGCATTATGGGAACTGAAGTGCTAACTTCCAAGGAGTAACTAAGAGCTTCTGGAACCTTGGAAAAAGTTTGTGGACACTTTGAGGAACCAAATGCTACTTTCTGGAAGAAGATCCAGACATTTAGGGACGTTTGGAGGCAATTTGAAAAAAGCTCCATCAGGTGAATGATCTGTCGATGAGAATCAAGCCTGTGACGTTGAGCCGTGACCTGGCCTAAATTTCAGGTTCATCCCGCTGAAGATCCAGAGCTTTTCCCTGTTAACAAGACTTTCAGGAGTTGAACAGGACACCGCGCTGAAGCAAGCCACTGTCATTGCTTCACAGGCCAGCCTGAAGAGGAGCCTCGCTCGTGGACGAAAGAGAAAGTTAAAAAAAGGTGACTAAGTCCAAAGGTAAAATTTTGACTGAGGCCTCCCGCTCAGTGTAGCCGAGCAGGGCTCCATCCCAGTTGGCCTCAAACTTTGACTTTTCCCCCGGCGAGTGCGACCAGATACTCCGGTTGATGCTTTGGTTTTAGGCACCAGAAAGCATTTTCTTTTTACATTTAAAAATCTTTAACAATTCACATCTATACCAAATACATTGGACTTTTGTTGTTTTGGTGTCTTTTTAAAAGACAAATATTTTCATTTTTAATCAATTGGTTTTGAATTTTTATTGTGTGTTGTGTTTTACTTATTTGTGGTTTTGTTGCTATTAAATGCTTTACACATTTGTCTCCTAAGTCAAGCCTAACTTCTCATGGGCCAAGCTACCAAGGGTCGAACAAGGTTTAATTTATTAAGATCTTGACTGGACCTAGTGGGTGTTTGTGGCCTATTGCTAAGTGTAGGTACCTACCTGCCCTTGTCAATAATCTACTTTCCATCACTCACTTTTGTAATAAATATACAATGTTAGCAACCTAGTTCATCAAAATACTGTAGGGAGACAGATGTCAGGGGCACATACATGGATAATGGAGGGCAGGGAGGAGGGTGCAGAGGCAACAAGTTGACCATGGTGAGCAGACCGGAGAGGCAGTGGCATCATAACGGACCGTGGAAGACAAGGGAAAGGGGGCAGGGGCAACAAACTAACCATGCAGGACAGGGAGTATAACAGACCATTTGGAACAGAAGGAAGAGGCACTGGCAGTACAACCATATATGCCAAAAGAGCCGTTTCAAGCAGGAGACTCCTGATGTTTTTAGGCCCAAGAGGACTTTATTTTATCTGTATCCTGACTAAAAGCTGCTCTTTTGAATGTACGTCATTGGGGAAAATCAATACCCCAGTTTTTTTTTAAATCTCCCTCTTACCAAGTTCAAAAGGTTGGCTTAGGGACATGGACACACATGGCAGAGGGCAGAAAGGAGATGGGCAGGGACACCAAACTAAACTTACAGAGCATGTGTCAGTGGTTGCAGCAGCACAATACAGTACACAGGCAAGCGCAACTGCAGTGCAGCACAACGGACCATGGAAAGCAAAAGGAAGGGGACAGGGCCATGCACATGGGCAACAGCAAGCAGAGGGGAAAGAGGCAAGGGCAGTAATTTGATCTTACCAGGCAGACAAGAGGGACAGTTGCAGTATAACAAACCATAAAGGGCAGCAAGGAGGGGGCAGGGGCATGACCAAAGACCAGACAACACAGCAGGGAGGGGATAGCAGCCTGCACATGGAAAATGGAGGACAAGGAGGCAGGTCTTGAGCAGCATGATGACCATGAAGAGTAGGCTGGATGGGCACTGGAAGCATAACACTCCATAGAGGGCAACATTGATAGTATAATGGCATACACACAGACAGCAGAGGGAAGGTGGGAGGGGCTCAGGGTCAGGAAACCGACCACACAGGGCAGATAGAAGGGTCTGTGGCTGCAAGGAAGGCTATGCATTGCAAACGGGAGGGTCAGTAGCAACACAACAGCCATTGTGGGCAAGAGGAAGGAGGCAGAGGCATGCAAAAAGGACAGTGGAGATCAGAAGGGTTGAGTAGGGGCTGGACACAGACAAGTGAGGGCAGGGGAAGGGCCTTAACAGTAGACCATGAGGGCAGAAGGGTGTGGCAGCAAAGTGGCCCATTGAGTACAGGAGGGAGGGAATGAGGGCATGGAATTCGGGCAGACAGGGTGGAGGTGCCAGGGACAGGCAGCAGTCATCTGGCCATGCTTGGCTGGTGGGAGTAGCAACTCAAGAGAACACTCAGAGAAGACAGGAGGGGCAGTGGCTCGTCCATGGAACATTGTGAGCAAAAAGGAGGGAGCAAGGGTCAGCACACAGACATTGGAGGGCATTGGATTGTGCTGCCTGTGTCTGCTGGAGTGGGTGCCTGTAAAGATTGTGTGTGCTTGGGACTGAGTTGGGAGTTGGAATTTGGGCTAAAGAAGGGGCCTGTGTTGTTGTAGAAGGATGAGCTGGTTGGAAGGCTAAGGTCAGTGAGGAGGTTATTTTTGCAAGCGATTTCTGCATGTCAGTCAGTGAACTATAAATCACATTTGGAACCATGTGTTACACTTGGCAGTTAAGACCCTGGGAGCACTTCAATATCAGAGTCTGGCCTACAAAGATGCTGCATAAGAAGTCAATAGCCTCCTCACTCTGTGAAACCAGGGTGACAAGGGCAGGGGGTGAGGTGCCTGTGTCCATCATGGTCAGATGTTTCACCCCCCAAAACACAGTGCCCAGCTGCTTCCCTGCCTTCTTGGCCAATGTCCCCTTCACCTGCTCTTGAAGATGCTGTAAAGTCATTTTCACATTTCACCTGCTTCAAGGCTTTTAAACTTTGTTTTACTTTTATCATTCTCTCATGCAAGTAGGGAACATCTTCAGAAATGATTTGATAACAGTTTGCAATTTTGATTATTATTCCTCCTTCCTATATTATTTTTGATAATTTCTCTTAACCATTTTTAATTCTCTCCATGAACTGTGTAACACATCTGAATGGTTTTGATCTGTTGTTTTGAATAGTGAACCTACGTCACAAAAAAAAATATAAACCAAAAATGCTTTTTTACATTGTGTGCTCAAGGCAAAAAGGCAGAATTAGTTTTATTTTTTAAAGTAAAAATATGAATCAATGTGTGTTATTATTTACTGCAATGTTATACCAATATTTGTATAAACTGAAAGCAGGTTTCTTTAGTCTGGGCATTTCACATTGATAACACTTACCTCAGTAACGGATGTGTTTTTTAAATGTTCACATTATTTTTATGGATTCAGTACTTAAGTTGCTTAAAAACATATTACAGCCTGTGTAGTTACCTGTTCTGTATAAGAAATGCAAAAATAATTGTGTTGGTATTTTGAAATTAAATCTACAGCATAAATAAATACATAGGACTTGATACATTTTCATTGACTTTAGCACAGATAGAACTATTTAAAAAGATATTCTCCAAAATCATTCATTTCATTTTATTTTTAACAGCAGTGAGAAAATTAAATAAAAATAAAAACTTGCTTTCCGGTTAGTCAAATATTGGTATAACATTACAATAAAAGTGAACACACCATTCAAAATTAAATTTACCAAATTTAAAATGTTTACATTGAAGCACTGCCTAAATTTCACAATGAATAATTTTTGTGCCTGATTTGGATTTTAGCAGATAGGATACTCCAATATATACATGATGGAGCTTTCTTCCCTCAAAGTCCAAGTGCATTGTGAAATATTGACCTTGGAAAAGCTATTTCTGTTTTCTATGTGATAGAACATTCTATCTGTAAAAGTACCTCCAAAGAATCTATTATTCATCATTAATAATATTTCAAGTGGATCTAACAAAGGTCATCACATTAATGTGTTTTTGCTATGTGTTACCCTGTCACAAATGAGTTCACATTTCTTTCAGTTATTTAAAGGAAATATGCCTATGAGATACTTTTTTTTCAAAAAATAGGCTAGCTTACATGCACATTTGTGAATGAGTAAGACATCATGGACATTAGTCACATTTTACAAAAATTTACATGTGTTCATCATTACAAATATATATGTTTTTGTTAACATTTATATTTAAATCATTTATTCTGATGTACTTGGTCATTTTGGCTCACATGTTTAATACTGTTTGTTCAAAATACTGACTCACAATTGTGAATTTTGAAACATCCACTGTATCATTGGTGCATTTGATGCTATGGCATTTGCAATAGGGGGAACGTGACAACCTTCACAATTGTGAAAGGGTATCACACGTAGCACAAAAAAGATTTTTGCCCTGTTTGGTACAATTGTCCCTCATAAAATGTCACAAAAGAATGGTACATTTATTTTAAGCAGGCATAGTTATGCTCAACACAGCCCTTTGTAAGTGAAAAAAATATATTATGGGATCTTTTTTAACAAATCATTGTGAAAAAATCACATCATGATACACCTTCTGCAAAACTTATACCTTCAAGAACATTTCTTGTGAGTTGATCATTTGTCACCCTTAATGTTGAAGCCAAATATTGTTGTTTTTGTAACAAACCTTAATTATTTGAAAATAATATTGAAAAGTAAACTTACCTTCTTCATGCTGCTATCTGGCCGTCAGCTGCCCATCAAGGTGGGGATAGGCCACCACAAGAATGTAGGCCATTAGGGGGTTAAGGATGCGGTGCATGTGCCTCTCATGTTGAGATGACTGGCTGAGCTGGACTTCAGCTGTCTTTTTGGTCCAGCGTCGTCATTCCTCCAGTGTTTTCTGCAGTGAATGCTGCACCACATGTTGGCCCTGAGGGTCGACACCTTCTATGTGATGGCCTTCCAGATATACTTTTCTGATGGGAGTTGACCTGTATCGATACAAAAAAAAGGGAAGACCAAAACATTTTAGTGACTTTAATTCATTTATTTTTTAGGTTTTGAGAAATCATTCACAAACATTCTTATACATTAAACCAGCATATTTTTTTCATTTTGATTTGTGTTTTTATTCATTTTACAACATTTTTAAAAAACAGACATTTATAGTAAGCTGTTGAGTAACAGTGTATGTTCTTACCTTACTAACGCAGGACACAGGACATTGACATCATCTAGGTTGAATCATGGGTCAAAATCTCTAAAAATTAAAATTTCTTTGATATGTTGAAGTATATATATGTTAATTCAGATAAAAAATATATGTTCATGTTTGAATTAACATTTTTCAATTTATCAACAAATTTAAAAAACAACTCAAATTGTTTATATCTAAATACACACCAACAAATCTCTGAAACGCACAAAACTTACTAATATTGTGGTGTTGTATATTTAAAATATGTTTACTAATACTCGCCATAATTAACTATCTAATTAAAAATAACCAGATGCTTCATTTCAATCACTGCACTTCACTGAGGAACTGAACAGAACATTCTAGCCCATTTAGAAAAAAATAAAATAAAATAAATAATGTTACTCAAAATTAAATCACCATTTTAAACATGTACCTGTTCCTCTGGTGAGCCCTATAGCTTGCTGTACAGGGACAGGACCTCATCAGCCAACATCTCCCACTCCTTTGGTGAAAGTTTTGTGGGCCTGTATCCTTATTTACCATAAATTGTAGCTCCCAGAGTCAGTAACCAGCAGTAAAACCTGAGGAGGTTTTTGCAATGTTAGGAGGAAAGTAATCTGTTTTGGTTTCACATGAACACAACCTGCGAGACCGTCAACTGAAAAACTGACTCTTCCATTGGCTTTTTTACCTAGTATTCACAAATGTTAGGTCATGCCTGTGTCTGTTGTGGAGTTGCACTACCAATAGCCAATCAACTTCTGCCAACTTCCGTCTACTTGCAAAGGTCCTGATGGCAAGGTCAGGCATCTGCCATTTTAGATATTGAAAAAGTGCATGGTTTTTATAAATATACAAAACGTTAAAGTTATTTCCTTGTTTTTTTAAAAATGGATTATGTTGTGCATTACTTTGGTAAAATGTGATATTTACACTATTTTCTGTTGACGGAATCGTAAATAAAATGTAAACAAATATTCAATTTGTAAATGATTAATTTAAAATGTCTAATTTACACATTTTCTTTTTTTTTTTTTAAATTAAGGTACATGGCAAATATTGAATGTAATCAATCAATCAAACAAACATTTGAAGAGTGCTGCAAATCACCCATGAGGGTCTCAAGTCACTGGGGCTCTGAGACTGTATGCTGCAACGTGGAGGCATGATCATTTGAACATTCAGGTCTTTAGTTCTCCTCTGAATCTCCAGAGTCACTGTGAGGTCCTGAGGTGTAGGGTGAGGGTGTTCTAAGCATCCACTGCTTGTGAGACAGATCTATGGGGTGTCTGTGAGGGAGAGTGAAGCTGATCAAAGGTATCTGATCAGTTGGTGGAAGGTCAGGCATTTGTTAATACATACTGGTCCTTCATTATACAGGGCCTTGTAGGTGTGGATCAGAATCTTGAACTGGTATCTCTTCTGAATTAGGAGCCAGTGTTGTTTTTTGTGATGGGGTGTGATATGGGTAATTCTAGGTATGAGTCTTGCCTCTGAGTACAGTATTGTATGGAGTCTCTTCAGGAAGTGTGTAGTGATTCCTACATAGAGTGTGTTTCCACGTCCAGTCTGCTGATGATGAGGGCCTGTATGATGGTCCTTCTGGTGTTTGCTTGGAGCCACCTGAAAATCGTGTGGAGCATGCAAAGGGTGTGGATAGCTTGCTGTCCAGGATGATGCTGAAGTTGGGGTGGGGGTGTCAAGCTGCACGGACCAACATGTGTCGATCCATGGTGAGGTGTTGTTCCCAAAGATGAGGACTTCCATTTTTTTATTGTTGAGTTTGAGACAGTGTCCTTCATCCAGTCTGCTACGTTCATCATGCTTCAGTGGAACTTAGCTTTTGTGATGGAGGGATCTTCGGATAGTGAGAAGATGAGTTGAGTGTTGTCAGCATAGGAGATGATGCTGAGTCGTGTGATCTGACGTTGATGGCCAAGGGAGTAATGTAGGTGCTGAAGGGGGTCGTGCTGTGGGATGATCCTTTGGTGGCTCTCCAGAGGACCTTTTTGGGCTCTGAGGTGAAGAGTGGGGGATAGATCCTTTGAATTCTTTCACCAGGTGGTCCATATCAGGGCATTTTCTTGGATCCCAATGTGGTGCAGTCTGTTGATCAGGATGTGATGGGAGACAGTGTTAAACATGGCGGACAGGTCCAGGAAGATGAGGGCTGCTGTTTTCCCATGGTCCAGGAGGGCTCTGATGTCATCTGTGGCTGCAATCAGGGCTGTCTAGGTTTTGGTTCTTGCTTGTTGATCACCTTCTTGAGAATTTTGTTGGAAGGGGGAGCAGAAAGATGGGCCGCTAGGTCTTCAATTGGGCTAGGTCAGCAGATGTTTATTTCAGGAGGAGCCTCACTTCCGCATGTTTTCAGTCCTCAGGAAAGGAGAACATGGTGATGGAGGTATTCAGGACCTTCCTGAGCTTGTTGCCTATTGTCTCATTTCCAAGGTTAAAGACATGGCAAGGATAAGGGTCTGAGCATGCTCCTGAGTGACAGAGTTCATGATGGTGTTAGTGTCTTGCATGGTGAAAAGTTCCCAGTGGGACAGACGGCGCTTGGGGTTTATGTTTGTGGGTGTGAGCTGGTTGATGCTGTCTGCGGCAGAGGGTTGGCATTTGACGTTTTCATAGATGGCTGAGATATTGTCATGGAATAAGTCTGTGAGATTATATCACAGTTCCTGTGAGGGAGTGATGTGGTTCTGGTGTCTGTGGGATTGATGAGCTCCTTCACAGAGGTGAAGAGTTCTTTGCTGTGATTTGCAATGAATTTGACGTGGTCTGCTGGCGTGTTCTTTTTGGTTTCTTTCAGGAGGCGGTGATACTGGTTGAGAGCAGTCCTAAAGGTGGTGTGGTCTATTGTTTTTTTCAAGTTGTTTGCAGTTGCATTTGGTGGAGTGCAGTTTCTCTGTGAACCAGCTTGCTCTTTTGCTTTGTTCTTTGACCTTGGCTGTCTTGGTGGGAGCGATGTTGTTGGCGCATTCTGTGATTCACTGGGAGAAGCTCTTTGCTGCTTGTTCAGGGTTGTGTGACGAGTCTGGATGGTCTTCTAACAGCTTTTTCCAGTCTCTTTGTATGAATATGGGGGGCACCATGCTAGGGTAGGTGGGTCCTCAGGTGGTGAAGTGTATGCTGTGGTTCCAAGACCATGTGGTGTGGATGCCTCTGACTCTGTCACTGGAGGTCAAGATGGGCTCGAGCATGTGTACTGCGATGTGGGAGTGGTCACTGGTGAGCTCCTTGATGCCGATGTTGCTCATGGTTTCCAGGAGGACGATGGAGTTGGCATCGCTTTGGCCATCCAGGTAAAAGTTGCAAAAGCAATATGTAGTTTATTGTGTGTGCGGTGAGGAGTTCTTGGATGGCATTGTAGAAGTTGCTGCATTGTCCTGGTAGTCTGTAGGCAAGGGTGCCTCTGATGGTGCTTTTTTCTGTGTGGATTTGGAAGTTGAGATGTTCCATTACCGTTGTCAGGTCATCAAGAGATGTTGTGCAGCGGATGGTATCCCTGTAGATGATGGTGATTCTACCTCCGTGCTTGTTGCTTTGGTCCAGGTGTGTTATCTTGTAACCTTCTAGGATGGGGGTGGTGATGTCTGGTGTGGAGGTGGGGTTTAGCCAGGTTTCTGTGAGTAAGATGATGTCCAGGGTGAGGGAGGAGATGATGTCCTAGACCTCATGGCATTTTTACTGAGTGAATGTGCATTGAGTAGGATGCACTGGAGTTGTGCTGTGGTGGTCTTGGTCGATGTAGTGGGTGCAGCCATGTTTGCAGTGTTGCTGGTGTCAGTGGTTGCTTCGGGGAGGAAGCAGTGTCGGCAGGACAATGGTCCTCTGGTCGTATGCATTGATGTGCAGCAGCCGTGGTTTTTGGGGTGTCTAGGGTCCAGGGCACAGAGGTCAGTGGCAGTGGATCTTCGTGGGGTGGAAGAACCAGGAATGTTGGCACAGGGTGTAGTCCAGCTGCAGACAGGCGTAGTAGGGCTTGCCTTAGGCATACCTTCGGCACACTGGCAGTTCACCAGCTGCACAGCTGCACTGCCTACTCCCTTAAGTAGATCCTGCAAGGAGGAAAGAGTGCTAAGAAGTGATGGGCGGGGGAATCCAGGATGCAGGAAGATGGGTGACAGGCAAAAGTGGCAGGGGGAATAAAGGATAAACAGTGAAAAAGCAGGGCAAAAAGAGGAGAAAGCACTCTGAAAATGGGGGAGAGGAGGGTAAAGAATAAAAATGAGGTAAAAAGGAGAAAACATTCAGAAAAATGGGGGAAGGTAAGAGAAAGCAGCAAAAATTAAGCAAAAGGCTGTTGAAAGCACTCAGAAAGATGATGGAAAGGAAGGCGAAAGCAGTAAAAACACGACAAAGAGAAGGAGAAAGCACTCAGAAAAAGGATGGGAGAGGAGGAGAAAGCAGTAAAAATGAGGCAAAAAGACAGAGAAAGCACTCAGAAAAATGGGAGAGAAGAGAAGAAAGCAGTAACAACGAGGCAAAAGAAGGGGAAAGCACTAGGACAAATGGGGAGAGGAGTAGAAAGCAGTAAAAATGAGGCAAAAATATTGAGAAAGCACTCAGAGAAACCGGGGAAAGGAAGGAGGAAGCAGTAAAATAAATCAGAAAGCAGGAGAGAGAGGTGCAATAGAATGGGAGAGCTGCATCTAGGACCATGACAAATATATTCACAAATGCATGTTGTGTTGAAACATGAATTAATGTTGAGTTTATTAAAGAAAAAGTTTTCAAAAATGAAAACGATTTCACCCTTTCAAATGCAGACAGATGAACCCAGGGAGAGTGAGAAAACGATGGCCTCAAGTCATGAAACCATTTCCAGACCTTGCCACCATGGAAGAACAGGATATAATAAAAAATACAGATTAAATAGGCAAACTATTATTTATTTATGTCATCAGCTGAAGCCAGACTTTTTGCCTCACAATTGGCATCCCACATCTATAACACCAATGATGATAATGATGGCAGAACTTCAGTTGTGGACCCAGGATCATTTCAAAACACTGTTGCATTATCTGATGAAATGTCACAAGCAACTTTCAGTGGTATCTACAAGAAGTACTTTCTTCAATTATGAGACACATGAACAGTTTCATACAGTTTTCTAGAAATTAAGATTTTGCCAATGTGAAGAGAAATTTAAGTGTGTTGGCTCACCTAACACATGAAGACAGAGTTATTTAGGCAGCACATATTACCTTGGTGACAACATTCTACAAAAAACAAGTTTAGTGCAATCTTCAAAACTTCACTTCAATCACGGAAGCCTGCAGCCAAAGGCTGTGCATGGCGGGGGATTGGTGCTTACGGAGGATTGGACGCAGGGCCTGGCCTTCTGCCATATGGGGCAGTGGTTCGATTAAAGTAAAGTAATTAAATTTTACTTAATGTTAAAAAAACATAATGAAGGTTATAGAGACGTTGCTAAATGTAGTTAGCAAATACAATAAAAAAAATCAAAAAAAAATTCACTGAAGAAACCCAAAGGTTAGAGGGACATTATAGTTAGGTTCTGAATTTACACGCACAAAGCCATGTAAGTTCACCTGTTATAGTTAGAGTTACTTCAAGTATATATAACTTGCACCCTAAGGTAACTATAACTCACATCTTTGCCATGCACAGCTTTCTCATTTCTAATTTTATTGCAAACGTTGCAGTTATATTATAAATGATGTCATACTAGATGTCATTACTGATGTAATATGTGGGGTAAATAGCAGTGCCACTTACAGCCCTGGTGACCACCATCTCCCAGAGCCTACTGAATTATTGAAAGATGAGGATGGCACGCAGCCCCCATCTCAGAGATGATTTTGGCCAACTGGGACCCCATCCCCTATGACGCACCCAGTTACTGAAAGGGGATGATTTTAGCCCCAGGGATCCTATCCTCTGGGACCTGCCAATTAGTGCAAGACATGGCCCTCCTCCCCAGGCTGATTTTGGCAGTGGGGACCCCATTGCCTCTTGCACCCGGATAATTGTTGCAAATGGCGAAGAGGGCTGTGTGAACCCCTCCCTGGGTTGATTGTGGCCCTGGGGACCCCTTCCCCTGGGACCTGTCCACTTCGTCTAGAGCATCCTGCCCCTACCCAGGACACCCAGTGTCCACTGTTGGAGAGCGAGGGGGTACCTCAATGCCTCTGCTGTCCCTGCTGGCTCCCTGCCTCCAGAGGGAGCTTGCATTGCTCCCACATGCACAGAGCAGCAAATATACTGCTCCCTGTGTGCAGGAACAATCATTGACAGCAGATAGTAAAGCAGATGAAATGTCCACTCCAAGCGGACAAGAGCAGACTTACTGTTTGCTCTTGCTTGGTGAGAGCTATCAAAGTTCCTGCCAAGCAACATCAAACATCTATATCCTGAGGGTGGGCACCTTGGGACATAGGGAGGTGGCACAGGGAGCCAGCACTGGGTGGTGGCTGTTCTCAGGGCCATTAATGGCTCCAGGAGGAGGGCCTGCCCTGTGAAGGTGTTGGTCTCCAGGGCTGTAAAGGGCCCACGAGGGTGGGTCCACATGGCTTCTCTAAAACATAGGCCTTTTTTGGGGGAGATGGTGGTCCCCGGGGCCTTAATGCCTTTTAGAGGGGGGCATGTGCCCCCACTCACACTTATAACTGGCCTGCCCATATGTCTTGTAGTGATCCGGTCACATCTACCTGTCAGGGTCGGTTGAAATAACTGGTGCAATGCCCATTTACAATTCTAAAAATACTAGACAGTAAGATAAGAGTACAGCTCAGAAGAGTGTTTTGCATGCTTATAGCCGTAATACTAAAACTCTAAAGTGGAGTAGTCTATTTGTTGAATTCTTGAGGGCAAAGTACAATTGAAGCAGTGAAGTGAAGAGAAGACAACGGTTAGTAGGTTAGTAGGTTTACAGCTAGGGGTTAGCTTACCAAGGTGATTCAGGATGTCAGTAAAAAAGTGGGTAAGTTATTGAGAAACAGTCTCTTAATAAAAATAAACAAAGTAACATATTCAAATCAGTTTAGATTGATTATCACGGACAATAGTGATTCAGAAACAATCAACCGTTTGCTAATTAGAATTTGGCATTTAGGCCCTCATTTCAACAGTGGCAGTAAATGCTGCCAACCGCCGGCGGCGGTATTCAGCCACGGGTATTATGACCCACACTGAGAATTCCGCCACAATACAGACACCCACACAAGCCTGCCAGCCCAAAGGGTCCATCAACAAGAATACGCCCACGAATCACTGCAACGGTCTTTCATCCGGAGTTAACCATTGGCGTTACACATCGCAGCACTCAAAATACACACACATTTACAAAACACCACCAGATTGGACAATTCAAACTACACACACCTGACACACATACACACACCACACTCACACCACTATAAAACACACACCCACATTACCCACAACACTTTTAACAAAAAAAAAGATTGCCAACACAGAGACACACAAGCCAGGAGCACCCACTCAATCAGAGGCACAGAACACCATCACCCATACACCATCCATGCACATCACAGCATACACCCCAACACATCACCCCACATATCACCCCACACATCCACACACATATCACTCGCACCACATCCGTGGCACCCTAAACACACCCCAGGTTTTCAGAGGAGGAGCTAAGGGTAATATTGGAGGAAAATCATCCGGGTAGAGCAACAGCTATTCGGATCACAGGTGCAGCAAACATCCATTGCAAGGAAGATGGAGCTATGGCAGAGAATCGTGGACAGGGTCAACGTCATGGGACAGCACCCAAGAACAAGGGATGACATCAGAAAGAGGTGGAACGACCTACGGGGGAAGGTGTGTTCCGTGGTTGCAAGACACCAGGTAGCAGTACAGAAGACTTGCGGTGGACCCCCACCTCCTCCCCCACAACTAACAACATGGGAGGAGCAAGTCTTGGCGATCATGCATCCTGAGGGCCTCGCAGGAGTAGCAGGAGGACTGGACCCTGGTAAGTCAAATATTTACTACTTTATCCCCCATACCCTACCTGCATGCCATCACAAACTCCTACCCCTATCCTCACCCCATCACTCCACCACCTCACATATACCCCACTATCACAACCCACCCATCCCAATACCAAGCCCTGCATGCAACACCAAAGCACGGACCCCCAACACAGACCTGCACGGACACCCACCACCACAGCATGCCCAGTAGAAAGTCTCACCCAGCCCACAAAATCACCACTTACACAAGGCCAAGCTGACAGGGAAATCACAATCATACAGGGAAACACACCCATGTACAAGATGGTACAAGCAGATACATTAACATTGCATTTGCATCCCCACAGGACCCATACTCAAGGTCACCGGAGAGGAGGTGCCAACTACATCCAGTCCCCCCACGGACAAGGCCCACAGTGACGACAGCAGTCTGCACGCCTGGATCAGGATGACCAACCAGGGCCATGCGGGACCTCTGGACAGTCGGTTCCCCTGGCACAGTCCCATCCCACAACAGAGCCTCTCCCCTCAGAAAACACCAGCACAGCACCCACCCAGCGGGCCCACACCACTGTCTCCAGGTCACGTCAATCAGCAGTGTGTCCACCACTACAGGGACCCCAGGCAACCCCACAAACACAGGACGATCAAGGACCTGGGGTCAGTGGCAGTGGGCACACGGTTCAGGGGACAGAGGCACAGGACAACAGGGAAGCTGGGAGGACTGCTGTGCGACAGGGGGAGGACAGGCCCATGGAACCCACTCTCCATGAGGTACTCTCCAACATCCTGGAAGCATACCACCATTCCCAGGAGAGGATGGGCCAGATACTGTCCAAGTTGCAGGAGACCCAGCGGCTGCAGGAGGAACAGTACCTGCGATCAGGGATGACCTAACAAAAATCAACACCATCCTGGTCAACATTGCAGGGGTGCTGGCTGACATGAGCAAGACCATGAGAAAGGCAGTGGCACAACAACGGGTGCCTGACACTAGCCAAACCGATTAACAGCCTTCCACCTCCGCTGGCGGTAGTGGACATGAGCCCCCACCACAGGAACAACAGGCCACCAGCACCCCACCCCCTGCAGAAGGAGAACCACCCCACAAACAGTCCCCGCGATCCAGGCAGAAGCCAGAGAACATTACCAAGAACCCCGCCAGGAAATGAGACTTTCCTGATTGTCACTCTTGTGTCCCACACTGTCACCCTGTCCACCTTGAACTGCCATTACTCCCATTCCTATGCCCCATTGGACAATGCACCTGTGATACCAAGCGACTGAACTCTACCCTGGACTTTCCTCCACCATCTCCCCAGTCCATTGCACATCCCCCTCTACTTATGAGCACCTAAATAATAACCATTGGAACAAGAGGACATTGGCTGAGACATCCCTGATGCCATGGCCACTGTTGTTTGGAAGGAGCCACTTGCCAGGAAATGGAGCACTGACAGGACCTGCACTAGAGGGAGGGATACCTGTTAGCTGGTGGATTGCTGACATCAGGTCTGGCTCCAATTGGGCACACAGTTCTTGGCTTGTGGCACGGTCAAGTCTGTAGGTAATGATACTGTGTCAGTCCTCCATTGTCGCATGGTCCACCAGGGGTCTGTACACCAGAGGATTGCGCCATCTCATATTCAGCCTCAGCGGTTTAAGCCTAACGAAGAGAACGGTGAGCAGAGTGTCATATTCACACATCTATTGTACTAATGATGATTTATTCACTTTACAGAAATAAAAAGTAAATCCGACAATCAGTTGCCGTGCCAATATCTGCTGTGACGCAGTTAGGTGCCATGCCCTGGGCTCCCCTGAAATGGCAGATGCCTGACCTGTGAGGAGGGACAAGTGGAAATAAGGTAATAGCGCTGGCGTTGTGCGCCGTCGCGGTAGGCGGTCGATGAACGCCATGCAAAATCGCATTGGTTATCATTGGGCCCTATGGGTTCCAGGAGCCAATGGCGCTGCACGCCAGCGGTGACGGAATGCACCGACGTGGACATCACTGCCATTTTCTATCTATCCACTCACTTGCTACCTGACCTTCAACAGGAGAGGACCTACACTGCAAGTGCTGCTGTGACCTGTGTCTGGAACCAACCATGGCTCATGTGTCTGGGGAAAGGGCCCCTGCCTTTACTGTGGAAGAGTTGGAGAAACTGGTGGATGGGGTCCTACCCCAGTACACGTTACTCTACGGTCCTCCAGACAAACAGGTGAGTACACTGTGAGCATGATGTGTGGGCCATGAACGTATGGAGTGCTGTGTATGTAGACCACATGTGGGGGGGGCACAGGCGTCCTGGCCAGAGTGTAGCATGTAAGGTGGTCAATGTATGTGCATCAGGGGATGGTAGGGATCTGGTGGGCAGTGAGTCTGGCGGTCCGGACGGTTCACTAATTCCCTTTTCTGCTGTCTTTGCCTTGCAGGTCTGTCCCACCAGGCAAAGGGTATTTGGCATGCCATCGCCAAGGAGGTGCGAACCCTGGGGGTCTTTGACAGGCGGAGCACCCACTGCCGCAAGAGGTGGGAGGACCTGCGCCGCTGGTCAAAGAAGATGGCGGAGGCCCAGCTGGGGCTGGCCTCCCAACGAGGAAGGGGTGCCCATCGCACCATGACCCCCCTGATGTTCCGCAATCTGGCGGTGGCCTATCCGGAGTTGGATGGGCACTTGAAGGCATCACAGCAGCCACAAGGGGGTGAGTACCGAATCTGAAATTTGACTTTGCCTGCATTGGGAGGTACCTTGGTGGGGTATGTGGGCTATGGGTGCTCCTATGCCAGAGTGAAAATTGCAGGATAGGTCCCTTCTTGGGCAGGCTCTGAAGCACTCCTACCCCAACAGTGTTAGTGGGCATCTACTACTAGGAAGGGTCCTGTGGGTTTCTGGTGTGCAGCTGATGGCGTTAGGCATTGTACCCCATGGGCTGGTGACTATCTTAGTAAATGGTTGGGCATGGCCTAGTGCATAAGGCTGCTCCCTGTGTGTTGTGTACGCCAATGTTAGTGGTGTTTCTGGCATTGACCAAGTGTATCCCCTGTCTCTTCCCCCCCTTTTTGTTTTGTCACCCTGTCCTTATGTGCATTAGCATCATCTGTTGGAAGAGTAGATGTACCGGCGAAGGAGGAAGCTGCATCCCACATGGGCCTTGAGGCCGAATCCACTGAGGGTGAGGGCACCAGTGGGACGGAGGGCTAGGGGAGCACCACGACGGGGACAGGAGGGGGCACCACAGACAGCGATTACTCCTCCGATGGAAGCTCCCTGGTGGTGGCGGACACCTCCGTGCCCACCCCAACAACAGGTACAGCCGCCACCCCCCCTACCAGCGCCACACTCCCAGCAGCTCCTCAGCGTGTTTCCCGTGCCTGCTCACCCAGGAGGGTGGGCATCTCCTTCGCCCCAAGCACCTCAGGCCCTGCCCCAGTCAGCCCTGCTGCCCTCAGTGAGAAAGCTATTGACCTCCTGAGATCTCTCACTGTTGGGCAGTCAACCATTCTGAATGCCATCTATACCTGGAGGGCATTCACACTGGCGTGGCAGCCCAACAGAGAGCATTTCAGGCTCTGGCCTCTGCACTGATGGCAGCCATTGTCCCTTTCTCTAGCCTCCACCCTCCAACTTCCTCTACCCAGTCCCAATCCCCTCAACCCCAGCCTATCCCAAGCACACCTTCAGACCTGCATTCACCCAAATCAACTCACAAAAGTGACTTAGGCAAACACAAGCACCACACTTCATCCCACAGTCACTCACACAAGCACCCTCCCATGGCAGTCACACCAACATCCACTGCCTCCACTGTGTCCCCCTCCTCCTCATCATCCATCTCCCTCCCAGTAGCATCTCCACTCACACCTCATCCACTACCTCCATCACCAGCACGCTGCAAGCCCTGCCACCTGCACCACTGATGGTAAGACCACTACCAGCAGCAGCAGCCCCAGTTGGCGGCCGTCCGAGGCTGCAGGAGACGGGCTGGAGCCTACCACCACCACTGGCATCACCCCCACCAGCACCGGCACTACCACCAGTTTGAAGCCTTAGACGCGGCAGGATGGAGTCCAACCCTACCTCCATGGACTATCATGCAACCTGGTCCCTGCAAATCTCGTGCCTAAGACACCCAGGTGAGTGAATGTGAACTGCCACACCCCAAGTGCTGCATCACTTGGCACAAGACCCCCTCCAGAACTAGTGGAGATATGCATTCACTCAGCCCCTCCTTGGCAAGATGAAGCAGACTGGGTACAAAGTCCCATCCAGAACAGTGGAGATATGCATCCACTCACCCTTTCCTTGGCAGGATGAAGCACACTGGGCACAAAGCCCCCTCCAGAACCGGTGGAGATATGCATCCACTCAGCCCCTCCTTGGCAGGATGAATCACACTGGGCACAAGGCCCCCTCCAGAACCAGTGGAGAATCCATCCACTAGAGAGACTGTGGCCTTGCACTTCCCAGGACCAAGCAGTGGGCAACCCACCCACTAGAGAGACTGTGGCCATGCACTCCCCAGGACCAAGCAGTGGGCAACCCACCCACTTGACAGACTGGGGCCTTGCACTCCCCAGGACCAAGCAGTGGGCACACCACCCACTTGAGAGACTGTGGCTTTGCACTCCCCAGGACAAGCAGTGGGCAAACCATCCACTAGAGAGACTGGGGATTTGCAGTCCCCAGGACCAAGCAGTGGGCCGACCACCCACTTGAGAGATTGTGGCTTTGCACTCCCCAGTACATTGCTGTGGGCACGGAGCCCCCTCCGGGAGCAGTGGCAAAGTACCATCTTCCGCCTGAGGTGCCCCCCCTATTACCCATCCCCCTGAGGTTGCCTGTGTGTTTACGACCTGATGCTCCTGCAGTGTTCTTTCCGTATTGAGGCAGGAGTCAGGTGTGGGCTTGGCCCATGATTTTAGCCCAGTGGCCCACATACATTTGGAAAGGACAATGTACGGCCTTATGTACGTATTGTATATTTTTGTAAATACTGTTTTTATATTTGCTAGGTTTATCTGCCTATTATTAATATGTCAATGATTGGACTCTATTCCTTTTGTCCTTGCGTTCTTCACGGGTTGTAAATGTAATGTTGTTGCGTGTGTTTGTGTGTATGGTGTTGCAGATGAGGGTGGAGGTGGGGGTGTTGCATGTTGCATGTGTGTGTCACTCTCTTTTTCCTCCCCCTCACCTGTGTACTAAGTGCAGTACTCACCGTGGTCGTCGCCGCCGCCTCTGGTATTCCTGGTAGATGAGGAGGTAGACCAGCATGGGCAGGACCTGTAACGCGGGCTCCATGGCGTCCTGGTTCTTCGTTGAATGTTGAGAGGTGAGTGGTTTCCCTTCCAAATACTGTTTCCGCCGTGCTTTTGATGGCATTGGTACTGCCCCGGAAAAGCTGGCGGATTGGTAGGTTGTGATGGGGTGGGCGGTACATTGTCTTCCACCTGGCTGTTGGTGGTTACCGCAGGGGTGTTTGTTGCTACCGCCGTGGCGGTCCGATTGTTAAAGTGGCTAGCTGTGCTGGCGGTTTCTGCCATGGTCATGATCCAATTTTTTTTACCACCGGCCTGTTGGTGGTAATACCGCCGCTTTAACATCGACCGCCAGGGTTGAAATGAGGGCCTTAATGAAGTCAGACCCCGTGATTACGAGCATTGTCACGCCACATCCTCTTTTCACATATCGAAAATCTAAGTCAATGAGAGATATATTGGTACACAGTTATTTTAGTAAACAGAGCAACAAGGAAAGGTGGTGAAAGGGATAACAAGGGTTTTCAAAATTGTAGGAAAGTGATTTATTGGTAGGAGCAGGTAGGTACTTATAGGTAGTAATAACACCACAATCACAAATAGGTTTCAATCAAAGCCTCAATAAATTAATCCTTACTCAATTCTTGGTAGCTTGGCTGATGAGCAATCAGGCTTAATTTAGGAGAGAGGTGTGTAAAGCATTTAATATCAACAAAACAGTGAATAAGTAAAACACAACACAAAATAAAAATGCAACACCTGTTTATAAAAATTGAGACTTCTGATATCCTACAAATGACACCAGAATGACAAACATCCAATGTAGGGAACAGAAAATATAAATTTTTAAAGATTTTTTAAGATTACATGTTAATATGTGCATTCTAGCACCAAAAAGTGAAAAACATCAACTTCGGTTATCTGATCACACCTGACTGGGACAAAGTCAAAGTTTAAAGCTGGCCGCAATGGAGCGCAAGTCCGCTACACTGAGTGATAGGCCCCTATCAAAATGTGACCTTTGCACTTAGGCACTTTTTAGGTTCTTTTTCTCTCCATGTCTCCTCTGCAGGCCAGGTTGCAGTTCAACAATGGTGACTTGCTTCAGGGTGAGGCCTCTGTGATTCCTGAAGGTCTCTGTTCTCATCATTGATGATGTAAAGCTTTGGAGTTTCAGTTGGGAAACCCGAATTCCATGCAGAGTCACGGATCGACTTTACCTACTTGACTCTCGATGATGGGTTGGTCAACTGATAGAGCTTTTTACCCTAAATTCTCCAAATGCTTCTAATTTTCTGGAGCTTCTTCCAGAAGGTCCTTTTTGGGACTTGAGGGGACTACAATTCCCACAATGCATCTGGTCAAATACTAAAAGGTCCACTGGACACTGGTCAGCTGGGCTTTTCTTGATGAAGTTGGAGCAGGTGATTGCTTGAAGCTCTTTTACTACTAGTGCTTTCCTGGAGTCTAGACTTTAATCTTGAAAACAAGGAAAAGTTATCTTTTTGTGAAGCCTAGAGTTTGCAGCAGGTGGAGTACTTGAGAGCATAGTCTACTCTTGTGCAGACCAGGGGCAGATTTTTCCAGGCGGGAATCTCAGTTGCAGGGCAGGTCTACCATATTTAACCAGGTTTCTGGGCAGTTAAGTGGGGGGCACCCCTAAATAATGGGATGCAGGGTGCCACCGTCTTTGATGACAACTTCCTTGGAAGTGTGGCATATTAATGTCCCAGAAGGCACTGTTTTTACAAAAATACAAAATGGAGAAGAGCTGTCCTGGAGGTTCAGGTCTGACTAACCCAACCCAGAGGTGTGGCTAACTTTTTCCTACACTCCCGTTCCAGCCCCTCTCCTAATTTAATTGGAGAGGCTTCCATCTGGCTGGAAGTCCAGGAAGGGCCTGGGTCTTGCACTGTCTGTCCTTCTCCCTTTGAAGACCACTTTAGCTACCCAGCCTCTTTCCTTTCCTGGCATCCTCAGCAGATATCCCATCAGATGGTCGCTTGGACTTATCCCAGGCCACGTTGCACCTCAACAGAGAAACTTGGCTCAGCCTATCAAAGGATGACCAAACAGAAGAGGCTGCTATGGGGCTGATTATAGGTAACTCTATTAAAGTACTTCTAAAACTACTTTCCTGCAATAGTTATGCAAAATCTGGCCATGACAAGTTGGTGGATTTATTGTAACTATTTATTTGATACATTGAATGATGGTTCTAGCTCACTCCTATCACAGTTTGATAAAGCTTTCCCATTTAGCCTATGGAACTAGCAGTGGTGTAATGTAGAAACATTAAATTGGCAGTTTTTCCGTCACCAGAACATATAAAATACCTTTTATAATGTCCCAGCTTATTAATGCAATGCACCCTACCCTTGGAGCACCTAAGGTAGACCTTAGGGGTGACATATGTAAAAATGAGGTAGTTTAAGACTTTGGATGTAGTAATAATTCCAAAGTTGAATTTGGACACAGTTTATTTTAAAAGCAGCCTGCAAGGCTGTCTTTTAAAATGATAGCAGACAATGCAGCACAGCACTGTTAAGTGCATTAATGTTACTAGGCCTCTAAACCTCCATTCCCTACCATCTACTAGGGACTTACAGGTAGCTTGTCAGAACCAATTGTAATAATGCCTACTTACCATATACGTTTTAAACAGTGCAGTGACCCTGGACCTAGCTAGCACTGCCCATGGCACAAAAAGAGATTGAAAACACTGGTACTAGTCACAAATGGGGGCAAAATTTGGAGGACACTGCAAAAAGCACTGTTTTCTCACACAAATGTTCTATTATATCTATGTTGTTGAAAATGTTTGAGTAATATTTTTCCACTGGAAAAAAAATACTTGAACATCTTAGAGTAATACAAAATGAGATTAAAATCATCCTGTAGCCAGATATTGGCAGTTGGAACTTGATGGGAACCCTGACACACTTTCCTTATTCAGGATTGACAGGATTGCTGTTACTACAAGAGACGGGGGCAGCAAAAAGAAGTTGATGATTTTGGAATCTGAATATATTATTCTTCTAACCATCAAATCCCCTGGAGGACTGAATGTGGATAAGTGGTTCTTTGTGCATACTGGATAATTTTGTTGAGAAAGTTGTTATTAACTCTGGATCAGTACTGTTCTTCCCTTTACACCACAATATAAGTGTATTTTCTGTTTTCTATTGTTATACTCATGTTTTTAAACGAGATGGTGCACACTATTGGTGAGGCCTTGATGAAGACCATAAGTTTGAAATTCTTTGCCATAAAATACATTTTACAAAACACATCCAGGAGTGCCAGCATTTTTGTGTTTGCTGTGCCGTCACCAATAGGTAGTTATAGTAAGGACCTAGTTTCTATTGTCAGAGCATTGTTTGTTTTGCTAATAACTTTGGTGCTATTTGACAAACCTTCACAAAATCTTCAAAGCTATTTTCCAACTCACTACAGCTGCTATCTTAAACGTTTCAGGGGGGCCTAGAAAGAAGGGGGATCCCAAAATGCATTTTCCCTACGCAATTTCCCATGGGGATTTTGAACACTACTACAGCCCGAACCGCTGAACTGAACTACACCAAATCTGGCAGAAAGATTTTTGTCCAAAAAGAGTGCTTTTTGTGATTTAGTGTAAATCTGGTTAATTGTTTTTGAGTTAATAAAGAATAAAAGATTTATTGATCTCTAGTGATGCAGAAGGTCTGCAGATCTGATAGATCTGATGGTGAGATCTGATTGAATGGCAACACTTCCATGAGGAAGTGTTGGCAGTCATCTTGGACTCAGACTCAGCCGAGTCCCAAGAAAAAAGTACAAAAAACAGAAGGGGTTCTGGTAGGCAGACTCTGATCCCCTAGGTCCAGTGTGGAATTGCACAGTGATCACCCCCATGGAGGCCAAAAACATTTTATTTTTAATTTTTGTCACAAATTTACAGATCACCTACAAATCCACCACATTTTTTTTTTTTTTTTAAAGCACGGTGTCCCCACTTCAGTTGATTTCAACCCCAAGAACTGCCACCCATCCTCCCCCAGGGCACAGCTGTGTCATTAAGAAATGGGAGGGGACAAGCAGCCCTCCGCCTGGGCTGAATTTGGCTCCAGGAACCACCACCCCTAGGGCCCAACTGAAAAGGGGGAGGGGAGCCAAGTGGCCAGCCTCACCAGAACAATTTGGGCACCAGAGACACCAACCCCTGGGCAAGACAATGGTAAGAAATGGGAGGGGCAGCATGGCCCCATCTCCTGAAGCCATTAATGGCCCTGGGGACCACACCCCTAGAGCCTGGCTCAGCTATGCCCCAGAGTGCCCATCCCCAGGATGTAGCAGTTTCCCTGCCTGCACTTGTGCAGGCAAAGAAACCTCTGTTTTCTCTCACTTGGCAGGAGCAAAGCTCCTTCTAAGCGAGAATAAACAGTAAGTCTGCTCCCAGCGGTCAAGAGCAGGAAAAATGCTCTCACCAACTGGAAGCAGACATTTCATCTGTTTCCCTGCCTGATCTGAAGCGAGCATGGAAACATGAAAAAATTGCTCCTGGTTGCAGGGATCAGAATGTTTTGCTGCTCTCTGCAGGTGGGAGCAATGCTGGCTCCTGCGGGTGGTTGGGAGCTGACTGGGGCTACCAGGGCATTGGGTTTCCCTCTGCGTCTCCCGACAAGGAGGAAGTGGGTACCTTGGGTGGGTTCCAGGGCACCCACACTTTACTAGCCAGGATGAGGGGCAAGCGAGTCCTCAAGGCCAATATTTGCCTAGGGAGGGTAGTGCTGCATGCCCCCTCCCCATTCTTAATGTGTCTGGGCCCCACGAAATGGGGTCCCTGGGGCTGAAATCAGCATGCAGAGAGGGTACATGCAGCCTCCTTACCTTATTAATAATTACATTGGCCCTAGGGGATGGAGTACCCAGGGCCACTATTGGCCAAAGGGTGGGGGTGTATGCCGGCCCATCAGACAATGGGCAGTACCCAGGAGATGGGGCTCCGGGGCCAAAATCAGCAAAGAGGGTTGCTCATCCCCACTCCCCAATTAATTAAAGAATAGGCCATTGGAGATGGGGTCCCTGGGCCAATTTTGGCTCACGGAGGGGGACTGCATGACCGCTTATAAATACAGACGGAATCCCAGAGATGGGGTGCCCAGGGTTTGAAATCTGCCCAGGGAGGGGTCGGTGTGCTTCATTTTCACCGGCATTAAGGCAAGGCTCTGGAAAATGGAATCCTACAGCCATATAACAGCCTGGGGTGGGGGGCCAAGTGCACCCCTCCCTCTACTAAATATGCCTGGGCTCTGGGATATGGCTTGGGAGGTGGACTGTGTGCCCGCTTCCCCATTTATAATAAGGCCAGGGCCCAGGAGATGTAGCCCTGGGGCTGAAATACCACCAAGGGAGGGTACCACATGTCCCTTCTTTAAAACAATTTGTGGGAAATCAGCCCAGGGAGTGGGACTGAATGTCCCCTAACAGGTTGGCTGCCTTTGGGGGGGTTGGCCCCAGGTCCGGCAGCAATCCAGGCCCTGTGGCTAATACCCCACCATGCACAGTTGAAGATCATGTGCAGCACTAAGTTGGCTACATGCAGGCTTTTGATTGCAGGCCCTGGCCACCTGCCAGCATGCAGTGGGGTTGGCTGTATTTGGGGGGGGATGGCTAAAGGCCCTGTGGCCAACCCCTCCTTGCGATATAGAAATTTACTGAAAAAACATAGGTAACAGAGACGTTATAGTTACGAAATAGATTTTAAAAAACCTTTGAAATTCACTAAAAAAACAACGTTTACATGGATGTTATAGTTAGGTTCAGAATTAATTAGGGTTAGAGTTTTAGCAACAAACTATAACTTGTGCCGTAAGGTAACTATAATTCGCGCCCTCGCCATGCACTGCTAAATACCCACATATCATATCACTTATGACATCTTCTGTGATTTTTAATAATATCACAGCAACATTTGCAGTGAAATTATTGATGAGAAGCCTGCGCATGTGGGGGCACAAGTTATAGTTACCTTAGGGCATGAGTTATAGTTTTTTAAGGTAACTATAACTATAAGTGCTGACTTTCTGTGGTTTTGTGTGTGTAAATTCTGAACCTAAGAAAAAAACATTCCTGTAACCTTTTGTTTTTTTAAGTGAACGTCTAAGGTTTTCTAAATATCTATTATTTTAAAATGCTACCTCTTTATGAATAATTAAGTATGCCAGCACAAATTTAGTGTCATGTTTTTCCTCGTTACCAATTTCTGCACAGCAGTGTTTAGAAAAAAATAAATGCATAAGTTAACTGTCATACTCCTTGTCAGACCACTTTCAGGGGGCCATGGGGCAAACAGGGGTTGTTGGGCCACAACTGAGGTGGTTGAGTTCTTTCACTACGGATGACCCAGGGCCTGCCTCACTATAGCTCTACAAACTGGGCCAAGTACAGCTTTTTTCATACTTGGCACTCAATAGTAGTGAGGGCAGGTAGTCACAGGTTTCTCAGGAGGTTAGTGTGGTTACTCAGGATTAGAATCAATACCACCCCTCAGCAGTGGAACAAGATCAATGTCCAGCCCAGTGCATCTCTTTGTAGAAATTACAGGTGCTTAAGTACACAGAAAACCTCCACTGCAGAATCAATAATGCATGAATAAATGGTTAATGGTTAATGGTTTCAAGTCTGTGCTCTAGGGCCTCCTTCCCAGTAGCCTTTAGCCTTTTAACTGCTCCTCATTTGCCTCTGCTTTTTTGGGCTCCCCACCTCCGATTCAATATGAGAGGTAGATCTGTGGGTGCAGCTCGTACTACTCCCTTTTTATCTGATCTCAAAACACAGTCTCTCGAGCCCAAGCCTGGCATTAACTCACCAGATTCATAGTAGCCATGCATGCCCATGTCTTGCCCTCTAATGGAAGCATCATTTCACCGGCAGAAGGAGTTTCCAGGCAGCATGCAGTATGGCAGTAAGCTGCATGTCAACCGGCTGTGCAACGCATCACCAGAGGGTCACAACAGGGCTGGAGGCTTCTGACGGGGTCTTTCTTGTAGATATCCGGCAGTGCTCATGGTGGTGGACGGTGGTAAGCTGGCGCTGCTATGACCAGCACCGCCACGCGAGTTAAACGCCGCCAGCCGTATTATGTCCAGTAATATGGCCTGGTGGTGTTTTTCTGGTGGTAGCAGTGCCTCTTCCTGTTCCCTGATTGAAGACCTCCTCGACTAAGTGAAGTCAGGCTTCCGACAGCGGAAGGGGGAGGGTGGCGGAGTGTGTGTGTCTGAGTGTGTGCATCAATGTCTCAGTGTGTGTGTGAATGTGTCTGTGTGTGTTGTGTTGTTTGCGTGGGTGTATGCGTGAGTGAATGTGTGTAAGAATGGTGAAGTGAGTGTGTGTCTGCATGTCAGAGTGATTGTTTGTTAGAATGTGTGTGAGTATGTCTGGAAGTATGTGTGAATGAATGCGTGTATGTCAGTGTATGAATTAATGCATGTATGTCTAAGTAAATGGGTGTATGCCTGGTGCATGTGGGTGTCTGTGTGCATGTATGCAGGGAGGGGGGTGTGGTGTGAGGGGCGCAGTTACTGTAGTGGGGGTGGTGGGAGGGGAGGTGATGTGTGCTTGTGTGGCTGTGGGGGGTGCGGTCAGTTGTGTGTTGTGTGCGTGTATGGGGGTGAGTGAGTGGATCAGAGAGGGTGGGGAGGTGAGTCTGGATGGATGGGGGTAGGGGTATCACATGAGTGTTGGAGGGTGGGTAAACCACCTACCAGTGACAGTGCAGGAATTCCCTGTCACCGGTAGGGCCTACCACCATGGTTTTCGTGGCATTGCTAACTCCATGAAAACCAAGGTGGTAGGCTGGCTCATAATGCCATTGGCAGTACTTTGTCGGCCGTTGGACTGGAGATAGATATCTTCAACCCGGTGGTTCATACCACCATAGCGGTATGAGTGTAGAAGTAGCCGACCCACCAATCTCATAATGTGGTGGTATACACTGCCAGCCTGCCAGGGTTAAAATGAGGGCCTTAATCTCCAAACTGACGGTATCCCACTGATTCAGGTCTACCATATCGCACCGCTCCAGGTGACTGATGGGAATACATTGTGAAAGTCACAGTGCCTGATCTAGTAGCACTGAATCCTTGGGCTCACTTGCTTTTTGTGTCTTTGCCGTATTGACTAGTGCTTAATTTCAGTCAGTGGTTTCCATTTACCAGCACAGGCACTTAATTGTCAACTCCAGCAATTGTGACAGTCTGCCACACAGTGGAGCTATTTGTCTCATTTTTTAGATAAGCTCAGCAACAGTTGTTCATTAATTCAAAAGATGAATACCTGCCACACAAACCAGTCTTATAAATTTGGGGGCCTGGAATAGTCTGAATTATTGCACTTGCTAGAGTGTGATGGTTAGTAGTTGTGTTGGTACTGTCCTGGGCAGTACTGGCAGAGGCAATAGGTGGTACATGTGGCAATGTCCTTACACTTATTTTATTTTACAAATTAAGTACTGGGATGGACCCTGTACCAGGGTCAAATCCAGTCCTTATCACATTCCACTCCTCCTGCTGGGTTGGTGATTCCTTCCCTTGGTCATAGGTATCATATCTTGGCACCCAGGACTGTCCATCAATTTCTCCTTCAAATCGGAGTCTGTGTGAGGTTCCCTTCTCAATGGGAAGTTGGCTGTCACAGAGGCACCATCCCTTGGCTGCATACTAGTCCCTGAGTACACTGTGGAAACTCCTGTCCTTTGAAGAAGAACCAGCGTTTTACAACCCAGTGTATCAGGAAGGACGCTGGCAATTCTAAGGAAAAGCCTGTATCATCATTCCACCCCATAGAGTCTGATGCACCCTACTCCTTTTTTAGGAGAAGCCAGCATTTCATATGTACTGTCTGGAGAAAGCAACTTTTCCTCCATCGTGTGCTCTGGTCCAGACTGTAGCCTCTCAAAATTGAACTCACAGGCCTGCATCACGGTCTGCATAGCACACTATCACATCTAGCACACACGTACGTGTAAAATTACAGGATGTTGCGTTCGGGATTTTGTGCTCATCATGAGCAGCAGAACTTTACCCAAATAGTCCTATAAGTGCTTATTTATGTCTCACAAGTACACGCCTGTCACTACAATTTACCAACTATGATACACTGCCACCAGTGTTCTCCACACATGAAACATGCGAGAGGATCGGTACTCCCATGCCACTTTGAGGGCGTGCTATGAGTACCCCTCTAAGTTCAGGGTTGAGTCCAGAAACAATGATTGTCAAAAGACCAGGCCTAGGTCAACCTGCGTAGATGGGATTAGTGTCTGGCACGACCAAAAATCTGAATGCTAAGCAATGTTACCTGTCAACTGTTCCCTGTTGTCACACTGTTCCTCAACAAACGAAGTAAGATTTCTCTGATATTTGATTGTTGTTTGGCTATTTGAGAGAACTCCCTCCCCTTTTTGAGCAGGCAAATTATTGTTTCTGCTTGCTAACAAAAAGGTAATAGCTACATAAAGCGTGAATATGAAGCTGCTAAATATGTGGAAGAGGCAGAGAAGTTCAAAGTGTTATTTTCTTTTCAAAATTGGATTTAAGAGTGCGTTTGAAAATTATACTTTTTAATTGCTGTTTTACAGTACTACAGCTGCAGTCTAATGGATTTAAATAAAAAAGAATAAGACGAAAATAATTATGCCGCAAGTGGCACACCTTTCCTTTTTTAGCTCTGGCACTTCGCCTGTGGAACAACCTACAGCCTGTTCTGTCTTCGTGCTGCTGCACCTGCAGGTGTCAGAGGCACCTCTCATTAGTCTCCACCGGAGAATCTCGTTTTTTGTGGATACAAAATCTTGTTAGTCAAACCCCCTGGGATCGAACAGCGATGCAGTCTCAACTCCTTTTAGTTTTTAATTGAGCGAACTTGCTGGTTTAGACGATAAGTGGTTATGAAAGAGTGGGAAGTGCTACACTGCGGCAGGCAGTCTCTCGCATTCCTGCTCTGCGCCACTCAGAACATACAGCTGAAACCAAATTACAGAGCAATGAACATTTTATATTCAATAATAGGACTGCATGACCTGAGCGTTTCAATATATAGTTCTACAGTTACCGTATTTATATTTATTGGGAAATTGAAAGTACTTGCCTCTCTGTCCTCTCTCTTACATTTTGTACCTTTCTCCAAAGAGATGACATCCTTCAAACTGTTCTCCAAAGGTGACCCTTTTTTGAGTCTAGCTTTAGGAAAGACCTTTTGATTTTACTAAAATTATATCCACTACGTATAATTATAATACTCATAATTGTATTATACCTATAATATAAATATATATCATTATTTTGTATCATTTATTTATTAGCATTTATTATTTATTTATGTATTGTTTTATTATTATTTATTGTTGTATTGTATTAAATTATAATAAAATATATACTTAAAATAAACTTATTATTTTTATTACTATTTATCTACTTTTAATTTACAATTTTACATAATGATGTGATTCTTGAAAGAAAAAAGGGCTTTCAGCTAGCTCTCTTTGTACGTAAGTTTATCCCTGTGTCATTCACATTTTGCTTATGCCTACTTCAGCTTACAGAATGCAGCAATAGGTCATCCTACTTAAGCCACTGGTTAACATACCTTAAGCAACTGGTTAACTTCATTTCTCACAATGAAGACATCCATGCACAAGCTAGTTCCCCTTAGTGCCAGTGTTTTTGTTTTACTTTATCGCTTTAGTGTTGTCTTCTTGCTCAGAGCCTAAGGTATTAGCAGAACGTTAGCAAAACCAAAGGATGATGAACGGAGTGCTGAAAAATTTCAAACACTCAACCCCAGTCACTGATCTGGGTTAAATTCATTGTTCTTTTGTCCCCATGCCTCCCTAGTTTGGACCAACCATATGAAAATCAGTCTTGACCCAGCTCCCCATGATAAAAGTCCAGCCTGAACTGCCAGGCCAGGTCCTCCCTGGACCAGAAAAAACAAGCATCCTGGGACTGGTTTCAGGGTGTCACCCCTCATCAGCTAGGCTAGCTTGAATTCAGTGGCACAGTGAGCAAGGGACCCACATCTGGGTCCAACCGGCCCCAAGATGCTTGCTTCTGGTCCGGGATAACCTGGCCTGGCAGTTTCAGAATGGACTGTTTCCATGGGGAGCAGGGTCAAGACTTATTTGCATATGGCTGGGTCCAAACTGGAATGACATGGTATGCAAAATAACAATGGATTAAACCCAGATCTGTGACTGGGGTGAATGTTTGGCAATGTTCAGCATTCGGTCCATCATCTTTTTGTGTTGCATTAGCAGGACGCTACAAGCTATTCATGCACAGGGCACATTGCAGCTTTATCAGTTCCTTTTCCTTTCTATTGCTGTTGTAAATTCCTTATAGAGTGTTCTTTGTTTGTCTTATCACAGTTTTTTCAAACCATAACAGATTGTGTCCATTTGAAACTGTTCTGTATTAAGGTGTCTCTTTTAAAAAATTCACGCAATGAACAAAGCAGAACAAGTTATTTCGGGACACACTTTCATCCCTGGATCTGTAATAAACTTTGCCTAGGAAGAAAAGCAGACACTATCATGTTTAATTTTACAGCAGTTTTAACACTTTCTTTCTGCATCTGCTCCCTTCAGCCATTGGCTAGCTCCACTATGAGTTACTGCACGATTCCCTTTCAGTAGTAGTTCCCTTCAGTGCCAGGGAGCAATATGGTGATGTGTGTGTTTTTATTTTGTATTTTGCCTTTGCCAAAAGCTTTTTTTCAGATTGATGAAGGCCTAACAGCTCCTGAACAATAGCGTTTTGCAAAAACCATGAAAAAAAACGAATTGCCAAAAACCATGATAAAAAAACGAATTGCCAATGCCAGAGCTATTGCATTTGCCAATGCTTGTTCAAGGTTTGAATTCCTGTTTGAGGTGTACGCCTATGCCACAAAAAAAAAAATATATATATACTTACCGGAACTTACCTTAATGTCCCTGGAATGGGTCCCTCCAGCCTTGGGTGTCCTCCTGGGGTGGGCAAGGGTGACAGGGGGTGTCCCTGGGGGCATTGGAGGGCACCTCTGGGCTCTTTCCGAGCCCACAGGTCCCTTAACGCCTGCCTTGTCCAGGCGCTAAAAAACGGCGCAAAAACGGCCGTACGTCATTTTTTTTGACCCGCCCACTCCCGGGAGTGAATTTTGCCCGGGAGTGTAAATACGGCGCACATGCCTCGGAGTAAATTTTTTAGACGGGAACGCCTACCTTGCATATCATTAACGCAAAGTAGGTGTCCACGCTAAAAAATGATGCAAACTCCATGGACTTTGGCGCTAGATGCGTCTAACGCCAAAGTATAAATATGGAGTTAGTTTTGCGTCGGAATTGCGTCAAAAAAACCAACGCAATTCCGGCGCAAACAGAGAATAAATATGCCCCTGAGTCCTTATGTCATGAGGAAGGTTTCATTGTTTTTTTTGTGATTGGCAGGGTGGAGTCTCTTTTTGTTTTGTTACTTCTCTCTTATCTCGCTCAATGCTTTTTGTCTTGGCGAAGATCTAATTGGGGGAAGTTGAGAATGTGTCCAGGGTCCTTCTTCAGGTAACAGCCTCAAATTTCAGAACAGTTGAGGGAAAATGTGTTAGCGCTATCCCAACTTATAACTCCCATCCTGAACTGTCATACACGCACACACATACACACACACACACACACACACACACAAACACCAAAGCAAAGGTATTCCCTGCAGCAGACTTATAAAGCTACATATATATATATGGTCTAGGATAGTAAAACCTACAACCTATCCAGAGATATCTACAGCATGTGTATTAAACTGATATGTTATCTTAATGGGATTTGTACATGTAATCTTCAGTTTTTACATCTCTGTAGTAAGTACACTATAGAATGAAGCAACGTTACTGGCACTGGAACTCATGACCAGCAGGTTACACAGAAAATGCTGCACTTGAACTATGAAACCAGGTGCATCCTATATTCTGTTATTATTACAGTAATATACTTGAATATACTAATTGAATCAACTTCACAGGAAATAAAAGCTGATTTGACCCTTCTGGGATTTTAATCTGTGAATCTTCGACTGATCAAATCTTGCAGCAATTGCTGAATGTAAGATGTGTCTTTTTAGAAACGTGGGGGAAGATTTGGAAAGCTTTTGTACCTGGTGTGTGTTACTTTTTTAACACCAACCTGACAAAAATATTTTTGGGCATTTACAAAACAACGCAAATTGGTATATGTGCGAGATTCTCCCCTTTCAAACGAGGCCTTCCTAAATGGGTTTCCTGGCACTCGATCGCAGCACAGCTGTGATCGAGGGCCAGGAATCCCCACAGGACACCAGGGATTTCACTTGGGGGGTCGGCCTCCACAGAAAACAGGCTGCCCCACTGGGGCACATTATTTTTTAAAAGGTAAGTTTACCTCTGGGGGGAGGCGCGATCACCCCCGATCAAGGCCTCCTAGGGGTGTAAAAATAGTGCCATATCCTCTCGCGGGCACTAGGCTTAATCACACAAGTGAGGTACCTTTTTTATCTGGAGACTTGATGGAATGCTGGGTGGAAGGAAGTTTGTAGCGCCTCTCAGATTCCAGAACTTTGCAGCTCCGAAATTTGAGGGAAAAGTGTTTTATTTGCCAAATGTTGAGGTTTGCAAAGGATTCTGGGTAACAGAACCTGGTGAGAGCCCCACAGGTAACCCCATCCTGGATTCCCCTAGGTGTCTAGTTTTTAAAAATGCACAGGTTTGGTGGGTTTCCTTAGGTGCCAGCTGAGCTAGAGACCAAAGACTACAGCTAGGCAATTTCCAAAAAACACGTCAGATTTCAAAGTAAAAATGTGATGTGTCCATGTTCCATTTCCTGTCGTGGGCAGTAGGCCTACCCATACAAGTGAGATACCGTTTCTATCGGGAGACTTGGGAGAACACAGAATAGCAGATCAAGTGTTTTTGGCCCTTGTCCTTCTCTACATGTTTTACCTTCCAAATGTAAGACAATGTGTAAAAAAGAAGCCTCTTTGAGAAATGCCCTTTAATTCACATGTTAATATGGGGACCCCCGAATTCAGAGATGTGCAAAGTACCACTGTTTCTCAACACCTTATCTTGTGCCCATTTTGTAAATCAAAGGTTTCCTTGATACCTATTTTTCAGTCTATATATTTAACCAAAGGAATTGCTGTAAACCCGGTATACAATTAAAACCTATTGCAAGGTGCAGCTCATTTATTGGCTCTGGGTACTAGGGTTCTTGATGAACCTAGAAGCCCTAGATATCCTCGCAACCAGAAGAGTTCAGCAGACGTAACAGTATATTGCTTTAAAAAATCTGCAATAGCTGGAAAAAGTTATAGAAGAAAACGTGGCTGGAAATTGCTCTTTTTTCACCTCAATTTCAATCTATTTTTATTTTAGCTGCTATTTTCTGTAGGAAAACCTTGAAGGATCTACACAAATGACCCCATGCTGAATTCAGAATTGTGTCTACTTTTCAGAAATTTGTCCGGGATCCAGCATTGATTTCACACCCATTTATGTCACTAACTGGAAGGAGGCTGAACACAACAAATAGTAAAAATGGGGTAAGTCCCAAAAAAATGCCAAAATTGTGTTGAAAAATGTGATTTCCTAATGCAAGTCTGCCTGTTCCTGAAAGCTGAGAAGATGGTGATTTCTTTTACTGCAAACCATTTTGTTGATGCCATTTTCAGGGACAAAATCACATGCTTTCTTCAGCGGCCCTCGTTTTCCCATTTTTATGAAAAAAACAAAATATTAGCTGTCTTTGGCCTCCTCCAGTGGAACCCACAAACTCTGGGTACCTTTAGAATCTCTAGGATGTTGTAAAAAAGGATGACAATTTGGCCTAAGTGCGAACTACCCCAAATAGCCAAAAAAGGGCTCAGCACTTGGAGGGAGGGTGAGGGGGTGGGGGGGGGAGGGGTATGGCCCAGCAGCTAAGGGGCAAAGAGTTCATAAGCTTGTGGCCTTTGAAAAATAAATTTCAGATTGTTTCATACAAATTCAGACCTTTCTCGTCTGGCCTAGAATTGCTTGAAAATACAACCATTCTATGTATAAAGTTAGGCACTGCATTATACATATAGATTTACCATCAAATGCATAATGGCTTCATTCCTGTAGGGACGGTGACAGTTTTTACTAACTCCACCAGATGTATGAAATCCGAGGGAATACTGCAAACCCCTTAATTTTCATCCTGAAATTTTGTCTGGTAAAAGAAGATGAAATCTTCAGCTGAAAGTCTGGCTCAAATGAGTTACTAGGGCATTCGGACCCGAGTTCCCCAATAATTCCTCATTTTTAGTGGACCTTCAGGTGAATCTCCTAAATGGTGGGAATTTCCCTTCCACTAGAGTTACCATTATGCCTTATACCTGTAACTCAGAGGTGGGTAATGTTTTACCCGTTTAATGGGCCACTCATAATGAGCAGAGAGCTGTGGCCTTTTGTGCTGCATCAAGTGTGACTCAGCCCCATGATGCTAAAGGTTCCTATCCCTCTCATCCCAAGCTAAAGTCCAAGTACAAACTTAAATCATATAAATTAAAAGGACTAGTTTTCCTTGCACGTAGGCTCTGACTGGGCAATCCCATAAATCTATTTAAGAATTGTGAGAGACATGGTGCTACATAGCCCTCCAAGTAGTGGTGAAAAGACAATAAATATTATCTACATCGTTTTGTTACCTGAATAATCAGATTTACATGATACATGTTGTGGGAAGCTAAATTTAAATCTACTGTCCCACAATGAATATTTAGGAGGTAACGATCAATTCAGTGACCTCGCTGATGTCTGTGGTGTAAGAGAAAACAGGAATTGTTGCCACATATATTTCCTACCTGTCCTTGAGTTCAAAAGGCCTGAAAGAGTGTCATGATAAATGGTTTGACTAGATGGTGCAGAGATCTGTGTGCATCTGCTACATCACTTGTTTACATTCCAGTGGGGCTGTCTCATCCTTTTCTACTGTCGTGGTGAATTAACTAAGTAGTGCTAAGGTGAATGTTCCTACAATTACCACTACGACGTATAACGTTATTACTATTGCTATTGCTACTAAAGTGAGATGGCAAAGTTCAATTTTGTCTGTTTCCTTTTTTCTGCTTTGCATTTTCAATTCAAGAAGGTATTTCCAGAGGTAATTCTTTACATTAAATGATATACTTCTAGAAGAATGGCTTATAGACAGGTGAAAAGGATCTTCTCCATGGTCTTCAAGGTTCTGTCAACGCGTTCCTTTATGGCTAATTTATTCACTCTGGGACTCGTTTTAGGCCAGTGAATCTTTTGACCCTGATTGAATACACCTTACGACGAGATAACTGATCAACATGTCAATCAACATGTCAATAACGTCATCAATATTCACCATAACAAGACAATTCAGATTAATCAATGACATTAATAAGACTCAGGAACCACCATGACCTTTGAGTCATGAATAACCACACCAGTTTAGTACGATTTTATGATGTTTATTCCCTATTGATTGCAATTTTACTAGTAAGTTTATTAGTCTCAAAACCATAAAACACATCAACATTGTCACAATATGGCAACTTGAATAAGATTTAATCAAAGCAAAGATCATGAACATTAGAACATAGCACAAAGTCAGTATGGATTAACCCCAGCAGAGTATTATTAGCACGTTATTCAACAAAGCATAGATTCAGTCATTTGTCTATTTGTGTCCATTCAGTGAACTCCTTAACTAACCTCAAATTAGCATTGGCATGTTGGGCTTCATGCAAAACAGTTTAGCAACATCAATTTGGAAAACCCCTAACTACGGTCTCTGTCAAAAGAAGCAGTTGGTACCTATAAAGGAAAGGCAAACAGACAATTACAATTTCATCATTATATAGTTACCCTCCGTAATGGGTCAGCATACAGAGTCAGTCTTCGACCTCAGGACATCAGTTGATTCGCCATCAGCCAGGGAATTCAGCAAGACGGGTAAGAAGGGACACTTCCCTCATTAAGAGGAGAAGTATAGAACGGGCAAGATAAGGGCGAGGATGGTTTGAAGAACCAAACAGCAAAGTCTCTAGGCAGAGTGAAAAAAATGTCTGGGTCATAACAAAAGTTTGCAATGGCATCTCTCTTCATGACTCCTCGTGTCAAAGGTTTTTATCACTTTTCTGTTGTACAGTCCCCTAATTTCTGATTGGGTAGGGTTGGCATTCCACTATCTCCATCCAGTGGGTTTCCAGTGGTACTGTCAAATTTGTCACCCCATAACAGTTCTCACGTAGTTTGTTGGTTCTTGTGATTGACGTCTTCAGTGGGTAGAATGACCGGTATGATTTCATACTCTCGTGGTCCTCTCACATCCTCAGTCAGTAGGTCCATTGTCTGCACTGGTTTAGGCGACCTTGTACCTGTAACTAGTCTACAGTGTTGCATTCAGCAAAAATGTTTCCTTGAGAAAGTCGAATTTCATGAGAACGGATCTACTACGGTTACACTGATCATCTAGCTTTTGGAAAAGTACGAGTTCACGTCCTTCAACAAGTCAGCACACTGCACGTTAGAAAAACACATTTAATATGGAACCGGGCAGCTAGGCCTCGACTCATGCTAACTAAGGCCTAATGATTTATTAGCAAATCCTTAACATAAAACTCTTAATATTAGTTCAAAATATTATATTAACTTATCATTATTTCATTATTAGTCAGTTTCATTATTCATTGTATATATTTGCGGCCACTTCCTGTGGGCACATTTCAAGGGCACGTTTAGCAAAAGCACATTAATACATTTTCTATGCGGCATTATTATGCATTAGTTCATAAACATTTCATGTTAATTTTGAGTATAAGCGCTACGCTCCCTCAGTCCCTCCTCTGATGACACTTGTCATCACACAAAACCTTTCCCTTCACAATCTTTCACTTCCTTAATTCGCACATTTCATATTCTTCACCCCTTCTTGATCTTTCCCAAATTTCTTTGAACATTTTCTCCTTTTTCTCTTCCTCTTTCCTTTTATTGCGTTTTGCCAATTTTCTCTGTATTCCTTTACTAAATTTGCATGTTAACCATAGTCCAAATAAACAAGCTAGAACAACCAATATACCCCATACTATTTTTGCAAGTATCCCATTGCAAATACTACTAAACCAATTCCCTACTTTAGTAATTCCTTTTCCAACCATTTCCCAGACTCCAGGTTCCTTCAGCTCCTTCAAATCTGTACTGTCTCTTGTTAGGTTAGTAAGCATGCCTATAATCTTATTACTATTGTCTGGAATAAATGCACAACAGTGGCGCTCATTAAGCATCTTACAGACTCCGCCACTCTTCGCTAAAGAATGTCTAAAGCAAGCCAGTTTTGAAGAGTCATAGCCCTCTCCGCAGCAAGTTCAGTACCCATCAGGAGTATAGCCCCTGTGAAGTTTGTCAACATGTTATCCACAATAGTAGACAGCTTTTGAATCTTTATGGAGTTTAAGAAAACCCCCACTGAAGGAATTATGGCTCCAAATATATCACCTATGACAGCAGCCGCTGTCACTCCCTTTTGTCTAGTATGATGCAATTCAGACATTCTAGGAAGTTGCTTTAAGTCATCAATTTGGTAGATCTTTGGGAAAACTATTCCCCAATAATATGTCCAATACCATCCCTTTGGGAGACGGTAATAAGCATTAAGTCTACATATGTAATAGGTCCCTGGGATCGCTGGGTCCTGACCATTTGACATGAATGTCCATTTACTCTGAAACAAAAACACATGTCTGCATTCACTCGTTTCCACAAATAAAGTGCCATGATCAGATTTCGGCCTATATATACAAAGCTTTCCTACGTGCAGTGCATCTATAGCTAATTTATCCTGTGTCTTTTTTGCAGTGTAAGCATAATCATTTGCAAACGTGCGTTTTCTAATGCTTTTTCTAGCCTTTCTTTAATGCTTTACATCTATCATCAGTGTGATCTAAGGAGATCTTCTCTACAGGCGTTAGTAAGCAGGTTAGATTATTGTGATGCGCATAAGCTGTTTCAAATGTCAGTGTCGGCTCAAAGAAACCCATAACTATTTTTATGCTATATTCTTTAGCTATTTTATTCAGGAACCCAATTATAGGCACAAAAGAAAACACTCCATGTAAATTAGAATAGAAGTACTGAACATGTTCTTGATTATATAATCTAGTCAATAGCAAACTTCAGCTTATCCCGTAAGTAAGCGGCAAACTATGGTAGGTAACCCCTTCTTGTACTGACAAAGGAATCTTTGTGCACACATAGCAATTCTTCGCATCCATTGTGTCAACATACTCATTCAACAGGCGATAGAAGACATTAGTAGATAGTTCCCTTTTCAGATTAGTTCCCTCATGCAAATACCTTGTTTCCTGCTCAAACTTCTCTCATGGTGTTAGTGTAGCAGTCTCAGAAGTTGAAGCATTGTTAATCGCACTCTTGTTCACCAATGGCAATCCCACAATCACACCTATAATTATTGCTGCACACACTACATCTAAAATAACACTCAACCAACCACGAATCCTACCCCTATGATCACTATTTTTAATGTTACTCATGATCTGTAAAGAATCAGAGAGCAGAGTATATTTTCTTTTTTTTTTTTCTCTTCTTGCAAAGTCTCTCTTGGAAAGTATTTACAGCATTTCACTCACTCCCAGGACCCTTTGTCAAATCAGGTTAGCAGCTTGTCATAATCGTTTTTTCAAAGTCAATTCAGGTTATCAGTGTCACATCCGGTAATTTATCAATCTCTTTTCTCTCAGCTTTTCAGCTTATTCAATTTCAATTTAACACAGTCTCTTTCTAAGGTCGATTTCAGGTGCTGTATTATTGACCTGGAATTTCTCGATCAAAACAAAATGCTAAGAATTCTTGTTGCCATTCAGCTGATGTTGCATATGCCCATTCAGGACCTGCGTACCTCCTGCTTGCAACTCCTTCACTGAGATCTTCTTTCCTGGTTGTATCAACTTCTTCTTCTATTGTTTTGTTAGGGATCACTTTCTCCCTTGCAGCTTGTGGCTCCTGCCAGTTATCTCCTTTAAATGTTTTCTTTCCGCTCGGCCTTTCAGGATGCTGAACAGTGCCCTCCTCTTGTACTATGGTGTTTTCTCTTGATGGACCTGCAAGCGGCTCAGGAGGAGTCAAACACTTTCACCTCCTTCTGCCTCACCTCCTTCGCCTTCAGGGTCAGTTATGGGCTTGACTTCAAACCCGTATCCGTCTGCTTCTGGGAGAACCTCTCTTTGTGTCGGTTCCCCTGTTGCCTCAGCTGAGATAGGCTCACTGTCACCCCTCTGGATCTCGTTTACTGTTTGAGTGACTAAGCCGTCCTCAACGGGCTCTCCTTCACTCCAGTTTGATTACTCTCCTGCCCTGAGACTTCCTTCTCTGCAGCTCTTGTTTTAGACAATTCAAGTTCCTCATCAGTTGGACACTTAACCTTCTTTGTGTGACTGGCATGAATCCAGTTTGGAAGTCCTGCGCATTTCACAGCAGTAGTTGTTGTCAGTATTACTTGATATGGCACCTTCCAACGTGGCTCCAAACACGACTTCCTCACATGTTTCTTGACAACAACCCAGTCACCGGCTTTCAGGGTGTGACCTGGATCACTTTTCGGTGGCAATGTGGTAGCCTCCACCTGGTGAGAGAAAGAGTGGACCACGTCAGCCAGACCCTTGCAGTAGTCCAACACCATTTCATCTGTGATATTCACAAGAACATTTGTAGGCACTGCGGGTAATCTCATAGCTCGGCCCATAAGAATCTTGTGAGGAGACAGTCCTGTTTTCTTGTCGGGTGTGTTTCTCGTTGACATCAGCACTAAAGGCAATGCATCTGGCCATTTCAAATTTGTTGCTGTGCACATTTTGGCCATTCTCGACTTCAAGGTACCATTCATCTGCTCCTCTAGTCCTGATGCTTCAAGGCGATAGCTACAGTGCAACTTCTGTTCAATGTTCAATGCAGCACATAGGAGCTTAATCACCTCACTGTCAAAGTGTCTTCCCCTATCTGATTCTGAAGGGATTGGAAACCCGAAACGTGGTATCAACTCCCTAAGCAGCAGATTTGCTACTGTGAGACTTTCATTCCTACGTGTAGGATAAGCTTCAATCCAGTGACTGAAAATGCACACAATCACCAACACGTACCTCAGACCTCCACACACAGGCATCTCAATAAAATCCATCTGCATTCTGCTAAATGGACCTCCTGCTCTCCCAATGTGGCTCAAATTCACCACTGTCCCTTTACCCACATTCATCTGTTGGCAGATGATGCACCTGTGACAGATAACCTCAGCAGCTTGTCTGAATTTCGGATTGAACCAATCGACTTTGAACAACCTGATCGGTGCGTCTCTCCCAACATGTGCTTGACCATGGTAAAACCTCGCAAACTGTGACAAAAGGCTGTTTGGCAGAACCATTTTCCCCTCCTCTGAAACCCATAGATCATCCGATCTCTGTACGCATTGCATTTTCAGCCAAGAGCGTTTCTCCTCTTTGGTGGCACGTCTCTGCAACGACTTTAACTCATCTAGTGTGTCAACCACCCTTAATGCATACCCTGAGCATGTTTCATTTTCGGTTTCAGGTAACAATTCCCATTGATCTTGAAACGATATGCAGTTCAGTGCACAAAACCTTGCAACTTGATCTGCATATCCATTTCCCATTGACACAAAGTCTTTTGATTTAACATGAGCATTGCATTTCACCACGGCAATTTCAAAAGGTAACTGAATTGCGTGCAACACATCCTTAATTCTCTCGCCATTTTTCACTGGAGAACCAGAAGAGGTCATGAAACCCCTCTGGGACCACAGCTGGCCAAAATCATGGACAATTCCAAATCTGTATCTGCTGTCAGTATAAATAGTGACTTTCAGGTTCTCAGCTGCGTGGCATGCCCTAGTAAGAGCAATTAATTCAGCCACTTGAGCAGAGTATACTCTTTCGAGCCAGGATGCTTATAGGATACCAAAGATTGTACACACGGCATATCCAGCTCTCAGTACTCCTACTAAGTCTCTCAGGCATGAACCATCAACAAATATAATGTACTCATTTTCTTCCAATTGGGTATCTTTAATGTTGGGTCTTGGTTTGGTGCACAGATCTGTTACCTCAAGACAATCATGTTCTACTTCCTCGGCATCATCAATGTTCACATTTTCAATAGGAATCAAAGTTGCTGGGTTCAACACAGTACATCTCTTGAGGGACACATTTGGTGACCCCAATATAATTGTTTCATACTTCGGTAAACGTGCATTTGTCATATGCTGAGTCTTTGTTCGGGTCAATAGGTTTTTCAAATGAATGTGGGATCATCACTGTTAAGGGATGTCCCATCACTATACCCTCACACTGAGTGAGGCTTTGACCAACTGCTGCAACTGCACGCAAACAACCTGGTAAGGCTGCTGCGACTGGGTCCAAAGTAGCTGAAAAATTTGCTACTGTGCGGTTTGCACCTCCATGGACCTGTGTCAGGACAGACAAAGAACAAGCATCACGTTCATGACAAAACAGGACAAAAGGCTTTGTGCAATCAGGCATACCTAAAGCTGGTGCCCTGCACATACTTTCCCTCAGTTCCATGAATGCCTTCATCTCTTTCTCAGACATGGTTATGGCACTTGGGCCATCCTGAATCTCCTTGACAGTCAATCTCATCAAAGGTTTAGAGATGATCGAGAAGTTGGGGATCCACTGACGACAGTAGCCCACCATTCCAAAAAACATTCTAACGTCTCTCTTTGTTGTCGGGGATTCATCTGCAATCTGGCTGTCACTCTCTCTTTGGATATTTTCCTTGACCCCTTCTCTATTAGGTGACCCAAGTACTTCACCTCTTTCTGACAGTACTGTAGCTTTTTCGGGTACACTTTATGTCCGTTCTTTCCCAAATGATTCAGGCAATAGTGTCGTACCTGCAGTCATCTTTTGTACTGGACGCAATCAACAAATCATCAATGTACTGTACTAGAGTTGAACTAAAAGGCAACTCCAATGATTCCAAATCCTTCTTCAATATCTGTTTGAAGATGGAAGGTGATTCTGAAAACCCTTGAGGAATTCTAAACCAACTGTAAACCTTGTCCAGGAATTTGAAACTGAAGAGAAATTGGCTGTCCTCATGAAGAGGCACCGAAAAGAATGCTTGAGACAAGTCCACAACTGTGAACCACTCTGCATCAAACAGAACCTGAAACATAATCACGACTGGATTTGGCACTATGGAGCAACATTTTACCACAATCTCATTGATTTTTCTCAAGTCTTGCACAATTCAGACCTTCCCACAAGGCTTTTTAAGACCCATTATTGGTGAATTACAAGGGCTGCTCATCACTTCTTTCAAAACCCCTTGCTTTACAAAGTCCGCAATTATTTGTGTCACCTGTATAAGGACATCTTGTGCCATATGATATTGCAGTACCTGAGGAAACACTGCATTTGGCTTCACTTCTAACTTGACCGGTTCTATTCCTTTTATTAGCCCCACTTCCTTTCCTGTCAGGTCCCACACCTTTTTTGTCACCGTTCCCTGTAATTCGGCTGGTAAGTCAGTCACTGTGAACATCGGGAATAATGTTATCAAAGGGTACTCCTCATTTGCAGTCTCCGTCTCTAGCTCAGAGATCTGACCATCGTCCCCTTCATCATCACTGTTTGTTTGCACCTCAATCCCTTCATTAGAACAGGTAATCGAACACCTTGTCTTGCACAGTAAGTCTCTTCCCAGTAGGGATACGGGATTGGAGTCACAGACTACAAATCTATGTAATCCCTGGAAGGTACCAATCCCAACTTGGACCGGATCTGTAATTGGATTTGTCAGGAACTGATTCGCTACTCCTACCACCCTTATGGTACGCCCTGAAAGTGGCAATTTCGGAACCTCTGCACTTCTGACTGTAGAGCGTCTAGCTCCTGTATCAACTAGGAATGAAACTTTATGACCCATCACCTTTCCCTCTACATAGGGTCCCCTCTGATCTACCTCTAGGGACGCGGCTCTGTTCTGCACTGATATGTAGAAAGGTCCTCGGTAAAAGAGGAAATGTACTATCAGATGTTCAAATTGATGTCCTAAAGTGAGCGAAGTTAAAAAAATACCTAAACTGATGACACAGTGGCTGGCCCAAAAAAACTTGAGGGGGGTCCCAAGCTAAGTGCATGGAGCAATCCCCACCCCACCTCTGGACTAACTCGGGAGCTCTCTGGTCCGGGTACTCTGCTGAGGGGACCCCCTAGATCTCCCCCCCCGCCTCCTCTCATCGCTGTGTGGGCCTTTGTTACGCCGCTGACTTTGGAAGTGGACATTGTTTCGATCAATGAGCGGTTCATAGAAGGCACGGGGCAGAAATACTATGAGCAACCAGAGAAACTTAAGAGTTATGCACAACAAATTCATCCATTACTCAAACACAAAATCAATGAATTAGTGCATCAACAGATTCAACGGTAGTAGTGGCACTTTTAACTGAGAAACTTTCTTTTTAATATTTTCATAAACTTTGTGTTTATTTTTGTGAAAGTTTTTACAGCACGCCAACCTTCTTCCATTGAGCGAACAGTAGCCCTAGGGCAAGGCAATAGATTACTCTTAGCTAATGATGCCAGCATGCCATGGTCATTTATGAGGAAAAAATAAACTTTGAATATATAAATACCATTGTTAACCAAGTGTGTTGGAAATTACCATCTTTTGCATGGTATTCCCCCTAAACTGCCTGGCCAGGTGTACGAAGGTGCCCTTTTTCGCATAGTTACCCCCCAACACATTTTACCTGAAACTGATGCTGACTTGACTGAGAGTGCACTGGGATCCTGCTAACCAGGCCCCAGCACCAGTGTTTTTCCCCTAAAAATGGACCATTGCTTCCACAGTTGGCACACCCCGGCACACAGTTAAGTTCCTTGTAAAAGGTGCCTATGTTACCAATGGCCCTGTATCAAGGGAAGGTCCCCAAAGGCTGCAACATGTATCATGCCACCCTGGGTGAGCCCTCCCCAAGCACACGCATACTGCCATTGCAGCTTGTGTTTGCTGGTGGGGAGGAAAAGGCGAAGTCGACATGGCACCCCTCTCAGGGTGCCATGCCCACAAACCACTGCCTGTGATATAGGTAAGTCACCCCTCTAACAGGCCTTACACCCCTAAGGCAGGGTGCACTATACCACAGGTGAGGGCATAGTTGCATGAGTAATATGCCCCTACAGTGTCTAAGTCCATTCTTAGACATTGTAAGTGCAGTGTAGTCATACTGAGTTTATGGTCTGGGAGTTGGTCATTATGAACTCCACAGCTCCAGAGTGGCCTCATTGAATTCTGGGAAGTTTGTAATCAAACTTCTCAGCACAATAAACCCACAATGATGCCAGTGTTGGAGTTATTGAAAAATTCACCCAGAGGGCATATTAGAAATTTATTTTAGCCAACCTTCTGATGCAGAACTGACTGATCTGTGCAGCCTGCCATTTCCAGACAAGTTTCTGACCACATGGGGTGAGCGCCTTTGTGCTCTCTGTGACCTGAAACAAAGCCTGCACTGTGAAGGTACTTCACACCATCCCCCAGCAGGAACTGTAACACCTGCCGGTGAGCCTCAAAGGCTCACGCCTCTAGTTACAGTGACCCAGGGCACTCCAGCTAGTGGAGAAGCCTGCCCCCGGACAAAACCTAACTTTTGGTAGCAAGTCTGCTGGAAAGGTAGGAAAACATGCAAGAGTGACCACTTCAGGTAGGACCACCCCTAAGGTGTCCAGAGCTCAAGTGGCCCCCCTTTGTGAAAAATTCTCCATCATGGTTTGGAGGAAAAGGGACCAATAGGGTTAAGTCTGTGTCCCCTTCCCCAAAGGGACAGTAGCCACTTGCTACTGCCCTTTGAACCCTGCCACGCCCAAATCCAGGATTCAAGGGCTCCCCTGAACATAGCTCGTCAGATTCCTGACGACCCCAAGAAGATGACAAGAAGAAAGGAGAAGGCCTGCTAAGCTGATACCCAGCAGAGAAGACTGAAGACACCAACTGATTTGGCCCCAGCCTTACCAGCCTGTCTCCAGCTTCTGAAGCCCTGCTTCAAATAGGCGATGCATCCTGCAGGACTAGCGACCTCATAAAAGCCTCAAGAGGACTGTGTGCACCTCAGAGGACCAAGATACCCTATGGACAGCAGCCTTGTCCAGAAAGAAACTCCAACAAAGAACTCCAGAACCACCCCAGATCCACGAGTCCTGCCTGCACTGCACCCTATGCCCACAGCCCATGTCCAGGTGGCCCAAGCGATTCTAACCTAGTGTCAACTATAGGTCGACCCCTCCTGTCCAATACGACAATACCTGCAGTCTAAATCCGGAGGACCCCCGACCGCTAGAGAATTGGATGAAGATTCCCAACGCTTAAAGGTATCCCTGCACCCGCAGCCCCCTGGCCTTGGGGAATCCGACCACCAGACCAGTAACGTTCAGCAGGCAGCCCTCCTTCTTGACCAGCCTGTGGTTTTCCAGAACAGACCCCCTAGACCTAGCCTGCAGCATCTTTGTGACCCCAGGGGACCACCTATTGGAAAGCATTGGGAGCCAACACTAAGGGGGTCATTCCGACCCCGGCGGTCCATGACCGCCAGGGCCGGGGACCACGGAAGCACCGCCAACAGGCTGGCGGTGCTTCCAGGGCCATCCTGACCGCGGCGGTAAAGCCGCGGTCAGAAAAGGGGAACCAGCGGTTTCCCACCAGTTTTCCCCTGGCCCAGGGAATCCTCCATGGCGGCGATGCTTGCAGCGCCGCCATGGGGATTCCGACCCCCTTCCCGCCAGCCTGTTTCTAGCGGTTTACACCGCCAGAACCAGGATGGCGGGAACGGGTGTCGGGGGGCCCCTGGGGGCCCCTGCACTGCCCATGCCACTGGCATGGGCAGTGCAGGAGCCCCCTAACAGGGCCCCATGAAGATTTTCACTGTCTGCTTTGCAGACAGTGAAAATCGCAACGGGTGCTACTGCACCCATCGCACCCCTGCAACACCGCCGGCTCCATTCGGAGCCGGCTTCTATGTTGCAGGGGCTTTCCCGCTGGGCCGGCGGGCGGCCTTTTGGTGGTCGCCCGCCGGCCCAGCGGGAAAGCCAGAATGGCATCCGCGGTCTCCTGACCGCGGAGCGGCCATTTGGCGGTGACCGCATGGCGTGCGGCGACCGCCTCCCGCCGCGGTCAGAATGACCGCCTAAGTTTGCACCATGCACCCGGCTGCCCCTGTGCTGCTGAGGGTGTGTGTTTGGTGCCGACCTTAGGCCCAACCCTGATGCACACCCAAAGCCTCCAGATCTGCCCTCCAAAGACGTGGGTACTTACCTGCAAGCAGGTCTGATTCCGAGTGCCCCCAGTCTCCATAGGACTCCATTTTAAATCCTGCATCATCTTTGACCTCTGCACCCAGCCGACCCTGTGTTGCTGATGGTGGGTGTTTGGGGTTAACTTGAAACCCAACCTGTGGACATCCTAATCCACAGAGACTGGAACTGTAAGTCTAATACTTACCTCAAAAACTGTACTAACTTTTCTTCCCCCAGAATTGTCTTTGAAAATTGCGGTCAACTTATAATATAGATATTTGCCATTTTCTTGAAAACCGTTTAACTTGCCAAATTGAAATGAAGTGGTGTTGATACATATACTTGATACTTACTTACAAATGTACTTACCTGCAAACTGAATCTTGTGGTTCTAGAAATAAAGTAACAAAACTTATTTTTGTGATACAAAAATAATTAGTCTGGAGTTAGTAATTGAGTGTTTGCTTCATTTATTGCCTGTGTGTGTACAGAAACTGCTTTGCACTACCCTCTGACAAGCCTAACTTATCAACCACACTACAACAAAAGAGAGCATTCGTTTTATCTACTTTAGCCTCTGTTAAGCCTCTGGGGAACACTATGGCGTATATGTATGAGCACCTAGTGCCACCTTGCGCCACATTTGCAGCATTAATTTCAACCTAAATGTGGTGTTAAGGTGGCATTTCCCACGCACCATATTTACAAAGTGGTGCAATGCTTGCATTGCACCACGTTGTAAACCCTTGCACCACATTATGCCTGCGCCAGGCATAATGTATGGAAGGGGGCCGTTCCCCCTTTGGGGGGTGGCTGAAAAAATAGTGCAAGGAAGTTTATGAGATTTCCTTGTGCCATTCTTTTCAGCACTTTTAACGCTTGGTCCTATCAGGCATTAAAAGGGGCTTCCATTATTTAGAATGGGCCCCTATGTACCCTGCAGGAGTGGCGCTGCCATTTTGGTGCTATTCCTGCAGAGTACATCAATAGCGTCAAAAAGAATGACGCTATTGCCCCCTACCCTGCGCATAAGGTGCTAAGGGGCTCAGGGAAAGTGTTGCTGCACTTGGTGCAGCACTACTTTTGATACATTTGCCCATACATCTAATTTTTATAGAATATATACAGATCCAGCTTCCTACACCAGGTCCTCACTGAACTGTAATGCAAGCAACCCAGAACAGGTATAGCCTTAGTTAGGGTGTGCGCAGATATGGGTCCCGTGCACTCATCACCACTGGCACCAAACTATACCTGACTGACGAGTCCTAATCAGGGCAAAACTGATCCTAGGTTGCTTGTGTTCAGGTTCAGAAAGGCCATGGCCAGGATGGACTATTCCAACTGGAGCAGCGTCACGGCTGAGCTGCATATGGCTGGGTCCAAACTAAGGGTGGGCAGGAGTTGCAGAATTTGACTCCACGGAATCCCATGGAGCCACAGAAAAACTCTACAAGATTCCATGGACTTCCGCCAGCTGATGGAATTAGGAACTCCATGATGCTTGTGCTGTGATTTATCACAAGGAGCGCATTCCACTAAAAAAAATCAGCATGAATGTCACCAGAGGGTGCAGCAACTAGAGTTGATTTTGCTGTAGTGCATGAAAATTCTATACTGGAGCGGCAGCCTTTTGACCATGATTGGTCCTGACCACCCTCGACTGCCCACGTTAAAAAAATATTCCCAGATGTCCTCCTAGCAACTGGAAATCATGCTAGGGGATGCCAAATCTCACTTGTGCTTATCAACTTATCATTTTGGAGCAAGCACGAGAAAAACTTTTGCTGCGCAGCAATTGCCAAAATTCCACCAATTCCGTGGGCAGAACAGAATATTTTGCGCACCCCTGGTCCTAACTGAGGTGGAATGGTGGCACAAACAGTATGGATGGGGATGCTGCACTGAGTAATTACAAGTGGTTGAGATTAATTCAATCATTCAATTCCTCACTTTTTTTTGTCCTTTAGTGTGTCATCCTCAGCGAGATGGTATGCCCAGATGTGGGTCTCGTTGACACTGTGCTACTGGAACCAAGCTATACAGACCTTGGATTGCTTGTGTTCCAGTTCAGGGAAGACCTGGCCTGGCAGTTCAGTCTGGATTGTTCCTATTGGAGAAGTGTTAAGACTAATTTGCATATGGCTGGGTCCAAGTGAGGTGGCACATGTGTAAAAGAATGATAGACTAGGATGAAGCCAAAATTATTACCAGTCAGTCAGAAGATAAATTCAGGTATTGTATTCATCACTTTTTGTGTGCTTTTGGAAAATTGGCATTTATCTTCCTAACCCAAATGTGCCTTTCTGCCCATATCCAGGGTCAAATGACTTTTAATGGCAGTCCTGTGGTGTGATGTATATTCCTTTAGACAGGAAAGAAAAGGGTCTTGGGTGTGGGAAAGAGTGTTCCTCTCCTGAGCAGCATGGCTAACAGGGTTGTACCCAGCATCTTTCTGAGCTTCAAAGACTACCCTGAGTGCTTTTACCAGCCCCTTCTCTTTTAGGGATCCTAAAGATTTAGTAGGACTGTGTATTCTGTCAACAAACTATTTACAATATAGAGACTTAGGGCCTCATTGTGAGTTTGGTGGGGTCCCCACCATGAAAAGGCTGGTGGAAAGGCAGTACAGGGGTCCCCCGATAGCACTCTCAGAATATGCACTGTCTGCTATTGCAGGCAGTACGCATCCAAGGGTGCTTTTGTGTGACGGCATTGACCTCGGCTCCTTGTCTACACTTGGCTGACTGGCAGAAATGTCATAATATGATGTTTCTGCCAGTCAGTCCGGTGGAAACATCATAAATCAATGGTGGTGAGGAAGATTGACGGCCGCCTCACCAATTCGGTATTGGAGTTTGGGCAGTTCAACCACCAAGTTCCTAATCGGGCCTTTAATCTATCCATATCAGTAAATGTTGCTTTTTTTTGGCTAGCTCAAAGTACCACATCTAAACCCCTAACCTTTCCAGGATAATAGATGTTATTGGTAATCTAGAACGTGACCACAATGTGATTGCCTAGGAATTTCTGGAAACAGATTTAAACCTTTTACTTTTTACATTTGCATACCCAAGGTATCAACAAAAAAAGATACAAATATGCATTCCAAAGACTTATTGAAGAGACATTATTCTTGTAATAAAAAGATTATTAGGTAGATGAGACACAACATAGAATGATGAGAAATACAAACAATTGAACATTCTTAGTTGTTATTAATATTATTCCTGTCCATTGATCTCTGAAGCACGCACATGCTCGCCCAAAGTGCACACTTTACTGCTGCATGCAAGAGATGGTTAATCAGCCACTGGATTCAAAACCATGAGCAGTGCTGAAAAATTGTCAATTTCTTGGATTTGAAATGTGAAGAGCAGTGGCAGAGAGTTCATAAGGCCGTGCTGATCAGCAGAATGCGCACAAAAGGACTTCCAGAGTCTTCCTCTAGTCTGCATAGATTTTTGCCACAGTGTGTCATGGAGCTTGGAACAGGCACCTGTTACACATGCTGCTTGCTCTATTAGTGTTGGTGCTGCAAGGATTGAGCAGCAGCGTCCAGGATCCCGATTCAGGAATGTATCTAGTGTTGGGAGAGTCACTCATAACAAATAATATAAAGTATCTGTTGTAAAGCGCTGGGTAAAACTGCCACAGGTTTGCACTATGCAAAACTGCATAAAATAAACTGTAGATTCTGCCTGTCACTAAAATCAAAACATATCCTTTAGAAACTAAGCACAAAGCCTTATCTTTTGATGGCAGAAATAAATACCAATCTAGTGCCTGAATTGCACAGTGTGAAACTGGAAAATCTTAGATCAATTCCTGCCTGCCCAAATTATGTGATCCTAGGCAAAAACACCACTTCCCAGAGCCTCCTTTTCTTTTATTATCACACAAGAGTCCAGCTCAAGTACTTGTTTCAGGACGTGCAATGTATAAAACACATTTTTTATTTAATGGCCTATAAAGTTGTTCCATCTTTAATAAGAACCTTGGCCATGCATACTGCCTACATGACAACTGACTTGCCTTCTTGTTCACTTATAGCATTTTCATTAGAGTTTGAGAAGGAATGTTTCTCAGTTCATGTTTAAAAACTGACACTTTTAATAAATACTTTTCCAATAAACTGATCTGGTACCATGAAACACCTCCACCTTTAAAAAAAAATAGTATTTTTGAATTTTTAAGACAACTTAGCATATCCTAACAGGGTATTTGTTGTACAACTTACATGTCAAATATTTTGAGGGCTCATCCTATGCATGGGCTCATAGAATCTGATCCCAGTCATACCCATAGCTCAGCTCTCCCTGTCATTTTATGTACTCACCCACCTCTACTCACTCCCCATTCTGCAGTAACTTGCAGACAGTTGTTAAATTGAGCTTCCTCCCCTTCTATGGAACGAAATGTTCGCTTCTCAGTATATTTTATAATGTTTCAAATGTGCTGCCAGTGAAAGGAGGAATCATACATGTCACCAAGGCTTTAAGTGGGATGGAAAAACCTGGGAATCTCTAAAACGGAAATGGCTCAAAGTAGCGCAACTTATTATTGTTAATGTGGTTTGTTGAAGGCGTGGTCTTCAGAGTGTCACAATTATCTGTCAGAGCTGCCTTTTCATTTACTTTCAGGCTGTTGCTGTTTAAGTTGTTCTGTACCTTCTTCCTCGTGGTTTTGCATATAATCACAGTTACGATGGCACCAATGCTCTGTCCACTCTGCAGAGGGCTCAACAATTGGATGCTCAGTATTCTGAATATCCCTCTGAGCCAGTGAACGGCATTCTACATATCTCACACTTCCATCTGCCTCATCTCCAGAACTCTCCACCGTGGCCCATTATAAACACCCTCCTGCAACCTGAATTTGCATGAATGCAACAATTTGAGCATTTAAAAAAATACCAGCATGCAAAGTTCTAGCAGGAGGGGTCATAACTGACATACAATGACTAGGCTGGTCTGGTTTAATGCAACTCTCTTAGGCAGACTACTTTTTATTAGGCCTGCCCACAGGAGGAAATACATGTGTGTGTACGTAACAAGTGCAACACTATGACATCTCTCTGTGACACTGCAAACTGAGTTAAAAATGGCTTAATTAACATTGTAGATTTTGTAGTTTGGAGTTAGTGTCCCAAATGTTTGTATTCATACTTAGCACCCAACCCCAATGAGAAGGTAAGTACTGGAGCACAACAAATTCATCCACTGTAACTTTAGGTATAACATTATGCACTTCTAATGACTTTCTCCACACTGCATTGTCCCTTTTACCTTACAAGTCGTTGTGTAGGATTTCACCTGAAATAGCATAGCTTGGCTGTGCCACTAGATCTCTGGGAAAAGAACGTGAAAGAGTGGTTATTTTCTGGTGAATACAATTTGGTGGTCACATTTTGTATAACATTTAATATGATTTTATATAATTTCTCCACCTCAAAGCATATTACTAGAGTCCATCTTTGGATATAACATTTAATCAAGATTTTATGAATATCTATTCAAGACAAACGTTTTAATAGAATTTTTCTTACATATAGTGCTAGAATTTATTTAATCTGGAAGTATATTTGTGTTTTATTAACTTGGCTGGACTGAAGGCCTACTGTTAGACCTGACAGCCTTAGGGTGGCCACCCCTAACGTTTTGCCTGCCTTCCTCCACAAATGATGTATTGCACAAATACTTTACACATTGCCTTCTAAGTTAAGCCTGACTGCTCAGTGCCAAGCTACCAGAGGGAGGTATAATTTGTGTGTGACTTACCCTGACTAGCGAGATGGTCCTTGCTTGGATGCCATCGCACCTCTCGTAACAGAATAATGTACTGAATTTCTTTTGCAGACCGTTTTTAAATGCTCATTTAATATTGCAATAGTTAGGATTTAGTTTAAATGGTTAGGCAGGAAAACCTCTTTCTGGTGACCAAGAATCACATGCTTTTTCTTATCTTTTGCATGGTGGCCAACAAAGTTTTAGTATTGTACATGCTAACTTGGTTCAACATTGTACGACACTATAATTCTCCTTTGATGATTTTATATATTTGCACTATGATTTTGAGACTCATTTATGTAACGTTGACTTTAATTCTGGAATAAATCTCCTTAAACCGAATGAATTGACTCCAAATGCCATTATGTGACATTTTGGTTGTATAGAAATCATTAAATGAATTTGATGACTGTTACTCTTCACCCCTCAGAACTGATAAGTAAAGATTATTCAGATCCCAGAGTTAGTGAAAGGGCCCCAGGCTCTGTCACACTCAACAATCAAGTTAAATGTAGGGGCATCTTCATGCAGATTTTGAATTAGGAAAAACACATTTTCATGGTCAAATATTCTAAGCAATGGATATCAGAGTTTGAGGCCAGTACCCATTTAAATTTAACAGCCCATGTTAAGCATTTTTCAAAATTGTACAACATTAACAAACACACTGTGCCCTATTTGGGACTCACCAGTGTGATTAGACAAACACTTTCACCCGCAGTCCCAGCTTCAAGGTGGATCCGCAGACAGCATTGCCACTGAAGAGATTATTATAGTGGGCCATTTGAGGAGTGAGGGGGCACTGATGGTGTTATTGTGCAGATCTAAGAAGAAGGTGGATAATGTGAAGTTCAAGATCCAAAGACCTAGCTTCCATGGAGGTCCTGGATTCTGTGAAGGAGGGGACCCTGGGGAGAGGACTCTGGAAGTTGTGGGGTGAAGAGACTCAGAGGAAGCAAAGCCAGAATGAGAAAGCAAAGTGGAAGAAAAACAAACAGTGTTATGCCAAAAACTCATACTTGTACTTGACCATGATCACCTTGATGATCAGACCTTCAGGGGAAAGGGCTCATTCTTTCAAGGTGAGACAACCACCCTGTACTGTTAGAAATGGGGTCTTTGGTTGGCAGTCAGGTTGCCCCCCTGTCCAAGCAAGGACCCTCACTCTAGTCAGGGTAAAGGAGAATCACCCTGAGTTAACCCCCGCTCACGCTCTTGATAGTTTGACAAGAGCAGGCAGGCTTAACTTCAGAAGCAATGTATAAAGTTTTAGTACCAACACACCAAGCAATATAGTGAAAACACAACAAAATGGACACCACACCAGTTTAGAAAAATAGGTAATATTTACGTAAATCACACAAGACCAGAATGACAACAATCCAACATACAGAAGTCAAGATATGAATTTTAGAAAGAGTAACAGTCTTCATCCTTAGAAACAGTGAGAAACTCGCTGAAAAAGGCCAGCAATGCATTGATTTCTCACTCGCAAGTGAGACCATTCGTCGCTCCTTCTGAGGTCAGGTCAGCGTGCGTCATTTCTTCTCTCCCACAAGAGAGCGATGTGTCGATTTCTACAAGGGCACCGGGGTCCAGGTAGGCTTTGCATTGATTTTTCACACCAAGTGATGTTGCATCAAAACGTGGTCTCAATGTGTCAGGAAAACGCGCTGCGGGGGGGCTTGTGTCTTTATCATCATCTGCAAGCAGGTGTTTCACGTTGTTTCTCCAGCCGCAAAGCGTAGATCTCTCAGCTGTGATGCAGATGGAGCATCGATTTTAGCTGCGAGGCCGGTAGCGTCGTTTATCAGCCACGTTGCATATGGTGTGTCAAAAATGTCCCCGCACAGCAGTACTCCTCCTCAGGTCTCCAGCTCATCTCCTTGGCAGAGGTTCCACTTGGTTCCAAAAGTAATCTGATTTTCAGGGGTTTGGGTCCAATACTTATACCCTTTCTGCCTTTGAAGTAGGCCTACTTCAGAGGGAAGTCTCTGTTGTTCACCAGATCCTGCCTTGCCCAGGCCAGGCCTCAGACACACACTAGGGGATTGGAGACTGCATTGTGAGAGGGCAGGCACAGCCCATTTAGATGTTAGTGACCACTCCTCCCTTCACTGTAGCACAGATGGCTCATCAGGATATGCAGGATACTCTCCAGCTCCCTTTGTCTCACTGTCACAAGGGGATTCACAAACAGCCCAGCTATCAAACTGACCCAGCCAGGCAATCCACAAACAGGCAGAGTCACTGAATGGTTTAAGCAAGAAAATGCCTACTTTCTAAAAGTGGCATTTTCAAACTGAAAATTAAAAACCAACTTCACTAAAAGATGTGTTTTTAAATTGTGAGTTCAGAGACCCTAAACTCCACATTTCTTTCTGCTCCCAAAGGGAAACTGTACTTTAAAGTTATTTAATGGCATCCCCCATATTAACCTATGAGAGACAGGCCTTGCAAAAGTGAAGACTGCATTTAGCAGTAGTTCACTGTCAGGACCAGTAAAACACATCAGCACATGTCCCACATTTACCATACATTGCACCCTGTCCATGGCGCTGCCTAGGGCCTATCTTAGGGGTGCCTTACATGTAGAAAAAGGTAAGGTTTAGGCCTGGCAAGTAGGTACACTTGCCAGGTCGAACTGACAGTTTAAAACTGCACACACAGACACTACAGTGGCAGGTCTGAGCCATGTTTACAGGGCTACACATGTGGGTGGCACAACAAGTGCTGCATGCCCACTAGTAGCATTTGATTTACAGACCCTCTGTATCTCTAGTGCAGTTTACTAGGGACTTACTAGTAAATAAAATGTGCCAATCATGGAAAAGCCAATTACACACACAGTTTACACAGGGAGCACTTGTACTTTAGCACTGGTCAGTAGTTGTAAAGTTGCCAGAGTAGCAAAACCAGAGTCCAGCACACAGTCAAAACATGGGAGGCAGGGGCAAAAAAAGACAGGGGAGACCATGCCACGTCTAACAGTTGCCTTCTTTAATTCCTACATCATTTCCTAAGGCCAAGAGGAGGATCAGGCTGAAGTCAAAGCTGCAATCGCCAGTGACTGTGTCTTATAGCTCTGCTGGCCCCCGTATGTCCTTGTGTTAATATGATTTCCCTACCTTTTACCTCTCCCCATTAAAAATAACCTTTCCTTGTTTGTCTTTACTACTGTGACTGTTTGTTTTTCAAATCCTTCTTTTTACATTGCATGTTTCTATATTTGTCATCCTCCAGTGTGTACTAGTCTGTATCTTTCTTCTGCTTTGTTATTAAGCTTTGCCTCTCCCCTAACAGATAATTCCTGCGCGCTTGTACCATAAGACTAAGAGAATACATTTTAGGTACTCTACTATGAAGATTGCAGGTCCAAGCAAACTATTCTATACATGTTTGTTGAGAAGGCTTTCTTTTTCTTGCTCATGCTCCAACAGTAAAAAGAGAGGTTGGCCATGGTCATAGTGACACCTCCAATGGTGTGTTTTATGTATTATTCAGTGTACTAGCAGTTTCACTGACAGTGCAGCATGGCAGGAACGTAGTTGGAGGATTGTCCCATTGCATTTGAGAACCAAAATCATATGACCTTCATTGACCAAATTATTATATCCCTTCAAATGATTCACATTCGTCATAGCTCTGCCCCTCCGTTACAAAAAGTTTTTGGTTGGCTTGACTATCAAGGTTTTCCAACATTGACAACCAACAAAATGCCCAAAGGGATATTTTCAGTAGAAGAGAAGATACTGTTAACCGAGCTGTAGTGATGTATTACGGTTGCATCTTTGAAAAAAAAAAAAAACTAAACTACGGGAGGCATATCTGACATCGAAAATGTGTAATGATTCTTCTAGCGACACAGAAAAACAGTACGGGCCAGAGACAGTGCGCCAGACCGAGAAGCAATTGAAAGAGGAGTCCCAGCGTTGGCAGGGATGGGCGGTGGTAAGTCTCATTTCTTGGTTCTCGAAAATTGCTAGTATACTCACTGTATATGTAAAGGGAGGCAGTTCTCACCCATCATCATTCATCACCTCCCTGCCCATGGCATTTCATGATCCATGACCTAACTGCAGCATGGTTTAATTCAGCATCACAGTGTTGGCTGTGCAATGTGTGTCTGTTTGAGTTAATTCAGCATTTACAAAGTTTTCAATGCATTGCAAACCAAAAAGAAATTATGGTGTGTTTCCCTTCTCTCCAGTACCCACACAGTCACCTCCTAGTACTTCACTCCTTTATTCATTACTAAGTTGTGTTCCAGGCTACCAAAAATATTGAAAAATCCATTCTTGGCATGTGGCACATTTTTCTGGCCAAATGTTTAATATATTTAATGGCTTTTACAATGGATTTCTGCCTGTTCAAATTTTCCCTTATTGATTATTCATCAACTTCAGTAACTGACTAAGCAAAATCTTAGACACATGATGATGATCAGTGACACCCCACTATTCTATAACAAAATCTGTACCTACCCGGTCTAATCCCTCTAGCTTGCCCTGCAGTAGAGTAAGTTAAGTTTCCTTTCCTTACTGCCAAGCAAATGTGTTTGTTTGAAATACATTGTGTTGGGGGGTGTGACCAAGGAATAAAGTCGGATAATATGCCTGATTTCCTGTTTTGCGGACGGGATACTATGTGATGAATGTGCCCAATAAAATCTATATCTTTCTCTATACTGCAGTGAATCTTTTTTTCCACTGTTTACTTACGACAGACAGAATATGTATTATCAGCATGTTATGCATGATGTGTGTGACATATTATTCACATGCCTCTTTGGATTCAGGGTGGAATTGAAAGGTATTTGTAGAAGAGTAGGGCCATTGAAATTAAAGTAAGATCCATTGCAGCTACCCCAGCTATACATTGCAGAGAGTAGCAAAATAATACCCAATGCAATAGCTAGCATGGCTCCATTGATTTAGCAAAACAAGAATGATTGTAGGCCATAGTGGATGATGCCTTTGTCATTAATAAGAGTTAGTTTATATATTTCCACTCAATATGTCTGCTTGTGTTTTTTAGGAAATCCTTTAATAGAAAAAAAAACCACTCAGATTTTTTTTAAATCTGTGTTATGCTATGTTAATTCCTTTCAGCCAGGCAGGCTTTTATGCAAGGCATGTGTGGGTAAAATCATATCCCTGTGACGATCCCAATCACATCAAAAGTTCCAAAGGCCCTAAGAGACTATCAGTATACTGCTACTGTGCCACTATACAAGTTTTAACAGTGTTTGCACAGAGCATTATTTACAATTTGTCTTTTTTTTCCCTTTCTTGACATAGTTTCTGCTCCTGGTTCTCCACCAACATGGCAGAAAATAGTGGCTTGGCTCCTGGCAGCAGAGGTTGGAAGCCCCCTGAGAAGAGAACCAATGGCTAGAGGAGGAGGAGCGTAAGGCACATGACGCTAGCCCGGACCCCACTTCCTCCAGCCAGCAGCCTATGCCTCCATCCTCCGGGCCATATCATCGTCAGCTCCTTGACCACCGTTGCTGCACCCCATCAGACCACTTGTTCCAATACCATGTGCTGCATGAGTTTGTGTATTTGGACTATTGGATGGCATGCCTCGAGGCCCAGCAGCAAAAGCTGCAGACCCTCATAGAAAATGTCCTACTCTGAGTCCTTTTTTCATTTTCTGTTTTGGCAGGAGGGACTTTTGCTGTAATTAGAGAGAGTGGGAATTGGAAAGTGACCAAAACATTTTGCGGATTATTTTTGCTGGACTGTGTGGCATCTTTTTGGACTTTGGTTGGGAACTGGGTGATTTTTTGGGGGAAAGAGGTGTAGAGGGTTTTACTTTTACTTTCCATGGCTGCCTTTTCGGGCAGCATGTTTTAATCTGAATATCAAAGTGTACACAAGTTACTTATAGTTAATTATACCCTTGTCCTACTAACCTCTGTAGCCATATTGACCAATGCGGGGCATACTAAAATTGCCTGTATTGCATACAACAACGTAGATAAACAAGAATTTACTTATCTGCAGTAGAAGTTAGTTACTTAGGCGGTCATTACGACCTCTGTGGTCTTTTTGCAAGACTGCCAAGGGACCGCCTTGCGGAAGACCACCTGTGCAGGCGGTTTGCCGCTTGGCGTATTAGGGCTGTTGGCTGCTCTCCGTCGTTATTCCGACGGAGAGCCGCCAACAGCCATACTTGCGGGCAGCAGGGAAGTGGAGGTTGCTCCATCTCCACCGCCACGCCAACAGAACACCGCCCAGCGAATCACATCCTGTGATTCGCCGTGGCGGTGTTCTGTTGGCGGTGTGGTGTCGGCGGAGCTGCCCCCATGGCTCTGGTCCCCTCCCGGAGGATCGACGGAACAGGTAAGTCGATCGTCCGTTAGGGGAGGGGGGTGTTGTGTGTTGTGTGCGTGCATGGGGGTGTGCGTGTGTGTGTATGTAGAGGGGGTGTGTGAGTGCGTGTATGCTTGCTGGGGTGTTGTGTGTATGGGAATGAGTGCGTGTATGGCAGTGGGTATATCTGTATGGATGTGTGCGTGTATGTTTGAATGTGGGTGCGCGTGTCTGACTGTGTGTGTGGATGTAGGCATGTATGTTGGGGTGTGTGCGTGTGTGTGTTGGTGGTGCCTGCATGCGGGTCGGGTGTGTGTGAGTAATGTTATGTTGGTGGTCGGCGTGGGGAGGGGGGCCCTGTCACCTTTGGGGGGTAGCAGGGGTGGTGGGGGGTGTAGGGGAGGGAGTCGGGGTGGGGGGGGGAGACCCATATCAGTGCGAGGGAAGGAATTCCCTGGCACTGATAGTGCTTACCGCCATGGATTTCATGGCGGTTGAAACCGCTGGAAATCCACGGCGGTAAGCCGGGTCCAAATACCGCCGGCGGTATACTGATGGCCGCCGGGCTGGAGACCCAGGTCTCCAGCCCGGCGGTCGTCTCCTCCCTGGTGGGCGGGACGGAGAACCGGCGGATGACCATGGCGGTAACCGCCATGGTCATAATTCGCCAAGGTAAGACCGCCAGCCTGTTGGCGGTCTTACCGCCGGTTCTCCGCCATCCACCAGGGTTGTAATGACCCCCTTAGTAATTAAATATGTTCATTTCACTCCATAGATCTCTTACCTGAATAGATGAAGCAATGGCTTCTACCTCTCTTTCTTCCTTACTGCAGGATTTCCCAAGGTCCCTTCTTAATGGTGATGGTGGCGTGCTAACAGGGAAGGCATCACAAGTGAGGTCTCCCTCCTATCTAGGTGAAGTCCTACTGTAGGATTAGCACTAAGATTATCCATCACAGGCAACTGAAATGAAAGGAAAATACAGAGTTAGTGGGTCATATATTTATATCATAGCTCTAGGAACACTGAGACCAGACTATTATCACCATGACACAAAAAGAAAAACAGATATTATTAAAAAAAAAAACTTGCAGTAGTAACTTATTTTAAACAATGGGGAAAATGGAGTTTAATTAAAACTAAAATTATAAATTCCCTGAGTGAGGAAAAACATACTGAAAGTTGGGAGTGGACACGGTTAAGCATTTATGCAACACAAGGCCTGAATGATGATGTTGACGAATGATGTTCTTCTACATCTAAATTATGGATCAATTTTTTGTGTGGGTGGGTGAGTGCTGCTGATGTGGGCTATTACTCAGGTAACAGAAGATCCTGCAGTGAGTTGGTGTCACATTTAACCCAATAACCCAATCCATCCCACCAAGTGTGTGATCCGTTTATGGTGCAAATTAAGTGACATCTCAATAAATCACACAGCCCGGGGGAAGAGTGGGTCAGTGGTATGATGAATGGATGAGAAAGGGATTTGGAGAATGGTGTGGCAAAGAAAAACAAAATAAAGTAATATAAGATTTTTAAGAAAAACGTATGACACAGAACCATTAAATGCATTACAAACAGTCCTTCAGCCCCAGAGAACCAAGTTATTAACCATCTAAATGTAATGTAATTTGGGGTTGAAAAATACAAATTATGAGGGAGTAAAATGAACCTACCCAGTACAAAAAAATTTGATTGTTAAAAGAAAAATAATACAGTATTGCCAAATTGGGTGGTGCATCTGCAGTCTTCTCTGAATGTCTGTCACACCTAGCTGAACCGGTCCAGTAGGTAAGCGTTGTGTTGAGCTTTTTCCTTTCATGCATGAGAGGATAAAGCCTGCGGATAGTAAAACAGAAACTTTATTATTGTAATTGTATTTATACAGCGCTTACTACCCCTGATTAGGCATTGAAGTGATTTTCAGTGAGTAGCATGCTACTCCGGAACCCAAAAGGATTAATGGTGGATTAGTGTAGGGAAATGTGAGTACAGCATTAGTATTAGTATAGGGAGGTATGAGCAAATTTGAGCAGAGGACATGTGCGGTCTGTTATTTAATTTGAATTGAATAATGGAGGAATAGAGGAGGGAAGAATCCCGAAGTGTTATTTGGGAGATCATAGTAGTAAGATGAGGTCAGGAATAAGTAAAAGAGAAGTGAAGGATGGAAGTGTCTGTAGAAAGGGATTATGGAGATCATAGTAGTTAAATGGTGTTTGAGATGAGTCAAAGGAGAGACACATGAGGCACAATTTAGTAGGGTTGTTTGGAAGATCATAGTCATAAACTGAGGTTTAAGATGAGCCAGGAGGGGTAGAGGAGGGAAAAGTTTCTGAAGGGCTATTTTGGAGATCACAGTAGTGTGTGGGGGTTTGGGATTAGTCGGAGAGTGGAGATAGAGGATAGATTGATAAAGGTATAGGGTGATGGTCAGACAGAATCAAGCATTCGAGGAAGTAAAACGTTTATTTTTCTCTTGTACAGTAGGATTAGAGTAGTAAATATATAGGTACATGATCACATAATCAAGGGAATAAGTGTATAAGGAATACAGTATATTGAGATTTAAAGTTGTATCATATAAACACAGGCTTTCAAGAGTTACAGTATTTGATGTTAATTTACTTGTGTACTTTTTTAACAGTATTTTTTCTTTCCTCAATATTTCAATATTTCAATATTTATCAAAATGCTTGTAGATAAATAGTAAAGATAATATTTACCTATTGTGATAGACAAAATAAAAACAGAGACTCATAAGTATCTAATCAAGCAACTTCTGTGGAAACTATGCAAAGACCTACGGACATGTCTAGTGTAGAACAATATACACATATATATATATAGATATATATATAGAAACATACACATAATTTGTTAAACAGGCCTAAAGAGTATGTTTATTTTTAAGATAAAATAGTTGTTATACATATTTGTACAAAGAAATACACATTTCTAGATATATACACATAATCAAATTATAAAATGTTGATGTGCAAAGGAATATGCAGTCCATTGTTTGAGTATGGTGGTTATGCAGGAAATAGCCAACTCTTGAGTAGTGTTCTAAAGATAAGATGGTTATCCGTAGATCTTATATTTGGGAGTAATGAATTCCATAGTTTGGCCGCTTGAACAGAAAAAGAAGTGCCACCTATTGTCTTTTTCTTGTCTGGTGGTATTTTAAGCAAAGGTTTTCCTTGTTGAATGTATTTGGTGATTTTATTCCTGATGAAAAGTGGTCTTATTCAATGTATCGCTTTGTGGGTGATACAGAGCAGCTTGAAGGTGGATCTTGTACCAACTGGTAACCAATAAAGGGCCCTCAAGGCAGGGGAGATGTGGGCTTGTGACTTTACATTGAGGAGTAGTCTGGCAGTGAAGTTCTGAATGCATTGTAGTTTTTTCATAGGAGACAGAGAAGATCCATGGTAGAGGCAATTGGTGTAATCCAGTTTAGGTAGTACAAGAGCGATAGCAGCTTGCACCTTGTGTGGAAATCTGAGGTGGGAAAAGATGAGTCATAGAGTTTTCATGGCAATGTAGCTTGATCCTGCTAATTTGTCCACTTGAGCATTCATTGTTAATGTGGTGCCTATGGTAATTCCAAGTTTTTTTTACTTCCTTAGATAGTTTAGGAAGTAGCCACAGATCTTCAGGCCAGATGTAGAGTGGGTCATATTTCCAATCACCACATGTGAGTACTTCTGTTTTGGAAGCATTCAGTTTGAGATGGCTTCATGTCATCCACTGATCAACGGTTCTGAAGCAAATGAAGATTTGCGAGTTTGCAATGTCTTTGGAGCATTCTAGTTTAAGGAGTATGTGTGTGTCATCTGCATAGTTGTAGCATGCAAGTTGAAATTCATTGATCATTGTTAGTAATGACATCATGAAGATGTTGAAAAGCATGGGTGAGATGATTGAACCTTGAGGGGCTTCTGCTTTTGTGAAGTAGGGTGTGGATACAAAAAGGGTAGTATGGATGACATTAGTTCTCTTTTGAAAGCAGGATGTGATCCAGTCAAAAGCAGGTCTCTCTATTCCGGCTTCACAGTCTTTGTCTTTGAGTGTAATGATCAGCTGTGTCAAAGGCAGCTGAGAGGACGAGGAGAAGTAGTGCAGAAACTCCATTGCGGTCTATAGGGTTTTTACGATGATCCCAGATGGCGACGAGGGCAGATCCAGGGCCTCTTCCTGGTGGAATCCAACTTGGTAGTCTGAAAGTATAGAGTTATCTTTAATGAATTGTGACATCTGGGAAAAAGCTGCTCTTTCTAGCAGTTTGCCTAGGAAAGGACCATTTGTAATCGGTCTATAGTTGTTGGGGTCCTGCGGGTCCAGGTTTGCTTTCTTTAATAACAGTCATTTAAATGTCTTTTCAAGATCTTTAGGAGAGATTCCCATAGTTAAAGTAGTATTGAAGATTCTTCTTACTAGTGTGGCAGCAGAGGTAAATAAAATAATATTTCTGAAGATGTGTGGTGGACCAGGATCAGAAGGGCAGCCGGAAGGCCTGCTTACTTTGACCAGATACATAAAGTCAATTTGTGATATTTGTTTGAAGGAGTGCGGAGGCTGGGTTGGCTTACTCTTGGAGGGAATTTTGGGAAAATTGTTGGTGGTTTTTCTTTGTTTTAAATAAGAATCCAACATGCATGCCTTGGTTGTTTAATAATTTTCCAGTTTTTCTGTGCAATCTTGAGTAATAGGATGTCTTCCTTCTATGCATTTAGGTTTGTGAAATTCTTTGATAATTTTATAAATGTCTTTATTGGCAGATATAGCATTTTGAACTCTGTCTGAGTAGTACCTTGTTTAGCTTTTTTGATTCTTGATTTGTATACCCATTTAAGTTTGAGCAGCTGAAGTTTGTCTTGAATATAGTTTGAGCTGAGTCAGGTTCATTGCAGCCTTCTGATTTATTGTTTTATCTTTTTTAGTTCTGTATTTCACCAAGGGGCTTGTTTTCTTTTGTCCTGATTAGTTTTATTTGGCGATTTTAGTAATCAAAAGCTTCCTGTAGCCACTTGTAAAGTTTTTCAACAGAATGTATTGTTTCTAGATATGTGTTGGTTGTAAGTTGTGTTTTTAAGTGTTCAAAATTGAGTTTGTTTCATTGTCGATGGGTGGATGTATGTAAGGTGGCCTTTGGTGTGTTGATGTGTGGGTTTTTATGTTGGAATGCAAACAAATGGTAGTCTGACCATGTGACTGGTATGATGCTTTGAACAGTAACTAGTTCTGGGATGCAAAAAGGGCATCTAGGATGTGTCCAGCGATGTGTGAGGTATTGTATACAATCTAACGTAGGTTCAATGTTACTAGGCCAGTGATGATAGCTTTTGGATGGGGCATATTGGGTTTGTCAAACCAAATGTTTAGGTCAGCAAGACTGCATAGGTTAGAGTATAGTGTTGGAAAGTTTGAAGCTGTGTCCAGAAATGTGTCTAGGAATGTGAAATTGCTCGGTGGTGGTCTGTAGAGGAGGAGGACATTACAGGCAGATGTTGGTGTAGGGTTGCGTCTGGTGAGGAGGGCCTCAGAAACTTTGTTGGAGATGTTATCTGTTTTGCTGAGATGTATTGCTTATTTGAATATAACAGCTGATTCACCTCCTTTTTTGCCTACACGGTTTTGTGTGATGGTTTGATAGCCTGGAAGAATGGCTTCATGCAACACTGCAGCGATGTCATCTCCCAACCATGATTCAGTTTTGAAGATGAAGGGGGTTATTCCAACTTTGGAGGAGGTGTTAATCCGTCCCAAAAGTGACGGAAAAGTGACGGATTTACCACCAGCCGTATTAGGAGTCCATTATATTGTATGGAAGTCGTAATACGGCTGGTGGTATATCCGTCACTTTTGGGACAGATTAACACCTCCTCCAAAGTTGGAATAACCCCCTAAATCAGGTTGTGGGTCTGTGAGTAGATTGTAGATGTGGTACAAGGTAAACATGGCAAAAAAAACTAGAACTGCTACAAAATGTGCTGCATTACACAGCTAGTGTGCCTTTTGTTTGCTGCATAATTTAGTCAACCCAACAGGATAATTCCAGTGGCCCTACACATAGGGTACACTTACATACAAAGAACCTTAACTGGTATATATAAACAGGTTACATGCAGTTATAAAAGATAGCATAATTACTCCCTTATACTGCTTAGCTCGCTTCTTCTCACATAATATACAACCATTGCGGCCCACATTCATCCCCCAGTACTATTTCAGTCCAAAACAACACACCACCTATCACCCACTGAAAAGGCATGGAATAAATGATGAGAGCTGCCACATACTCCTGACCACTGCAGGATTCTAATTTAGTCCACCATGGCAGGTTCTAAATATTTACATACAATAACCACTTCCTGATCTAGCATTATAGCAATCATAGAAGGGAGTCAAGGAGAAGGGCAGAAGGTAAACTTCATGAGGATCACCATGAAGACTCAGAGGCAGAGCAAACACATAAGAGGAGTCTGATCTTTGAGCCAGCAGTGCAGCACACACACTCAACAGCATTTTCCAAATCAGCACACCTCGCTCCAGTTCACAAAGCTGAATAGTAGGTCTCAGAGACATCATCATCATGGTTACTGTTAGAAATGGGTTCTTTGGTTGGCAGTCACAATCTAAATTATCCTGTGCCCGCCATCTGGTAGCTTGGCACTGAGCAGTCAGGCTTAACTTAGAAGGCAATGTGTAAAGTATTTGTGCAATAAATCATGCAATAACACAGTATAGCGCCACAAAGATACACAACACAGTGTTTGGAAAAATATATAATATTTATCTGATAAAATGCAGGTCAAAACAATTAAGATGCAAGAAGTATATGTTGAAAATATCACTGTAAAAATTATATAATGTTTCTTTAGTCTCTTAAAAGCAATAAATGTCTCTTTCAAGCACAAAGTACCTGGTTTGTAATCAAAATCTCCGCAAAGAACTGCAGAGGAGGAGATGCATGGAAAACAGGGAGGTGTGTGTCGATTTCTCGAGCCGCACATGGCAATGCGTCATTTAGTTTTCATGCAGGAAGGCTTTGCGTAGATTTCCGGTGCTCATTCATGGATCCTCTTTGGGTTGCAAGGTTTTCGGACACTCCGGGGATGGTGCGTGGATTTCCTCCGCTGGCAGGACAAAGTCACAGGTGCTGCATCAATCCAGTGGGCGCTGCATGGAAATTTCTACCGCACGGCAGGAGCTTCATTGATTCCTCTCTGGAAGTTGGGTTGCGTCATTCCGGCTCAACTGTGCGTTGATCCAGTGGGCCATGTGTCGAATTTCCAGTCGCTACACTGGCGCTGTGTAGATCTTCTTGTTGCGAAATCGGGCTGCGTTGTTCCGGTTCAGCGTGCAGTGAAGTTTTCACCACAATGTAGGCTCTGAGTAGTTGTTGGCAGGCTGCATGTCTATTTTCTCTGCACAATGAGTCCTTCTTATAGAGATAAAACCTTTTTGGTCCTGAGACTTCAGGGAACCGGAGGCAAGCTCTATCCATGCCCTTGGAGAGCACTTCTCAGCACAGCCAGAGAGCAGCAAGGCAGCATGGCAACAGCAAAACAGCAGTACTTCACAGAAAGCAGTCAGGTGAGTCCTTTGGGCAGCCAGGCAGTTCTTCTTGGCAGGTTGCAGATTTTGGTTCATGTTCTCTTCTCCAGGAAGTGTCTGAGTTTGTGGGGGCAGAGGTCCTGTTTAAATACCCAAATGTGCCTTTGACTGGGGGAGACCTCAAAGAGTGGCTTAGAAGTGCACAAGGTCCCCTTTCAGTTCAATCCTGTCTGCTAGTGTTCCAGTAGGGGGTGTGGCATTCCTTTGAGTGAGGGCAGGCTACTGTCCTTTGACATGTAAGTGTCATGCCCTCCACCATCCCACCCCAGGAAGACTCATTCAAAATGCAGATGTACACAAGTGAGGCTGAGAATCCTGTCTTTGGGGTTTGTCTGAGTGAATGCACAAGGGAGCTGTCAACTGAATGCAGCCAGATGTGAATTGTAAGGCACAGAAGGATTTAAGTGCAGAGAAATGCTCACTTTCTAAAAGTGGCATTTCTAAAATAGTAATATTAAATCCAGCTTCACCAGTCAGCAGGATTTTGTATTACCATTCTGTTCATACTAAATATGGCCTTCCTACTCCTTTCAGATCAGTAGCTACACCTCAAACAGTATACATGGGTAGCCCCAGTGTTAGCCTACAAAAGGATCAGGCCTCACAGCAGTGTAAAAACACATTTAGGAGTTTTACACTGCCAGGACATGTAAGCTACACAGGCACATGCCCTGCTTTTTGCCTACACAGCACCCTGACTTATGGGTTACCTAGGGCAGACCTTAGAGGTGGCTTATATGCAGAAAAATGGGAGTTTTAGGCTTGGCAAGTACTTGTAAATGTCGAATTGGCAGTGAAACTGCACACACACAGGTCTTGCAATGGCAGGCCTGAGACATGGTTAAGGAGCAAGTTAAGTGGGTGGCATAATCAGTGATGCAGGCCCACTAGTAGCATTTCATCTACAGGCCCTGAGCATATATAGTGCACTTTACTAGGGTTTATAAGTAAATTAAATAATCCAATTGGGTATGACCCAATGTTATCATGTTTAAAGGGAGAGAGCATATGCACTTTAGCACTGGTTTGCAGTGTTAAAGTGTGCAGAGTCTTAAAACCAACAAAAACTGTATCCAAAAAGTGGAGGGAGGCAGGCAAAAAGTTAGGAGAGAACAGTTACCCTTTGAAGTCTATAACTTCTGGCTGTTGAGGTAGTTCCTCCCAGGGCCCTCCAATTCTCCTCCTGACTCCGAGTACTTCTGCTCCACATCTGCCCGAGCAAGATAGACCGGTAGTGCACTATTGTTGAAGAACAAGTAGAGAAACAGATTTGGACTATTTTGTCTAGATTTGTATTTTTTAACTAAAGTGACTGGTCTCGAATCTGAAAAAACAGAAAATAGGAGTGGAACCAGCAGGTTAATTTTGCTACGTTTGAACTGGCCAATCACCTTCAGGAAAAATGAGAACCCATCAGGCCTCAACATTGCAAATCATTGAAATCAAGTTTACTAATTCGTTGAATACCCTCCTTCACCGCCTGCCACCATATAAATCATCAACAATCACTCACAGTCACTCAATAATATACTAACACTCATTGGTGCAATAGTTACCTCCTCCAATCCAAGCACAGTGGTAGGTACACAATTGTATCTCCTTTGATGCAAGTAACACATTGAAATCTGGTAGTCTTGTAATTCAGTGATCTTCTGGGGCAGCCCTGCTAGGTGATAAAAATAAAAAGGATAGGCATTGAAGGGAGGCAGACATTGTCTCCAATGTCCTGAAGGGAACGGGGAGGGTTCTTCACTGCACATAGTTTCCAACTCTAATCTGGCCGTACATGTGCCTAAAAATGTCCGGTGTGTGTCCGAAGCCAAGAGCGGCTGAAGAAATGACACGCCACCAGCTCCGCAGCTGAAATCAACGCAGCGCTTGCAGCACGGCTGGGAGATCGACGCACACAGCTGGCAACATCGCAACCCACGCAGTGTGGTTTTGCTATCACCGCGCAGCAGGATTTTCGACGTACACCTTGCTGGGCTCAGAAAAATGACACAACGCCTGCCCCCACCCGAGTGCTGCCCAGATTGATGCACGTTGTCCCAACCAGAGGAGAAATGACGCATGATCTCGCTTTTTACCTGTGTTTTACCTGTTTACAAAAGGATTTATAACTCTTTTGCTTTTAAAATTAATAACTTGACTTGTGTATGTTGGATTTTTGTCATTTTGGTCTTGTTTTGTTTAGATAAATATTTCCTATTTTTCTAAATCTGTGTTGTGTCATTTTGTAGTGTTTTCATTAAGTTACTGTGTGTGTTGGTACAAATACTTTACACCTAGAACTCTGAAGTTCAGCCTGCCTGCTTGTGCGAAGCTACCAAGGGGGTGAGCGGGGGTTAGCTAAGGGTAATTCTCCTTTACCCTGACTAGAGTGAGGGTCCTTGCTTGGACAGGGGGTAACCTGACTGCCAACCAAAGACCCCATTTCTAACACCGACAAACACTTGTGTGGCAAATGGAGCATAAAGCAATGTTATCCCCCTGCTTGCTAATCATGAAAAAGTCCCAAACTGGGGAAGAGAACTTTCTTATAATGCCAGTGCCAATGTCTGAAGATGAATTGGAGGTAGGTGGGTGTGTCATTGATTGCCTTCTGCAGTGCATACATCTACTGAGGAAGGGGTTGATGCTGACCTCAGGGGGCCTTACAAATGTAGGAGCTGATGCTGGTACCAGTGTAACATCCCTCGGATCAAGTTGAAGAGGAGGGGTAATGTTGGTCTCCTCTAGGCCAGCTTTCATGTCAATGACTGGCTCATCACCCTTCTCAACCCCCTTCATAATTCGAAGGCTTTCAGAAACTTTTATTTTCCCTTGCCTCTCCTGGTGTGTTTCAGACTCTGCCAGGGTCCAATCCATGTCCAGATCATCAGAAGCGGTGCTTGGAGAAGATGGTGGAGTACCCTTCTTTTTTCGTGCTGGAGATCTGGGAGCCAATGAGCCTAGAAGAGGGGGTTTGTGCTCAGCAGGAACCTCAACCTCCTGTTATGCTCCTACATCAGGAAGATCTACTAATGCTGGCAGTGGCTGATGACCACTTTTCTCAGTTTCCTGCAATGATTGGGTACTACTTTTTGAAAGGGACAAATCCAGCTAAAAGTCACTGTTCACTGGCATAGCCATGATTGCAGTGGCTGCCCTAACAGACATGGGCTTGGGCTTAGGTTGAAGTGGTGAATTTGATGCAGGAGTGCTGCTATCAGCTTCCTCCCCAGAAGCTGGTGCAGCAGGCACAAGTTTCCAAACAAAAAGTTGTTTTTGGCATGGAACGCTGGAAAGCTGTTACTTCTCACCGGCCACTTTCTTGGCAGCACCTTTCTCTGGGGAGATCTTGCAGCTGTCGTTGGCAATGGCACTGAGTTGCACAAGTGAAAGAGATTAGAGGACTCACTTCATGTGTTGTGTAGTCATGTGTTTTTGTACAGCCCTCCTGTCTCTCAGTACTGTATATAATCCTTGTTCAACCCTTAGTAGTTTGGATCAGGAACAGTCAGGCTTAACTTAGGAGACAGGTGGAAAACATTAATGATCAACAAATGGATCCCACCACTACGCACCAAATGTTGAAAAGTGGTTTGTTAGTTAGGGCAAGTATGTATCTACATTGAGTAATAAGGCCACAGTCAAACATAAGGTCCAGTCAAGATCTCAATAGACTTATCCTTGCTCAACCATTGGTAGCTTGGCTCATGAGCATCCAGACTTAACTTAGGAGGTAGGTGAGTAAAGCACTTAATATCAACAAAACAGAAATAATAAAGACACAACACACAATAAAAATCCAACACCAATTTATAAAAAATAGGAGATATCTTTACCTTTAAGATAACACCACAATGACAAACATCCAATGTAGTGAACCAAAGATATGAATTTTTCCAAATTAAACATAAAATATACTTTCTAGTGCTTAAAAGTAAAAAGTGCCGACCACTGCCATTTGGTCTCACCTGAGTGGGACAAAGCCAAAGCCAAAGTTTAGGCTCACAGCAATAGAGTCCAAGTCTGATACACTTAGCAGTAGGCCTTGGTTACAATTTTACATTCAGACTCAGGGCCTGATTTACATCTTGGCGGAGGGGAATACTCCATTACAAATGTGACAGATATCCCGTCCGCTATATTACGACCCCTTTATATCATATGAAGATCACAGTATTCACCTCTACAAAGATCTCAATGTGGTCTTTATCTTGACATCAAGCAGGTGTCCTCTCCAGGCCAGCTTGTGATGCTAAGAAGGCGGATTGGGTCAGTGTGATGTCCCAGTCAACTCCTGGAGTTCCTCTTGATGGCAGAAAGCTACAGAGCTTCAGCAGGACGAACCTGAAATTTAGGTTTGGTCGCAGTTCGATTTTGCCACTTTGACTCTCGACGACAGGTCAGTCACCTTATAGAGCTGTTTTTCAAAGCTCCAAACTTCTCCAAAACTCTGGATCTTCTTCCAGAAGGTCTTTTGTGGTCTTGCAGTGTCCACAGACTTGGTCCTAGGTTCCAGAAGCTCTGAGTTGCTCCTTGGGAGTTGGGACTATAATTCCCACAATGTACCTGGTCAAATCCTTAAAAGTCCATTAAACACTTGTAAGCTGGGCTCTTCTTGCAGGACTTAATGCAGAGAGCTCTTGGTAGCTCCTTTGTAGGTGCTGCTTACAAGGAGCCTACTCCTGCACCTTTAGAAGCAAGACAAAGTTATTTTGTGGTGAAGCCTGGAGTGTGCAGCAGGTTCAGTCTTTGTGGGTGCAGGCCTTCTTGGTGCAGACCAGGGGTTCAGTAGGGCAGTTCTTCTTCTGATCTCTCCCAGCAGGGATCTGAGTTGCAGGGCAGCTCTTTCATATTTTTACAGGTTTCTAGTTTGGCAAGCAGGTGGACATTCCTGACTAATGGGGTGCAAAGTGATGCCTTCGGTGATGATTATTTCCTCCTACAAAGTGTCGTACATTTCAAGCCCAAAAAGCACTGTTTCATAAAATTTCAAGATGGATAAAATCTCTCCTGAAGGTGCGGGTCTGGCTAAGCCCCCCACAGGTGTGGCTAACTTTCTCCTTCACTACCCTTCCAGCCTCTCTCCTAATCTAATTACAGGGGCTCCAATCTGGCTGGATGTGCAGAAAATGGAGGCCTACGAGACAGCCCGTCTGTCATCTGCTGGGAGCCTCCTGAAGATCTTGTAGACATGTGAAGAGTGTGGAAGCAGGCGGATGAAACTGTGTCAGCTTGTTTCTTCATGGATAGCTTGCTATCCAGGATGCTGCTGAGGTTGTGAACATGGGAGTTGGGGTATGGATGTGCCGAGCTCTGCAGGCCACCATACGTTAATTCATGGCAAGGTGTTGCTCGTAAAGATAAGGACTTCTGTTTTTTCAGTTTTGAGTTAGAGACAGTTGTCTTTCATACAGACTGCTACGTTCAGCATGCATCTGTGGAAGTTAGCTTTTGTGGTGGAGCGAACTTCGACAGTAAGAGGATGAGCTGTGTTTCGTCAGCATAGGAAATGATGTTGAGTCTGTCTGATCTAACGGTAACGTCCGGGGGGTCATGTAGGTGTTGAAGAGGTTCAGGCAGAGGGACAATCCTTGGGGGACTCCACACATGATCTTCTTGGGCTCTGAGGTGAACGGTGGGAGACTGATACTTTGAGTTCTAATATGGGGTACCAATCAAGGGATTTTTATCGAACCCTTATGTGGTAGATTCTGTTGAACAGGATGTGGTGGGAGACGGTGTCAAACATGTTGGGCAGGCCCAGGAGGATGAGGGCTGCTGTTTTCCCACAGTCCAGAAGGGCTCTGCACTCCTCTGTGGCTGTAATCAGGGCTGTCTTGGTCCTGTGGTTAGCTTGAAATCCAGATTGTGAGGGGTCCAGGAGGTTGTGGTGTTTAAGTTGTTGTGTGAGTTGCTGATTAATCGCTTTTTCAAGGACTTTTCCTGGGTACGGGAACAGAAAGATGGGCCGTAAGTTCTTTAATTTGGCTGGGTCGGCTGATGCTTTTTTCAGGAGAGGCCTAACTTCAGTGTGTTTTCAGACATCCCTGAAAGAGGCCATGGTGGCAAAGGTATTCAGGACATTCCTGAGCTTGTCTCCTATTGTCCAAGATTGAAGATGTGGGAGGGGCAAGGGTCCGTGGTTGCTGCTGAGTATACAGAGTTCCTGATGGAGATGGTGTTTTGCAGGGTGAGTTCCCACTGGGTGAGAAAGGGTTAGGGGTTCATGTTTCTCTATGTGAGCTAGTTGATACTGTCACGAGAAAACAGAGAACACATTCAAGCCTGTGGACACAGACTACACAAAATGGCCCCTAGCAACTTGGCATGGAGAAGAAATACAAATGGTGGCCTATTGCAAACACATTCACACACACACACACACTAGCCAGACAAAGGAGGCATGGTAACACTGAAGAAAATACTACCATTAATCCAGCAATGCCAAACACGAAAATTAACTGAGCTATAAAAAGCTTACAATACACATCCTGCCATGGCATTAAATGTTATTCCACCTATATATTTTTTGCAGAAAAAGTGTAATACAAACAATAACCCACATTTTTTATTTAATCCAATGTAACCCCTTCTCTAAATGATGTTTTTTTATTAAAACACACATACCAAATTAACATTTTTTTTAATGCCCTGATGACTAGTACTGGGTTTCCTGGGTGGAGGGCCTGTTAGCAGACTAGACCACATAGTAAAATGAATGAATACTATAAAGGTAACAAATATGGAGACAATGTACTGAATTGTGCAAAGGTTTCCCTTTATAAAAGACGAAAAATGAAATGCAAAAAAATAATTAGGCCCCTTATAAAAACTCCAAGCCACCCACCACAATAAAATTTTAAAATAAAATAAAAGACCAAAGAAATACTGGTGCATGGTCTGTTGGAGGGAATATTCACTTGAAAATGTTTTTTTGAGTAGATTTAGCTGCTTCGCAAGTAGATATTCTACTCAAGGTGCAGCCATGGCTGCTCACCAGTGTGACGAAAAAGGCACCGTTGTGGCTGGAAGCCGAGCTAGCAGTTGCAAAATTTTGCTTGCACCCACAAGCAGTCTAAAAGTATTGTAGTGCTCACCAGCACATCCCAAAACAAGTCTTGCCTGCGGAAAAGGAAAAATAATTCTGCCAGACAACAGAAATTATCAGGAACTCCATGTTACACATGTTGTGGGGAGTTCCCAAAGTTTGCCAACTCTGTGAGCGGCGAGATTCTTTCTACCAACCCTATGACTGGAACTACCTGCTTTGAGCCTAGGACCCAAGAACTGATCTAAGGGGCAGTTGGCTGACATCCTGTTTGAGCTGCAGGAACACAAGTTTCCATAAGCCTCTCTTATTTTCCAGCTGCCCAAACCAATTTGGATCTGACCTGGTCCACTCTGCTGGCTCAAGTGCTGTCCTCAAGGTCCTGGATCCTTGGCTGGAGTGTGCTTCTCTCTGCTCAACTGAAGGTTTTACTGGATCCAATGCAGCATGGTGCAGAATGATGCAGGGCTTCACTTCACAGTACTTTGCAACTGCTGATCTACCAGTTTCACAGGATCTGAAGCATAATGGTGCAGAACAACTATGGCTTTCCATCACAGCACCATACAGCACCTTATTGCTTGGTTCACTAGATCCGATGCAGAGCAATGTATAGCCTTGCATTGGAGCACAATGCAGCATCTGATTGGCAGCTTGACAGACCCAATGCAGTGCAATGCATAGACTTGCATTGCAGCACTATTCAGCTCCCATACAAAGGACATCTGATGGTTGGCCTGAACTTTTGACATTGTCGTGTACAGATGTAGTTGGCCCTTCATGTCCTTTTGGCACTATTTTCAACTTAAACTTGAATAACTCATAACTCCAGTACCACTGACCAGATTTGTATTCTGTTGGTGTAATTTTATTTAGCATAATAACCTCCAGGTTTATTTTAAGTTGGTTGGGCATTGATTTTGTATTGTGTTTTCACTTTAATACAGTTTGAGTAATGCATAAATACTTTACACATTGTTTCTAAGTTAAGACTGCTTTTTGCCAAGCTACCAGAGGGTTAAGCACAGGTTTAGCTAGCAACCGTTGTGGTTCACTGTGACAAGAATTGTCATTATTATTTGAGGTCAGGTCTCATCCCCCCTCAACTAAGAGACCAATTTCTTAAGAAAGAAATGTATGCATGTTTGGTGTACGTGGGTCTTTACACACAGGCGAACATAGATGCATGCATGTGTGATTTGCTTGTATTTTTCCATTTACATACATGAAGTGTGTGCTTAAGCGTGCACATTTGGGCAAGTTTGTGTGGGTGCTTGTGAGAATGCATATGTGTGTGAGAAGTGTGTGTTCATTGGTGAGATGTGTGCTTCTGTGCATTTGCACATGCAAGCATATGTATGTGTTCTTGCGATCATGTGTGTATGCTGTGTGATATGCATGTATGTTTCTCTCCATAGCGACTAGTTCTTACCCACTCTGTCCTGCAACACTAATTGTGTCACCCACTTAAGTAGCCCACCCAGGCCCGAAGCTTAATACTTAAAAGTCACCCTGATAGAAGACCTTAGACAATCCAGAAGCAGCATGCAATATATTTAAAAAGTAGGACAGGTACTTTTAAGCTTTACATGTCCTGGTAGTGAAAAACATAGGTGTGACTGAATGGGCCATCACTGGCAGGATGAGACAGAAGAACTGGGCCCAGCCCCACTTACACTTGAATAAGCTGTGTCCTGTCTCCACACAAAGGGCTGCATCTCTCCTATACTCAGTCTGGAGTCAGGAACAGGAAGGCAGGGCATCAGTGCACTTCAAGTGCATGCCTCTACAAACTTCTTCCCACTTCAAAGACACAACTGGGTATATATATTGGACCTTAGACCCCAACTCTACAATACACTTCTGGACCTGTGGATACTGTGTCAGGAAGAAAGACTGCTGTGCTGCTGAAAAGACTGCAACACTGCGGGGCTGCTATTCTGAAGGAATGCTGTCACCTGTGGTGACCTGACACCTGCTGCCATCGTGCCTGGGGGAGAAGAAATCTGGACAAGCAACTTCACCTTTGAGGCCAGGACACCAGAGGGACTCCAAGGGCTAGTCTGCTGGCCTCTTGACCTGAGCCTCAGGGACATGAAGGGCTCACCAACATCCTTCACCAACCCTGGGCCCAGCTGCAGGTGAGTTCCTAACCCCCAAATGGTGCTCCTTGGTGTGTTTCAGGAAACTGAATTCAAGCTTTTTAACTCTAGTTCTACTGATTGGATTTATGTTGTTTTGTTTTTATTTTTATTCATTAAAGTTAGCTCTATTTTGTTGGCCTCATGAATTTAGAACCACACATCTGTTAATAAGGCAATGGATCATATTTCTCCTAAGTATGTTTCAAGGTATTTTTGGAAGTATCAAGAAGGTGAAAGCAAATTGTTAAAATACAGTGTGATAGACAGAGTTCAAAAGAGGCTAAGCAGTGGCGACAGGGGAAAAGAATGACAGAAAGTAGAAACACAACATATACTGGAGCAGGACTGTAAAGAAAGTAAATAACCTTTTCGGTTAGATACAGATGAAGATGTGCATTTATAAGGCGATGAGATTAAATGATGTGCCAGATACGTTGCATGAGTAGTAGCACCATATTGGGAGAAATATGATATGATTTTTATTGTTTTTCTTCACAGATGGTTTTCAGTAGTATGCAATGGAAAAGTATAAATTCAATGGTTTTGAAAGAGGAATTGAATTTGTTGGTGCAAAGTAGGAGTCAAAAGGTTTATGTGTATATTGCTGGAAATGCCCACTTGGGCCATATTATAATGTACTGTTTACATAATACTCTTTACATAATACTGAACCCTACTCTCATTTATGTAATTTATGTAAGTAGAGTAAGATCTAATGAACAAATATAAACTAACACTTAAACATTGGATTTTGGGAACCGAAGATATTAATTTTTGATGTTTTAAGTTTAAATAGTATGTAAATGCTAAAAGTGCCAATCATCGTAATCTGGTTGAGTTAGACTTCTAAATCAAAAGTTAAGTTTGAGTACACAGACCAGGTTTGTCCTGGTGGAAACATTTTGAATTTGAAGATGTTCTGGAGAAAAATCCTTGTTGACTGGTCGTTGGCAGGTCGGGCTGCAGGCTGGATCTGAAGGAGGATTCAATAAGGGTGGCCTGGTGAAGAGCAGGTTCTAGGTGTGAGCCTTAGCTCCAGAAAAAATCTTGGCATGGTTGGCATGAACTGCAGGAAACTGCACAGCGGGTGAAGTCTGGGATTTGTACCTAGGGAGGTCTCATCTGGAGTCAGATGCTGTTTGACATTGGCCCTCATTGAGGCTCCTCTATGTTTGGATTGAGAAAGTTCCCTGGAACTCAAAATCCTTTCTGAAGGGAAAATGGCAAGTTGAATCCAACCTGCTATTCAGTGTCAGCAGCAGCTGCTTCAGTGTTACTCCTGGTCTCTGCTGGTTCTCTGAAGGAACAATTCTGAAAACATTTCTGTGTTTGGTGTTACAGTTTTTAGGGTCAGAGGAGCACATTGTAGCACCAGCAAAGGGTCCAGAACTTTGTTGGCACCATTTGGTAGTTAAGACTTGCTCTCCCAGAAGCTACAAGAAGAGTCCAGCACACATCCAGATGGATCTGGCCAGCTTTTGTTGCCATGCAGCTTAACAGAACATTAGCCAAATGATCCTTGGAATCTACTTATTGGTCCTGGGTGCAAGTCAGAACAGGCCCAGCTCTTGGGGGTTTCTCTCCATAGGATCAACAGCAGCCACAGTCCTGTTTCCCTGTTTCACAAGCCCAGAGTTGTTATCAAGACGGTTTCCACAGATTGCACATTTATAGTTGGCATCAGCTTGTGGGTGGGGAAGTTCCTGGACCAATAGGGAAAAGGTTCCTAGGTGCAATCCTACACAATTTGACATCACCTCCTTTGAGTTTGGCTACTCCCACATTGCACTGCTCTGCCAAAACACAACATGGCAGCACTTTTCTGTCTGTGGGCAGAGCTCTGGGCACATCCTGAGGTGTGTCAAGGAAAACAAGAAATTCTGTCTTCAAAACCAATTCTGAAGCAGGTTTTCCCCCACTGGTGCTTTCATGACTACCTGGAAAAAGGAAAGGGCAGGCCTAGCTATAAGGTACATCTGCCTGTGACAGGGGATGCCCCTTTGAAGCTTGTGCAGGTGGAAGGTCCACAGAAGGACCTTTTATTCCCTTTCCTAGGAGCTATTCACGACTCCTTGCCAGGCCACTGTTGAGGATTAACTCTGTAAACACTACAAGACATTTTAGGTAGAAACAGTTACTTTCTAAAGTCACTATTTCTGAATAGGTAGACACAAGTTGACATTTGTATTATGTTGGATTGTGTTTAACTTTAGATATGTGTGTTTGAAATATTTTTATAGCAAGTGGCAATTTGAAGTTAGCTTTATTTGGGATAATAAAGTAATGCAGTGTTTTCTATGGCATAGTCAGCCTTCCTATAATCTACAATGAAATCAGGTCTGGTGCCCTTTTCACTGTAAGGACATGTAGAAACAGTGAGTACACATGTTCTACTGTTAAATATTATGCACCCTGCCTTATGGATGTTAGGGCCTTTTTTAGGGGTGACTTAATACTATTTAAAAGAAAGGTTTAGGCCCAATAAAATGGTGATTTGAGAGGGTGAAATACCATTTTAGCAGTGATACAATAAGTGCCACAGTCCACAAGTGACAACTAACCTACAGGACCTAGGCACACATGGTGCGATATAGTAGGGACTGATAGGTAAGTTCAATATTTTAATCAGGGATTTTACACAATTCAACAAGTATTTAGGGTATAGAGCACATGCACGGTGGCCTGGTTAGCAGGGCACAGTGCACAGAATCCAAAAACGTACAGCATCAGTCAAAAGTGGAACCAAATGGGGGTGATTATACTAAAAGAGGCATTTTCTTACATCAAACATCACATTCAAAGCACTTGCAACTGATACAATTAATTCATAGAAAAATCACATTCTATACACAAAAACATGCATATGAAAACCACAAGTAAAACTAAGTAGACAACATTTTTCATTAACCCCATGTGCATACCTAAAGACTAAACATATGAAACAACCACACTAAACAATGACATTCAAAGCAGTGCTTAATTTGTACAAACGTAATTGCCAGGACCCTCGTCAGGAGGCCACGGTAGCTTGCACCACCTATTGCCCCTGCCAGTGCTACCAATATAACTACTTACCATCACGCTTATACAAGAGTGACAATTCAAACTATTCTAGCCTTTCAACGCTATAAGAAGGGCTTTGAAGGAAGGTATTTGTAATTTTAACATGTATTTAGTTCATATACAACTGTTGTTGTGCTCATCTCTACATTACACAGTCAACACTACCAGGTGGCAGGCTGTCATAAGTGCCGGTGCTGACAATTAAGTGGTGGTGCTGCGCACCGGAAACCATCGGCTCAAATTAGGCATTGATTCAAAGATACAGAGACAAGTGACAATACACAGTAAAAATGCTATACTGACATAGGCCCTCATTATGACCCTAGTGGTGGGTGATAAAGTGGCAGAAATACCACCAACAGGCTGGCTGTTACTACCACCAAATTATGACCATGGTGGTGATATCTCTGATAGACAGTCAATGTACCACACCGACTGCCAGAGTGGAAACAACAGTCACCACGGCGGTAGCTGCCTGCAGCCAGGCAGAAGAAAAAGATTGCCTCCTCTCCTCCTGGTCATGGGTTGGGGGTCTCTTACCCTTCCTGGTGGGGGTGGATGGGCTCTTCCTGGTGGTGCAGGCTATTTTCCCTTCTTTCCAGCTGATGCAGGCTCCTTCCCCTTCCCCACAGCTGGTGCAGGCTCCTTCCCCTTCTTCACAGATGGTGCCAGACTCTTCCCTTTCATCCCAGGTTGTGCTGCCTCCTTCCCCTTCAGTATTGTTGGTCTGGTATCCCTACCACCACGAGTAGGTGGTGCTACCACTGTACCTGTGGACTGTTCGGCTGAGGTGCTGTGTCCTTGCTACCCTGCCCATATCTGCCGGATGGAGGGGAGGGGTAGGGAAGAGGTCGATTGTGGAAAGGAAAAGATTTTTAGGTATGCTGGGGTGGGAATAGGGAGAAGTAATGGGAGTGGAGGATGAGGGAGTGGTCGTCAGAGGTGTATGTCTGCTGGATTTGGGTGCAGTTTCCTTGGCTGTATGCTGTTGTGAGGTGGACGGCTGTGGGTGTCTGAGTGCTTGTGTTTGTGTCCTTAAGGTGGGGGTCAGACACAGTGGGAGAGGACACATGGGATGTGTGCATGGATGTTGTGGAGGTGTCTGCCAGTGAGGTGTGTGTTCTGCTTGGTGTGGTAATGACGCTGGTAGTGAATATTGATGTAGTGCATGCAGGTGTGAGTGTAGATGTAACTGGGTGGGAGGTGGAGGAGGAGGAGGGGGAGACAGTGGAGACTGTATATGTTGTTGTGTCTGCAACTGAATGATGTTTCTGTGAGTGCCTGTGGGATGAAGTGTGGTGCTTGTATTTGCCTGTGCCACTCTTGGGTGTTGTCTTGTGTGCATGCGCATCTGTCTGTGTGCTTGGTATGGGTTGGGGTTGAGGGGGAAATGGAAGTGGAAGTTGGAGGGGAGACGGCTGAAACATGGACAATGGCTGCCATCAGAGAGGAGGCAAGAGCTTGAATCGATCTCTGTTGGGCTGCCAATCCACTGTGAATGCCCTCCAGAAATGCATTGCATTGCTGCTTTTGGGATGCCAGCCCCTGGATTGATTGCCCTACAGAGATGTATCTCAGGAGGTCAGTAGCCTCCTCATTCACGGCAGCAGGGCTCACAAGCTGAGGTGCCTGGGGCGAAGGAGATGCCCACCCTCCTGGGTGAGCGGGCACAGGAAACTTGCTGAGGGGCTATTAGAAGGGCGGTGCTGGTACGGGGGTGGCGGCTGAACCTGCAGCTAGGGTGTTCACAGAGGTGTCCGCCACCACCAGGGAGCTCCTATCGGAGGAGGTATCTGAGTCTGTGTTGCCCCCCTCCAGGCTCCGCCGTGGTGCTCCCCTCGCCCACCATCTCACTGGTTCCCTCAGCGTCAGTGGACTCTGCCTCCTGGGTCCTGTGGGATTCAGCTCTCTCTGTCGCCGGTGCCTTTGCTCCTCTGCCAGATGATGGTAATGAACATAAGGACAGAATGACAAAACAGGAAAGGGGGGAAGAGAGACAAGGGATTCAGAGGGCTAATGACGGCACCCACACCACCGTTGGCATACACAACACCCTCACACACAGGGAACAGGCATACGCACTATGCATGGCACTACCAGTGAAATGGCTAGTCACCAAGGAATGAGGAGGGGCACACACTACCAACTGCAGCACACTTGGGACCCATGCAGCTCTGCCCAGAAGTGAATTCTAACAAGCTAGGTAAGCAGTATTTTACATTCAAACCCTTAGCCACCAGCAGACCTAAGCTGCTATGTCTGGTCTGGCCTAGGGACACCCAAGAACACACAACCACCACCTGGATACCACCCCACCAGCTGTAAGTTGTAATAATAGCCACTGTACTCACCCCATTGTGGCTGCTTTGATGCCCTTAAGCACCCATCCAACTCTGGATAGGCCACCTCCAGTATGAGGGCCATCAGGGGCGTCATGGTCCGACGGGCACCCCTTCCTCGTTGGGAGGCCATCCCCAGCTGGGCCTCTGGGGTCTTCCGTGCCCAGTTGCTCAGGGCCTCCCACCGTTTCCGACAGTGGGTGCTCTACCTGCCATAGACCCCCAGGGTCCGCACCTCCTTGCCGATGGCACGCCATATTCCCTTCTTTTGATGGGCGCTGACCTGCAGAGGCAATACAGGCAGGAGACCACCCTTAGACAAAAAGTCCAGCCTGTCATACAAATGGCCCACCATACCCATTTCCATCACCATTGGAACACATAGCCCAGCCCACAACATGTACACCACCAAGAGGACATCCACCCACCCTCTTACACGAAGCCTTCACACACAACTCAATGCATTCATGCCACATGCATCGTGCCCACAGTGTACTCACCTCTTGGTCTGGAGACCCATATAGCAGTCTGTACTCGGGTAGGACCCCATCCAACAGTCGCTCCAACTCCTCAGAAGTGAAGGCTGGGGCCCTTTCCCTGGTCACACAGGCCATGGTAGGTTCAAGACACAGGTCATAGTAGCAAATGCAGTGTAGGTCCTCTCCTTTGGAAAGTCAGGAAACAGGTAAGGAAATAGATAGAAAATGGCAGTCATGTCTGCGGCGGTGCATACCGTCACCACCAGCGTAGATCCCCATCGGCCACTCTACCAGATAGGGCCCAATGTTAAGCAAGGAGGATTTGCACGGTGGTTCATGACCTTCTACCGCCACGGCGCACAACGTAGGCGGCATTACCTCACTTCCACCTGTCACTCCACACAGGACAGGCGATCGCCAATTCAGGGGGGTGAAGAGGCCTATCGATATTTGCTTCGTCACAAGATAAATAGTCACATACTTTATAAATTACACTGTCCCATAACATATTTGATCAATGTGGACTGCTGTTGTGTCTTCATTGTTCAGTTTGTGACAGCCTACTCACTATTGTGTCCCTTAGATACTTACCACTGCGGATGAATGGGAGATGGAGACATACCCCCGTGTACAGACCCTGGTGGACTTGGCTACACTAGAGGACAGGCACATAATACTCACCTACAGACTGGACAGGACCACAGTCATAGAGCTGTATGCCCAATTGGAACCTGACCTGATATCAGCTATCTGTCAGCCCACTGGGATCCCCCCTCTTGTGCTGGTTCTATCAGTTCCCCATTTCCTGGCAACTGGTTCTTTCCAAGTGACAGTGGGCTTGGCAGCAGGAATGTCACAGCCAATGTTCTTAATCGTGCTAGCAAGAGTCTTGTCTGCCCTGGTAAAACATGTGCAACTACATTGCTTTCCCCCAGGTTGAGGATTTGGCCACTGTGAAGGCTAGGTTTTATGCAATGGGTCATATCCCCAATATAATTGGGGTGATTGATGGAACACATATTGCATTTGTACCCTCCCACCAGAATGAACAGGTGTCCAGGAAACGTACGAGTTTCCACTCCATGAATGTGCAGATGGTGTGCTTGGCAGACCAGTACATCTCCCAAGGCAATGCTATGTAGGGTTGGTGCATGATGACTTTGTCCTGAGGAATAGCAGCATCCCAAATGTGATGTCCCAACTACAGGGGCACAGGGTGTGGCTAATAGGTGAACCTTGGTTCCCACCCAGTACATGTTGGTGTATGCCTATGGTGTTGGTCATATAGGATTGTCTGTGGCTAAATGTTGTCCTTCAATATTTGCAGGTGACTCTGGTTACCCAAACCTATCATGGCTGCTGACCCCTGTAAGGAATGACAGGACAAGAGCTGAAAAACATTATAAGGAGGCACATGGGCATACCAGAAGGATCATTAAAAGGACCTTTGGCCTCCTGAAGGCCAGATAGTAGTGGCATGCTGCATGTTGCATAACCTGGCCCTCAGATGGCATGTACCTTTTCTGCAGGAGGAGGAGATGCCCCTGTGGCAGCAGTGGACCCTGAGGACAGTGAGGATGAGGAGACAGAGAATGAGAATGAGAATGTGGACAACAGAACATCAGTGATACGTCAGTACTTCCAATGACAAACAGGTGAGACGGTGCAACTTCACATTTCTATGAGTATTGGTGTATTCTGTGTGGCATTAGCCTGCTGGCATTACCCACTTCTTTACCTACTTACTGTTACCTATGGATATTCGTTTTGCATATGTTGGTGATATGAAGACATTCTCCTGGTGTGATCACGTCATTAATTCTATGCTCATACTACTAACAGTTCATCAGCAATGGTTGTAGCTGTTTCAATCAATCCAAATTTGCAATACATGAATACTAGTAGTTGAGTTTTATCCAAGGGTGTTTATTGTTGTGCTAATACATAGAGGGGAAAGTGAAATGGAATGGGGTGATGGTGGAGGAAAGTCCAGGGGATTGTTCCAGTCTGTTTATAACACAGGTGCATTGTACATGGGGACATAGGAAGGGGAGCAATGGCAGTTCAAGGTGGCAAGGTGACTGAGTGAGACACAGGGGGGGGGGCGATCAGGAAAGTCTAATTTCCTGGCAGTGGTCTTGGCAAGTGTCTCTGGCTTCTGTCTGGTTCGCAGGGAATGTTTGCGGGGTGGTTCACCTTTTGCAGGGGGAGGGGTGCTGGTGGCCTGTTGGTACTGTGATAGGGCCTCCTGGCCGCTAGTGGAAGCAGAAGTGGAGCGCTGTTCAGATGACTGGCTAGAGGCCCGCTGGTGTACTGTTGCCTCCCTCATGATGTTGGCCATGTCTGCCAGCACCCCTGCTATGCAGATCAGGGTGTTGTTAATGGCCTGCAAGTCCTCCCTGATCCCCTGATACTGTCCCTCCTGCAGCCTCCTGTTCTCCTGCACGTTGTCTAAGATCTGGCCCATTGTGTCCTGGAAATGTTGGTAGGCTCCCACGATCTTGGAGAGTGCCCCTGGTACACAGCAGTCCTCCCAGTGCCCCTGTTGGCCTGTGCTTCTGTCCCCTGAGCTGTGTGCCTACTGCCACTGACCCCAGGCCCCTGATTGTCTTGTGTGCAAGGTGTGGCCCGGGGTCCCTGTACAGGTGGGCACACTGCTGATTGACGCATCCTGGGAACAGAGGTGTGGGTATGCTGGTTGGGTGCTGTGGTGTTGGATCCTGATGGAGGAGGCTCTGTGGTGGTCTGTGAGTGGACCTGGGTGACCAGTGGTCCCTGATGGGCCAGGTAGATCATCCAGATCCTGAAGTCCAGAGTTACTGTCATTGCTGTGGGCTTCTTCTTTTGGGGGACTGGATAGTGTTGGCACCTCCTCTCCAGTGACGTTGGCTGGGATACCTGAGGGGATGTAAATAATGTATTATGCTTCAGCTTTTGCTTGTGTGTGTTAGTGGATTGTGGTTATGTTAGTTTCCCTATGCTGTGCATGCTTTGGTAATGTGTGTTCATGCAGGGCTGGGAGGGGTGTCCATGCATTGGTACAACATGCAGGGCTTAGCATTGGCATTAGTGAGATGTGATGGTGGAGTGTGTGGGATGTGGTGGAGTGATGGGATTGAGGGTGAGGGTGTGTTGGCATTCAGGTATGGGGGTGATAATTGTTAAAAGTAGACTTACCAATATCCAGTCCTCCGCCAACTACGGTGAGTCCCTCAGGATGCAGTAAAGCCAAGACTTGCTCCTCCCATGCTATGAGTTGTGGGGGAGAAGTTGACGGTCCACCTCCAGTCCTCTGTATGGTGAGCTGGTGTCTTGCTGCAATGGAACGTACCTTCCTCCGTAGGTCGTTCCACCTCTTCCTGATGTCATCCCTTGTTCCTAGAAGCTGTCCCACACGCAAACGGCGGTGCCTTTGTGGTGCCATGGGTGTTGTGTGATGTGTGCTGGTGAGAGTGTGTTGGGTAATGTGGTGGGTTGTGGGATGTGGAGTGTGTGAGAGGTGTCTGTGTGTGAGTGGTGTGTGTGTCTAGTCGTCTCTGTACTCTTCTTCTCAGTCTTGTGGTGGCAATAGTTGTTGGTAAAGGGTTGTGGGTAATGTGGGTGTGTGATTTATAGTGGTGTGGGTGTGTGGGTGTGGTGTGTGTATGGGTGTCAGGTGTGTGTTGTTTGAATTGTCCAATGTAGTGTTGTTTTGTATGTGGGTGTCCATTGTGAGTGCAGCAGTATGTACCGCCAATGGTTTACCGCCATTGAATGTCCACCATGGTGATTCGTGGTTCATAATGTGATGGGAGTTGTTCTGTTGGAGTAACGGTGTGGGTTTTGGGACCACCAGTTTATCACTGACCTTTGGTATGGCAGATTTATGTATGTGGCTGTATTCTGTCGGATTGGTTGTTGTGTGTCATAATAATATGGTGAACGGATATTAGCCAGTGCGGCGGGAAGTTGGCGCCGTCAGCGTGACAGTAAGCAGCATTTACCACCAATGTCATAAGAAGGGCCATAGTCTCTCATCATCATACAACCATATCATTTTAAATTTACTGGCAATGGTAATTATTGTGATGAACAGCGAAGTACATTATAATTAAAAAACTATGCACATTGTTTAAAAGTCACAATTAAAGTGCAGTTATTGCTACCACACATATCAATTATCCAATCAATCAATAAAGGTTTATTTTGAGGATTCCCCCCATCAAACATACAAATACCCCGGTAACACATATAAGAAAATACATGACAACACAGACATATAAAATGCATAAAAATCATAAATATTACACAATTAGATCTTAAAATCTTAAATCTACAATCTTCCTTATTGCAGTTTCATTCTCAAAGAGTAGGAGAAATAAAGAAATATTGTCAAACCAAATGCTATAAAATCAGGAACATCTAATTTAAGTATCTTTTTTGCAACACCATATTATTTAACAGCTCTATTGTGACAAATAGGAACTAACCACTTTTTCTGTAGATGAGAATAAGCAGTACAAAAAAAACTGATGAACGTTTGTTTCCTTCTTGTTGTTCTATGTGGAACATGTATCTGATCTGAGATTAACAAACCATTTGCAACAAAAACTATTGATTGGTAAAATTTCAAGTCTACATTTCAAATACAGGGTTTTATCTGTGGGTGGAGTGATGTCATACATAAATGACTAAGACTTTGAAATATGCTTATAATGAAGAAAATTGTAAATAATGCCTACATACCTTGAGGCCACACACCACGTATTTAGCACATATGACCAATATTCAATTTTTAGATATTTCCCAGTCCCAATAGAGATTCAACTAGGGTCATATTAGTTACTTTTTTAGTACAAAATTATAAATCTGACTTTTCATATAATTTAGCCATGGAAAGGTGGTTGGTCTATCTAAAGTTAACATTTCCTTTTATGTATTTCTGGATGAAGCCAGCTTCACAGTGTGCCAAATCCTCAACTAATAAAGGGGCATTTGGAGATAGGCTATATGTGCAATGCATTTCAGACCCATACCCAAATGCAGAAGGAGTGGGGCACTTTGAGGCATATTAACTAATATGTATACATTTACTTTCAATTCTTAATAAACTAATGATGTTACAGATTCCCCAGATTGACAAACCTGCAGAGCCAATAAGACAGTTCTCTTTGCTGATTCTAGTCGATTTAAATATTTTTATATTTTTAGGGCTTCTGCTGCTTTCTGCTGGTGCATCAGTTGATATTTGTAATTTGTAGTGACCATGACATAAAGTATAGGGGTAGGAGAAAAATTCTGTACAGTGTTCTGGTAAAACTCCACCAACCGATGCTTTGCAGAATTATTTCCCATGTGACTCTGCAACATTTAGGTGGTGACTGTGAGCAAGAATTTGCATCCCCTAATGCGATTTTCAGGTGCTTTAATGCTTTCATGCAAGATTTATTAACACGGGTGGTCACAGCAGGTCATGACCGTTCGCTTTGAGAAAGCCGCTCCTTCAGTAAAAAATGTACACAAGCAGCAGCAAGAAGCAGCACCCTCTGTCACCATGCGTGGTGCTGTTTATGCTGATAAACACAAAGCAAACGACATGCAGCCTCATTACGAGTTTGGCATTCAGACCACCAGACCGCCATGTTGGAAGTCCTGAAAAGACCACCCCACTGACGGTCTTCCAGACTGCTGTATTATGAGTTAAACAGTCAAGACTGCTGACCAGCAATCAAAAAAGGCAGACAGCCAGTGCCACGACAGCCTGGAAATGGGCGGTCTGACCTCTAATGCCATGAGCGCCATGGCCAACCACTGAGCACATTACAATCACACAGTTGCCGTGGCGGTCCCCTCATGGCGATCAGTCAATGGCAGTCGACTATGGCGGTAAGCAACGTAATGTCACCCTTTTAAAATTATTTTACCATGTCACGCAAAACATCCCCGTTTTACTGAAGATGACTTAAGAGTCATGGTGAATGAAATCATAAGATTAGAGTCACAATTGTTTAGAGCACAAGTCCAGCATACTCCTCTCAATAGGAAAATGGAAATGTGGGGCAAGATCATGGACAGGGTGAATGCTGTGGGTACTGCCTTGCGGACAAAGAGGACATTAGGAAGAGGTTGAATAACCACAGGGGCAAGGTCCATTCTCTTGTCTCCAGACACCAGCTGCAGGCTAGAGAGACAGAGGGTGGCCATCTCACTTCCCCAATAATACTCCTTCCCTGGGAGAAGAAGGTCTTGGCCATCCTGCATCCAGAGGGCTTGACAGGAATACCTGGGGGAGTGGAGTCTGGTATGTTACAGCACAAAAAAGACACTGTCTTGTTCATGTACTGCAACAACATTCAATACCCCGAGTATCTTATTTGAAACATTGTCAATGTGTATTACGGACCCAACATCACAGTTACCAAGGCCTAGCCCATGCCATATGTCTAAACGGGGCCTTGAAATCTCAAAATAACAAAATAAAAATTCCAGGATCCATGGTATCTTCCGAAATGAAAATGTATGCTCAAACATAAATGCAGTCTGCCTATAGATATTTAATACACAACAGTTGTCAAGTGTGGGTAGTAGAGGGAGTGAACTGACTGCACCTCCCAGCAGGCCCTGTTTCTGTAACTCCAATCATCAGCCCGGTGTTCACTTGCCCCAATAGATCTTTACTTTACAAATTAAGTTTACTCACCTTGGGGAGGACATTTGCCAAGTGTGTGTAGTAGATAGTAGAGAGAATGACCTGACTGCAACTCCCAGCAGGCCTTGTTTCTTTAACTCCAACTATCAGCCCAGTGGTCACTTGACCCAATACATCTGTAAGTGAACTCACAAATGAAATTTTTTCACCTGAGGGGAAGCACATTTGCTAAGTGTGTGTATTAGAGGGAATGACCTGACTGCAACTCCCAGCAGGCCCTATTTCTGTAACTCCAAACACCAGCATAGTGGTCACTTGCCCATATACCCCTGTTTGTCAATTCAAAAATGAAGTGTACTCACCTGGAAGTGATCAAGCACAGATCATGCTGAAATCAGAGACGCATCTGTCTACCTAGATCCATCTTGACTTGTTATGCCAAGATGAAATTATTGAGGACAGGAATAACACCGTACCCAGTGTGTACAGCAAGTATTCATGAGGCCTGAAGATGCATCATCAGTTTGGCAGCAGCCACATTGACACAGGACTGTGCACATGATAACTCCAGTCCTAGGTCTGCCTGCATCCCACTCAACTAGGCCTCAAAATGACTCTCCACTCTCTTGGCTGCACTGGTGGCAAAATGTCATTTTCAGGCCATCCCCCAAAGTGCAACTTATCTGCACATCTCAGCAGCTTCTTGAGTCAAATTGACTTGGCATACTTCACACATGTCATGTCAAATTAACTAATACCATGGTTACCTGCCACAAATGGATTAACTACAACCTAACTTTGCCCAAGATTCCTGCTTACTGTAACACTAAACCGTTGTAGATTCTTCAGTAGAACCAATAACAATGTTTGTTTTAATTTTAGCAGGTGGATCTGGCACTGGGCACACAGAGGCCACAGAACAGACTGCCACTACCTACCTGAATGAAACCCTCAGTGACAATGACACTCCTGGACATAGAGGATGGCTTTGGCCCATCTGGGCAACCTGGTCAGATGACAACCGCGAGTCTCACTGTACCCACATCATCATCTCCCAGCCCTGTTGCTTCAAACCATTTGCCCCCCCCAACCCATGTACAATGTCCACCATCTCATGTCCCCCAGTCCTGGATCCTGAGTTGGAGGGCAACACTTCATACAATGAGGGTCCAGGAACATGATAGAGAGGTCACCCTGTGGTAAAGGCACAGGCCCATGGGGTAGGTTGCCTGGGAGGGATGCTGTGGGCCAGCGGAGTGAGGCCAAACGGGCTGCTCTTGGCCAGGATACCATCAGCCCTGTCTTGGGGGTCTATCAGAAGTCCCAACTTATGATGGCCATGTGTTATCCCAACTCTGGAAAAAGAAAGCAGCTACAGAGGGACATGTGGGAACAGATGGAGGCCCACAATACCAACATGGCCTCCCTAACAGGGGTGTTAAGGGACAAACGCAAAAAGAACAGTTGATGGACGGAATGTAGAACAAATCAAACATTCGCCCCCAGTAATAGATCTGGGTTTAATCCATCAGTTGTTTTTTGCTCACCATGCCATTCCAGTTTGGACCCAGGCATATGCAAATCAGTCTTGACCCTGTTCCCCATTGGAACAGTCCAGCCCAAACTGCCAGACCAGGTCCTCCCTGGACCAGAAACAAGCATCCTGGGACCGGTTTCGGGGTATCACCCCTCTTCAGCCAGGCTAGCTTGAATCTGGTGGCATAGTGATCATGGGACCCACGTCTGGTCATACCCTTCCCACTTGGGGTGACAAACGCAAAAAGAACAGTTGATGGACGGAATATAGAACAAATCAAACATTCACACCCAGTCACAGATCTGAGTTTAATCCATCGTTTTTTTTGCTCACCATGCCATTCCAGTTTGGACCCAGTCACAAGCCAATCAGTCTTGACTCTGTTACCCATGGGAACAGACCAGCCCGAACTGCCAGACCAGGTCCTCCCTGGACCAGAAGCAAGCATCCTGGGACCGGTTTCGGGGTATCACCCCTCTTCAGCCAGGCTAGCTTGAATCTGGTGGCAAAGTGAGCACATACACACCACCCTGAGCAGGACTTTTCAAAACCAGTCTACCTCTTCCTTTGGCACATCAACAGCAGGGCTGTCAACATCTGTGCCAGACAGTGGAAGGGAGGCCCTGGCAGAGGAACAACAAGCCCCACACACCCCTGCCTCTGTAGCAAAAGATCCTCCCCACATGCAAGCGGTGAGAAAATAATCCAGGAGGTATGGATGGCAAGACATCCACCACTGCCAGTAATAACCCTCTTCCTTAAAGACTTTCTTTGAGTGTTACACATTTACTCTGGACTGATCCTGAACCACCTACCATTTCTAATGGGAGGAGTACTGTGGACTTTGAACTCCCAATAGCGTGGCATCTACTCCAATGATTTCATTCACCATGACTGACCCCCTCACATTTGTTTTTTTTTGTCATGTCAAGTATATTTTCTGTTAGTCATAGCTGCACAATAAAAACACCCTTCTCTCACTCATTGTCTGCTAAGTTTGATTTCATATTTAGCCACGTAGCTTTGTCAGACCATGTGAACCATACCATGATGATCCAAGGTACTTGTTCAAGAAGGGATATGTTGCACATATACAGAGTCCATCTCAGGATTACAACCCTCCCACACAAACACATACATACAAGTGTCTGCTCAAAAGAAGGGGCAGATTTAAGAGCCCCTACCTTCACAGTAGCACTGTCATAGCATCATTTTTTGATGCTAAGATGGTACTAAAGTGGCATTGTCCCTAGACCATATTTACAAAGGGCGTGTATTGCGTGACTTTGTAAACCCTTGTGCCACGTTATACCTGCGCCAGGCAAAATGTAATCAAGGGAGATGTTGCCCCTTTAGGGGGGCCGAAAAAATGGCACTAGGAAATAGGATATTTCCTTGCACCATTTTTTTCGGCACTTTTAACGCCTGCACAGGGCAGTCGTTAAAAGTAGGCTTTCGTTGGTTTTAATGGGTGTCTGGGTGCTTTGCAGGATTAGCATCAACACTTTTTACGTTAATCCCACAAAACACCAGACTAGCGTAAATAATTATGATGCTAGTGCCACTGACTACCGCCACGGTATGCTGTATTTTAAATATGGTGCACACATGGTGGTGTTAGGGGGGCGCTAAGAGTTGCAAGAAAATTGGCGCTGCACTAAGAGCAACACCACTTTTCATAAATCTACCTCTAAATATTTTATTCCAGTGTTCAGCTCATAGGCTGTCAATATGTCTGATCTATTTGAAAACATGAATGATTGACTCATACTGAGTAAATGAACATATTGACAGATACAGATCTCCAGACCACGGAAGAAAGGGATTTGTCAGACATTTTCTAGTAGAATAAGCAAACATTGATGTAGTTGATGTATTCAGCTCGAGCTTTATCACATACCATGCCAAAGTCATTCAGCTTCACATAATCTAACATACAGACATAAGGCAGTAGAGCAGTCCCAGATCACAGGGCCATCATAATCCAATGGCCATGCATCGAATGGTATGACAGAAACATATGTCAGTGTAGTGGCACAGGTACCGTGACCTACAATGATCAAGAGTGTTTAGTCAATGTAAATACTTGGTCATGACCTAGCACTACATATTTTATGACCACATGATGCATCAGGCCCACCAAAGCTCACAAAACAAATCCAACAGGTGCATCTGACCTTCCACCCAAACATTGTGTAAGCTGTCTTGGGACTGGTCTCATACATCAAAACTCTGTGACCTACATTACCTTGAACAATCCATGTCCATTTGGTATGTCAGAACAACCTGCCAATATCACAACTTTGAAACACTCACCTGAAAATGTCATGGTGAAGGTACCTGTACAACAAACAAAACAATGAGTATAGGCTTGAATATATACATATGACACAAGCCATACAGCAAGCATATGGAAAAGAAAGTAAGGAAACTGAGCCAAACGATGCAAAATCATCAAGGTGCAGATGTGTCAAAGGCTATCTTATCAAGCAGCCTCTGGCTGATTATTGCAGAGTATCAGCTCCCTATCTGTATCCAAAACACTCAATTCCACACATTCTCACAACTATAGTTCATTATACAGTCACAGTCATGACATCACATGACATACTAACACTCATGAGAAGTATCTGTCAATTAGATCTTCTTACAGGTCAACTCCTTCCTCTTCACAACTGTCACCCTCACTTTGCATTTCAGGATTCTCATCCAGTGGCACTGCAGGCTTACCCTCCTGTATGGGATATTCCTCCACAGGGTGATGTTGTGGAGCATGCAGCATGCCCCAGTGATCTGACACACTTTTCTGGGTGGTTAGAGGAGGGCCCAGACACCAAAATCAGGCCTTCTGGAGCTCAAAAGTCCACGCCAATGCCCTCTGTGTTCTTACAAGGGCCTCATTGAAACAAACTTCCCCTGGCATATTTGGAGTCCTCAGCCGGATCAACAACCAAGGATGGTTTGGATATGCTAAGTTTCTTGCTAAGGAATGGGACATAAGTGCAACGATGAGTTACTAAGTTCATACTTGTAGCACTTGACATTGCTCACACACAATCAGGAAAGACGTGACTTACCAATCAGCTAGGTTCTCTCTGGATGCAGTTGTGACATCACCTGGGGTGTGGTGCTGTTCCACATTATGAAGGAATCAGGGGCTAATCCAGGATAACGGGCACACACATTTGAGATGTAGACATCCGCCAAAGAGACAACTTGCACAATGATGGAATGGAAGTTCTTGTCTATGTTGCAATAGACTTGTTCAGTAGCCTGCAGTTACACGAAGCCAACATGTGTGCCATCAATTGCCCCCACTAAACATGGGAGATGGGCAAAACCATAAAAGTCAGCCTTCACAATGGCTAAATCCTCACATCGGGGAAACCTGATATAGCTGTCAATGTGTTCCAACATTGCTGAGAGGAAATTCTCTCTACACCAGACTGAATATAGTTTGGGGGATACCAGCAAATAGGGTCACTGTATGTTAGACGGACTATGTTGCCAGGAAGTGCAATAATCAATCAATTAGGAATTTGTCAAGAGCACTATTCACCTGTGAGGGTCTCAAGGCACTGAGGAGGTGGGAGTAAGGGGGGAGTAAGGGAGGGAGGTGCTGCTACTGCTCAAACAGCCAGGTCTTGAGAGGTTTCCTGAAGGTAAGGAGGTCTATGGTCTGGCGCTGGTGGGTGGGAAGAGTGTTCCATGTTTTGGCTGTGAGGTGCGAGAATGATCTACCGCCGGTTGTAGTTCTGCAGACGCATGGGATGGCGGAGTCGGCAGAGCGGAGGTGCCGGGTAGGGGTGTAGAAGGAGAGCCGTCTGTTGAGATATTCTGATCCGCTGTTATACAGTGCTTAGTGAGCTAGGGTGAAGAGGTTGAAGGTGAGTCTCTTGTTGACTGGGAGCCAGTGCAGGTTTCTAAGGTAATCTGTGATGTGGCAGTGGTGGGGGATGTCTAGGATGAGACGTACGGAGATGTTCTGGATGCGTTGCAGCCTCTTCTGGAGTTTGGCCGTGGTTCCTGCGTAAAAGTCATTGCCGTAGTCCAGTTTGCTGCCTACGAGGGCTTGGGTGACTGTTCTTCTGGATTTGGTGGGTATCCTTTTGTAGAGGTTTCACAGCATGCAGAGGGTGTTGAAGGAGGAAGAGGAGGTGGCGTTGACTTGCTGGGTCATGGACAATGAGGAGTCCAAGATGAATCCTTGGTTGTGTGCGTGGTCGGTGGGAGTCGGAGCGGCTCCGAGAGTGGCAGGCCACCAGGAGTCATCCAATGTGGAGGGGGTGGAGCTGAAGATAAGGACTTCTGTCTTGTCGGAATTGAGTTTGAGGCAGCTGCTTTTCATCCAAGACATGACTTGTACAATGGGTGGCATGCAGGTTGGATTACCATTAGCTTGCATCAGATCTGGCTCAACTGATAGCATAGCTCTACTATTGTTTGCCTATCCTGGTGGAATAAATGGATGATGGGGCATATCTCCATGGACTGTAGGTCTGGCAGTAGATGATAGACAGGAGGCTGTCACATCCTCCCTATCCCAGGGTACCTATATGTGAAAAGGCATAATGTGTAAGATTAGTCAGTGTGTCTACAGCAACATACATGATTCATTCCAACAATATCATGTTACAAAGCATTTCTGACTGGATAGACATTACACACAGTACACATCCCACCTGCCAAGTAGACAAGGGTCACATATGACCCCCATGGTTGTCAACATATGTCCACAACATGGATTTGGGTGAAACCCACCTATCTGCTACACAATTGCCCTGCTGAATGTTCCTGTATTTTCCGACGGCCAAAAATGCTGTCTGTGGCAGTGGACCGTGCACCGCTGTCATATGCCATTCATGCCCTGCAACACACTACACTGGTGGTTGTGGAGTAAGATAAAAATTACAAGACAGATGTTTGTGATGATCCAACACATGTATTGTAAGTGTGACGCAGTTTATGAAGTCAAATACAGTATTTTGAACCACCAAAATGGCGGTTGGGTGGACTATTCCACTTAATATTAAGAACTACTCAAAACTGCTGGCGGAAGTCGTCTGTGAGGTAGGTGGTTCTAACTGTGGTGGACACAGCCATACCCTAATGTTGTTGCCTGTGGCGGTCGTGGCCCAATGGCTGTGTCCGTCAGCAGTGATGACCGCATACGTGGCGGACGTGACCACCACGTTGTGAAATATCAGTCACTTGACTCCTAACATTGTTGCCAGCAACACCTCAACTACTTCAGGTGCTATGTGCTACCTCTGGGAGCAATCATGCCAGGGTGATAGGGCCCCTGCTGCACCTCCAGAGGAGCTGTAGAGGCTTGTGAATGAAGTCCTTGCCCTGTATGGCCATCTCTATGGCTCACCATAGGAGCAGATAAGTACCTCATGTGCACAATTAACTCTGTTCAACACCATCCTTTCCCTCCTCACAGGCTACTGTGTGCCCGTGTGCGCTGGTTAGACTTTTTTGTGCGCCTGTTGTAGCAGTCTGTGTGATATCAATGGGATACATGCTGCAGGTATTGGTGACCAGTACTATATGTTGTGTTCATTCACAGTGTGTTATATGATTTTTTGAGGGACCTAGATTCTCCTTTTGGTGGATGCACATAACTTGGCAAAGAGACTTTACTGCCATCCAATGACGTTTCTTTGTTTATGATAGTTCTAAATGTTAATTAACATTCATGAGCATGACAGTAGTTGCTTGATTTGTCTCTTGCATCCATACAGGTAAACGCCCATCATAAGAAGGCGATATGGAGAACCGTCGCTCAGGAGGTGCAGACCCTGGGTGAGGGCCAGAGATGCTGGGTTCGGAAGATCACAGAGGTCCAGCTGAGGCTGCCCTCCCAATGTGGACAGGGCCCATCTTGGACCATGACCCTCTAAATGGCCTCCATTATGGTGATACCGTACATGGACCTTGATGCCGTTTGATGGGAAAACAGCTGCCGCAAGGGGGTGAGAATAGAGCATATTCTTGTCTGTCACATTGCAAAGTTAATGTGACATCTCCCCCTGATGATGTGACAAGCCCTGTGGGAGTAACTGTTTGTGTGGACATGTAATGTGGTGCTTACTGATGTGTCTTGCCTTTTGGCCCAGGGAACTAGGACACAACCATATACAATCCACAAACCATTTGCAACCCAGGGACAACACATGGCTTTGTACATTGGTCAATTAAGTAATTGTTGTTGTTGTAGTGAGTGTAAATTATATGCAACAGACCACTACTCCTCAGTGTTACAGGCCAATGAAAAAGAAGTGATGAATCACCATCCTCAGTTAAGTGTCTGGTCAAATGAGTAAATTGGCATCTGCCCCCACAGAGGCCACTCGTCTTCAGTGTGTGATGAGTGCTGGTACCTCATTACTATCTGTAATAGATGGCCATCATACATATGACAGAGCATACATTGTTCTTTGAGTCAGCTACAAATCAATACTTTCTCTTAGAAAGTCGGGGATGTCCTTTGACAATATTTATGTGCCATCACTGTTGCAGACATTCCTTGTGCCAACATGTTAGCATGTGTCCCTTTCTCTTTTGACAAAATGTGCATACTGCTGTTTCATGCATGGGCTACTTGTGTTCATGGGATAAGTTCTGTATTCCCTCACATATGTGTGTGCCAACCTGTATTTGGAATTAAACATTTGCAAAGGGGCTACATTTCATGTGGCGCCAGAGACGGGAGAGTGTCACCATTGATTGTTGGTTCACAAAAAGCCATACTCATCATAGCATGTCATTTGGCATATACAACTGCAATAGCAATGAGGGACATGACAGGTAGGACTAGAGTTTTTACACACAACATGCATTTCAATGCCATTGATGGGGCATCATTTTGAAAATTGTACTGCACCTATGTAATGGGTAAGGCCTGTTACCTGACTTTTCGCATGTATCCTGAAGTGACTTGCAGTTATTTTGGAATCACATGTGGCTGGGTACAACTATTCATCCCCAGATATCTGAGTCTGCAGGGCCAAGATGGAGACAGTGATGTAGATTCCCAGTGGGCAAAATGTTGAGGGCCTTCTTCAAGTGATTGCAAATCTCTGAGCCTCTCCACCATACAAAGGACTAATGGAGTCTGCTGATGCAATCAGAGTATGTCATTGTAAGTATGCTAAACACTAGTGGTTATTTCCCTCGGGCTTGCTGACTCATTATGTTGTGGATTTTAGGGACATATCTCCCTGACAAGTTGCACATTTTGTCTACAGTTTATATTTCCATGCCAAATGTGTAGGTTATCTGAGCAATATTAGTACTACCACCATGACTACATTAGGACAAATTACACATGGTGAGGTGTGCGTTGTAATATGTTTCCAGTGTGACATAAGTATTTCCCTGTCACCTTCTACAGGCTACTCTACTGCTGTCAGAACCATGACAGGTTTAAGGGTCATCATTTCTTATTGTTGTGTTATTGTGTATGTGACAAACAGATGTCTGCATGACCTTGTGTAGGATCTGTTAGAACGAAGATGCACTGGACTGCTATTGTATGACAACAGGTAACTGAGATATGCTTCCTGAGCCAAAGCATTGAAGGTGATGTTGTCTCCTACATGTTCAATGATTACAGTGATTGCAAAACTTCAGTTGTGTAATTGTATTTGCAATTGAGATCCTGATTTTCCTGTGGGCAACTGTTGACAAGTCACATGGCATACATGCGTATGGGATGATACATGTAGGAAGCATTTTATTGTAGTTTGTTTCTGGGGCCTACTTGATATCATGATAATGTTGGCTAATCACAGCTTTTGTCAAGTGTGATCAGTAGCATGTGGTGACCATTTTCCTCTTTATATTTGCAGCATCTGTACAGGCAAGTGAGAGACACAAGGCTCAACAAAGTGGGGTAGCATCTGGCCACGTTACCTCCAGTCATGACGCCACCATCACGGAGGGACCTATTGGCCCTATGGGTAAGGGGAGTGCCACGGAGGAGACAGGATCGAAGTCATCATCATTGGATTCTTCCTACAGTGGCCACTCCCTAGTAGTGGCAAACCCTTCAGGACCTGCTCCTGTACCATCTTTGACCACCACCCCCAGTTCTATTGCCAACCTCCCTGCTGCTCCTCACCCAGTTGCCCACACCTGCTCACCCAAGAGGATGGGCATCTCCTTTGCCAGAGGCGCCTCTGCCCCAGCCCTTGTTACCCATGCTGCTATGAGTGAGGAGGCTTTTGCCCTCCTGAGGAGTATCTCTGTGGGGCAGACTGACATTGTGAATGCCATCCAGTGGTTGGCCAGCCAATGTTAGGAGACCAATGCCTTCCTAGTAGGCATTCAGAGTGCCATGTCTGGCCTACAGAGAATGTTTCAGGGTCTGGCCTTCTCACTCATGGCATTCATTCACCATCCACCTTCCCCTTTCCACCTCCCTCTTTCCAAAACAAATCCCCTATTTCCTTACCTCTCCCAAGCACACAGACACATTCACCCCCCAACCTCAACACACCCACGCAACACACATCAACACAAACATCACAAGACACACTGGCATGCAGGCACTCAGCATACACCCACAAACACAACATTAGCCACCACTTCACCAGACACCCCATGACCTCCACTGACCCACACATCCAACATTCCCACAGACACTACCACAACAGCTAGTGACACATCCACCACACCCACCAGATACCCAGACACCAGTACAACTGACACTCACATCCACCATACCCACAGATACAACCACAACACCCACAGGAACATTCACCATGTCCAGCATACCCACAGACACCACCCCAATATACACACACACATCCATCACATCAAGGATACCCACAGACATCACACCCAACAGACACACAAACATCTACAACATCCACCATACCCACAGACATCACCCCAACAGATACACACACATCCACTACTCCCACATCAGCCAGCTCCTCTACCTCACAGCCCCCAAGACATGCAAACACTCACATTCACACATGCAACAAACAGACACCACCCAAACAGAAGCATAACTCACACATGCACACATCCAAGGCATCTGTACCCTCACACAAGACAACCACTCCCTCAGCCTCCAAATCCCCAACCCCTCCTGCAGAACCTCCCCATTTTCTCAAAGAGAGTTTCCTTTTCAAGCTTGCCCTTTCCCTGTTACCTCCAAAGCCCCTCCAAAAACACAAGAGGCCCCCACCAACATCCCAACCAATGCCTTCCAAATCAAGGTCTTCCCCGTAACGCCTGCCCCCCTGCAAGCACCCATACCCCTCCCCCAAGAAGAAACCCACCCTTCCAAAGAAAAAGACCACCCTCCCAAACCCAAACCAACCCATCTAAATCAGACTCCACCCATCCCATCCCCGCCCACCCAATGATGATCCCTGAGATGCCTGCCTGCTTACTTGATGCCACTTACCGTGGAGCTTCCCTGACAGTGTGGGCACAGTGATGTGAATGGACAGCTAATTGGACTGGCCAATGGCATTTACTCTGAATAATCTGGAGTTAATAAACCCACGTTGTTGTTTTTTAGGCACACATTTGTCCTGTAGTTCCTTTTCTACCTTTATGTTGTTCCTGAGTAATTTGTGTTGTATGCCTACAATTGTGTGTGTTTCAGCCTGCTTGCTGATCCATTCCCTGTTGTTTGTAATATCTGACTTTGTAGGCAGTGCTGGGGTCACCAAAGCTAAAGATAGATGTTGACTGCATGGATATGTGGGTGTTAACCCAAATGGGGTGTCAGTGCATTGTGTAAAGTTTGGTAAGGTAAGTATTTCATCTTGTGTTGTCCAATGTCAGTATATATGGTATTAGACTTCTCACCCTGATATGGATTGTACACTTGTCTTATGTTTGGAAGCTGGAGTTTTGTTTGTCCACACATGGACGGTGTTCAATTGTGCTAGGTACCTTTGCATTTACCTGTGCATGTGCTCATTTTGATGTGTGTACCTTGCAGTAACTTCATCTAGATATATGGCCTATGATATTGCTGTTATATTTGCTTTCTTGGCCTGCACTTCCACATTATGCAAATAGGCATGTCACTTGGCACTACTACTGTTTGTCCCTGATATACATGAAGGACTAGTTCCTGTGCAAATGTTGTTTTAGGGGAATGTGCAAAGTGTAATGTGTCTTAGGTCAGCATCTTTCCAACAGTGCTCCTGATGCCCACATTCCAATTGTGCAGGTATTGTTTGCATAGTGAGCTCTGAATATTTGTCTCTCAAACTACTGTGTATCCCATTGTCTTTCCATTATGTTGCAATGCGGATGATGTGCGGGTCCATTGCAGGTCTGTTTCATGGGAGGGGTGTTTGTGTTCTATGACACATCCAGGCAAATGTATGTTCAATCTGATGAACCTCCATGGCATGTGTTCAATGTGACAGTGTCAGTTGAATTGGTAGATGTGATGCTGATGTGTTGTTGCTGTTGTGTGACGCAATATTGTGTTCACTTCACTGTCCTTCTGTCTGAGATGGGCAGACCTGTGTTTTGTGGAGTGTTGTGGTACAGTGCCAGTGACCTGCTTAAAGGGGGCATTTTGTGGCTGTGAATGTGTCATTCTTTGTGACAGTGGACACGACACGTGTACTTGATGCCTATAGCGTGAGCCCCATATCATATGGTCAATGGTGCAACAATCTGTTGTTGAGCTTAATAACACAGGTAGGTGCCTGTCCCTACCCTAGATTGCATCCACAGAGGTGTGGATTTTGGGAACCTTCGATGAGCAGCAGCAGTGGCAGGACTTGTGTGATGGGCTTCATGGTGGCACAGGACGTGAAATGTTGCCTGCAGGTAAGTTATTCTCTTAAATTCTCCATTTCCGCCTGCTGGAACGTAGTGGTTTGACCGCCACGGTCACATTGGCAGGGTGCAACATCATAATCTGTCTGGTGGAAACACTGGCTCCGTCGGCCTGCTTGGCCTGCCTCATCATCACGGCGGTCTGCGCTGCCTGGCGGTTCAAGCAAAACCACTGTGGCCTTTCCTCTATAGGATCACCACCATCGTAATACATTGGTCCAATCTCCAAGCCAATAGAGGTCGGACCCCCACCATGGGGGTTCACAGGCTGCCAAACTCATAATCAGGCCCCCGATCTCTTGTGCTGATATTTAATTTGAAACCTGCTTGCAAATTAGACACTATGGCCCTCATTACAACCCTGGCGGTCGATGTTAAAGCGGCGGTAATACCGCCAACAGGCCGGCAGTAAAAAAAATCATGATCATGAGCACTGCGGACACCGCCATCATAGACAGCCACTTTAACACTCCGAATGCCACGGCGGTAACAACCAACACCGCGGCGGTCACCGTCAACAGGCAGGCTGAAGACAGTGTACTGCCCACCCTATCACAACACGCCAATCCGCCAGCTTTTCCAGGGCGGTACCAATGCCATCAAAAGCTTGGCGGAACCAGGGTTCTGAAGGGAAACCACTCACCTTTCGACACTCAACGAAGAACCAGGACACCATGGAGCCTGATCTGCAGGTCCTGCCGATGCTGGTGTATCTGCTCATACACCAGGAGCACCAAAGACGACAGTAGCGACAACCATGGTGAGTGCTGCACCTAGCACACAGGGGAGAGGTGAGGAAAAAGAGAGTGACACACAACGGCAAACACGCAACACGCAACACCCCCACCACCACCCTCACCCACAACACCATACACACAAACACATGCAGCACCATTACATATACACCCCGTAATCCCCTGGAAGAACGCAAGGACAAAAGAAATTGAGTGAAATCAGTGATATTTTTTAAATATGCAGAGAAAGTTAGCAATTGGAAAATACAGTATATGCAAATATTTCAATATGTACAGAAGGCCGTACACTGTCCTTTGCATGTTCATGGCCCATTGGGCCAACAAATCATGGGCACAGCCCACACTTGACTCCTGCCTCAAAACGGAGAGAACACTACAGAGGCGTGAGGTCGAAAACACACAGTCACTTCAGGGGTAAGGGGAGGGGGGTGGGCACCTCAGCCGGAAGATGGTACTACGCCACTGCTCCTGGAGTGGGCAACAGGCCCACAGCGATGTCCTGGGGTGTGCAAACCTGCAGTCTCTCAAGTGGGTGGTTTGCCCACTGCTTGGTGCTGGGGAGTGCAAAGCCACAGTCTCTCAAGTGGGTGGTTTGCCCACTGCTTGCTCCGGGGGAGTGCAAAGCCACAGACCCTCAAGTGGGTGGATAACCCACTGCTTTGTCCTGGGGAGTGCAAAGCCACAGTCTCTCAAGTGGGTGCTTTGCCCACTGCTTGGTCCTGGGGAGTGCAAAGCCACGGTCTCTCAAGTGGGTGGTTTGCCCACCGGTTGTGGAGGGGGCCTTGTGCCCAGTCTGCTTCATCCTGCCAAGGATTGGGTTGGTGGATGCATTTCTCCACTGGTTTTGGAGGGGGCCTTGTGCCCAGTTTGTTTCATCCTGCCAAGGATAGGGTGAGTGGATGCATATCCACCGGTTCTGGAGGGGGCCTTGTGCCCGGTGATGCAGCACCTGTGGTTTGGCAGTTCCCATTCTCTCACCTGGTTGTCTGAGGCACCAGATGTCCAGGGAACAGGTAGCATGATACTCCATGGAGGCAGATCCAGACTCCATCCTGTGGCGACTAAGGCCGCAAACTGCTGGTAGTGCAGGTGCTTCAGTTGGTGGGGGGAGGGTCCAGGCCGCCTCCTGCATCCCCGGATGGCTGACCACTGGGGATGCTGCTGCTGACAGCGGCGTTGTCTGCAGCGGGGATGCTGTTGGTGCTGGCCGTGGTGCAGGTGCTGGTAGTGGTGTAGGGAAACAACAGGCCATCTCCTGCAGCCTCGGACGGCTCCCCACTGGGGATGATGCTGCTGACAGTTGTTGTGGCAGCAGCGGTGCAGGGGGCGGTGCAGGTAGCGTGGCAGATGGTGGTGCAGGTGGCAGTGCTTTCTGCGGTACAGGTTGCGGGGCTGTCGGTACTGATGGTGGGCACCAGTCCCTCACCTGGAGCCTCTCAGGCCTGAAGTGCCCTGCCTTGTGTTTTCTTCCCCTTCCCCACCTTGGCAGACACTGCTGGGACCTTGGCACTGGCAGCTTGAGTTTTTGGAGGAGCCCTTGCTGGGTGGATTGTGCTTCGTGGCCATGCTGCATGCTGGCCCCTTCTTCACCTTGGCAGGTGGCGGAATGGGTTGGTCCTTTCCAGGCGTCGGTGGCACACTGCCAGCCCTGACGGGTGCCCCCTTTGATCCCCAGGGAGTTGCAGGTACCACAGCGGATGCCGACTTGGTGGCTGAGGTGCTGGCCTGGGATCTTGACACCCTGGCCCTAAGGGAACAACGGGGGAGGCATAGGGAAGATGTCAAAGTTTGCCAGGAAATTTTTTTCAGACACACAGGGACAGGAAGATTGAGAGGGTTTGGGAGTGGAGGAAGAGGGAGTGGTTGTAGGAGGTGTATGTCTGCTGGGTTTGGGTGAAGGTGCATGGGCTGGATGCTTTTGTGAGGTGAATGGCTGTTGGGTGGTTGTGTGCTTGCATTTGTGTACTTTGGGAGGGGGGCTCACAGACACACTGGGAGAGGACACAGGAGAGGTGTGCATGGTTGTGGGGGTGGTGACTGGCCATGAGGGGTGTGTTGCGATGGGCGTGCTGGTGATGGAGGTAGTGGATGATGATATAGTGCATGCAGGTGTGAGTGGAGACACTACTGGGAGGGAGGTGGACGATGAGGAGGAGGGGGACACACTGGAGGCAGTGGATGTTGGTGTGTTTGCATGGGTATGGTGCTTGTGTGAGTGCCTGTGAGATGAAGTGTGGTGCTTATGTTTTCCTGAGCCACTTTTGTGTGTTGATTTGTATGCATGCTGGTCTGAAGGTGTGCTTGGGATAGGGTGAGGTAGAGGGGATTGGGTCTGGGTAGTGGAAGTTGGAGGGGGGAGGCTGGACACAGGGACAATGGCTGCCATCAGTGCTGAGGCCAGAGCCTGAAATTCTCTCTGTTGGACCACCACGCCAGAATTAATGCCCTCCAGGTATGCATTTGTTTGTTGCAAATGCCTCTCGACACCCTGGATGACATTCAGAATGGTTGACTGCCCAACAGTGAGGGATCTCAGGAGGTCAATAGCCTCCTCACTGAGGGCAGCAGGGCTGACTGGGGCAGGGCCTGAGGTGCCTGGGGTGAAGGAGATGCCCAACCTCCTAGGTGAGCAGGCACTGGAAACACACTGAGGGGCTGCTGGGAGGGCGGTACTGGTAGAGGGGGTGGCAGTTGTACCTGTTGTTGGGGTGGGCAAAGAGGGGGGTTTCCCACCACCAGGGAGCTTCCATTAGAGGAGGAGTCGCTGTCACTGGTCTCCTTCCTGCCCCCGTCGTGGAGCTCCCCTCGCCCTCCGTCCCACTGGTGCCTTCACCCTCGGTGGATTCAGCCTCCAGGCCCATGTGGAATGCAGCTCCCTCCGTCGCTGGTGCCTCTGCTCCTCCGCCAGATGATGCTAATGCACACAAGAACAGGGCGACAAAACTCAAAGGGGGGGAGAGACAGAGGATAAATTTGGTCAATGCCAGCAACAACACTACTGTTGGCGTACACAACACACAGGGAGCTACCCTATGCACTAGGCCATGCCCAACCATTCACTAAGGTAGTCACCAGCCCACGGGGTACAATGCCTAACGCCAGAGTCTGCACACCTGACACCCACAGGACCCTGCCCAGTAGGTGTTGTCCACTTGCACCATTGGGGTAGGAGTGCTTCAGAGCCTGCACACAAGGGACCTACCCTGCCATGATCTCCCTGGCCTAAGGGCACCCACAGCCCACATCCCCCACCGAGCTAGCTCCTAAAGCGTGCAAAGTCAGGATTCAGAACCTGTACCCACCCCCTTGTGGCTGCTGTGATGCCCTCAAGTGCCCATCTAACTCTGGATAGGCCACCGCCAGGATGCGGAACATCAAGGGGGTCATGGTGCGACGGGCACCCCTTCCACGTTGGGAGGCCAGCCCCAGCTGGGCCTCCGCTGTTTTCGTGGGTCAGCGGCGCAGGCCCTCCCATCTCTTACAGCAGTGGGTGCTCTGCCTGTGATAGACCCCCAGGGTCGGCACCTCCTTGGCGATGGCATGCCAAATACCCTTTTTCTGGTGGCCGCTGACCTAGAGGGAAAAGACAGCAGAAAAGGAAACGACTCCCCCGTCCGCACCGGCATACTATTGGCCCACCTGTTCCCACCCATGCCCTGACCACCTCTCATGCCAGGACGCCTTAGCACCCCCAAACATGTGGCTTATATCCACACCACTCTAAACATGCATTGCCCACACATCATGCTCACAGTGTACTCACCTGTTTGTCTGGAGGAAAGTAGAGTAATGTGTACTGGGGTAGGATCCCATCCACCAGTTTCTCCTACTCCTCTGCAGTGAAGGCACGGGCCCTTTCCCCAGACACTCTAGCCATTGTCGCTTCCAGACTCAGGTCATAGCAGCACTTGCAGTGTAGGTCCTCTCCTGTTGATGGTCAGGTAGCAAGTGAGTGAATTGATAGAAAATGGCGTTGATGTCCGTGGCGGTGCGTACCGTCACTGCCGGCATATATCGCCATTGGCTCCTGGAACCCATAGGGCCCAATGATAACCAATGCCAAGTTGCGATAGGCTGTCATCGACCGCCTATCGCGACGGAGCACAGCGCCAGCGCACTTACCTCATTTCCCCTTGTCCCTACTCAAAGGTCAGGCAGTCGCCATTTCAGGGGGACACATGGCATGGCACCTAACTGCGTCACAGCAGACATTGGCACAGCAACTGACTCTTGACTTCACATACTGCTTGTGTGACGTAAATTCAGCAACAGTTGTTCAATCTATGTGGAAATATGACCTTCTGCTCACCAATCTCCTCCATAGGCTACAACCGCTGAGGCAGATGATGAGATGGCGGCATCCTCCGGTGTACAGACCCCTGGTGGACCTGTCGACAATGGAGGACAGACCCATTATCATCACATACAGACTTGATTGTGCCACAATCCAAGAACTGTGTGCCCAATTGGAGCAAGACCTGATGTCAGCTATTCGCCAGCCCACAGGAATCCCCCCTTTAGTGCAGGTTCTGTCAGTGCTGCATTTCCTAGCAAGTGGTTCCTTTCAAACTACAGTAGCCATGGCATCAGAAATGTCTCAGCCAATGTTCTCCAATGAGTTGACCAGAGTGTTGTTGCCCTGCTGAAGCACATGCGCAGCTACATCGTGTACCCCCAGGTGGATGATTTGGTCACAGTGAAAGCTGACTTGTATGCTCTGTGACATATCCCCAACATCATTGGTGCCATTGATGGTACACATGTGGCATTTGTTCCCCCCGAAGAAATGAACAGGTTTACAATAATAGAAAAAGCTATCACTTGATGAATGTGCAGATGGTGAGTTTAGTGGACCAGTACATCTCCCATATGAATGCCAAATATCCTGGCTCTGTCCATGATGACTATATCTTGAGGAATAGCAGCATCCTTTATGTGATGGGGCAACTCCAGAGGCACCGGGTGTAGCTAATAGGTGAGCCCAAGGTCCCAACACAGTATAACTTGGTGTCTGAGTATGGGGTTGTCCCTGAGGGTTAGGGTGTGTCTTACAGTTGTCCCTCAATATTTGCAGGTGACTCTGGTTACCCCAACCTCTCATGGCTACTGACCCCAGTGTGGAATCCCAGGACAAGGGCAGAGGAACGTTACAATGAGGCACATGGGCATACATGGAGGATTATTGAGAGAACCTTCGGACTCCTGAAGGCCATGTTCTGGTGCCTACATCTGACAGGTGGATCCCTGTACTACTCACCCAAGAAGGTGTGCCAGATCACCGTGGCATGCTGTATGTTGCACAACCTGGCCTTGAGATGTCAGGTGCCTTTTCTGCAGGAGGATGAGCCTGGAGATGGTCTTGTGGCAGCGGTGGAGCCTGTGGACAGTGAGGAAGAGGAGGCAGAGGAATAAGATGTGGACAACAGAACAAACATTCTACAGCAGTACTTCCAGTGAAACACAGGTAGGAGACTGTAACTGAACTTTACATTTCAGTTATCTTTTGGACATTGAACATTGTCGAAGTAAGCCTCAACAAGGCCTACTAGTGCAAGGGGTTCGCCCTTCTCTGCACAAAGTCCTCAGACCATATAGGAAGAAGTTGGCACAGAAACTGAAATAAAAGACAAAGTTTATTAAACCTCATGAGGTGGTACTACAGTTCAAACAGCACCCTTCGGTAATGTTTGAAGTAGCACATTGAACTAAGAGAGCATGGTCCTTTTATACCCACGCAGGGGCTAAAAGGAGGTGGTGCAATTATAAAAGCAAGACTTATGTACATATAAGGTCATATGGAAATGCACAGTCGACAGGTAGGAGGGGATAACAGTTTTCAAGGACTAGTACACACATTACTGTCGGTTACTAATTACTAACAGCTGCAGACCTTACTGGGCATGTGCAAAGTGGGAGATGCTAAATATAACTTGTCACTAGACAGATTTTCAAGAGTAGTTAACAGAAAGGTAGGACAGAGCACATGGTGAGCACATGGCAGCATGTGGCAGAGAAAATGGCTGCCATGAATACAAAATGGATTCCGCGAAATGTTCACAATAGTTTCTAAATACAAGATGTCTTCTGCTAATGCCTAATCTAATCGCTATTTAATTACAACAACATGGCAGCTTCTTACCCCCTGTCTTTGGACACTGACTATACCCTTTGGATTCTCTATTTTCAGATCTGTGCACCCCATTCTGGCTCCTGCTATATGTACTGCTGCCCACCAAAGGTCATCCTAGAGTATATTTCGCTGAACATATACGTTGCAATGCTTTGATAATGTTGTACGAACACATTTTTCAAATCATTACACTGACTCCAGTATGGTATTTGTTTCAAGGGTGATTATTTTTGTGCCAATAAGTATGGGGGTATGTGCAAGGGGCTGGAGTGATGGTGGAGGAATGTCCAGTTAGAGTCCAGTCTATTGGTATCACAGGTGCATTGTCCAATGGGGCTTAGGAAGGGGAGTAATGGCAGTTCAAGGTGGACAGGGTGACAGAGTGGGACAGAAGGGTGACAATCAGGAGAGTCTTTTTCCTGGTGGGGGTCTTGGTACTGTTCTCTGTCTTCTACCTGGATCTCAGGGACCATTTGTTGGTTGGTTTTCCTTCTGCAGGGGGTGGGGTGCTGGTGGCCTGTTGGTCCTGTGGCAGGGCCTCCTGTCCACTAGCGCTGGCAGAGGTAGAAGGCTGTTCCTCGGTTTGGCTAGTGTCAGGCACCCTTTCTTGTGCCACTGCCTCCCTCATGGTCTTGCTCATGTCAGCCAGCACCCATTCAATGGTGACCAGGATGGTGTATATTTTTGTTAGGTCCTCCCTGATCCCCAGGTACTGTCCCTCCTGCAGCCGCTGGGTCTCCTACAACTTGGCCAGTACCTGGCCCATAGTCTCCTGGGAATGGCGGTATGCTCCCATGATGTTTGAGAGTGCCCGTGGTGGGTTGGTTCCCTTGGCCTGTCCTCCACCTATCGCACAGCAGTCCTCCCAGCTTCCCTGTTGTCCTGTGCCTCTGTCCCCTGAACCGTATGCCCACTGACACCAGGTCCCTGATTGTCCTGTGTTTGTGGGGTTGCCTGGAGTCCCTGTAGTGGTGGACATACTGCTGATTGAAGTGCTGGGGACAGTGGCATGGGCCCACTGGGTGGTTGCTGTGCTGGTGTTTCCTGAGGGGGGAGGGTCTGTGGTGGGTTGGGACTGTGGCATGGGAACCAAACTGTCCAGAGATCCCTGATGGGCCAGGTTGGTCATCCAGATCCAGGCGTGCAGAGCTGCTGTCATCACTGTGGACCTTTTTGGGGGGTCTGGATATAGTTGGCACCTCCTCTCTGGTGACGTTGGGTGGGGTCCTGTTAGGATGCAAATGCATTGTTAATGTATCTGCATGTGCCATCTTGTGCATGGGTGTGTTTCCCTCTATGATTGTGCTTTCCCTGTCGGCTTTGGCTTGTGTGAGTGGTGATTTTGTCGGCTGGGTGAGTCTCTCTATTGGGCATGCTGGGGTGATGGGTGTCCATGCAGGTCTGTGATGGGTGTCCATGCATTGGTGTTGCATGCAGGGCTTGGTATTGGGATGGGCGGGTTGTGCTAGTGAGTTATGTGTGAGATGGTGGAGTGATGGGGGTGAGGGTAGGAGTTTTTGATGGCATGCAGGTAGAGTGGGGAGGATGAAGTAGTAAAGATTTGCCTTACCAGAGACCAGTCCTCCTACTACTCCTGCAAGGCCCTCAGGATGCATGATCGCCAAGACTTGCTCCTCCCATGTTGTTAGTTGTGGGGGAGGAGGTGGGGGTCCACCACCAGTCCTCTGTACAGCAATCTGGTGTCTTGAAACCTTCCCTGTAGGTCATCCCACCTCTTCCTGATGTCATCCCTGGTTCTTGGGTGCTGTCCCACCGCATTGGCCCTGTCCATGATTCTCTGCCATAGCTCCATCTTCCTTGCAGTGGACGTCTGCTGCACCTGTGATCCGATTAGCTATGGCTCTACCCGGATGATTTCCTCCACCATGACCCTTAGCTCCTCCTCTGAAAACCTGTGGTGTGTGTCTTTGGAGTGCCATGGGTGTGGTGTGAGTGATATGTGTGAGGATGTGTGGGGTGATGTGTTGTTGTGTATGCTGTGATGTGCGTGTAAGGTGTATGGGTGATGGTGTTTTGTGCCTCTGATTGAGAGGGTGCTCCTGGCTTGTCTCTCTCACTGAGCTATCTTTATTTTTGTTGTAAGAGGTTGTGGGTAATGTGGGTGTATGTTTTATATTGGATTTGGTGTGTGGTTGTGGTGTGTGTATGTGTGTCAGGTGTGTGTAGTTTGAATTGTCCAATATGGTGGTGTTTTGTAAGTGTGTGTGTATTTTGTGCACGGCGGTGTGTACTGCCAATGGTTTACCGTGGTTGAAAGACCGCCGCGTTGATTTGTGGGTTATGATACTGTGGGCATATTCCTGTTGGCGTAGCATTGTGGGTTTTGCTATCGCCAGTTTATCACTGACCTTTGGTGTGGCGGACTTGTGTGGGTGTCTGTATTGTGGCAGTATTCTATGTGTGGGTCATAATACCCATAGCAGATTACCGCCGCTGTCACAGTATGTTGGCGACCATCAGCACAGCAGTAGGCGGCATTTACTGCCAGGGTTGTAATGAGGGCCTATATCTTTCTCCTGCATCCAGCTTTCAATTCGTCCAAGGGCGTGTTCAAAAAACATTTTTGAAGATTATCTATAGGACTAATACACCTACGGTTAAACAGATTTTCTCTATTTCCTTTTTTTTTATACATCAGGAGGATCTCTGCCTCTTTCTATGCTTTTGGGTTATCTGTAGCTGCCGATGTTGAACTCAATAGTAAATTAATATAAGGTGCTCTTATCAGGGCATCTGAGAGGAAGAGATTACTAAGTATTTTGTCTGGGTCTGGGACTTTTCAGAGTTTCAAACTACCAATCGCTTGCAGTGTCTCATGCATTGTAATTCCAAGTATTCAGAGCTGGTTTATTCATCAGTGAAACAAACACTTTCCTGTTAGTTGTATGTAAACCTGTATCTAAATATAGGTAAGACAAGTGTTTTATCCAAACATGGGGTTGAATGAAGAAATCTACATGTCTGTTTTCATACATGCTACAGTGAGTAACAATATGCCAAAAAAGCCTGTTGTCATTCTTTTTATTGCTTGAAGAAGGTCCAGCCAGTTGGCTTTGTCCTTCATCTTTTTGGATTGAGCCTGGAGGAGCGTATATTTGCTTTTAGCCTTGCTAGTAACATCCCTATTGTTATTCTTACTTGCTCTTAGAGGCTCAGATTTGGCTTGCCTACAAGCTTTATTGACCCAAGAGGATTGTTTCTTTTGTATAAACAAATGGTTCTGTTACTTTATAAAAGTGGTTCTTTAGTGTCACATGTAGCTATGAATTCATATGGTTCAAGTATATAGCTAACAACAGTAGAAGGTGAATCAAGTAGCCTTTATATAGTAAGTACTACTAATAATTGCACATATTTATGAAATTGCTGCAGCTGCATTAGTATCTCTTGAACCATAGTCTGCTGCTACAAATGTCTCTTTTGAATGTATGCATCCCTTTGTTATCCAAACGTGTCCATCTATTATGTCATCAAATGCCATGGGTCAAAATAAAAGCTGCCAGCTATAATATATGGCAGTCCACTTTTTTATTGGAGCAACCTCCAAGGCAGGGATGCCCACTCTTCATCCTCCAATTCTGTAAGTGGACACTCAGGGCCTCTTTACGAGTTCAACAGACGGTTTAGACCGCCATTGTGGGTTCCTCCCTGCCAGGTCTATTAAGAGTTTTCTGCTAGGTCAGAGGATAGAAAACTTGGTTTCTGTCTGTTGGCCTAGCAGGAATCAGCCTACAGAATTGTCTCCGGCTTGTAATCGAGCCAGCTGCAATGCTGTAGTATGCAGTGTGCACCAGAAGCAGACAGTGAATATTGCGAGGGTGCTGACCAGGGGCACACCTACACTGTCCATGCCAAGAGCATGGTCAGTGCAGGTGCCATGAAAATGCTGGCATAGAATGAGGTAGTAATCCCCAGGGCAGCACTCTAGCAGCACTGCCCTGGTGGATTAGGACGGCTGCAACTGCCAGACCGCTGGGATCTCTGAACCTGGTGGTGCTCGCAGTCCCAAAATGGTACGACCCCCAGGGTCAAAATATGGCAGTCTGACTGCCATCTGCGAGTCTGGCGGTCCCAAGTGGGTCTCAAGTCTATGGAAAATAGAGGAATCTCTGTTTCTTGGAGTACCACAGCTGTAGATGTTATAAAGTTTCAATATGATACCTTTAGCAGAAGTAATTATTAAGCCTAAAATAGCAGACAACCTAATATCAGGCTCCTTTATTGTGCAATTAAGCCATTATTTTGTCCAAATGATTAACATTCCAGACTGTCTACCAGCACCTATTGATACTGACACAGAAAATAGGTCTATGGACTAGTGCTGTTTTCCAAGTTTCTAGAAAAATGCATATGCCGTATTTGTCTATAATCTCCCCAGCTGGGGTTGTTTAGCTTTGCATTCAAACCTGCAATATTCCATGATCTTACATAGGGTTGTGAGGTTTCTTTCAGGGGTGGGCAATAAACTCCACTCCGCTGGTGGAATTTGCAGAGTTTTGGACACTCGACTTGGAGTTCTGGCCAAATTCTGCTGACCGCCACATGTTGGAGTTTTTTCTTGAGCTTGGTTGCCAATGGTAAGTTGGAGAGTGTGTGTGAAAATTGGCATTCCTTAGTGTGACTTTAGGGTGCTAGGAGTGCACCCGGCAAGATTTTTCCACCGTAGGCGATCGCAGGCAGTCATGACCATTTGTTTTGGAAAAAGGTGGCATTCAAGTAGGAAATCGACTCAAGGTGCAGTAAAACCAACTTGAGCAGCAGCACCCTCTGGCCCGCTGTGTAATACAATTTGTAATGATTTTTCTGCCCCAAACTAGATCCTGGTGCTGAAACTCTGCACAATGTACCAATTTCTGCCTGCTCGCAGAACTCTATGGAATCTCATGGAGTTTTTATGTAACTGCAGAATTCTGCAGAGGAAAACACAAGGAGATCTGCCTCTCAAATTCACTGAAAAAGACAAGGCAAAAGTGAAGTTTTGGTTATGATACTCAGAAGAGAATTAAACAAATTTAAAATTTGTCAAAGAGTGGCTCAAAAACACAATTAAAGTGATGTTATAGTATGAATACCTGTACAATATTTAAACATGCATTTAAAAACAGACACACTGAAAAAAAACATTGTTGAAGTGAATGTATGATTTCAAAGCAAAAGTTAATACCCACTGAATTACATCAGCTTTCTTTTGGTGGGCTAGCCATAGCTTGCACCCCATTCATTAACTGAACATGCTTTCACAATATAACATCACTGAAGACATAATAAATTAGATTATTGATGAAATTTCGAATCACATTGTTGATGACACCACAGGTTATTAATTATTTAATCACTCTATTTTGTCTGAAAAGAAAATAATTTCTAAATAGATTCATATTTTTTAACTATTTTATAGAAAGTAGTGTCCAAATTTATAATACTTAACTGATTGAATTATTAAGCAACAACATGTACTAATTGGCTAATAGAGTAATATTTTGCCTTTATAAATGAAAACACTTACAATCATTGTATTAACACACTTTAGAAGAATAACAGACAAAGACACACCATTTCAACATGAAACATCCACCAAAAGGGACCATACGACTATAGCAAAAAGTTATACTACTAAAATAGACCTTCCATTACACATGAGCATAGGAATAAAATATAACTACATCACTTGTGTCATATCACCATACATCCCCTAATTTACATCCTTGGTGTGGGTCATGACCAGTGGCGGACACCAGGGAGGGGGGTTACAAAAACCCCAGGAGAAACTGGGGATTTTCCGTGTCACCCCTTGCCCTCCCACTCGCCCCTTTGTGACGTCAGCACGCCACGAGGCGCGCTGATATCAGTATCTGTTTTCCTGCTCCAGTGGGGAAAACAGACCCAAAGGGACATTCCCGACATTTGGGAAGGCCTTGTTTGAAAGGGGAGATTCTCCCCTTTCAAACGAGGCCTTCTTGAATGGGTTTCGAGGGCCATGAACCCACACTAGACACCAGGGATTTCACTTGGGGGAGTCAGCACCCTCGACAAATGGGCCTAACTCCCTGCAACTTTTTTCTGAAAGGTTTATTTACCCCTGGGGGGCGCGATCGCGCCCCCCCCAGGGTAGTAAAAATGTTTTTTTTAAATAAAAATAAAAATTAACATCTGTTAAAAAATTATATAAATCTATAGATAGATATATATATATATATATATATATATATCTCTCTCTATATATATAGAGAGCGATCACTTTTGTCAACATTTTTGTGGTTTCCCTGAGGGCTGCGATCGGCCCCAGGAAAACCACACCCACACATAAAAGTGATATCTCTCTCTCTCTCTCTCTACGCCTTTGTGCATAAAAGCGATGTATGGCTCTGTGATCAACATTAGAGTATAAGTAATTTATTGGAGGATCGAAAGGTATTTTTTGGAAATAATGGCTAACAAAACCACAAATGTCTATGAAAACAGAAAATTAAGAGCAGAATTAGCCTTTGCTAAATGTACTAACAATGGGAATGATCAATCAACCAGGGGGGACTCCCCAGCAGCAAGCACAGACATTTATGGGGCATTTAAAGAACTAGAAAAATTGAAAAAGAAAGAACTAAGCAAATGGTGGGAATGTGAGTCTCTTAATAAGTACTTGGAAGTGGATAGAGTACCCAGGGGCTTAAGAATTTTTATTATGCCTAATTATGATGACTCAAATCCTGATCTTCTAAAGGAATGGGCAGCTCACAATGCTGCAAGCTCTGCAGGAATGATGAGAATATTAATCAAGTATGCACAAATCGAGAGAGAGACAGTTATAGAACAAATCAATAGTGTTACTAAGCGAATTGAAGCTTTTTCGGACAAAAAGTTAGTTGAATCTTTGAGTAATGCCATGGAAGAGCGATTGAGCAAGATCGAGGAAGAGATCATTTCCAAGAAATCACGGAAATTCAACAGAGACGCATTTGATTATGAGACGGGACAAATTTACACATTTGCGAGGAAATTTGATTATTGGAGACAATTGAAAGTGAAGGAATCAGCAAGCCAAATTCAAAGCACTGCACGAAGGACATCCAATGTAGGCATGAGTGAGAGTTCTGATACAGATTTTGAAGAAACATCAAGAACAAAGTCACACACCACATTACAAGAAGAGTTTGATTTTTTAAGGAAGGATCGGAGAACAAATCACAGACCATGGAGAGGAGGAACTCGAATAAGAGGAAGAGGCAGAGGCAGAAAAGACGAGGGGGCAAAAGAAAACCACAGCGACGAGGGAAGCAAGATGACTCGCAGCAGCAAACGGTACTAACTGACAATAAAACTGTGGTTAATCTATCAGACATACAATTGGACCAGGAGGACAAAGTTAATTTATCGTTAGGCCTTTCGTACTGCCAACCCAGTGATTTTGATTATGTGCAAAGCCGTATAGACTTGTTTCTGTTTATACGTAAATTAAAATTGTCAAAAATCCATCAAGCGAAGTGTAAAAAAGTAAAAACACAAGGGGAGTGTACAGAAGAAATCAGTTATAACACACAAAGACTAATCAGTCATAATCTAACAATTGAGGATGTGTCACTAATGAGAGAACTTTGGGAATTGGAAGATAGCACAATGGGTGAAATTAATGAAGAACAGATGTTAGACAGATTGGAATCAGAAGGAATCTGTCTTAACAAAGATGGAGCATCAGGTCTGAAACCAAAGTCAAAAACTGTCCCATCACCCAGTGGAGATATGATTGACCAATTTTCAGAGACTGTGACTAAAGAATTGAAAATTTTGAGAGCCAGAACTTGGAGTGCATTCAACAACAAAAAGGGTGGATATTATAAAACATTAGATAAACTTTCCAATAACCCAGACATTGTAGTAAGAGGCTCCGATAAAGGAGGGAATATAGTGATCTGGTCAACAAAACAATACATGGATGAGGCATACAAACAATTGAATGACAACAAATGTTATAGAAGGATTGACCTTGATCACGTTGAGAGTGTTAAAATACAATTTGATTCAGAATTGATACAATGGCGTGACAAAGGTCTCATCAGTCAACAAGAATACAGTTTTCTGAAAGTAGACTTTCCCAAGTTACCTGTATTTTACCTGATACCGAAGATCCACAAAGATGTACACAAACCCCCTGGGCGACCTATAGTGTCCATTAAAGGAAGTTTGTTTGAAACCGTATCACAATACATAGACAAGTTTTTACAGCCACTAGTTAGAAATCTATCTTCCTATCTGCGAGATAGTGGTGATTTTCTGAGGAGGATTTTTGATGTTGGCTGGGACAATGAATACTTGTTGATGACACTTGATGTTACAGCATTATATACAAGTATCCCACATGAATTGGGAATCCAGGCAGTAGAATATTTTTTTAAAATGAGATCAATCAGTTTTTACCACCATAGCAAAATGCTGAGCCAAATGATAAGATGGTGTCTACAACATAACATGTTTTTCTTCAATAATGAGATATTTGAGCAGGTATGCGGTACAGCAATGGGAACATGCTTTGCTCCAAGTTATGCCAACTTATTCATGGGGTGGTGGGAAGAACAGATACTTAACAACTTCCCGCTAGATAAATGGAATGATAACATCATTCTGTGGCTCAGATATATCGATGATATTTTCATAATTTGGAAGGGTGATCGAGGTACTGCTAGCAATTTTATCAAAGAAATAAATATTAATCATTGTAATTTGAAATTCACGGGGAAAATTGACAACCATGAGATTGAATTCTTAGACATCAGAGTATTCATTGAAAATAACAAAATTGAGACAACATTGTTTAGGAAAGCCACAGCAGGGAACAGCATCCTGCATGCTAAAAGTCACCATCCTCAACCTCTGAAGAATAACATTCCTTTTGGAGAATTTTTGAGAGCCAAGAGAATTTGCAGTAAAGAAAGTGATTATTTAAAAGTACAAGACAACATGATTGACAGATTAAAACAGAGAGGATACTCCAGTGAGTTATTACAACACAGTGCAGTTAGAGTCAAATCCAGGTCCAGAGATCAGTTGCTATTTGCTTCAGAACAAAGTAGTATAGGTGGAAAGAAAAATAGCAATACACATGATGATACTGCTAATGTTAGATACATAACCACGTTTAATAGGGCTCATGAATCCATCAGAAAGATTTTACAGAAACATTGGCACATGCTAAAAAGTGATCCTGTGATAGGCACTAATTTGAAAAATAGGCCTACAATAACATATAGAAAAGGGACGTCAATGAGAAATGTCCTTGTGAAAAGCGATGTGAGACAGGGGAAGACTATGCAAAGTAGCTGGCTTCAATCGCAAAATTGATTTTTTAAATGTGCCAAATGTAAAGCATGTAAAAATGGTGAAAACATTAAGAGTATCCAGCAAGGAGACAGAACTATTCACACCATAAAAGGCAGATACGACTGCAGGAGTGAATATGTCATTTACATTTTAAAATGCAGTTGTCCCAAGATATATGTTGGTAGTACTAAACTCCAAGTGCACAAAAGAATACTCCAACATTTGAGGGCGATAACCAACAAAGACGATTCATACCCTGTTGCTAGACATGTACATGAGTTCCATGCAGGACGAATGGAAAGTATCAAATATAGTGTAAGTGACGGAATAAAAAAAGATGTACGTGGAGGGGACAGGGAGAAAAACCTGAGAAAGTTGGAATCCAAATATATTTTAACACTTGATTCTAGAGAGCCAGTAGGATTAAACTCTAGTGAAGAATTATATATTCATTTGAACTAAGTGGGTTCCTTATTCAGTATATTCTTTCATTTAGGCCTTTTTAGTCACATGTTCTGTCTGTTGATACACACAAATTTTTTTCTGCATGAGACATATGGTACCATTCATAAAAATAAAAAAATTAAAAATTAACAATTAATAATATTTTCTTTACTGTCGTGAAAACAATGGTACCATAATATTCCACAGGTTTAAGTACATAGTTATTGCTATTGTGTTATATCATGGTCGTTGCAGTATTTATATGTGTTTCCAACATGTTTAACGATTCTTCTAAGATTTTTCCATGGTCACATAGTATAGTATAACTTTGTTTTTGTTGTTGGTAAATCGTTGATTAAGGTATGCAATTAATCTTTGAATTATGCTTAGTTAATAACTAGTATGAGAGTTTCAATTCAATTTCTTTTTGTTATCTTTGCCTACATATTTGCTTCTATTTACTACTTAGATTAGATTCGTTTTTGGATAAGAACAAGGTTTTCATAGACATAACATGTAAAATAGGAGGTAAAATTCATAGGCATTTATTTATATATGCATTTATACATGTTTTTGCAATTAGGCGTAATGATGGATGTTGTGAATATTATATGTTTAACTATCAGTATTTTTGTTACTTTGTTGCTTTAAGAAGTGCACTTGTATTTAAATGGGGCAAAAATGGCGGCCCACACAGGTTGAGAAAGGCGGCGACGCCGAAACGTGTTCCTGTTTGTTTGTATTAAACCTTAGATCTGCACATTCACGGAGTGCCGGTTGCCTTATTAAAAAATAAGGTTGTGTTTATATATATATAAGCAGTTCAACTGTAGCTTTTAGGCAGCAATAAGAAAGTCAAGTAACTCTTGTGGTTACGTTTCTGCAAGAAAAGGATCTGACTTTTGTCTGGAGGCAGTTTTGAAGCCATAAAGTAGCACAGACGTTTTATATGCCTACTGCAAGGATCAAAACTGTATTATATGTGAATAGCTGAGTTGATTAGTAAATCCAGCCATCACCTGCACTATAATACAAAAGAAATGTATGTGCGAGGGGGGCAATGGAGAGATGAAATGCACTTTTGCTGGGTGGTAGTGAGGGAATAGGAGAAGGAGGTAATGGGAGTGGGAGAACTAATAATGATTGTTAGACTGGGCGCTAGAGGCGCTAACGACTGTGAGGATTGGTATGTGACAAGGTGAAGTAATAGTGTGTCTTTTTTGTTTTTTTGAGTGTCTTGAGAGAACATGCTGATCGAGGGAAGAATCGAAGGTAAGGTGACTTCTACTGTTGCAGGCATCACACACACACCTACCAGCAATTTTGTGACTGCACACACCCACCAGCAATTTTGTGACTGTCTACATAGGCTAGTGTTTTAGAGAGACAGTTTAGCCAGTAGCAGAGATGGCATCTCGTTGGATGACTGCTGCTAAAGCCCTAACTCGGGTTATAGAGGACAGCTCTGACGTAGGATCAGAGACTAAGACAGCAGATACTGAAACAGCATCTGAGGAATAGGACAATGGCACAGACTCTAGCAGTGAGTTTTCAGTCGGAGGAGTCCCATTCAATAAATCCTCTTCCAGTGATAATGAGGGAGTTGATGAGGACAGCCCTGCTATGCCTTCACAAGCACAGTCTGTGCAGTGGGAAAATAGCTGGTTAGCCCAACCCAGAGAGCAGGTGCATGTGGCGGCAAGCACAAAGAGAGTGCGCTCTTGGGAGTTCCCCAATGTAGATCAGCCCCAAATTCCACCCCCCAAATCGTATTGTGGAAACATCAAAAATATCTATCACAAAACAACCTGGTTTTGTAAGGCAGGCACCTGCATTTTTGGTCCCGGGCTCGGCGGCCATATAGGAAAACCAACCAAAACCAGACCTTTCTGGAAACTAGATATCTGGAGGAGTCTACAGAGGTTTGACTTGTGTGGATTCCCCAAACTTTTCTTACCCAGAATACCCTGCACAACTGAAATGTTGAATAAAAACTCTTTTTTCTTGCATTTTTGTCACACAAACTACAGGAACATGTTGGGATCCACAAAATTTCTACCACTCATTGCTTCCCCACCTGTCCTGATAAAAACGCTACCCCACTTGAGTGCCTGTACCTAATGCCTGCGACAGGAATGAATCACCTCAGGGTCAACAGTTGCCCTCATGTAAAGAACAACATTGACCGTTATTTGATCTATTCCTGACACGGGTACTAGGCCTAACCACACAAGTGAGGTACCATTTGTATTGAGAGACTTGAGGGAATGCTGGGTAGAAGGAAATTTGTGGCTCCTCTCAGATTCCAGAACTTTCTATCACCAGAATGTGAGGAAAAGGTGTTTTTTTTGCCAAATATTGAGGTTTGAAAAGGATTCTGGGTAACAGAACCTGGTGAGAGTACTACAGGTTACCCCATCCTAGGTTCCCCTAGGTGTCTAGTTTTAAAAATGCACATTTGGTAGGTTTTCCTAGGTACTGGCTGAGTAAGAGACAAAAATCCACAGCTAGGCACTTTCATCCGTTTTCAAAGTAAAAATGTTATGTGTCCATGTTGCATTTTGGGGCATTTCCTGTCGTGGGCACTAGGCCTACCAGCACAAGTGAGGTACCTTTTCTATTGGGAGACTTGGGGGAATGCTGGGTGGAAGGAAATGTGTGGCTCCTCTCAGATTCCAGAACTTTCCATCACCGACATTTGAGAAAAGGTGTTTTTTGACCAATTTTTTAGGTTTGCAAAGGATTGTGGGTAACAGAACCTGGTGAGAGCCCAACAAATCACCCATTCTGAATTCCCCTAGATGTCTAGTTTCCAAAAATGTATAGTTTTGCTAGGTTCCCTAGGTTCCGGCTGAGTTAGAGGCCAAGGACCACAGCTAGGCACTTTGCAAAAAACAGGTTAGTTTTCTTGGGGAAATGTAATGTATCCATGTTGTGTTTTGGAGCTTTTCCTGTTGCGGGCACTAGGCCTACCCACACAAGTGAAGTACCATTTTTATTGGGAGACTAAAAGGAATGCAGGGTGGAAGGAAGTTTGTGGCTCCTCTAAGATTACATAACTTTGCAGCACCGAAATGTGAGGGAAAAGTGTTTTATTTGCCAAATTTGGAGGTTTGCAAAGGATTCTGGGTAACAGAACCTGGTGGGAGAACCACAAGTCACCCCATCCTAGATTCCCGTAGGTGTCTAGTTTTAAAAAAAGCACAGGTTTGGTTGGTTTCCTTAGGTGCCGGCTGAGCTAGAGGCCAAAGACCACAACTAGGCTCTTTCCAAAAAACACATCAGATTTCAATGTAAAATGTGATGTGTCCATATTGCGCTTCCTCTCGCAGGCAGTAGGCCTACCCACACAAGTGAGGTACCATTTTTATCCGGAGGCACGGGGTAACACCGAATAGCACAACAAGTGTTATTGCCCCTTGTCTTTCTCTAAATGTTTTCCTTCAAAATGTAAAACAGAGTGTTAAAAAACACGTCTATTTGAGAAAAGCCCTGTAACTCACATGGTAGTATGGGGACCCCAGAATTCATAGATGTGAAAACCACTGTTTCTCAACACCTTATCTTGTGCCCATTTTGTAAATACAAAGGTTTCCTTGATACTTATTTTTCAGTCTTTATATTTCACCAAATGAATTGCTGTATACCCGGTATAGAATGAAAACCCATTGCAAGGTGCAGCTCATTTATTGGCTCTGGGTACTAGGGTTCTTGATGAACCTACAAGCCCTATGTATCCTTGCCATCAGAAGAGTCCAGCAGACATAATGGTATATTGCCTTGAAAAATCTGATATAGCTGGAAAAAGTTATGGAGGAAAACGTGGCCGGAAATGGCTCTTTTTTTTACCTCAATTTCAATATATTTTATTTTAGCTGTTACTTTATGTAGAAAAACCTTAAAGAATCTACACAAATTACCCCTTGCTGAATTAAGAATGTTGTCTACTTTTCAGAAATGTTTAGCTGTCTGTGATCCAGCATTGTTTTCACACCCATTTCTGTCACTAACTGGAAGGAGACAGAAGCACAAAATAGTAAAAATGGGGTATGTCCCAATAAAATGCCAAAATTGTGTTGAAAAATGTAGTATTCTGATTCAAGTGTGCCTGTTCCTAAAAGCTGGGAAGATAGTGATGATAGCACTATAAACCCTTTGTTGGTGCCATTTTCAGGAAAAAAACACAAGCTTTCTTCTGCAGCCCTTTTCCCCATTTAAAAAAAACCAAACATTTTAGCTGTATTGTGGCTAATTTTTTGCCCTCCTCCAGAGGAACCCACAAACTCTGAGTACCTTTAGAATCTCTATGATGTTGGGAAAAAAGTACGCAAATGTGGCATGGATAGCTTATGTGGACAAAATATTATGAAGGCCTAAGCGCAAACTACCCAAATAGCCAAAAAAGGGCTCAGCACGGGGTTGGGAGGAAGGCACAGCAGCAAAGGGGTTAAAATTGAATAAAATAAGTACAAACAAAAAATATACTCTCAGCCTCGTAACAGTGAGACTGTACAATATATATTAATGCACACGGTTTCACCCTGTAACATGCAGTACCATAGATGCTTCAAAGTAGCCTTAAAGATCTGCATACCAACCTCAATATCGAGTGACAGATAGTGTCACATATACCTATATAAGTAGAATGTAGGCATACATTTACTAATACAGAACAAAAGATCCACAATTATATTACAAATAACACATATACCAATAATTATATTAATTTCCGTTAAAAAATACAATAACAAAAACAGTGATTTCAAAATACCTTGTTTCAATATTTTACCCACTGCAAAGATAATTTCAATAACAAAATGATCATATACTTCGTTATAAAAATCAAAACTATTATCTATAGCAGTTTTGTGGAAATTGTTACCAGTGATGTCATTAATGATGTCAAATATGTCCTCTTATATGCCATCAGTGTTATTATTTGTGAGGTCATAAGAAGTGTATGATAGAGGCACCACTTATGGTTAGTTTCCCTTCCTATCCTTCGTTAATTGGATTGAGAATAGAGCTGTGCATGTACACAGACTCACAGACTCGCAGCTGTACAAAGTTGAGTTGTTGGTTCCATGGATTCATAGGGTAGGTCCAGAAAACTGCTTGGAGTCTGCAGATCACAGATTCAGAATCTGGTGGACCAACTCAGCATTTCTTCTTTCGGAATTGAGTAATCGCTCCGAATATTTAGCTTGAAGATTTTAGCCTGAAGAGAGTTTGTGGGGCTGCACTTGATGTTAGTTCTAGTTTATACATCAATAAATTAAAAAGCTGTTTTTGTAAAACTTTGGATTAAGTTATGTTTACAAAAATAATAAAACCTGTAGCCCTGCAAGTCAATACGCACCTTAATTTCCTAAATTTCCTATAAACAAAATATAAACATCATGTTTGAAAAGGGTTTCCAACATTGGTATAGACTGATTTGAATGTTGTTGCTATGATTTAAACATTACTGTACTTTTCAAACCACATATTTAGCGTGATTTACTAAGATGCAGAGCATCATGAGCACAAGATCTCTGTAAGACCTACATTCTGTGAATCATTTAACAAACAACGTGCATTCAACAAAACAGAAGTAGATAACATGCTAACTTTAATTCTGCAAATGATTTGCAACATTTTTGTAAATTGATGAAAATATTTGTTCGCAAGCTTGTTAACATTTGTAAACTTATATTTTCATGTAGTACAAATACATGTTAAAACGGTTAGTCCTTCATGTATGGATATTTAAATGTCAAGTATTTGCCTGACCCAAAACTTTTAATTATTGAGAGACAGGGCCTGGTGTGACAGGGCAGTTTTCTTCTCCACCGGTCTGCTTCAACTCACTCATTTTATCACAGTACCATTAATTTTATGCTATCTTGCATCACTCCTAAAGAAACCTACATTAGATACTGATTTGGGCAGGGCAGTAAACTCTGCTTAGCCAGTTGAGTTTACAGAGTTTTGCCCGCTCAGTGCTCTGCTTCGAGCAAAAACTTGGCCGATCGCCATATGGTGGAGTTATTCTCTCATGCATGGTGCTGTTCACACTAATTTTATAGTGCGGACATGCTTGCATTACTAAAAATCAGTGCAAGCAGTGCAAAAGACTGGAATTCTGCTGCTCACTGAACTTTGCAGAATACTACCTGCAACTCGGTGGAGTTCCACAGAGTAAAACCCACAAGTTCCTGCCACCCCTAGTCCTAATGACCTCACCAAAGAGAGGTCCGTTACTCACCTCCCATTTATCAGCAAGCTCATTGAAAAAGAAATGTATAATCATCTCAGAGATTATATCATTGCCAACAAATTCATGCATGACTACCATTCTAGCCCATGATGCAGCACCAAGAGTACTGCCTCACACATCAGACAATGTCCTCTTGACCACTTTTGAAGCTGAACCTGCATCCCGATATTGCTGTACCTCTCGGCTGCCTTTGATATAGTCGACCATCCCACCTTATCGACCATCCCACCTCATAAACCTGAAGTCTCAAATGGTATTCAGCAGCAATGTCCTTCACTGGTTCTCTTTCTACCTTTTCAACCAACAACACTTTGTTCTCATGGGAACCCCCAGGTCCCAAATGATCTCTACTACCTGTGGGGACTTCAGTGTTCCATATCGTCTGTTATCATATTCAACTTTTGCATGATGATGCTAGATGCTCTAATCACACATAACAGCTTTCAGATTCACCAGTATGCCAGTGATACACAACTTTACTTTAATGTCTCCTCGGCCACTGACATCCATGGCAAGATTTACTAATCTTTCAAACAACACAGTGCAGCAAGGCAACTTACTGTGCTCCATTGTGTGAAAGGGACTTATCATTTCTACTAAGATATGGTGCACTTCTGCTTTCTCACAGCACTGGCACACTTCATGCAGCCTAGCAACAATGCAGGCACCCTGGCACCATGGCGCAAGGATCCATACATTACAAGGAGAATTGTTTTGTGCAAAAAGGGATACCTTCCTGTACAAAAAACACTCCCTCACGACATTTTCCCTTTTTTCATGTGTACCTCAGAATGCAGCACACATAGAAAGATGAAATAATGAGGAGAGAAAAAGATTTTTCTCATCAATATGCCATCCTCTGGTAGGCTTAGTGATTTCCTGCAATCCTAGGTTGACAAACCTTTGTAAATCTGGGATTGCATAAAACCAATGTGTGGATGCACGAGAATGCTCATACACCACTCATGGAAAGCCTCCCAGAAAGAAATGTGAAGGCAATGGCTGGAATGCACAGCAATCCGCTACGTTGTTTTACATTTCGTTATAAAGACGTGCAAGATGGTGCAAATCACCTTTTACATGGCTTTGTAAATATCTGATAGCATTAGGCATCATGGCAGTGCCACAAAAGTGGCTCAACCATGACTCAAAATATTAGTAAACCTATTCACCAATGCCTCAAACACTGCCTGCACGTCTTTTGTACTTGGATGTCCAGTGCCTACCTGTTGGAAAATGAATTATTGATAAGTACCTAAACTTAGCAATAGGATACAAACCCCCACTAGGTCTAGTCAACGTCTCAAAAATTAATCCCGGCTCAACTCTTGGTAGATTGGTCATGAGCAGTTAGGCTTAACTTATACAGGTAAAGCATTTAATGTCACCAAACAGCAAATGAGTAAAACACAAAACACAATAAAAATACAAACCAATTCATAAAAAATGATTTTATTTTTATCTTTAAAATTGCACCAAAACAACAAAAATCCAATAAAGGGAACCATAAATGTGAATTTTTAAAGATTTAGGGGCAGATTTAAGAGACCCTAGCGACACCACAGCGCCGCCATAGTGTCATGCATGCATGCATTACAGCACTTTGTAAACCTTTGCGCCACATTATGCCTGCTCCAGGCATAATGTGTGCAAGGAAGGCGTTCCCCGGTTAGCGGGGCCAAAAAAATAGCACGAGGAAATCTAAGAGATTTCCTTATGCCATTTTTTTCAGCACTTTTAATGTCTGCTCAGAGCAGGCGCTAAAAAAAGGGAGCTTCCAATATTGATAATGGGCCACTATGTACTCTGCAGAAGTAGTGCCAAAATGTTAGCACTACTCCTGCAACGTACATCAACAGCGTCAAAGAAAATGACGCTAAAGCCCCTACCCTGCGCCACGGTGCACGTATTTTAAATACTGCGCACACATGGTAGCAGTAGGGGTCTGGTAAGGGATGCAAGGAAAGCGGTGCTGCACTCAGTGCAGCACCACTTTTCTTAAATCTGCCCCCTAAATGTTTTTTAGCACCCAGAAATCAAAAGCTCCACTCTGAATATCTGGTTTCACTTGATCTGGGCAAAGTCAAAAGTTGAGGCTGACTGCAATGGAGCCCTGCTTGGCTACACTGACTTGGAGGCCTCAATTAAAGTTTTATCTTCACACTAAATCATTTTCTTGAAGATTTTTCCTTGACCGGGACAAAGTCATAAGTTGAAGCCAACCTCACTGGAGCCCTCTTTGGCTACGCTGTGCAGGAGGCCTCCATCAAGTTCTGTATGTTCAGACTTAGAAACTTTTTCGGAACAAATTCTTCATCCAGGATCAAGTATAAAGTTGAAGCCTACATCACTGGAACCCAACTCGGAAACACTGCGTGGGAGGCTTTGGTCAAAAGTTTACCTTCTGCCTTAGAAACCTTTCTGGAGCTTTTCTTCCCCGACATTGGACAACCCTCCTCAGAAAGCGGATTTCGATGTGACATCATCGGATTGCCTTTCCATAAGCCCCTGGTCAAATCCTGGAAGTCTGGGCCTCAGGAGCTTTTCAGCAAGATGAACCTGACAGTCAGGCCGGGTCGCGGTCGACGTTGGCCAGCTTGACTTATAACATCAGGTTGGCCCACTCATGGAGCTTTTTTACAAAGTTGCACCAAACTTCTCCAAACTTCTGGATCTCCTTCCAGAAGTACTTTTAAGTCCTTCAGGTATCCTCAACTCACCCCAAGGTTTGAGAAGCTCTGAGTTGCTCCTCGGGGGTTAGGACTTCAACTCTCATAATGCACCTGGTCCAAATCCTTAAATGACCACTGGTCAACTGTGCTACTTTTGCAGGGCTTGTAGCAGGGCAATCCGGTCAGTTCCTTTCTACCTGGAGCTTACAGTAAGTCCCTTCTCAATGTTGTAGAACTAAGGCAAAGTCCTTTTCTTTGTTAAGCCCAAAATGTGCAGCTGGTGCAGTCCTTCTGAGTGTAGTGTCGGGTACAAGCTAGGTGTTCAGAAGTGCAGTCCTTCTTCTTGGCTTTTTCCAGTAGGGATATGAAGTGTGGGGACAGCTCTTCCATATTTATCATTGCTTCTGGGGTGGCAAGCGGGGGTCCAATCATGTGCAGGCCACCACCCTCTCAAGTGACCACTTCCTGGGAAGTGTGGCACAAATCAATCCCAGGGGGCAACATTCCTCCAAAATCCAAGATGTCAAAAATTCAATCTTAACGTTTAGATCTGGCTGAGTCCACCCAATGGTGTGGTCAAGTTTCCCATAGCACACACCTTTCCAGCCCTCTCCTAATCAGGGGGCACCTGGTTGTTTGGGGCTGCAGGATATGGGCGAGGTCGAGTTGCTGACCCCATTGTCCTTCCTTCCTTTCTTTGAAGTCCAGTTTGGCTGCTCTCTCCCCATCTCGTTCTACCATCTGATGAGGCAGATTTCCTCCCAACAGATGCTTCCTTTGTTTCAACCCAGGCCACCTCACACCTCATCAAGGAAGCCTGGCTCAGGCTGCCAGAGGCTGACCAATCAGGGAAGGGCACTAGACGGAAGAAGTTGGTAACATTTAGCTAGGGCAGGGCGGAGTGTGCAGAGCTAAGCTACGTAGAACTCAGCAAAGTGACAAAAAACTCCCCAATGGTATGCAGAGTTCATCGTTGTGTTCATTCGCATTGCATTTGACATCACATGCAACACAAAGAACGTACTTGCGTTCAAATTCACGCACAAATGGTGTCACACAGTTCGCAAGTGAGCGGCCATCTTGTTTTTCACTCATACTTCATCTACTCCTATTTTTATTTATTTGTTGTATTAGTGTTTATTTTGATATCTCATAACTTTTAATTTAAAAAAATGTTTTGTGTTTTTTCTGTGTGTTTTTTGGTTATTTTTCCCTTATTTCCTTCCTTTTCCCCATGTTTCTTTTCTCCTACCCTACCTCCCCAGCACGATGGCAGATCAGCGGGGCAACAGTAGCCAATCTGCCTTGTGAGCGATACAGCCATTAAGGGGTGCAGCCTCGTCCAATCTTCAGTGAGGAGGATTTGGCAGCACTTGTTTTTATGTGCAGCACACCTCCCCTCTATGCTGGCAGCAAACAGTAGGCCTGGGAGCAGATACCCTCTGTGGGAGCATCAGCAGCACTGGGCTAGGGTGTGCTGGTTGCCACCCAGGCCCAGTGCACCACCCAGCAGCTGATGCACCCCTTGGCACATATTATCGACCGCAAGCAGGACCTGCTCGACTTGCTAGGCATGGAGAGTCCGGGGCTTGGTGAATATTATATTTTTATTGTGTTGGTGTTCTACAATGTTAACTTTTTTCCAAATAGCATGCAGCTTCCACTCAGAGGTAAGTTACATTTCGTTGACATTAAGATTATTATTAATATGTGATCCGGTTAGAGCTAGGCATGTGCTCGGTGTGTCACGCCGCGGCCGCCGCTGCTCCTACGGCGGCCGCGGGCTCGGGTCGCCGCAGCGCGGCATTCTTTTCATGCCGCGGCCTGTGTGCGAGCCGCGGGAGAGGCTGCGGCTTGCGCGCAAGCCGCAGGAAGATTAAGAAGCCTGATCAGGGGTCGCGGCACTCGCCGCGCCCCCTTCTTTAAGTTCTTCCACAAAGGCAGACGTCGCAGGGCTTGAGACCCCGAGTGGGTTTCAGGCCTGACCGCGCATAGCGCATTTAGTGCGCTTTACATTTCAGTCTAATGAATTAAACATCTGCTCACCACTTACCAATGTCTATAGGCAAAAGCCGAACTTGCACATGGTGGTGTTTTTATGCCTGCCTTTTCCCTTTCCCAGCATGCTGCCCACTTCCTCTCTTCCCAGCATGCATTGTTTCTCTTTGTTTGGACGCATGTACCTTATTCACTATTATACTCTTTTCCCCAATCCAAGATGGTGGTGTTTCTACTTCCTGTTTCCTACTTCCTGTCTAGAGGTATATAAGGGGAATTCAGCTGCTTGTTCATTGCGTTGCAACACTCCTTTGGTGGTAGTCACGCTCTGGCTGGTCTCTTCCTGTGAATCCAGTATTTCCTGACCTGTCTTCGTTTCCAGTCTTCCTGTACCCCGGATCTTCAGCTCTAACGCCTTGGTGTCCTCCTTCTGTTTCAGGGAGTTCCTGTTGGAGGTTTTTTACCCTATTGGGGTTTTTCCTCTGGGACTCCTTCTGGAGGGCACGGACTTTAGTGGCTTGCTATTGTCAAACAGCACCGTGGCTCCTGGAAGGGGTCGCCCCTACCTCGGCCTGAGCAGAACCTGCCGGAACCGGGGTCGTTCCCCAACCCTCCTCAACTTCGACGGTAAGCCCATTGAAAACTGTGACAGATTGCAACGCCCAAAAATCCAGTTGCAGTCCGGAACTATGGATAATTCAGTGGCAAATACGGAACCCACGAGCCAGACCCTGCTCATGACGATACAACAACAGGCTCAAGAACTCCAACAGCTACGTACTGAAAATACCGTCTATCGACAAGCCTTTGCATCCAGGACCACAGATGTACCCTCAGTAGCTGCCACTACACCTCGTTTCTCCGGGGAACCCAACAAATTAAAAGAATTCCTGGATGCCTTGACGGTTTATTTTGCCTTTCGCCCCTCGCAATTTGTACAAGACAAGACCAAGGTGGGGTATTTGATTAGCACCTTATCGGGGCCAGCATTGGCTTGGGCCACTCCTTTAGTGGCAAGAAATGATCATTGCCTATCTAATTATTCCACCTTTATCACTACTTTTAAACAGATGTTTGAGCGCCCTGGACTCGAGGCTGCAGCAGAAGAAGCTCTTTGCGAAATCCAACAAGGGAATCAAGATGTATTACAATACATCACCCGCTTCAGACAATTAGCAGCAGAAACATCCTGGGTGGAACGTACCTTGGTGACACTGTTCCGCAGAGGTCTCAGAGAGGACATTAAGGACAAACTGGTGCACTCTGCTAGAATAGAGAACCTTAAAGGATTGATGGATCAGACTCTGACGATAGAATATCGGTTGAACGAACGAAGAATGGAGAAAAAGAAGAGTCGTTTGCCATCTCACTCAGTGACGTCTCGCACCTTCTCTCATCGTACCGAGAAAGTCCGTCCTGAACCTAAGGGGACTACCGAGGAAGAGCCAATGCAAATTGACACCGCTCGAGGACCTTTATCAGCTAGTGAAAGAGAACATAGACGAAGGAAGGGGCTTTGTCTATATTGTGGTGCAGCTGGTCACCTAATTCGCACCTGCCCCATTCGTCCAACCAAGCCTTTGGGAAACGCCAACTCCCGTCCTCAGTGAGAAGGGTGAGGACGGGATATCGTGAAATACCTTCCATTTGTTCTTCCAGGGAGGAAGGAACTGCTCTTTTTCTTTTACCAGTTATCCTTCATCTAACTGATGGCCGGGAAGAAAGAACTTTGGCCTTATTGGACTGCGGAGCCAGTGGCATCTATTTAGATGAAGCCTGGGCCAAAGAACGACAGATAGCACAAATACCTAAGGAAGTACCAGAACAGGTACACACGGTGGATGGATCACTCTTGGCCTCAGGACCTGTACAATATACCACCCCTACCTTCTGTCTACAGTTTGGGAAACACCAAGAAAATCTTTCGTTTGATTTAATTTCATCACCACACCACGTCATGATCCTGGGAATTCCATGGCTCACACGGCACAACCCTTACATCAACTGGGAAACAAGAACTATTTCTTTATCCTCTCACTTTTGCCAACACCACTGCTATCTCGCAGGGGATTATTGGTCCCCAAAAGGTCTCTTAGCAGCACCCCCTAAGGTGGGATGCTCTATTAACGTCCTACAGGGAGTTCCCAGGCATTATCAGGAATATGCCGATGTATTCCAGAAGCCAGAAAAACCTGAACTGCCACCCCATAGAGAATACGATTGCACCATTCCTTTAGAACCAGATACAGTGGTTCCTTTCGGGCGAATGTACTCTCTCACAGAACCTGAGAAGCAGATTCTTAAAGAATACCTTGATGAGAACCTACAAAGCGGGTTGATTACTCCCTCTTCTTCACCTGCAGGGGCTCCTCTCTTCTTTGTGCCTAAGAAGACTAAAGATTTGCATCCCTGTATTGATTTCAGAGGATTAAACAAGATCACTATTAAAGATCGGTACCCGTTACCCCTCATTAAAGACATCCTAGAAGCAGTCAGAGGGGCAAAGAGATTCACCAAGCTGGATCTCAGAGGAGCCTACCATCTTCTAAGAATTATAAAGGGTGATGAGTGGAAGACCGCTTTTAGAACACCCTTTGGTCACTACGAATATCGAGTAATGCCATTCGGACTCACCATTGCCCCTTCCATTTTTCAAAGGTTCATGGATTCTATCTTTTCCGATCTTTTGCAACAAACAGTGGTGATGTATCTCGACGACATTTTAATCTTTTCTGTTCATCCAGAGGAACACTCTAAGCATGTTCGCCAAGTTTTAGAGAGACTCCGACAACACCATTTATTCTGCAAACCTGAAAAGTGCGAGTTTGATCAGACGGAAGTAAAATACTTGGGATATTGCATTAACCAAACTGGAGTCGCCATGGATTCAGACAAGGTGCAAGCTATATTGAATTGGCCATCTCCTTCTTCCATCAAGGAGACTCAGGTGGTCATTCTGACCGCGGGGGCAGCGGTCGCCGCCCGCCATGCGGTTACCGCCGAATGACCGCACCGCGGTCAAAAGACCGCGGCGGTCATTCCAACATTCCCGCTGGGCCTGCGGGCGACCGCCAAAAGGCCGTCCGCCAGCCCAGCGGGAAAGCCCCTGCAACGAGGAAGCCGGCTCGGAATGGAGCCGGCGGAGTTGCAGGGGTGCGACGGGTGCAGTGGCACCTGTCGCGATTTTCACTGTCTGCAAAGCAGACAGTGAAAATCTTTGTGGGGCCCTATTAGGGGGCCCCTGCACTGCCCATGCCAGTGGCATGGGCAGTGCAGGGGCCCCCAGGGGCCCCACGGCACCCGTTCCCGCCATCCTGGTCCTGGCGGTGGACACCGCCAGAAACAGGCTGGCGGTAAGGTGGTCGGAATCCCCATGGCGGTGCTGCAAGCAGCGCCGCCATGGCGGATTCCCTGGGCCAGGGGAAAACCGGCGGGAAACCGCCGGTTCCCCTTTTCTGACCGCGGCTTTACCGCCGCGGTCAGAATAGCCCAGGAAGCACCGCCAGCCTGTTGGCGGTGCTTCCGCCGCCCTCCGCCATGGCGGTCATGGACCGCCAGGGTCAGAATGACCCCCTCAGTGTTCTTTGGGATTAGCCAACTTCTATCGACAATTCATAGCAGACTTTGCCCAGAGAACCAGCTACATTACTCAAACCCTTAAAAAAGATAATTGGGGTAGTACAGACTTTTTTAGACCAAGTCAAGTCCGAATATGCCCGTCTAGAAGAGATAGAGCTGAATAAGTTGCGTCCGCAACTGCATATAGATCAAGGCTATTATTATCATGATAAGACCCTGTTCTTACCCACTAAAATAGTACGGACTGAAGCCTTACGTATGTGCCATGATTCCCGCATCGCAGGTCATCGAGGAATGAAAGCTACCCAAGAACTTCTGCTTCGCTCCTTCTGGTGGCCAACTCTCAAGACAGATACTGAGGAATATGTATCATCTTGTCCTATATGTGCTCAAGCCAAGACACCCCGTACCAAACCAGTAGGATTACTTCGCCCACTACCAGTTCCCCCAGGTCCATGGCACACTATCTCCACAGACTTTATGTGCGCATTACCCTCTTCAATGGGAAATCACATAATAATGGTAACCGTGGACTCCTTCACCAAGATGGCTCACTTCACGGCCTTAAGAAAGTTACCAACGGCAAAAGAATTGGGTCAAATCTTTACACAAGAAATCTTTCGGCTTCATGGATTACCTCAGGTCATTATATCAGATAGTGGTCCTCAATATATCTCCCGATTCTGGAATCAATTCTGTAAAACATTGGGAATCAAAGTGGCCTTATAATCTGGGTTCCATCCTCAAACCAACAGACAGACGGAATGACTCAATCAAGGTCTCGAACAATATTTACGTAGCTTCTGCAATGCTACGCAGAGTAATTGGGCTACCTATTTACCGCTTGCTGAATTCTCCTATAACAACTCCATACACAGCGCCTCGAAGGTCTCTCCCTTCTATGGCTCCTACGGTTTCCATCCCAAGGCCTTTCCAACTCCCCTGAGAGATAATTCCAATCTACCTGCCGTTTCCTCCTATGTTCGACAGCTACGGGGTGTCCAACGTGTTATCCATTCCAACCTTGTGGCCACTAAGTCCCGCATGAAAAGGACAGCAGATAGGAGACGCCTATACCTTACCTTCCTGATCCTTTTCACAGACAGTTTTCCTGTCCCCCTCCTCTGTTGGTTGATAATGTGCCCGAGTACGAGGTCCAGGAAATCTGTGACTCTCGGTTTTTCCATGGGCGCCTCCAATATCTTATTCATTGGAAAGGTTACCTTATGAGTGAGTGTTCTTGGGAAGATGCCCCTTCAGTTGATGCCCCTCTTTTGGTCCGTCGCTTTTTTCGACTCTTCCCTCACAAACCTGGGGCCTCGGGGGGGACATACTGTCACGCCGTGGCCGCCGCTGCTCCTACGGCGGCCGCGGGCTCGGGTCGCCGCAGCGCGGCATTCTTTTCATGCCGCGGCCTGTGTGCGAGCCACGGGAGAGGCTGCGGCTTGCGCGCAAGCCGCGGGAAGATTAAGAAGCCTGGTCAGGGGTCGCGGCACTCGCCGCGCCCCCTTCTTTAAGTTCTTCCGCAAAGGCAGACGCGGCAGGGCTTGAGACCCCGAGTGGGTTTCAGGCCTGACCGCGCATAGTGCATTTAATGCGCTTTACATTTCAGTCGAATGATTTAAACATCTGCTCACCACTTACCAATGTCTATAGGCAAAAGCCGAATACTTGCACATGGTGGTGTTTTATGCCTGCCTTTTCCCTTTCCCAGCATGCTGCCCACTTCCTCTCGTCCCAGCATGCATTGTTTCTCTTTGTTTGGACGCATGTACCTTATTCACTATTATACTCTTTTCCCCAGTCCAAGATGGTGGTGTTTCTACTTCCTGTTTCCTACTTCCTGTCTAGAGGTATATAAGGGGAATTCAGCTGCTTGTTCATTGCGTTGCAACACTCCTTTGGTGGTAGTCACGCTCTGGCTGGTCTCTTCCTGTGAATCCAGTATTTCCTGACCTGTCTTCGTTTCCAGTCTTCCTGTACCCCGTATCTTCAGCTCTAACGCCTTGGTGTCCTCCTTCTGTTTCAGGGAGTTCCTGTTGGAGGTTTTTTACCCTATTGGGGTTTTTCCTCTGGGACTCCTTCTGGAGGGCACGGACTGTAGTGGCTTGCTATTGTCAAACAGCACCGTGGCTACTTGAAGGGGTCGCCCCTACCTCGGCCAGAGCAGAACCTGCCGGAACCGGGGTCGTTCCCCAACCCTCCTCAACTTCGATGGTAAAGCCCATTGAAAACCGTGACACAGTGATACGTCATTGATTTTTATACTTCTAGGCATGCACTTACTTTGGCTGATTATTTAAGCAGCCATTGCAATGGAGACTCCTCTGTCCTCTTCCAAACTTAATAGTGAATCAGTGATATCAGTGAGTTAGCGTTCTCTGTGACTTTATGTAACAGGTGCAGCCCCAAGCCCTTTCACAGAGATGCAAGTATGCAAGCACTGCCAAAAAGGGAGACTGAGTTGGTCCACCAAGGGGCTTGAGAAATGAGAATAGAATGAAGGATCATTCATTGTGATACATTAATTCTAAATATAGATTTTCTATTTTTCTTCAGGACATTTGGAATAGGGATTTTAGGAGTATAGCCAACTCAACGATAGTTGATCACACTAATAGAACACCATAGACGATCTTATTTAAGTACAATGCTATCGTATCTATCTGCTATATAGTAATTTTGTGGAAGTTAACAGTACTGCTAGTGTATTTTTTTATCTTATTTCTAATCTTATGTTAACATGAAAGGGCAAGAAGAAGGTCCCTGCACCAGCGAGTCCGGCAGAAGCTGGGGAGAGGCTGACCATCAGCACCGATACAGATGGCTCTGCTCATCCAAGAAAGTTCTATTATTTAATATTATTATTAACATGTCCCTAACATTTACCTCTCCCCACTTTTATACTACTTTTAATTTTTCATTCTTTACTTTTTTATAGTGTCTCCATTTTTTCCAACTCCCCTATCCAAGTTTTGTTTAGTTCCTGTTATCTCTGCATTATCTTTTTTTCTGTCTTTCATTGACCATTTTGTATTCCACTCCTTCGTTGCTCTTCAATGATCCAGAGTCATTGTCAATCATAGGCTATAGCTCTGCCGTTCTATTACGCAAAGCTTTAGGTTGGCTTGTCTGCCCCTCTATTACGCAAAGCTTTTGGTTGGCTTGGCTACATCACTTTTCTAACAATACAGAAGATACTCTAGTGCTAACCGAACTGTAATGATTGAGGTTGCATTTTTTTTATTTTTAAAATTAATAATGGGATCTGACATCTAAAAACAGAATACTTTTTTTTTATAGCCACACCAACCACTAGTGGAGGAGCCAGCTCAAGCTCAACCTCTGCGGGAGCAGATAGAGCAGAGGGAGACATGGTGGCAGGGATGGGAGCTGGTAAGTCACACTGCTTGCTTATTGACAATTACCCTTACTCACTAACTACAAGGGCGTTGTTGTGATTGGATTTATAAACCCCCTGCATTACAGCTGTAGCAGTGGTTGGGTTACTTATGGCCTCTTCTATCTGCAACTCCGCAAAAACACACATGATGTATGCTAAAAATGATGGCTGAATGGAAATGGGAAAGAGCAGAAGGTTAAAAGAAAGGATGGGTAAAGAGAGTAAACGGAAAGGATGAGTGGGAAGATGAGAAAGGATGTATTGGTGAGTATTGGCATTGGGTAAATGGATGGATGGGTGGAAGGATAATTGAAAGAAAGGGTGGATATTGTGCATACTGAATGGATGAATAAAGGATTGTGACTTTGGGTGAAAGTCTGGATGAGAGAATGTAAAGCTTAAATCATGGTGGCAATGGGTGTATAAAGGGGAAGAATGAAAGGACAATGGAATAATTGCTTGGCTGAATAAAGAAGGGTGCTCTTTTTTTGTAGATAGATCTTTGATGCCCCACTATTCTTCTATAGCAAAAGCTTTACCTACCTGCCTAATCCATCTGCCTTACTCTGCAGTAGAGTAAGTCAAGTTTCTTTATTTTCCTTACTGCCCCATGAATCAATTTGTTGGTAAGATAATGGGTGAGGACGGTGGCGAGTGTGAGGTCGGCAGACCAGAGATGGCGGATGTGAGTGTGGCAGTGTTTTGTCTCTTACTCTTCCACTCCCCCTTTCCTTTTGGGACACCAGCTGCGGTTTCTGTGTCCACCAGGAATTGCTGAGAGGTTCCAGGAGGTCGGGATTATACCATCACCCCTTCAGACATCCTGCTTTTCAGGTGAGTGGCCACACCTCAACACCAGCAAGGCAGGCCTGCCTTTAAAATGACCCTGGGCATCTCAACAGTGCACCTATGAGTGCACTACCTATGCTGGGGTCCCTAAACCTACATGCCCTACCACATACTAGGGTCTTATAGGTAGGTTGACATAGCCAATTATAATTAGCTTAACTTGCATACTTATTTTATACAGAGCACAGGCCCTGGGACTAGTTACCAGTACCCATGGCACCGTCAGAGTCAGGAAAACACCGGCATAAAGTGAAAAATGGGGGCAGAAAGTTAGTGGGCCTCTGCAATCAGCCCTGTTTTCTCACACAGAGTACCACCGTCTGGTGATCCTGGAGGAGGAAGAGGCCGGAACAGCTGCCTCAGACCCAGGAACCAACAGAACAGCATGTCAGCCCCCAGGCTCTTGGCCAGTACATTGCCGATGCTGCTGCCAGCAGTCATGGCCCCGGACTGCACCTTCTGCTGCACCCTCAAGCTCCACCATGGCATTTCACCAACATATCCTACAACGGATGGACCGGACAGAGAGCTGGCATGCCAGGATAGAGCAGAGCATCAACCAGCTCCGGATCCACATAGACAGTTTCCCTTTTAGGCCCTTTTCAATTTTGTTTTTATTTTGGTGGGGGTGACTTCTTGGGGTGGAGAGGATGGGGAGGGATTTGGGCTGGACTTCAAGTTTGGACTTTCCATTTTTGTTGGACTTTTGAAGGACGGGGTTATATTTGTTCGGGGAGAGGGGTTGGACTGTTGTAGGTCGAAAGGGAGGTTTTTATATTTGTAAATAATAAAAGGAATTATTTTTACTTTATTTGTGCCTCAAATCTTTATCTTGGTGTTTTAGGCTTTTAATTTGCACTGCTGTTTTTTAGTGTAGCCTGTTATTTTTAAGATGCTTAAAAAAGTGGATGTAATTTACTTAGACCCTTGCTCGATTGCCCTCTGCAGCTGGTACTGAACACTAGGGGATGATTGCCCTTGTCTATTTTGCCTACAAAAACCCAGTACACAAAGACTACATCTTCTTCAATACTAACCAAACAAGTTCAATTCAATCCATAGTTCTTCTCCTGCCTGGGAAGATGAAGAAGAGGAGTCTTCTTCTTGTTGTAGGGTTTTCCCAATATAGCATCTTATGGGGATGGTAGGAGGGTAGTAGTCATAGCAGGCTATCACACTAACAGGGAAGACCGAACTGGACAGAAAGTGCCACTACCACCTATGCAAACTCCAACTACAGGATTAATCAAAGGGCTAAGGGTTAGTGGGCCATCATCATATACCATAACTGTAGGAAGACTGAGCCCAGACTGCCACAATTACATTATTGACACACAGCAAAGAAGACCTGATATGATAATAAAATATAGGAATATGAATTTCTTCTGAACAATGGTGGAGAGCTATAGTAGAAAACAAAAGTGGGCTCAGACGCAAGAGTGTCTGGACCAGGATAAGCATTTATGTCTTGTTATGTCTTCTAGTTTTGAAATATGGAAGATTAAATGTAACCCACCCAGTTCTAAATATTGTGATTGTTAAAAGGACAATGATACTGTATTGCCAAATTGGGTACTGCATCTCCATTCTTCTCAGAATTTCAGTCACTCTGGTGCCTGTCTGAACCTCTTTGTGGTCTTGAGCTTTCCAAGTTTTGTTTGTACAGGAGAGGACTAGGAGAAGGCTTGAAAAAACAGTAGTTGTATTATAGAGTAGATGAAAAGGACAAAAGAAGGTAAGGCAAGTTAGGACTCAGGAGTGTACCAAGAAGACTCAGAGGTAGAGCAAGAACATATGAGAAGTTTCACTTTTGAGCTAGCAATGCAGCAACCACATAATCAGCAGCATTTCCAAATCAATTCACCTCTCCACAGGTCACAGAGCTTAGTGAGTACTAGGCCTCAGAGTCTTTGCCATCATCATGGGTTCTCTTTGAATTTGAAAACATTCTCCTTTTTAGCTTTTGAGGTAGTCCCGCCCTGAATGCTTCCATCTTCCTCCTCCAGATTCAGAGTAACTCCGTCCCAGTCCGAAACCAAGCAAGGTAGATTTGTGAAGTGCACTACTGTTGAAGAACAAATCAAGAAACAGAACTGGAGTATTTTTTTGTGAGATTTGTGTTTCGTTACTGAAGTGGTTGATTTGTTATGAGGAATCAGAAAAAAGAGTAGGTCCAGCAAGTAAATTTCACTACTTTTGAAAGGCCAATTACTTTCTGGAAAAAAATTATCACCCATCAGCCCCCAAACATTGCAAATCATCGGAAACAAGTTTACAATTTTGTTGAACTCGCTCCCTTATTGTGAGCCACCACATACATCAGTCATCATTTCCAAATAAATTCATAATCACAATTAATCAGTGTATCACCACTCATTGGTGCAATAGTTAGTTACCTCTTCCTTAACAAGCACAGTGGTTGAAAAAAACACATCTTCTTTGATGGTGTTCACACATTGAAATTAGATATTTGCACTGGCATTCCTTTAATCAAGCATCTTCTAGGGCAGCCCTGCTAGTTGATGTAAAAATAGGATAGGCAATGGCATGTGAATGAGTCAGGCAGCATCTCTAATGTCCTGAAGGATATGTGGGGGCTTTTCACTGTGCATGGGTCCAATCTGGGCTTGTATGTGACTATAAAATCAATGGTGGGGCAGCATAAATAAAACACAAACATAATGATGCACTAACATTTTGCAAACTCAGATAGAGAAAAAGAAGCTGAAAGAGAAATAATGAAAAGGTTCTCTGGTGGCACTGGCATACTAATTCCGGGAAGTAGAGTTTGTCCTTAAACTCTAGTGGTTCACCCAGAGGTTTGTCAGCTAACACGCTTAGTTTGGACCAATAATCCTCTTTTCCTTTTCCTGTGGTGTTTCAGGAATGGTGAAATCAGGTGGTATGAAATGCTGGTTCATTTTGATCATGGTCAATCTTGCCATGTTTTGAAGAGAGAAACTGGTCTATCTCACTGTAGCAACTGTACCAGCTGCACTGAGCACACCTGCAGCAGACACACTGGCTACAGGACAAGCCAGAAACTTTATTGCCAGCCTCCTGATATCTGGACTTTGGTGCATCCTCCCATACCAATACAACAATGAGTTTTGATCTACATACACCTCTTTTGGGTCATCCAGACACTCCTGGAACATCCTCTGAATGGGCATTGGTGCTGACACCTGCTCAATTGATTTTTCCTTTGCCTATACACTGGACATAAAACCAAAGACTTGAAACCAAGCCAATGCAGAGGTTGCGTCTGATTCTGCTGTTGCTGTTGTCACTAGTTTTCTTGTTGATTGGGTTGGCGGATGTGAGACAAGACTGTCCTTTCTGAAAGTTGAAGGTGGCACCGCAGAACTGCAGAGTGGGAATGTAAGTTCCATCTGTTCTTCTTACAGTTCTCCTGCTTGCTCAGCAATCCACCTCTTGTATTCTGAAACATCCCCTTCAGAACAACAAATGATATTGGGAAGAGTGTTTTTGTAGCGTGGATCAAGTAGGCTGGAACATATGTACTCTTTGGACAAGATGATATAATTTTGCAGCCTTGCATTACAAGTCAAGAGATAGCTTAGGCTAGTAATCAAGGCATGCGCTTCTGTTTTTTTGTTCAAACCCTCAAATGAGAACCTTTCAAACACCTGTAGTTGCGCTTGTAGCAGATGCAATAACAGGATAGCTTGGCCCATTGTACTGTCCTCCTTGCTAACTTCCTATGGGAAAACCTCAAAAGGGAGCAGCATCTGTATAAAGCATTTGACTAGGCTGTATTTGTCTGCATCCATGGTCATAGCTCTCCCAACTGCACCAGCTCCTCTTTCAATGACATAGTCACTTATATGTTTTGTACTGCTCAAAAAGATGTTGCAACATATAATAGGCTGAGTTCCAACATGTTGGCACCTCCTGTATCAGAGCTTTAACTTGTAATCTGTTATGATGCTGAATAATCTACAACTGTTTCTGAGCTCTAAATGTATGGATGAAAAAAGTGCAAATGCATCTGCAGGTGGTCAGTATGTTGCTGACTATGTCTTCTTTTTAAGAAAGTCTTGCACAACCACGTTGATGCAGTGCACCAAACACAGGATCCTGAAATAGCCACAATCTGCCATTGACTTGACTATTTCACTGCCATTGTCCGTGGCAACAAATCCAACTTGAAGACCTCTGTGTTGCAGCCATTCAGACACCTTGCTATTAAATTCCTCCAAGATGTTTGCAGCGGTGTGTGCCTTCTTCATGGTGAAAATGGCTAGTTTTGCATGCCACCGAACCCTCTTAAAAATGTCTACAGGACCAAGACCTGTAGATAGCTTTTGTTTTACACCAGGAAAAGAGATCCAGTGTGTAGTAATGCACATGTAATCAGTCACCTGGCAACTAGTCCACATGTCTGTCATCAGGTGGATAGTGTGGACAACACTTTGCTGCAAAGCTTGTCCAACCAATTGCAGCAAATCGTGATGCAGAGCTGGAACAGAAAATCTTGCAAAATAGATCTAACTTGGAACCTTCCATTTCAAGCAGAGAGCTACCACAAACTCGAAGAATTCCACTCATTCCACAAAAGAAGAAGGGAGAAGGTCCAGCACTAACATTTTTGTCAGCTTGCCATTGTACAAACATGCTGTTGGGTGGTTGTGGTTGTATCGCCCTTCCTGCCTAAACATGCCTGTAATTGTAGACTGGATTTTCTTTTGTCAGGCCACTGACACATGCGGCTTTTCAGATGTTGGTAGTGTTAGACTCAATGTGTGTCCTGGTGGTGTAGTCACCGTATGCTGTGGTGTTTCCATCTGACTTTGGGTCTTCCTGTGCCATTGTGAGGTCACTGAGGTGGGTGATTCTAGTGCACTGCTGGGAACAAGGCTGCTTTGGATGAGAATTATTTCACCCTCTTCTTCCTCACCTTCTACATTTGTCCATCGTTTTTTAAAGGTGCTTCTCCCATGGGATCGCATGATGTTTTCATATGGGTCGTCTGGCCTCCAGAATCATAGCATGAACCAGGCTAATCTTGATGAACACTTGTGTGGCACATGGACCTTATGGCAATGTTCTCCTCCTGCTTGCTAATCATAAAAAAGTCCCAAACTGGGGAGGACTACTTTATTGTTGGGCCACTGCCAATGCCCAAAGAAGAACTGGATGTTGTGGTCATGCGTGTGTCGATTGTCTCTTTGCAGTGCACATTTGTACTGAGGTAGTGGTTGGTGCAGGTCTCTGCTGGGAGCTGGCGGTGCTATCTGTGCCACATTCTTTGGAGCAGGTTGGATAGTAATGTCCAACTCCTCTGTGCCTGATTTTACAATGACTGTGTCATCATCATCATCCCCTTCCATGATTCTAAGGCTTTCTGAAACTTTTATTTTCCCTTGGCTCTCCTGGTGTCTCCACATCCCCAATCATTGTCATCAGAAGTGGTGCTTGGATAAGATGGTGGAGTAGTATCCTTCCTTTGTGTTGCTGGAGATCTGGGAGCCCTTGATTCTAAAAGAAGAGGTTCTTGCTCAACAGGAAGCTCGATCTCCTGTTCTGCTCCAACTTTGGGAAGATCTGGTGATGGCCACTGTACACTTTGCTCTGTTTCCTGAACCGATTGGGTACTACTTTGTGAAAGGGACAAATCTAAATGAACATCACTGCTCGTTCGGGTTGCCATGATTGCAGTGGCTGCCTCACTGTCAGACATCATCTTTGGCTTGGGTTGGAGTGGTGCTGAGGTCGGTGTGTCAGCAGGCACATGTCTCCTAAAAAGGGTTGCAGTTGGCATGCCACTAGCAGAAAGGTGCTTCTTCTCACTGGCCACTTTCTTGGGAGCAACTTTCTTTGGAGCTATCTTAACTAGCTGTAGGTTGGCAGTGGCACTAAGATGCACAAGTGAAAGAGTTTGGTTCATGTGGGCCGAAATAACCGTAGGGGCTTCTCTTTGGCAGTTCTGAGGGTGATGTGAGTTCTCTTCGCTTGTACACCTAAGAACAATCAAACAAGAAAGCCATGTGGTTTGTGAAATGTGGCATGCGTTACAGCAGCAGGTTGAAAATAGTTCAGAGAAATGTAACCTTAGTGTGGTTGGTTACTTATGTAATATACTTAGTATTTATTGTAAAGGCAAAATACACCAACATGCCTAAAAAATATCAGACAGCACAATGGGCAGATCTAGCTCTGTGCTTTATTTACATCTGTTTTAGGAGACACCTGGGGTAGTCAGAGAGATGTGCAGAGGTGTACGGGTAAATCGAATAATCTTTTAAATAAAATAACCTGTGGCCGGAAAATGGTCCAAGGAAAATGCTTTGGTGGATGTATGGATGAATGAATCAGATGGATGGATCAATTAAAAAAGAGAATCAAATTAAAAATAAAATAAACATAAAAAATACAAAAAAGTTAAAAAATAAAAATTAAAAATAAAAAGTTAAAATAAAAAGTTACAAATATAAACAAATAAACAAATGCATATAAAAATAATAATAAAAAAATAAGAAAGTAAATATATTAGAAACTAAAATATAAAAATTAAAGTAAAAAAGTAAATTAAAAAATGAAATAAATGGCATGTTACAGTACAATGCATTAATCATCCGCAACCGAGCTACGTCTCCTGTCACTCCTTGACTTTATACTTGTCTTTGACCCTCTACATTGTTATGCTACCTTTAGGCTAGGGTCCAACTTTAGAAATACCAATATTCATAAATGTATAAATACATGAGTAGTATTTCTGTGACTTGGGTGTTAAACACTTTCAGCTCAAAATGCAGTATTTTTTATCAGCAAATGGTACTTTTGTTAAAAGAAAAGGTCTAAAAAACGGAGTGGGAATTAAGCAAAGAAACAGTCTACGATTAGAAAAAACACCCTTTTCATTGCCATGTAAAAATAACTGAGTGCTATGAAAATTAAGCTTTAAACCGTCTTTGATTATTTATTCCCAGGTTGCACTTATTATTTTCATTAAATGTTCAGTTATTTAAATCAACATGATGACCTTGTACGAAAACAAGCTCTGTGAAAAGGGAATCGAGTTTCTTTTTTAATTATCTTTTCTGATTGCATTATAAACTTCGCGGAACTGAAGGCCTCCCGCGGCACTTAGACCAAGGGAGGCTTTCAGCGCTGCCAGGAAGGGGCAGACAGGAGCGCCACAGAATAAGGAGCGACATCTTTCCTACACCCGGGGCTTTATTGAATAAACTTCCCAGGCGGTGCGAATGTGATTCGAGGTGCTGTATGCCGCCACACTGCATGCTGTAATTGTATGCTTTTTTGCTGCATTTTTGTGTCACAGCAAAAACAACGTTTTCAATTTTTCTAGCTAGACAAAACATGAACATTGATCTCAGATGCAAGAACACCTCTGTATTTGATGTAGAAAGAATTGGAGCAGGGTATCACACCATTAAAGTATGTAAAGTTGTGCTAATTAGGACTTCATAGCAAACTTGCACAACCCGGGCAGATAATGCACTCCATCGCCAGTTTATTTTCTAGGGAACTATCAAGCCAGGTCCTAATTTTATTTTTGTGCTGTGAGGATCGTATTTTGTTTTTTTCTTCACTTTGTCCCTCATTGTGAGTCGACCAGTTTCATGAGAAAAACCGACACGGAGGGCAGAATTTACAATGTCTAATGAAGAGTTTTGTATTTTGGGAAATACATGTGGATTTTGCTGCATTAGGCAACTCCCTTTGAAAAACTTAGGATCGCTGTCCAACGCATGTAGTCTACTTCACTTCAGTAGTCTAAGGATTTCGTCATAAGAGGTCCACAAATCCCGAATCAGGTGCAAACCCCTGCCTGAACCTCCATCAGGATTACTATCCTGGCACAAACTGCAGGTGTTTACAATCACAATTTGTACCAAGCTGGCAAATAGCACACCAGTACCATTTATAATCCCAAAAATTGAATATTTTTGCCAGTAGTGAAATCCAAACACAAAATTGCTGACATTCCTTGATGTGCTTCAGGAATGTATTTCATGGCAGCGTAATATGACCTTGTGATCTTCGACACAGATTCCAAAATAAGGTTTACCATCACTCTCCAAATCACGAGTGTAGCAATGCACATAGAAAATAGCAAAAGTACCTCTGTATATGTTCAGTCAAAGTACAAACAGCCTTTTAGTAACAGAAGGGAGAATACATGTCAAATTCAAACTTTAGTATACTCTAAATGGAAAAATTCACATTTTAAATTCCAAATTCAATTAATTCAAACAAGGCCCAGTGGCCTATTACCCATAATAAAATGAAATCCCAAAGAAAAAAAGAAAAAGCTCCCTAAATTGAACTCGCAGCTGCCTGCCATTGTTCAACTGACAAAATAAAGAACAAAGAAAAAGTACTCATACAATATGGACCAAGAGAAACATATATCATTATTTGATAGGGTCATAACTTGTATATGGGTAAAGTTCAAGTTCTGCACAACAGTAGAGAAAGCGAAGTACTTCAGAGAGGGTCACATTTACCATTCTGACTACAGTCTAAGGAAAAGTAGGGAAAGGGTTAATCTTCGGAGGGGTTACATTTACTATTCCTGCTCCAGTCAGCCCAACAGTAATAAAAGGGTTGAACTTCAGAGGGGTTAAATTTTCTATTCCCACTTCGAACCGTGCAACATCAGGAAATGTGTCAGACTTCAGGGGGTTAGATCTACTATTTCCACTCCAAACAGTGTAACAAAAGGGAAAGTGTTGGACTTCAAAGGGGTTAGGTTTTGTATTCCTACTGCAGTCAGCAGAACCACAGGGAAAGTGTTAGACTTTGGAAGAGTGAAATTTACTATTCATACTCCTGCTATGCAGCAGCAGGGTATGTACTTCACTTTGAATGCAGTACATGTAAGAATAACCCTATCGGTGTAGAAAAAAATATTACACTCTTAATATAAACATTAATTATTAACTTTGCAACATATATATATATATATATATATATATATATATATATATATATGTATTTAAAATAAAAACAAATATATATTTAAAAAAAGAAAAGGAAAATGTAATTACATATAATAAATTCAACTTCCCTAGCTACCAAAAAGAAGATAACACCATTGGTATTCATTTTCTTACCAACCAACAAACCCTGAAAATTAAAACATTACATATAAAAATACATGTTTAAGTTAGAATATCAATAATTTTTTTTTACATAGAGATCAAATAATAAATAATGTAAAAAAATAAATTAAAATACATGTTTTTATGTAAGTTCCCACTATGTAACTCCAATAACCTGGCAGGCCACACCTAAAATATATTTAAAATAAATCTGTATTAAACAATTTACACAATTAATAATAAATTAATTAAATCATTATTAATTTAGTGTTAACTAATTATTACATAATTAACTTCCCACCCTATGTCCCTACAAACCCATCAGCCAGCACCTAAAGATAACTAAAATAAACCATAATTAATCCTCAATTACAAATATGATTAACAATTAATTAAAGTTACTTAATTATTGTTTGTTCGAAAATGGGTCTCCAGTTGGTGGAGGTATACACCCTTGTGCAAGTAGGAACCACAGTCCTAGTCAGGGTACGTCACTGCACACCCTGAATTATCCTTTGTTCACCCTCAGGTAGCTTGGCACAGAGCAGTCAGGCTTAACATAGAAGGCAATGTGTAACATATTTGTGCAATAACACCTACAGTAACACAATGAAATCACCACAGAAATTGCTCCCCATCAGTTTAGGAACATAAATAATGTTTATCTGAATAAAATAAGACCAAAACTGCAAAAATCCAAAATACATAAGTCAAGATATCACTTTTTAAACCTTTAAATCAGTGTTCCACAACCCCCGGGCCGCGGACCGGTGCCGGTCCGTGGATCAATCGGCACCGGGCCGCCCCACTGTGGCGAGCGGTAAATGTTTGATAATTTTTCCGTGGCCCGCTTGTCACACAATTGGACAAGCGGGCCACGGAAAAATGATCAAACATTTACCGGTCCGCGGCGGAAAAAAGGTTAGACAACACTGCTTTAAATGAGCCTCAATCCTTAAGAATCAGTGGCTGTATCATTTTAACACACTGTACCCAGGATGCATCAAAGATAAAGCTGCATGGGGCCACAGAGGAGGAGATGCAATGTAAAATAAGAGACTGCATCAGATTTTCCAGGGCGGCACTGACAATACGTTGTTTCCTTCCATGCTGCAAGGTGATGCGTAGATTTCCAGCAGCTTAGCTTTGGTGCCTCACTGTGATGCAGGGATAGTTTGATGCCCAGGGTCGATGCCTTGAAAATTCTTGACGCGTTGGTAAGAAGGTGCAAGCACTGCGTCGATCTGGTAGGCGATGCAGCAATTTTTCAGCTGTGTGGCAGGCACTGCATCGATTTCTGCTGGTGTTGCATTGATTGTCTGATGCACAATGATTTTCTTCTATTTGGAGAGTCTTTGTAGCCCTGAGACTTCAGAACAGGAGGCAAGCTCAATCCAAGCCCTTGGAGATCACTTGTGGGGAAGGTAGTCCTTCCAGCAGAGTCAGGGGAAAGCAGGCAGCAGTGCAACAAGCAGGGCAGCACTCCTTCCAGCAAAGCAGTCCAGATGAGTCCTTTGGACAACCAGACAGTCCCTCTGACAGAGTCCAGTTGTAGGTCCATGTGTGTCTGATTTGGTGGGGTCAAGGACCCAGTATATATACCCAAAAGTGCCTTTGAAGTAGGGGAAACTTCAAAGAGTGATTTTGAAGTGCACCAATTCGTCTTTCAACCCAGCCCGTCCACCAGGAGCCCTGTGGGGGGTTATCTGGCCTTTGTGTGAGGGCAGGTCACTGGCCTTTGAAGTGTAAGTGAGAGCCCTTCCGACCCAGGGAAACCCATCTGTATGTAGATGAATACAGATGAATGTTAGTGTCCTGTGTTTATGGTTGCCTGTGTGAAATGGACCAGGGGAGTGTCAACCAGCACAGAGCAGACGTGGATTGGAGACAGGATGTAAGGCACAGATGGCAGTAAGTGCAGGGAAATGCCTACTTTCTGAAATAGTAATGTAAAAACCAACTTCACCAGTAAGTACTATTTCTTACTACAATTCCAACCATACCAAATATGACAATTCTACTCCACTCCGATCAGAATTTACCACTTAAACATATAAAATGGAATTTCCAATGCTGGCCTATGAGAGGAGAAGACTTCACACAGTAGAACATGTAAAACCTATAAGTACTTGAACTGCTTTTTACCTTTAGCACTGGTTAGCAGTGGTAAAGGGTGCAGAGTCCTAAAACCAGCAAAAATAGTGTCAGAAAAGTGGAGGGAGGCAGGCAAAAAGTTGGGGAGTGACCACCCTAAGGCTGTCACGTGTAACACCTACCAATTACACAGACACAAGCCAATGCACACATCTAACTTGCACTGGTGTGATGTATCAACAGTAACAGATGTTGCTAAGGAAATGCAGACAACACTGGTACAAACATGCCATACCTGGACTAGGTGACATGGAAACATCCATGGCACTATGGACACATCCCAACTGTGACACCTGAACTAAATGAGTAAAGGAGGTAGTAGCAAGGTCACTCAGATGTGCCACACATGTGGTGTTGCAAGGAACAACAATGAAGTCAGGTCCTAAACATTAGGATAACCCCCACCAATGTCCAACACCCATTTCCATGTTTACTTCTGAGTGTGTTTGTAGTAGACAACTGTAGCATGCAGGATGGAGGGACACAGACCTTGCAATCACTACAGAAGGACATAAAATTGTTGTACAATGAGAAGCAACATCACTACCTACATCTCAGACATGGCAAGGCTGGCATCTGTGTCTGGATGAATCCTTGACCCCAAAGGCATGTGATTCAAACATCACTGCAAGTCAATACATGATGCATCCCAACAGTCTCAGCACAATTGACAATCAACACACCGGTGCATTGCACCTACAACCAAGATACCACATCAAGGGTACAAATGATCATGAAGTGGATACACACCCTGGCCCTACCTGTCATGTCCAAAATAGCTACTGCAGTTACATCTGACTAATGACATACTGTGAGGCATGAATGTATCTGTCTGACAACATATTATGGTGACACAGTCCTGTCTGGGGCATCACAATAAATGTACAACCATTGCAGATGTACCATAACGTCAACAGGAACCCATGGACATGTATGTGAGAGATTTCAGACATCATTTCATATGCATGGCTAGCAAATCCCTCCATATAATGCATATATATGTATCCTAGTGGGAATGGAGCACATGCAGACACGTAGACACAAGGAACGATGGCAACACATCACCCATGACAATGCACATTCCCCACTTACCAAGAGAAAGTATTTGGCCACAGCTGCTAAGCTTTTGCCATGGAAGTCATGTCACATGTACGATGGACACCCATGCATCACACACTGCTGCGAGGCACCAGCGCCCAAAATACAACATAGAAAACCTGCCCTTGGGTTGCAGATGTCAACCTACACATATCCCCAGACACATGGCAGAGGACAGTCTGCCACATCCTACCTACCTTTGTACTGTGACATTTGGGAGGAGTGATCTGAGGTGGAAATTAACACACACCAGAGTAGGTGAAATAGAATATTTGTTCACTAAACAATTGTATGTGCTCCCTGCTGTGCAATTGGACTGAGTTTAGTCCTAGGTCCCAGCTCCAAAAGAATGAGCACACCGGTTGGAAACACATGGCCCGTCTACACCAATTTGATCCCAGATGCTCTGTGACACATGACACACCCCACATTGTCAGGGGTAGCAGGCTGTCCCTCACTCAATCACCTGGCAAAGGGTCAAGCATGAATTTGCAATCTACTCACCCCCTTGTGGCTGCTGTGCTGCCCTCAAATGTCCATCCAAGGTCGGGTAGGCCACTGCCAAAATGCCAGCCTCATTGGGAGGACTGCCCCAGCCGGGCCTCTGCAATCGTCAGGGCCCAGCGTCTCAGCTCCTCCCACCTCTTCTGAAAGTGGGGGCTCCGGTCACTGTGGACTCCCAGGGTCTGCACCTTCTTGGCAATGGCTCTGCATGGATGCGAATGACAAGACAGCATATTATGTCGACCACTCCCATACAAAATGGTTGAGTCACATATGTCAGGGCACCAAGCTAGTAACATCCTGCTTTAATCATCCCATCCACCTGTGGCACATAGCAGTCACTGGACACAGGGACATGACTACAGACACTCCCCTATAGGGTGGCCTACACACCAACCAACTCAGGCCCTGCACTGACCTGGAATGCCAACTGTGACTTTTCTGGGACATGAGCTGGTCACATAGGAACACATTGGAACACATCACACAAAGTGGCAAGTGACAGTTAAACACCCCAGCAAATAATCAACACAAACATCATCTACCTATGAATGTCACCCACTGCATATAGTCCCTACAGGTCACAGCCAGCCTACAGACTAACCCATTGCACTTTGACCACAATGAAGGAAGTGACATGTTGAGCACACAAAGACTCAAGCCTGTCCATGTGTGGACATGTGCAAATGTAGATGCAGGCACCTGCTACTTCAGAGGGCGGGGGTCTGAGTGTCACATACACATTGCAATACAAACTTGCACAAGTTTGTTCACTAAAACTAGAGTACCTTAAGAGAAACATGGCTATGCATTGTTTATGTCCCGCTTTGTGCCCAACCACAGACTCCGATATCATGGCACATCAGTTAACAACACACTGATGTGCAAAGTCCAAAACGCAAGGAGCCTGCACAGGGCACATCAGAGCTGGATGAAAGAGACAACAAGGCTGTGGGATCAAGGGATCTCTCAAGGCTATAGGACACGCATTGTCAGAGTTGATAACAGCACAGCAGTCACAGATCACCAACCTGCCCCCTATTCAATCCCCATATTAATCAGTGGGCAGCTGCTCAGAAAGCTGCATATTGGCAGAGAAACATGATATGGCTACATCCCATGTTACGCAGAGATGCAGGATGTGGGCACAGAGTCACACTTGCATTGCAAAAGAGAACAAATACCAGCCCATATTCTGTCTTTTGTTGTGAATAACGATAGACAGGCCCGGGTCTCTGCAGGCTAAGCAGACAGACCTACACAAACCACCATATCTGACAAAACAGAGTACATCATGTAGCATACAGCCAATTGCCATTGGGTGTCTATGTGCAGAGCAGAGGGGCATAGAGAGTCATTACCTGGCTTCAGAACAACAGTCCAACAAGGCCAGATGTGGACAGAGATCACTATGCACACAGAAAGAGCTCAAATAGCGATCATCCAACAAATACAACATTCATTCACCCCACCTGTTGTCATGCAATCACATGTGACCACACATTAAAAACATCTTCTGGCAAGAGTTGCCTGGGGATGGGTGCCATGACACCTCACCTAGTCATGTTCATACAACACAATTTGGGTCAGGGAACACTCAATACAAACTCACCACATTGTCTCAGGACTCCAAACCTATCACTTGACATAGATACATGCCCATTGACTCAACCATTAATGCCCACTGAGAGCACCTACAGGGCTTTGAGGACACATTCTGACAAACTGGGTGTAAGCCTAGGCTAAATAAGCTAAGATAAGTTAAGGTACAGATAACAGTATGCACATGGGGCACTTACCTGCTCATCTAGTGCACCAAAGAGCTGTCCATACAGGGGTAGGACTTCATCCACAAGCCTCTACAGCTCTTCTGGCAAGAAGGCAGGATCCCTATCACCTGATGGATGAGGCATGATTGCTCCTACAGGCTGTACACAGCAGCTCAGGTAGTGGAGGTCTTGCTTGCAGCAGTGTCAGGAGTCAAGTGAGGGATTCAGCAGAAGATGGCAGTCACATCTGCCACGTATGCGACCGTCACCACAGGCGAACACTGCCACTGGCCCAAGACCATCACAGGCAGCAATGTCATCCTATGTCAAATTCTGCCACGGTGGTATCTGCCTACCGCCATTACGACTTCGGTGGATGTTCATGGGTGGGTCCTAATGTCTAGTGGAGTAGGTCAGACAGCCATAATTTTAGAGGCAAGAGGCATACAACGTAATTTAACTCTATTTTGATGTGTCACAATTTAGAAAATGTTGTCCTGGTAAATCTTGAGTGCTGGCCTTGTTCTGTCTTGTGGGTCAACCATTTTTAGTAATCATTTTGGTAGGTGGTCCACCACATATGACAACTAAATTGGTGGCACAGCCCCACCCTCTCCCCCTCAGGCAATCCAGGATTTGGGGCATTGAACCACTTTCAGAATTGCAAGTTAGTTGCACATATTGTTGCTCTTCAGATAGATGATGTGAACACATATGTTGAAAAGCAAGGGGGTAACGTGTTACAAATTTGTCAATGTTAGTCTTGATGTGTGCTGTCTATCATGCTTCAGTGACTCACATGACATGTCACAGTTTGTATATGACATGTATAATGAAAATTGCAAGGGATGCAATGAATGAAGGCCATATCTTCCTTTGGTCTCACATCCCTACCCTTGGAGGAGAAGGAACAGACAACCTCCTGTGTACCATACACTAGCAGACTTTCAGGCTATTGAGGACAGACATGTATTCCAGATATACTACCTGGATAGTCAGAAAATCATAGATGTTTGTCATCAGATGGAGCCAGATCTGATGCCACTCATCCTTCATCCAATTAGCATACCACCCATTACACAAGTCATGCACGTGTTTCTGGCCACAGGGTCCTTCCAAAATACAATGGGCCTAACTTCTGGGATGTCCCAGTCTATGTTCAGTCTGGTCTTGAAGGATGTTCTCTCAGCAATGATGAACACCTGGACAGCTACATCCGGTTTTCTCAATGTGAGGATTTTGCTCTTGTGATGGCAGAGTTCTATAGTTTAGCACACACCCCACATGTTGTGGGAGCCATTGATGGTATCCATGAAGCTTTCGTTCCATGCATGGCAATCAGCAGCTCTATCAGAAGAGGAAGAACTTCCATTTCTTCATTGTCCAAGTAGTTTGTTTGGCAGACCTCTGCATTTTCCAAGTGTGTGCCCGGTACCAGGATTCAGTCCATGATGCTTTCATCATGCAGAACAGCGCTATTTAACAGCTGATTATACTACTGTACCCAGAGAGGCTCTGGCTGGTTATTAAGTAACATAAGTCATGTATGTTTGTATGCTATGTCTACTGCTAGTGAGACGATGCTTTTGACTCACTGTTGCCAACATTCCCTTACAGGGGACTCAGCATATCCAAACCATCCCTGGTTGTTGACACCAGTGAGGAGCCCAACTATGCCAGAGGAAGTTCGCTGCAATGAGGCACATGGAAGAACATGGCTTGTCATGGAGTGGGCTTTTGAGTTCCGGAACGCAAGATTTTGTAGCATTGACAAGACAGGTGGAGCCCTCCTCTATTCACCCACAAAGTGTGTACGATCATTGTAGCCTTCTGCAACTGCTGCATGCTCCACAACCGTGCCCTGAGGTGAAACATCACAAACATCCCTGATGAGGAGGAACTGGCAGTGCCACCAGGTAAGCCTCTGTAAATGCCAAGTGAAGATGACACTGATGAGGATGAAGGTGGGGATATGTGGGCAGATCTCACCAATCAGTACTTCACTTGAGTGTAAGTATGTGATGTTCTGTGATTACTATGACTGCATGGGAGACTGTAAGGGTCAAGATTTGTTGAGAAGGGTATCTCTTTCACCATAGGACAGGGCATCCCATGCAATGCATCATACAGCCAAAGTTTGCTGGCTACATCAGACTTGAAGATGTGACTCTCTTCTGGGATTTCCTTTGTTTGGGGCCGTCACATTGTACTGTCAGTGAAACAACTGAAGCTTGCAATTAGGTTTGTGTCTTATGTATGTCTTTACCTTCCTAAACTTGTTGTATGTCACTTATACCTTCCAGGTCATTTAGCCATGCCATCCTCATGTGGGCATTTTAGAGTTGTATCACTGGCAGGTTGATTTTGCTGGTCTGACATGTGAAGTGAACATGGATTGATCCAGCTACTGTTTGTCACAGATTTAGGGTGTATGGGTCCTATGCAAGGCTGGCTGGACAGTGGGAGGGAAGGAATCTGAGCTACACAATCGATCTGTTTGCCATGATGTATTGGTCCAATGGTCTCATGTGTGTGATCGTGTGGTCTTGTAACATGTATTCCTTTTTCCTTCACATTGTGTTGACATTGATCCTGTATGACCTATTTGTGGCTGCCAATGTGTTTCCTCTTTGCAGGCCAGTGTGCCTGTACCACAACACTGAAACAGGCTTGTGACATTCCACCAGGTGCTTGCTCATTGTTATGGGAAGGGACTGGGTTCAGACTCTGTTGTACTACCCTCTCTGCCATGGTGTATGTTAAGTTGCATGCCTGGTTTTGATATGTGATAAGGGTCCAACTGGAGACAACATGCCATACTCTCTTTGCCTAATCTATGGGACGAGGTCTTACAGGCCCTTTCTGGTGTGGTCTGGTGCACAGTAGTAATAGGGTATCTGGCCTGACTCCATATGGCTAGGACATTCTTGGCTATGACTGTGCAGACATTCTTAACACCTTATGTGCAATTCAGTACAATAAAACAATTGATGTGACCAAGCATTGTGTTGCTAGTCATTCTCAGCATGACACTACCTGAGACATTTCCCTCCATCCATTGTTTTCTAATGCATGTATATTACATGTGTTTAGCATTCATCATTACAGACAGATAAAAAAGTGGAGTAGTAGGCAGTGTTTTAGTGATGGGGTATTTATTTACATTACTACAAAAATCAGTAGTGATACTGAATCAAGAAACATACATAAGGTGAAGCAATCAGTCATGGTGGGTGCAATCAATAGAGTAGAGCCCACAACATTTGGGGTCTAGCGTCCAGTGTCCTACTGCCATGGAAAGTGGAAAATGCTTAAGAAACAGTCAACAGAGTGAGTCCACGATACACAAAGGAGAGACATCAGGAACTGGTCACTTGCTGGCAGTGGTTGGTGTCTTGCCATCCAAACCTCCTAGATGCCTGGCTGAATGTCACTTGGGGGGTGGGCTCAGTAACTACAGAGGTAGAGGTGTCTAAGGAAGGTTCTTCCCCTGACAGGGCCTCCTGTCCAGTGGCTGGCACTGATGAGGGGCCTGGTGTGGATGCACCAAAAGAAGGGGTGTGATATTGTTGTCTATCCCTGCTCATGGTACTGTAATGTTCCTCAGCACCACTGTTAGAGAGGCCATGCTGGAATTGTGGGCATCCCACTGTTCCAGTATCTCAGAATGGAAATCTCTCCTTGATTTCCCTGAGTTTAGTCAGTACCTGGCCCATCACGCCTTGGGAAAGTTCGTAGGCACCCAAGACCTGGCTGATGGTATCCTGGCCACATCATCACTCCCATGCACCCTCCCCCCACGTGCCTGCACCCTTGGTGCAGCCTGTCCTTCCACTGGTACCAGGTACATCATTGTCAGGGTTGGCAAGTTGTGACTCAGGAACCTAGACTGGGGAGCACAAGATGTTGGTGACTGTTGTTGGTCACAGGTCAAGGGGCGACTGAGTGCCTGTGATGTTGAGGCCACAGGGATGGGAGGAGTTGATATGGTCAGGCTAAGGCTGACCGGTTACTTCTGGCCAGGTTCCACAGGTTGTCCAGAAACGTCCTCAATGTCCAGCGGTCCAGGAGTATTTGATTAACTAAGGGCTCTGCCCATGGGAGTTTTGGCAGTTTCCTCTGTGGTATCAGTAGTTGCAGTACCTGTTGCAGTGGCAGCACAACGTGTTGATGTGGAGAGACAATGTTAGTGATTGTATTGTGACATCTACCTCCATTGTTGACAGTGATATTGGGCTTGGGTCACGTTCACTTCTATTTGCTGATTTCCCTTATGAGACAGGCACACATTTTGCCATTTGTAGTGATCTGACAGTGTAGCCAGATACAGTTCATGTTCCGTGACCTAGCCTCAGACTGTCTAGAATCCTTAACTGTTGGAAAGATGGTAATAGATTCATGTCTCGCCAGCAGTGCAGGCAAGACATTGGCTAGGCAGGGTGTTGTTTAAGTCATCTTGAAAGCTATTTGTTTGGCATACAGACATTTTCAGAACCTTGGCTGATATGTGATAGTTGTCATACTGTGGTCAGTGCATTGTGGATGTGACTGCTGCCAATGCCATACAGCAGACACATTTTGGGGCCTTCGCTCTGTGTAGGAAGGTCTTTCCAAACAATTTGAGCAGTCCTTCCTGTCAACACTATTTTCATTTTGGCATGTCAGCTCTCGGTGGATCTGGGTGTGTTGCCACATCACAGGGTGTGTCATGACCTATATCATTATCACTGCCAGGTGTATCACATTCATAGTCGGTACAGGGACTGTGGCACAATATCCTATGGACAGTGGCCTTGTATTTGGGGTTGCGTGGCCTGGGCCTCATGAATTTATTCAGACGTTACTCTTATCACAACTCAAACTTCACATTCATAACAAGTATATCAACAAGGATATTTGACCATATGCAGAGTGAACTGGATAATTGCATTGGGTAGATAGAGTATCCTGGCCTCAGTCATGTGACTCCTTCTACACCCTGTACTACATGCAGTTTTTCAATTTGACTCTCCCAGGTGTGTATACGGCATGAGTGTGTTTCCAGGTAAAGGTATTTTGGCAGGTGTACAGTGTACTGTTGTTTGGAGTGTGAGTAAGGGATCCTCCTATGAGTACTAACGATGACACTCCCTGTATTCTACATACTGCAGAGTTGTCCTCCTGTCATGTGATTACAGGTCAAAGGCTGAGTAGAGGGAGAGTGGTCATATAGAAGAGAACACAGTTGTGCCTGAGGGTAGTGAGTGTCCCAGTGCCTCTTGGCCTTAGCATTCCTGTCATTGTCTGTCCTACCCACACACTATACAGTTGAGATCCCCTCAGGTGAGTACAGTTAAATGGCTGATTAGAGGGAGAATGGTCATAGTGGCAGAGAAAACAGCTGTGGCCGAGTATAGTGAGAGTCTCTGTGACTCCTGGCCTTAGCATTCCTGGTATTGCCTGTCCTACCCACACACTATACATCTGAGATCCCCTTAAGTGAGTACAGTTGAATGGCTGCTTATAGGGAGAATGGTCATAGAATCAGAGAACACAGATATGGCTGATTGCTGTGAGAGTCCCAATGCCTCCAGGCCTTTCCGTTCCTGTTATTGCCTGTTCTACCCACACACTATACCGTTGAGTTCCTCTCCAGTGATTACAGTTGAATAGATGATTAGAGGGAGAATGATCATAGTACAGTTGAGTTTCCCTCAGGTGGGTACACTCCAATGGGGAGTTGAAAAACAATGTTTTTTTGATTATGCTAAACTGTTCTGGTTTTAGTGATAGTATAACAATGCCTGTTGGGACTTGTAGTGCTGTCAATACCTGCACTACATCCGATATACAAAGATGTTGTTCCCCCAGGTGAGTCTACTTGAAATGCTGGAGGCCAGACAGGGGTCGATGGACAGGCAGACACATAGCTGTTGAGTGGGGTGACATTGTAGGTGGCAAAGGGTCAACAGTGAGCATGCATGCCAATACATTTTGGTGCCATGTTTGTTGTTGTGACTTACCTGACTCCTCCAGGTATTCCTGTCAAGCCCTCAGGATGCAGGATGGCCAAGATCTTCTCTTCCTGTGAAGTTAGGTTTAGCGGAGGAGGTGGGGGACCACCACCAATCTTTAGGACCGCAAAGTGGTGCCTGGATGCCATGGAACAAACCTTCCCCCAGAGGTCATTCCACCTCTTCCTGATGTTTCCCCTTGTGCGTGAGTAGCTGCCTACATAATTCACTCTGTCAACTATCCTTTGCCACATTTCCATTTTCTGAGCGATAGACGTTAACTGGATATGGGCTCCAAATAGTGGTGGCTCTACTCTAATGATGTCATTCACCATGACTCAAGTCTTCATCTGTTAAACAAGGATTTTTCTGTGGTGACATGGTGGTGGAAAACTAGAAACAAATATGAAGGTTAGATGCTATGGAAGGAGGAAGTGACGGGAAGTAGATGGAGTATAGAGGTGCAAATATGTGTGGTGGGGTGTGTTGAGGGTGTGGGATATGTGCTTAGTGAAAGTTGGAGGGAGTGCCTCATCTAAGGTTAGTGAAGTTTTTGGGCAGTGCTCTCGCTTGTTTCGCCATGGAGATGTTAAGGATTGTGGTGTGTGAAGGGGTGTGTTTTATAGTATGGTTTGTAGGTGTGTTGAGTGTGTGGATGTGTGTCAACTGTGTTGTTTTGAAATGCATTCATTGTAGAGTTGTGTATCACTGTGCTGACTGCTGCGGTTCGCACCACCATTGGAAGACCACCATGGAACCCCCATGGTTCGCACCACCATTAGAAGACCACGATTGCAAGACCACCATTGCGATTTTTTACTTGTAATAGGTTCAGTGATTGGTTGATGGGCTGGCGGTGCCAGTGGTCAGACTGCCTATTTCCCGCCCTGTCTTGGTGAGGTCGGATTTTTGACTGGCTTTTGGCAGGTCTGCCTGTCTAACTCATAATATGGTGGTCTGTAAAACCACCAACATGGCGGTCTTTTGACGGCCGCTACTATGGCTTTTTGGCAGACCGACCGCCAAACTCATAATGAGGCCCATATTCTCTTTGAGCTAGAAAACCTCTCCTTAACACAAGCTTATGCTAGTACCTCTTGACGTAATGTGCAATGAAAAACCCCTGCAGAGAAAAGGTACTTGAGAAATTGATGAAAGGCACTTTGTGTATTATACGTGCTTTCATGAAAGTTTCCTGCATTATGCCAAAAAAGGCAAATATTGTACACTTCAATAATGAATTATTGTTAAAAGAAGTGTATGTTGTTTATTTTATAGCTCTTGAAAAAGTGGATGGCTGGTGCACCCTCAAAAACTTCAAACCTGCAACAGTGAAGCCACATTAAAATCTTAACTGCAGGCAATCAATGACCTATCTAGCACACTTATTTAATGCAGGGTTATGCAAAATTCAAGTAATTTCATTTCGATTAATTATGTAAATTTGTTGACAAATAAAGCAAAATTGTAGGTAATTACACAAAATGCAAATCTGTCTTTTTGACAAATTTTAATGTCAACCACATCTGTGTATCAATTTTAAACATGAGGAAGCATTTTGCGCTAAAAAATGTCCAAAATAAACAAGCACTGTGAGTAACAGTCACTTCCGTCCTGTTGTGACTGCACATTTGCAATACATTTTGACTATAAATGGCATGTTTGCACTAAATGTTTATTACAAATGGCTTGTAATTACGAGAAGTGGCATATTGGTGTAAATGTGGGAATTTCACAAGTACGATGTGATATTCCCGAAATTACATGAATTATGCTGTGGTAATTTACATTTTGCCCAGTCCTCATTTAAAAAACAGATGTGTATGTAAACTTAGACGGTAACAATACAGTGAAAAAAAAAGGATTGTGTAGTGGTTTAGAGTATTCATCAATAACACTTGCAATTGTTTGCTAACTGGATTCACTAAATTCACAGCCAATTGGCTATGTATCACTACCAATGGAACAAAGTAGTGTTCAGGTACCCCCTCAAAAGGAAATAGAACAAGGCCCACTTCGCAACCTATTATGGCACTAAATTGAATTTAAAATAATATTTTCGTACCTGCTGTAACAGGTTTTGTGTCATTGAGGTCAGAGCTCAGTAACTTAGGAAAGATGCAGATAGGGAAGTGCTCTCTCTCTGTTTTAGGTATTTGCATATAGAAATTAGAGTGGGACTTCATCTTCCTTTATTTAGTAATAACAAAATGTTATAAAGTGCTAAGTGTCTCCTCTCGGTTACTTCTGTGATCTTGAGAAAGGGGAGGAGCAATAAAACATGATTGCAGAAAGTTGGGCAGGTGATTAACCATGTCTGAAATTCAATTATTATCTCAGTCAGTGTGAAGTTCAGCTAACAGAAATGTGAATAGTTAGGTTTTTAAAAGTTTCCTGAATATCGTATAGTTAAGTATGTATCTCAGATTCACCCAGAAAGCATTCTAGAAACTAGGTCCTTGTACACTCAGCAATCTTCCTCTGTGTTTCATCCTCTTAAATGATCTGTGGGTGATCGATGGCAGGACATTAAGCAAAAAGCTTTGGATTAGTCAGTTTTTGTGGGTGTGTTGGGCTGCTAACCATGTATGCTATGTGGATGTACACACAACCATGAATTTGATCCTGGCTTTGACAGGTAGTCACCGATGAGCTTTAGGTTGGGTGTGATGTGTTCCCTCCTAAAAAGGTTAAGGCAAAGTCTGTTTTGAAGCAATCAATTCAAATTCTACAATATGATATACAGCTTGTGTTCTTTAATGGCGTGCCTTTGTTAACTGTAGGCTAAACTATTTCACAAGAAATTTGCCCAAGGTATTTCCAGAGTCATTACTTGGTGGCAGTAAGATCTGTCTTTAGTTGACTTACCATCATGGCTTCAACAGTTATGAGGTAGTCAAGACATGATTTTTTGCTGCATATAACCAGAGGTTCTTTTTTCTAAACCTTTTTATTGCGTCTGTCAAACAAAATTGTGGTGAACCTTCATAAGTCTAGGCTGTCTGTTCTATATGTGTGTGAAACGTGCCAAATGTCAAAGCATCATTATTGAGCTTTTGGATCAGAAATGTTGCCAACAAGCTTCATGGTTTCATAAAAGCGTCTCAGAATAGCCGTACAAACAGCCATCTTTTCAATGTTACTGTTGTTTTTCTCTGTACAGAGGTATTGACTGCAATCCTTGTTTTTTCAACAGAAAGTGCATTGTTGATATTTGCTTTGGCTTTCATTGAGTCCTGATCATCATCATACCATATCTCTTTGCCTTAGCTTTCACAAACTGATGAGTCACTGCAAACAGTGACCATGGGTGGGAGTTGTAAGAAATTTGGTTATTGGATAGGGGAGTTGAAACCCCACTCAGGCAACAACCACAATCCTTGCCAAGGTGCACCACAAAAGTCACAAAATTAACCTATGCTTAAACCTCTGGTAACTTGACACAAAATCAGTCCGGCTTTACTTAGAGGCAATTTGTAATGTATGCAGCACACACACACACTAATAAGGTGAAAAAACAGCACAATAAAATCTAGCAATATACAGTAGATTTTAATTAAGATTTAGCGTTTTCATTTTTTAAGTGAAAATAAAGCCAAGCTGCAGAAAGAACTAATCGGGGTTATCTGGTTGCAGCAAGCCACTGGAAAGTGACAAGTTCAGGCCACCTGCGATGAAACCTTCTCAAGTCCAGTGCAAAGACTCCGTTAGAAAAGGCCATGATGAGGAACCTTTCATTACAAAGAGAAGGTTGTATGTCATGAACCCCAGGACTTTAACCTTTATCTTGTGAGGGAGCTCTCACTGATCCCAACCAAGGGTCCAGGACTTGAGATGCACATCTCGGGAAACAGGACTCACACTAGCAGAGGCTATCAGCAGGGTCTAGGCAGGCCCAGTTGCAGCTAGGCAGATGGGCCTTTGCAGGACAGCCCTCTGGAAGTTTTTATGTCCCTGTAGTTGACACAGGATGCCAGCCAACTGACCCTTTGAGTCACTCCTGCTTGCCTAGGATGAAGTCAAACTGGTCCAGTCCTTCAAGCAGCAAGGCAGTCCTTTAAGCAGCAAGGCAGTCCTTCAAGCAGCAAGGCAGTCTTCAAGCAGTATGGTAGTCCCACAGACAGGCCTCCTGGCAGCAGGGCAGACCTTCTGAATCTTACATAGATCCAGGAAAGGACTGAAGAGTGGCTCTGGAGGCCCAATATTTATACCTGGTGCCAGAACTTTTGTATGTGGAGTACCTATACTACCCCACATCTAGTTCTGGACAATTCTTCCTCTTCCTCTGTTAATGTACAAAACCCACTTTTTAGAACAACAAACCTTTGCCACCAGCCTAGCTTTTATGGACATGAGGCTGGTAAGATTTTTAATGTGGCTAAAGCATTGTGTGGTACCACATTGTCATTTACAGACAGTGCAATTTTCATTGACATGGACACTAAATTTGCACAGACATGCAGTTTTACTGATCAAAGTATACTACACCCAAGTGATAATGTGTTGAAATCGGAGTACGTTTTTGTGTTTCTAACTGCTGAATGTGTACTGTTCACTTACAGATATTTACATTTTGTTGAGTGTTACAAAAATGACATCCTTCAGCCTTTCCTGCACACATTATGTACCCTAGCAAGATTGTCATATAATTACCTTTTTGTTCTCTAACTGAAAACTGAGAGGAATCTGTAAATCACAGTTCCCTTGTTAAAAAAATAATCAGCAGAAGACATAACCTGACATTTGACCTCTGTCTTTGATGAGCAGCAGCAAAAGTGACAAGATAAATACAGTATTTAAAGGTATCTTTATGTATTGATTTGACTTTTGAGACCCACCAAAAATCAGCTTGTGACCCACCAGTAGATTGCAACCCACAATTTGGGAAACACTGCTATTGATATTTTCGCAATCTTTCACCACCTTCAGGTAACTACATGTGAAATAACAGCCACATTGAAGAAAAATAAATGCAGAAATAATTAGTAGTAAATACACTACTTATATTATGATTTTTGAAGGGGATCATCGCAGATGCCTTTGTTTGTAACTAGAGAGCTACAAAACCGAATCTTTGTTGGTGCAGTGGGGAATAGTTATTTATGTATGTTTAGTGCTCAGGGTTCCCAATCTGTGACAGAAAGCACTATGAATAAGTAGGTCATTGTTAGAAATGTGGTCCCTGGTTGGCAGTGAGTTTGCAACCTGTCAAAGCAGGGACCCAACCTCTAGTCAGGGCAATGACGAAACACACTTAGATAACCCATGCTTACTTCCTTATTAGCTTGGCATAAGCAGTCAGGCTTATCGCAGAAGCAATGTGTAAAGTATTTGTTCCAACACACACAGTAATACTGTGAAAACACCACAAAATGGACACCACACCTTTTTAGAAAAATAGGTAATATTTATCTAAATCAAACAAGACCAAAATGACAAAAATCCAACATACACAAGCCAAGATATTTATTTACAAAAGAATAAGAGTCTTACTCCATAGAAAACAATGGAAACGTTGATGTTACATAAAGTACCTAGTTTGCATTAAAAATAAAGCAGCACGGGCGAGTGTGCGTAGGAAAAGTCAGCAATGCGTTGATTCCTTTTTTGCAAGTGAGGCCGTGTGTTGTTTCTTCTCTAGTAGGGTAGGTGATGCATCGTTTTTCTCCCTCGCAAGAGAGCGATGCGTCAATTTACGGACAGGACACCTCGGATCCGTGCCGATTCACGATGACTTTGACACCCAGGGACAATGTGTGAGAAATCCAGTCACCCAGTGTTAGAAAAGCACACTGCATGGGGTTTGCCTCATTAGCAGCAGCCGCAAGCGGGTGTTGCGTCGTTTCTACAGCCGCGATGCGTTGATCTCCCAGCCGCAATGCTGGTGGAGTATCGATTTCAGCCGCGAATTGGGTGGAGTGTCAATTATCAGCAGCGTTGCAGATGATGCATCGAACATTTTCCTGCACGGCATTCTGTGCATGGATTTTAGCTCTTATTCTGCCAACTTCACCTTTCAAGGGCCCAGGGACTGTACAGGGCACTAGTTGGCAGGGCAGGAGTCTCAGCAGAGAGTCGAGGTGCTGGCAGAGGAAGTTTTCGATGACACGGAGACTTCAAAACAGGAGGCAAACTCAGTTCAAGCCCTTGGAGATTCTTCCTCAAGCAGGGATGCACAACAAAGTACAGTCTTTGTCCCCTTTCACAGGCAACAGCAGCAACTGCAGGAAAGCCCAAGAAAGCACAGTCACAGGCAGAGGCAACACTTCTCTTTAGCTCTTCTCCTTGACAGAGGTTCCTCTTGGTTCCATACATTATCTAAAAGTCTGGGGTTTTGGGTCCACTACTTGTATCCCTTTCTACCTTGAAGTAGGCAAACTTCAAAGGAAAGTCTCTGTTGTTCACAAGATCCTGCCTTGCCCAGGCCAAGCCCCAAACACAAATCAGGGGGTTGGAGACGGCATTGTGCGAGGGCAGTCACAGCCTACTCAGGTGTGAGTGACCACTCCTCCCTCCACTCTAGATCAGATGGCTCATCAGGACATGCAGGCTACACCCAGCTCCCTATGTGTCATTGTCTAGATGGGATTCACAAACAGCCCATCTGTCAGTCTGACCCAGACAGGGAAACCACAAACAGGCAGAGTCACAGAATGGTTTAAGCAAGAAAATATCTACTTTCTAAAAGTGGCATTTTCAAACTAAAAATCTAAAAATCAACTTCACTAAAAGAAGTATTTTTAAATTGTGTGTTCAGAGACACCAAACTCCATATTTCTATCTGCTCTCAAAGGGAATCTGCACTTTAAAAACATTTAAAGGCAGCCCCGATATTTACCTATGAGAGAGAGAGGCCTTGCAACAGTGAAAAACAAATTTGGATGTATTTCACTCAGTACATGTCCCACTTTTAACATACATTGCACCCTACCCATGGGGCTACCTAGGGCCTGCCTTAGGGGTGTCTTACTTGTATAAAAAGCAAAGGTTTAGGTCTGACAAGTGGGTACACTTGCCAGGTCGAATTGGCAGTTTACAACTTCACACACAGACACTGCAGTAGCAGGTCTGAGCCATTTTTACAGGGCTACTAATGTGTATGGCACAACCAGTGCTGCAGGCCCACTAGTAGCATTTGATTTACAGGCCCTACGCACCTCTAGTGCACTTAACTAGGAACTTACTAGTAAATCAGAAAAGCCAATTACACATACACTTCACACAGGAGCACTTGCACTTTAGCACTGGTCAGCAGTGGTAAAATGCTCAGAGTATCAGAAACAGCAAAAACAGCAAAAACAGAGGCTAGCACACAGTCAAAACATGGGAAGCAGAGGCAAGAAGACAAGGGAGACCACACCAAGGATACCAGGTCTTACAGTCATTATTTTACATTTGCATTGAATACAGTATAAGAGGATAACATAGGCTGCACAAAAAACACTAACCAGTTCGGTTTAAGATTTTAAAAAGTGCTTCCTAAATAGAGAATTCAGTAATATTCCGACTCTATGTAGTGCAAACTTTTTATAACTGCACATTTAAAGCAAACACTGAACAGCTCAGCTGCTAACACCCTTGCAATATCTCAAAAATAAAAACATCTTTGTCACCAGAAAGCTTCAAATGATTCCATCAATTCAAGCCAATACGGCTTCCAAGTATCCTTTATATTTGCACATTTAGAAAATCCACACATTTACATTTGTTTCATGCCGCAAACACCCTGACAAAAATGTGTGGGATTTTTAGCTATCTGTCCCTACCTCTGCTTCACAGCATAGGAGGCTCCCCCTTCCACTGCAGCTAAGACAACTCAGCTCTCGGAATTAACCAATGGCTGTCTTTTAATAAAAAGCAGGGGAACTGTAAATTAAAAAAGTATGGACACATCAGCCCCACAGATCCCACCCACTTCGATCTCTGCATAGGCATACCATGCTACTGCAACTCTCCACTTACGTCTCTCCAAACTCCCCAGAGGGAAACGTTTTGAAAATAACTTGTACTTGCAAAGTTCTTTGCAGTAAAGTAGCAAGCTGGCATTTATGAAAACTTTTCAGCAACACGCTCACATGCTGGAGCTATAGGCACTTGATGATAGTGGTTAAAAGGATCTACGCAAGATGCAGGTGCTTTTGGTCAAAAAAATTAAAACTCTTAGATGTTACACACTACATTGTACAACTTTCAAACTTTAAAAGCTGCTTAGAATGACAAGGCAGAGTGGCGCTCTCTTTCATCACGCATCCTACAGCTGTGCATGTAGACTGCACACATCACCAGTCAACACATTACAGGTGGTTTTGTATCAATAGTATGAATATACATTTGAGATAACTATAAAACTAGATATGGGATTAAGCACGAAGTGGACTGATTTTCTTATGTTTTTCAAGTAAGTGCTTTGGATAGAAAGCCATGAATGATGAGCAGTTGATGTCTGCGCTCTCTGAAATGATAAACCCATGATTATATTTTTTTGGTTAGTGGATGGCAATCTTCTTCTATTTAAAAGGGGTAACACTGAGAATCTCTATTACTAGACGATGCCAACTGCGGCACCAGGGGAGAGTAAAAGAGATGATCCTAGTCCACACATTTGGCTACAGATTCCATGAAAGGCTCCTTACAGCCCTTGAGCACTGACCAGACGCCCGGTTTGTGCACTTGCACTCAAGCATCGTCAGATTGAAGCGCTCGATTATCAGCATATGTCCTAGTCCCATGCATCATAACTTCCTGTATAACGTGTCCATTCTATGAGGGAATCAAGGTCCAACAGGGAAAGCAAAACATCTCACAGTGTGTATTGCTTGGGTAAATAGATGTGTATTCCTGTCTAGGGTCATGTACATAAATCTTTTCAAAGGCCCCTCTTTCTATCAAGTCTGAGAGGAAGTCTCATAGACTCAGGAAAGAGAAGGAGCAATGCCAATGAACATCGTACAAAACATGCTCACTAGTGTGCGTGGCGAAACAATTGTCTCTCCGAAGCTCAGGACTGATGGTTTACCTATACCTGGTACCTGCAAAGAGGGTTAGGTTATGTCAAACTTATTGCAGTCGTAAATAATTGTTTATTGTGTTCCTGTGCTCTTCCTCTCTTCAACTCTCTATGTGATTGCTGTGCATACACCTGCAGACTTAACTGACCTTTGCATTATTGAACTAGAATCTCTCACTTTGAGAGGACGAGCTGTCCTTTTCACACCTTTGTTGTTTTTTCTCACTCATAATTTCACTGTTGATTGGTTTTGTTATCCCTTTTTACAGCTTTCACTATTGATCGTTTTTGCTTCTTCCGCCACTGTCTCTAAATTAGTATATAGTATAATCAATGGAGTTTTGCTGTGCCTTGGGTTCTTGATAACTCACTTTCTATTATTTGTCAGTCTAACTGTTAATTCTTTGCAGACTGTTAATTATCTCTCTTCAAATGTTTTGCTTTTTGAAATAGCAGTTAGTTTTACTCTTTTTATGCATGTCTCTTCTGCACTATCGTTAAAAATAAATGTCATGAGTAACTAATCCACAATTAAAATAACGGATTCAGTATTTGCGAATAAGAGAGTGAAACTGCAACTTATTAAAAATAGTTTCTATTGACAAGTTTCATTGTCACTATGTCAAAATATCGTGACAGATTGTATTTATAGAAGAGTGCACTATTGTGCTGTGGCGATAGTCAAAAACACAGCACACATCCTTTTGTTCCATGTGTGAAAAGTGCGTGTTTTCTCACTATTTTCTCCTCTACTTAATACCTTTAATGGTGCAGTCGCAGAAGGCCATAAGAGGGAAAGGCCATAATTTGACTGCCAGATTTTGCTTTCCTGGGGCTGCATTATGAATATGGGGCTCTTCCCTGTTTGTGCCATGTTGCAACTTTCAAACTGTGCACCAAGAGCAAACAGGGACAGAGTTCAGCAATAGAAAGAAAATGTTACCCACAGAACAGCCACAAACTTGCGTTGCCCTCAGGGCAGTGCATTCAAATGAAATACAGAACAGCTGTCTAAAAGCTGCTCCATGTTTCACAGTGCAAGCATTAACCCACCTGCACTTTCAAGAGGAGACAGATGTTTCTGCAGGCGAATGGAGGGACTGACTGCACTTGCCTGCAAGAGGATGTCTGGAGGATGTTTCAGTGCGCCTTTTAAAGGCATGTTTGCCTCTGCACCCGTGTCCATAGTATGGTGTGGGAGGCAAGACAAACCAATATCCTCATTTGCATGGGACCATGCCCCAATGCAATTGAGGGAACGCCATCTTACGATAGCACTGGCACCACACGTGCGCCATCGCTATCCGTATTAAAGAAGGGAATGCATAAAAGTCTGTGGCCCCATACCATTGTGCCCTGGTGGTGCACAAAGTGGGTACCCCACTTTGGGATGCTACCCTGTACTCTTTTACTTTGTCCCTCATATTTTGTCCTAATGAACGCCCAGATCAAAGATTTTGAATGACCATTTTTTTCAGTGGGTCGAAACATCAACAACCCTCTAATACATTACCCTGGACTACAACATTTCCCCTGAAGGGTGAAAGGTTGGTCTTCTATTATAAGGATATTGAATTTGGGTATTATTACAATAGACAGGCTGAATGCAGTTGTCTGCATGCACTGCAATTCATATTTCATCATTTTATTTGTAAATATCCATCACTTATCACTTTCGCAAAAGCACTTTTTCTATCACTTTTCAAATGATGGAGCAACCATTGTATTCTAAAATTGTATAACTTGAATATGTGTGATATTTTTCAAATTTCTTGTCTCTGGGGTTGTTACTGCTTATTTCTATCCTTCTTGACACCTCATAGGGTCTCAACACAGCACTGTATGTTTATTCCGTGCAAAACAAAATTCTGATTTGCAAAAAACATTGTCATTTCCGGTTTTGACCATTTTGTTGCTTGTATCATGGTTAGCTTTGTGTCACAATAATTTGCTATTCAAAGTTCCCTTGTTGGGGGGGGGGGGCAACGAAACAGCGCACAAAAATCTAAGAGATTTCTTTATGGGCACTTTTAACGTCTGCACAGAGCAGGCATTAAAAGGAGGCTCCAATTGGTTACAATGAGCCTCTGGGTGCTTTGCAGGATTAGTGTCAACATTTTTTATGCTAATTCTGCAAAGCACTGAACTTGCATCAAAAATTCTATTGTTAGCTCCCTAACTACCACCATTGTGGGCCATATGTTAAAAATGGTGCACACATGGTGGCATTAGGGGAGGTGCTAAGGGGAGCAAGAAAAGTGGTGCTGCACTAGGTGCAGCGCCACTTTTCATAAATATGCCCCCTATTGTTTTGTTTGCATGGACTTGACGCTTGGGGCATTACTGACACCTATTATGCAATATGAATAAAATAAATGCAAATGTACTGGTCTTTATATACACCAAGTATGTTACCAGTCTCGAAGTCAGTGTCACTTACTTTATTATAAAATACACCACAACCTAATATTTTATATCTATCGAAATATGCTGTATATATATATATATATATATATATATATATATATATATATATATATATATATATATATATATATTTATTGTGTTAATGTGTTATATAGGCTAAAAGTTGCACTATTGTAGTTTCCTTAAACATAGCCTTAGTCACAATTGATGTGTGTCAAATATCAAAATAGTTGTGTCAGATGATCAAAATGAGTAAAGTCAAAGAACGAATTAAGAGTAAAGAACAATAAAATGTACTGAAACCAAACAAAAGACAAAGAAATCGGACAAACCTTATTTTTGCAATTAATATTACAAAAAATGCCAGAAGATTAAAAAATATATAATTAAAACTAGTACATAAACTTGGAGATCTATTTAGGCTGACAAGAGAGCTTACTACCTTACTACTTTACTAACGTCAATAACAGGACATTCAAACGTTTATGTTGCATGCCTTGTTTTTATCTTATCCTTTAGCTTGATAATGTGTTGTGTACATATATAACTGTACTTCTTATTTCGCAGTGGTACAATATATCTAACTAGTACTTTAAAACTTTAAAACAGCCATGATTATATAATTCCATTCCACTCTTTGATAGACTCAAATTAAGAAGCGTGATTTCAACAGTATGTACTTCGGGCCTAGTACCAGAAGCCTTCCAGGTTGTCTTTCTTCTGAATATTACCACTGATGATAAGCAACAACCCAATGCAGTGAACCTCTTAGATAGTCTTTCTTATGCGTCATATAATAATGCACATAGTAAGCACTAACAAACGCCTCCAAAGTGTTTTGTCTCCTTCTTACATCACACCATCTTGATCGCAGAATAGACAAGAAGCGTAATAAAACATACCTTTTCAATTATTATATAGGACCTCACAGTAGGAATCCACGTCGCTGCAGTACTCATACGCAAAATAAAGCAAATAGAATATTCGAAATATGCGATACAGATCTTTGAAGTCACAAATGTTATTGTATCATGTGTAGACTCGATGTTCTGAGGTCCAGGGAAAACCTAGGAAGACGGCAATCCTGGCACCAATTGGGTTAAATATGTTTATATTGAACCAATGCATAATGATTGTGACACTCAATAGATGGGACAGACAAAAATATTGTTCTGCCTACAGTCTGCTATACCAATACATCAGCCATATACAAGATTAGCGAATGGGATATTGTATATACACCAGCACTATGGTCGAGTACATTCACGTTGGTCCCACTGAAATATTGTTAAATGTTTACAGTCTGCCTCTTACCTCAGTAGTCCCATGCAGCAAGGTCAGAAGTTGCTTTAAAAAAAATATTTTTGTGCAACTTCCTATTTCTATAAATGAAATAGTCACACCTTTACGAAAGTGAGGCGTCATTGACATTTGGGTCCTGAGGCATCATGACTATAAATTGCAAAATAGAAGGATATGACAGACTTTGTGGGCCACCTATACCCACACAAAGATGATTGTAGGAACTCAGAATATTTGTATTAATTTGGCTAATTGACATGTACATTGTGGCTCATTCCTTTTGATAGATGACGGGAAGAATGACGAATTACAGTTTATTGAAACTACTAAGATGTTTTATGATTTCTTCAAAGTATGAACATTTTCTAAAAAGGTTTATAGTGTACAGCGTTAAGAGAGAGGCGATAAACATCAAAAGAGCACATTTGTCTGCACTGGTGAAGATATCTGCAATCTTAAGTTTACAATTTAGAAGGAAATTTTGAAGGGACAAGGGGAGGTGGCTAGAAAATGGGGAAGGCTTACTACAAAATGAGAGGAGAAAAGTAAGAAGGGGTTTAGTGAGAGACATGTTACTACAAACACCCACAAAAGGGTAATCTAATTGCTATTCACAAACTTCTAAATTTTCTACAGCCTAAAGGTAAAAAATGGATTAAATTTACTCCAGCCCAGCCTTCAAGTAAGTCAAACACCACTCATGGCCACTAACAGGTATTTCTGCAGATTCCCAGAGAAAATGAATATTGGAGGCAGGGACTTAAAACAAAATATTATTACACCACATACATCCAAGACTTGATCACATACAGCGCTCTATGTCATTTTCCTTTTCTGCGTGTATTGTAGTGCCCATCACAAAGGGCAAAACTCGTAACATAATGATAGGTCATCTTGGAATGGTTTACTCAATGCATGAAATCAATGTTACAATAACAGGAACACGTTTTGACCTCACAGGACACATAAATGATCTTAGAATTAGCCAGCCTTCTGAATAAGTAAAAATACATCTGATATTCCTAATACCAAACCTCAGCAGGCACAGCTCGAAAATCTTGATGAGCATGTATACTGGCTTGGAAATACATGATTCACATTTTGAAGGCATTTTGAAGAGTAAATGGGGCCACATAAGTTGGCATTGCATAGACTGCTCATATCATTCAGTCAGAGAACATCTGGGCTTGATGCTAAGATCAGCTCATCGTTGCTAAATGCAAGTAGGCAACATATGCTGCTTTGATCACCCTTGTGTCCTTTGTTCTAAGTGAGAAATTCACACTGGAGATTCATAAAACATGTACACATTTGTGAATGCTGGGGTTTGCTTAATTAGATAGCATGGAGAAATGTCTTTCATTTCGGAATTAACAAGGTAAATTGCTCCATCATCTGAGAACTTTCCTTTTTAATACATATTAGGCGGCTTTAAAGTTGGCCCTAAGAAGCCCAGAGGGCAGGACACATTGTATTAAAAAAGTTGAGCTTGTACCTTTAAGGTGTACATGTCTTATTAGTGAAAAACTCTCAGATTCATTTTTCACTTTTCCAAGGCCTATCTCTCCTACAGTATAACATGGAGTTACCTTATTACCTTTGATAAGTGATAACGTTTGATTAGAAGCAGGAAGGAATGTCATGTTTGGTACCTGAGAAATTGTAATTTAAAACCAAATATAATGGTGAAGTTGGATTTTAAGTTTATGTCGCAATTTTGAAAATGCCTCTTTTAGAAAGTTGGTGTTTTCTTGTCCTAACCATTTGGTGCCTGCAGTCTGTTCCTGTGTTACATTACAAGGTATAGTTGGCAGTTGGCTTTTGTGTATTTCTGTGAGAAATTGCCTCTTTTGACATGGTTAGCCCCCGCTTTTTGCCTGGTATTTGATGTGGTTTCAAAGTTGTTAGTGCTTAGGCCCCCTGCTAACCAAGTTCTCTGGGACTGATCTCTTTCCCAAAACCGCTGTGATGCATTGACCCAATTAGCAATACCCTTAGCTACCACTATATGGTACTTAGCTATCAAGGCATGGGATATACTAAGGGTAGGCCCCTTAGGGCAGCAGCACAGATTGTGCCAACCTCAGGGACCAGGCATCCAAGTGCACCCAGCACTGCAATTGCAGGCTGAATGTCCTGGTGCAATCCTAAAGTGCAACTCTGACATGGCACACAGTCCGTGTGCCCTGCCCACTACACACTGCATGCAACATAAGTAAGTCACTCCTCTTGCAGGCCTTCCAGCCCTAAAGCAGGGTGCACTATACTGCATGTGTGGGCATAGATGCATGAGCAATACCCCCTGCTGTGTTCCTGTTAAACCTGGGGCACAGTAAGTGAACAGAGCAGCCATTTTACATACATGTGCTGGACAATTGTCAGTACGGGTTTTGCAGCTACATGATGGCCACTCTGTACCCTGGGATGTTTGGTATTAAACAGCTTAGAATGATAAATCCAAACTGATACCAGTATTGTATTTATTGCATTTATTCAGGGCCACCTTAGTGGTGCCTCTTCCAAAAGCTAACTACCCTGACATGGCTGCTGGCTGGAAACAACCAGCCTGTCACCACCAGACAAGAGTCTGGAATTCTGGGGTGGGAGCCTGTGCTCTCTAGATCCAGAGAACAAAGCACTTCTGGGCAGAGATGTTACACCTTGTCCCCCAGGAATGCACACAGCACTGCCTTTGAGCTTACCGCCCTTGAAACTTGAGCCCCAGCCCTGCTGCTACCAGCTGATGACCACCCCCATTGCATACCCCCACTTTTGGAGGAGGCAACAGTGGAAAAATTCACAAAGGACAGGAGGAGTGGCCACCCCCAGCTTGTACCACCCGAAGGTGTTGCATGTGAGGTGACCCCCTCCATTTCATTTCCCTCCATTTGCCTTTCAGGGATAGGGAAATTACCTCTGCCCACAGGAAGTAGTCACAAAGTGGGTGAAGGCACCCTGCGGTAGATGAACCATTGTTCACTACTAGGTATTCCCCTAGACATGCAGATCATAATCCATGAACACAAAGAAGGCCTGCAATAAAGACCCAAGACTAGAGAACTGCATTCCTGATGAACAAAGAAAAGACGCCAAACCCTTCTTGCTGCCCCAGGACTTGACAATCCTCGCTGAGGGGTTGCACGGACATCAGACAGACTTTAAAACACCCCAGAGGACTGCCATCCTCATGAAAATTGCCAAAGATCTCCATCTGAAGAAAAGACATCACTCCCTGCAACAAAAGACCCAAAGACTAGTGAAGTCCAGTTCACTGACCAGCTGCTGACCAAGGAACCAGATGCGGCAACCAAGTCAAATTTTACCCAACAGACCCAAAGGACAAATCCAGCAAGAGTACCAAGTTTGATGGCAAAGCGTCTTCAAGTGGCTGAACCATGCACGGGTACTGGTCACTAAAAATCGGACACCAAGAAGAAAAGTCCACTCCGGACTCTAAAAGGACCAGAAGCAAGCCTCAGTTGATGGACTTCAGGACACATGAGAATGAGGCCACAGAGTGGCCCTGCTGACCTGCAATCCACCCTCAAAGTGACCTGTCTCCTGCTTCCAAGGCCACAACGCACAGAGCTCCTGGCTCATTTATCTGCTCTGTACCTGGCCTCCCTGGGTCCTGCACTGCAGATCCAGCTATGCTCAAAGGTTCTCCCACCCCTTGTGACCTCTACACTCCAGAGGGACCCAATGGACTCACCTTGAGGTCCGCCTGTGCAATGCTTTTCCAAGTGGTCACCCACAGTGGTCCAGCACCAGCTCCAAGGACTTTTCAGCAGCTCTTTTCACCAAAACTAGGAACTGCCCGAACTCCTCCTGCAATCCCACAGGTCGTCTTGATGATCTCAACCTAAAAATGAAAGGACACAGTGGTAAATACATTGCCTGATTTTATATGTATTTTTAAACTTTTCTCCCATTGATTCTCATGGTGTGTAATTACGCACAAAAGCAAGACATTTTCTAAACCTCGAAAAATCATAACTTAAAAAGTACCTGTCCGAGTTTGATGATCCTGGTCTTAAAAAATGTATAACATTCTGAAGTACTTTTGTAACTTGGTCTTGAGTTATTCCTTCGAGTTTGTGTTTTCATTTATTCATAGTGTGAGTACAACAAATGCTTTGCACTTCTCCAAGATTGGCCTAACTGTTTGAGAAAGTGTCGGGTATAAGTCCAGACACGGTCCAGGTCTTGCACGAAATTCCACTGCGCGACTCTGCGGCACTTTATGCGCACCACTTTTCATCCCCTCTTGTTCCAAAGGTGACCATCAGCGTTGTCTGCCTTGTGGCAAAGCTCATAGAGCTGCAGGTTCAGGACATTGGTGGACAAGATGCACTTATCAGTGCTATGCTATGAAGGGACTACAATTCCCATGTTTCTAGAGGCAGCGGCCATCTTGGGGTGTGGCAGGCCTTTAAAGCCCAGCCACACCCATGCACATTGCTCACTATTTTGAAGACTTCGATGCAGCCAGACCTCGTGGGGGTTTCTCTGGAGAAGAGCAGAGTTCCTGAATGGCAGTGTGTCGTCTAACCAAAGTCCATGGTGCATTAAAAAATGAGTAAGTCGTACTCGTAGCGGTAAGGCCTTGCTGAATCCATGTTTGGAGGAAGTTATTACTTCCAAAAGGTAAAGTGCTCTTTTGCACAGTAATTCAAAGCGTTTCAGTTCACAGATGTAAAACGTTTTTGTGCACAGCAATTCAAGGCGTTTCCGTTCACGGAGGTAAAATGCTCTTTTGGCACAGTAATTCAACACGTTTCAGTTCACAGATATAAAGCGCTTTTGTGCACAGCAATTCAAGGCGTTTCCGTTCACAGATGTAAAGCGTTCTTTGCATGACAATTTAGGCACTTATGTTCTTAGATGTAAAGCGCTCTTGGCATGACAATTCAGGTGCTTCAGTTATCAGATGTAAAGCGCTCTTGGCATGATAATTCAGGCGCTTCAGTTCACAGATGTAAAGCGCTCTTGGCACGACAATTGAGGTGCTTCAGTTCTTAGATGTAAAGCGCTCGTGGCATGATAATTTAGGTGATTCAGTTCACAGATGTAAAGCGCTCTTGGAACGATAATTCAGGCGCTTCAGTTCACAGATGTAAAAGGTTCTTGACATAACAATCTAAGTGATTCAGGCTACTTGAGTAAAAGCGCTTTCTGGTATTATTAAGTAAAGTGCTTGGCATTTATTGTTACAAATGTGAAAGTATTTCTGGAGATAAGCAAATCATAGTTTTCATTGTTCTTTGAAAAGCTTGAGATGTGAAAAGCATATTTAATTCTTTTAGATTTTCTAAGTCATGATCAAAGGTTTATGTTGTGAAAACATAGATGTTACAGGATTGATATTCTGTGTATAATCATAGTTCAAAGGTCTTGCCATCTCTTGATTCTGAGGTCATGTTTCAAAGAAGGGGCTGCTGTTCACAACCCTAATTCCCTTCCCCCCGACTGGCTTCATCATAACTCTGTGCTATAATAGCTTTCTGAGTTGGTGACGCCGGGAGGTGGGCCTTTTGTCCAGTGACGCGCAGATCCCGAGGAAAGGACCCTGTGACACAAAGCTACTGTTAGACTTGCCATCCTTGGCATGGTCTCCCCTAACGTTTTGCCTCTCCTTCCCAGGTTGTTGATGTGTGCTAGACTCTGTTTTTGCTGTTTTAGATACTCTGGGCACTTTACCACTGCTAACCACTGCTAAAGTGCGATAGAGGTGTCCAGGGCCTGTAAATCAGAGGCATCAATTGGGCATGCAGCCCTAGTTGTGCCACCCACTGAGTAACCCTGTGAACATGGCTCAGACCTGCCACTGTGGTGTCTGTGTGTGCAGTTGTAAACTGCCATTTCGACTTGGCAAGTGTTCCCACTTGCCAGGCCTAAACCTTCCCTTAGGCCCTAGGTAGCCCCATGGGTGGGGTGCAGTGTATGTCAAAGTTGGGACATGTACTGATGTGTGTTACATGTCCTGACGTGAAATACTGCTAATTGTAGTCTTCACTATTGCAAAGCCAATCTCTCTCATAGGTTAACATGGGGTTTGCCTTTAAATAACTTTAAAGTGCAGATTACCTTTGAGAGCAGATAGAAATGTGGAGTTTAGGGTCTCTGGACAATTTGAAAATACATATTTTAGTGAAGTTTGTTTTTAGATTGTTAGTTTGAAAATGCCACTTTTAGAAAGTAGACATTTTCTTGCTTAAACCATTCTGTGACTCTGCCTCTTTGTGGATTGCCTGTCTGTGTCAGTTTTACATTTGGCCTGTTTGTAAATCCCCTCTAGTCAGTGAGACAAAGGGAGCTGGTGTGTAGCCTGCATATCCTCATAAGCCATCTGTGCCAGAGTGGAGGGAGAAGTGGTCACTAACACCTGCATAGGCTGTGCCTCCCCTCTCACAATGCAGTCTCTGGGGCCTGGCCTGGGCAAGGCGTGATCTTGTGAGCAACACTGACTTTCCTTTGAAGTACGCCTACTTCAAAGGCAGAAAGGGGTATAAGTATTGGATCCAAAACCTCAGAAAATTAGATCACTTCTGGAAGCAAGAGGAACCTCTGCCAAGGGGAAGAGATGGAGAGCTGAGGAGGAGTGCTGCCCCTGCCTGTGACTGTGCTTTATTGTGCTATCCTACAGTTGCCGCTTCTGCCTGTGAAAGGGGACAAAGACTGGACTTTGTGGTATATTCCTGCTTGTGAAGAATCTCCAAGGGCTTGAGTTGAGCTTGCCTCCCATTTTGAAGTTGCACGGCCATCAAAGACTTCTTCTGCTAACACCTGGACTCTCTGCTGAGACTCCTGCCCTTCCAAGTGGTGTCCTATCCAGTCCCTAGGCCCTTGAAAGGTGAAGTTGGCAGACAAAAGCTGAAAATCCACACACAGAACGCCATGCAGGGAAATATACTATGCACCATCTGCAATGTGGCTGATAAACAACACACCACTGGCCTCATGGCTAACATCGATGCTCCATCTGCATTGCAGCTGGAAGATCGACACATCATGGCTGGAGAAATGATGCGCAACACCCACTTGCGGTTGCTGATAAAGACGCAAACCTCATGCAGTGCAGGTTTCTAACACTGTGCAACATGATTTTCCACGCATCGTCCCTGGGCATCAAAGTCAACCCAACTCTGTACGGATCTGAGGTGCTCAGTCCAGAAATCGACGCATCGCTCTCTGGCGAGGTAGAAAAATGATGCCTCGCAGACCCGGCCAGAGAAGAAACAACGCATGGCCTCCCTTGCGAGGAAGAAATCAATGCATCGCTGCCTTTTCTGAAGCATGCGCGCACTTGTGGCTTTACTTATTATGCTTGCCTTGTGCTTTGTTCAAAATCATCGTTTCCATTGTTTTCTATGGAGTAAGACTCCTATTCTTTTGAAAATTCATATTTTAACTTGTGTATGTGGGATTTTTGTTGTTTTTGTCTAGTTTGATTTAGATAAATATTATGTAGTTTGCTAAACTGGTGTGGTGTCTATTTTGTAGTGTTTTCACTCTATTATTGTGTGTATTGCTAGAAATACTTTACACATTGCTTCTGAGATAAGTCTGACTGCTTGTGCCAAGCTACCAAGGGGTTAGGCAGGGGTTATGTAAGCGTGTTTCTCCATTACCCTGACTAGAGTGAGGATCCTTGCTTAGACACGGGGTAACCTGACTGCCAACCAAAGCCCCCATTTCTAACATTGGTGATCAGCGGTGAGGCTTGAACTTGTATTTGTACTTGAGATACGGTGATTAAGTGTACACTGCTGTTTTCAGTGCGGATCATTATGTGACCACATACTACTTGTTTTGCTTTTGCACTTTTTGGACTTGTTTTTTCAACTTCCATATTTTGGTGATCTGTTCATTGATTCTTAAGCTTCTCTGTGGGAACTTTTTTTCTGCCTTGGAACTTTACACTTTTTGATTTGCCATCATGTCTCAATCTACAGATGCACCAGCTGGAGCTGTATTTGAGTTAGGGAAACTGAAAAGTTACACAGTTGTTCAATTGAAACAGTTCTGTGAGAATCTTCCCTGTCCCATTAAGGCGTCCACCAGGAAGGAGGAGCTGCAAAATGGACTTAGGGCCTGGGTGACACCCAAGGAGGCCGAGGGGCACAAAGAGGAGGAGAAAGAGGATGAGGATAAGGAGGTACCAAGTATACACAATGATATAGTGGGTAGACCTGTTATGTCTGGGGGTAAGGTCTGCAGGGCAAGTAGTAGTGTATCATCCAAGGGTCTGACTCCTGAAGAGATACAGGACAGACAGGCAGAGAGGGTTCATCAGTTGGAGTTGGAGAAGCTTAGGATAAAAATGGAGAGGGAGATGGAAGAAAGGAGACTGGCCATTGAAGAGAAAAAGTTACTGCTGGGTCATGAGCTCAGCTTGAAGGAGCTAGATCAGCGGAGCCAGTCCAGTAAGGATGGTGGCAACAGTACCTCAGTGCAGCCTGAGAGAAGGGTACACATTCCAAAAGATTTAGTCAAGGATTATAAAAGGGAGGATGACATATACTAGTGGTTCAAGGGTTATGAGGGTGCTCTCCATATGAACCTGGTCCCTGAGGCACATTGGAGGGCTGGTCTGTGGAAGCACTTTGAGGTAGAGGGGAGGGACACTCTGACATCCTTAGGGGATCCTCAGGGACTCACCCACACCATAATGAAAGTCGCCCTACTCACAAGATGTGGTCTGACCCCTGAGCAATATAGAGACAAATTTGGGTCCAACAAAAAGAAAGAGTCCCAAACGTAGTTGGAGTATGTAGATTCCTTTTCCAGGTCACTGGATGGTTGGGTGAAGGGCAGTAAGGTAAAAACATATGAGGGGCTGTTGGACCTGGCTTTTTGACAGGGTCATCCCCAAACTTTTTGCCTTCCTCCTTCTCTTTTTCTGACCTCATTTTTTGCTGGTTTTTAGACTCTGCGCACTTTACCACTGCTAACCAGTGCTAAAGTGCATATGCTCTCTCCCTTAAAACATGGTAACCTTGAATCATACCTGATTGGACTATTAATGTACTTATAAGTCCCTAGTAAGGTGTACTTTTTGTGCATAGGGCTGGTAAATTAAATGCTACTAGTGGGCCTGCAGCACTGGTTGTGCCACCCACTTAAGTAGCCCCTTTTCCTTGTCTCAGGCCTGCCATTGCAAGGCCTGTGTGTGCAGTTCCACTGCCACCTCGACTTGGCATTTAAAAGTACTTGCCAAGCCTAGAACTCCCCTTTTTCTACATATAAGTCACCCTTAATGTGTGCCATAGGTAACCCCTAGAGCAGGGTGCTGTGTAGATAAAAGGCAGGACATATACCTGTGTAGTTATATGTCCTGGTAGTGTAAAACTCCTAAATTCGTTTTTACACTACTGTGGGGCCTGCTTCCTTCATAGGCTAACATTGGGGCTGCCCTCATACACTGTTGAAGTGGCAGCTGCTGATCTGAAAGGAGCAGGAAGGTCATATTTAGTATGGCCAGAATGGTAATACAAAATCCTGCTGACTGGTGAAGTCGGATTTAATATTACTATTCTAGAAATGGCACTTTTAGAAAGTGAGCATTTCTTTGCATTTAAATCTTTCTGTGCCTTACAATCCACGTCTGGCTGGGCTTGGTTGACAGCTCCTTGTGCATTCACTCAGACACACCCCAAATACAGGGTACTCAGCCTCACTTGCATACATCTGCATTTTGAATGGGTCTTCCTGGGCTGGGAGGGTGGAGGGCCTGCTCTCACACAAAGGACTGCCACACCCCCTACTGGGACCCTGGCAGACAGGATTGAACTGAAAGGGGACCTGGTGCACTTCTTAGCCACTCTTTGAAGTCTCCCCCACTTCAAAGGCACATTTGGGTATAAAACAGGGCCTCTGCCCTACCTCATCAGACACTTGCTGGAGAAGAAACCGGAACCAGAAACTACATCCTGCCAAGAAGAACTGCCTGGCTGCTCAAAGGACTCACCTGTCTGCTTTCTACAAAGGACTGCTGTCTTGCTGTTGCCCTGCTGCCTTGCTGAACTCTTGTCTGGCTGTGAAAGTGCTCTCCAAGGGCTTGGATAGAGCTTGCCTCCTGTTCCTTGAAGTCTCAGGACCAAAAAGACTTCTTCCTTTCACTTGGACGCTCCGTGCGCCGAAAATTTCGACGCACAGCCTGTTTCGCGGCGAGAAAAACGCCGCACACCGACGCTGATCGACGCGACGCCCTCGGGACGATCGAGACTTCGACGCACAACCTCGCAAGGACAAAGCTGCTCGACTTTCCAGGAGAAATCGACGCGACGCCTACCGTGAGTGCGAAACTTTGACGCACGGCCTCGCAAGGACAACGCCGCCCGACTTCCAAGGAGAAATCGACGCGACGCCTGCCGTGAGACCAAACTTTCGACGCACGGCCTCGCAAGGACAACGCCGCCCGACTTCCAAGGAGAAATCGACGCGACGCCTACCGTGAGATCGAAACTTCGACGCGCAGCCCCGCAGAACGACGCGCAGCCGGAAAACAAGCAGGAGAATCCACGCACAGACCCGGGACATCTGGTAATCCCCGCGATCCACAAAAAGAGACTGTCTGCGCGCCGGAAAACGACGCCCGACTTCCCCGCGTGGAAAAGAACGACGCAAGTCGGTGTGTGCTGAGAGGAAATCGACGCACACCCCCCTTTTTCCACGCACCTCTTCACCTGTGGCCCTCTGAGGAGATTTTCCACCAGAAACCAGGTACTTTGTGCTTGAAAGACACTTTATTACATTCTAAAGACTTAAGACCCTTTATATCACTTTCCTGTGATAGTTCTACAATTTTCCATTGCATCTTTATTCTTTTTGACCTACAATTATCCTGATAAATATTATATATTTTTCTAAACACTGTGTGGTGTATTTTTGTGGTGCTATATGGTGGTATTGTATGATTTATTGCACAAATACTTTACACATTGCCTTCTAAGTTAAGCCTGACTGCTCGTGCCAAGCTACCAGAGGGTGGGCACAGGATAATCTTGGATAGTGTGTGACTTACCCTGACTAGAGTGAGGGCTTTTGCTTGGACAGGGGGTAACCTGACTGCCAACCAAAAACCCCATTTCTAACATTGGTGATCAGCGGTGAGGATAGGACTTGTATTTGTGCAGTGACATACAGTAGCTAAGTATTTCACTACCTACCCACAGTTGAAGGTCAACTTGGTTTTTATCTCTTTTTGAAAATCCGTTTTTTCCTGACAATTTTCAAAAAATAAATCCTCACTCAACATGTCTCTGACTGGGTCTCAGACAGGGGACTTTGACCTAGTCCAGTTGGATACATACACGGTCAAACAACTAAGAGGATTCTGCAGGGCATTAAGGGTACCCACCCAAGGGGCCTCCAGAAAGGAGGACTTTCAAGTGGCGCTGAGGGCCTGGGCAGAAGCCCATTTAGAGGATGATGAGGAAGAGGAGCCAGAAAATGGCCCCTCAGAAGGATTTTCACTATCTATGGATGGTGTTACCACTGCAATTATGCACCCTTCCAGACCAGGGAGCAGTGTCTCCATGCAAAGCCTGACCGCAGAGGAAAGGAGAGAGGAAAGGGAGTTCCAATTGCAAATGGCAAAACTGAAAATTGAGGCACAACAGGAGGAGAGGAGGGCAGAAAGAGAAGCCAAACAAGCTGAGGCTGAAAGAGCAGCCAAACAGATTGAAGCTGAAAGAACAGCCAAACAGATTCAAGCAGAAGCTGAAAGGGCAGCCAAACAAGCAGAAGCTGAAAGAGCAGCCAAACAAGTGGAAGCTGAAAGAGCGTTGGCTGAAAAGAAACTATTTTTGGCTCATGAACTGAGTCTCAAGGAGCTGGAGATCAAGGCAAGACAGTCTGAATCCAGCAATAATGGTGGCAGCATACAGACAGGACCTGCTGGAGAAAAGAAGGTTCGTATACCCAAAAATGTGGTGCCCAGTTTTGTGGTGGGAGATGACATAGATAAATGGTTAGCTGCTTATGAAGTTGCACTAAGGGCTCATGAGGTTCCTGAAGGGCAATGGGGGGTAGCTATGTGGGGTTATGTGCCGCCATTGGGGAGGGACACACTTCTCACATTGGATCCACCGGATCAAAACACATACCCACTCCAGAAAGCCACTTTACTTGCCAAGTTTGGGCTGACCCCTGAGGGATACCGTCAGAGGTTCAGGGACAGCACCAAACAAACCACACAAACATGGGTAGATTTCTTTGATTTCTCTAGTAAGGCACTGAATGGATGGGTGCGGGGCAACAAAGTAACTGATTATAAAGGTTTATATGACTTGATTCTGAGAGAGCATATGCTTAATACTACTTTTACAGAGTTGCGCCAGCACTTAGTGGATAGTAAGCTGACTGATCCCAGGAAGCTTGCTGAGGAGGCGGACCTCTGGGCAAGCACCAGAGTGTCCAAAAAGGTATCTGGGAGTGACCCCGAGAAGGGTAGTTCCGGTTCCCCCCAACAAAGTGAGGGGGAGGTTAGAGATGACCCAGACGAGTTCCAGAGTAAGGGGGGAAGAAAGGGTTCCCATACCCCCTCTGAGAAACAGGGTGGGGGTTCTGGTGGGCAGTGGCCCAAAGCATCCCATTCCCAACCCCGCTGCTTTGAGTGTTCCCAGATAGGACACAGGAAGGGGGACTCTGTCTGTCCAAAGAACTCACCCAATATTGGGACCTCTACAGGGGTGGCCAATGTGGCCTTAGGGGAATGTCGTCCCCAGGGGCAGGTCGTAGACCATGCCTCCATCTCCTTCAGTTGGGAGGTGGACTCAGAGGGTAAACTGGTGATCCCTGAGGGTGGGAGTCGTCACTTCCACCAGGTGGGAGTGAATGGGATCCCAGTCACCGCTCTGAGAGACACGGGGGCTAGTCTTACCATGATTGTGGAGAGACTAGTGTCACCAGAGCAGTACACCGGACAGGTGTGTAGAGTGACTCCAGCCATTGGGGAAGATTTCTTCCGCCCCATGGCCCGGGTGTCCCTAGAATGGGGTGGGGAGGTGACCCAGAGGCGGGTCATAGTTAGTCCCCAGCTGCCCATTGACTGCATTCTGGGGAATGAGTTTCCCTTAGTGTCAGGAGAGCTGAGAGGGCCGACCCCCAAGGGTGCCCTAACAGTTCAGATATCTGGCGGTACCACTCCCCAGAGGAGGGTATGGAAGCCCAGATGGGGAGGCACGGGGAAAAAGGACTCACCCCTGTCCTCTGTTCAGCCTCAGAGTACAGACCCTGGGCTGAGGGACCAGTATCAGGGACCCACCCCTGACCTGGTGAGAGTGGAGAAGGGGTGCCAGACCCCTGGGGTTACTACCCCCCATTCTGGGATGCTACAGGAATCCCTTGGGAGCTCCCTACCAGCCCCCCAGCTGGAGGAGAAGCTCAGCCAACGGCCTCCCTCCGGGTCTCCACCTAGCAGTGGATGGTCAGGGGCCTGGCTCATAACACTGACAGCTGTCAGTGGCATCTATTGGTTTCTGTCCTTGTGGGCAGAGTTTTCCCTGGGTTGGGGACAGAAGTCAGACCCAAGGAATGGAATGGGCCACATCACGTTGTTGGCCATGGTGATACTGTCTGCATACTGGGATACATCTGTAAGCAAATTAAAGTTAGGAGCTGTACAGATGGGGTCCTCAGGTGAGGAGAAGGGTTCCCCATGGGCCAGATCAGTGGCCCCAGAGAGTATAGACAAAGAAGCCTCACTGAGTTCGGAAAGGCGTAGAACTGGCGAGTGCCCCTGCAGTAGTGGGCCATTGTCCATGTTCTATCGCCTTAAGCAGGGAAGTCCATCAGAGTGTTGATTAGTCTACCCTGGCTTTAGGCTGGGAGGGGGTCATGTTGGACCTGGCTTTTTGACAGGGTCATCCCCAAACTTTTTGCCTTCCTCCTTCTCTTTTTCTGACCTCATTTTTTGCTGGTTTTTAGACTCTGCGCACTTTACCACTGCTAACCAGTGCTAAAGTGCATATGCTCTCTCCCTTAAAACATGGTAACCTTGAATCATACCTGATTGGACTATTAATGTACTTATAAGTCCCTAGTAAGGTGTACTTTTTGTGCATAGGGCTGGTAAATTAAATGCTACTAGTGGGCCTGCAGCACTGGTTGTGCCACCCACTTAAGTAGCCCCTTTTCCTTGTCTCAGGCCTGCCATTGCAAGGCCTGTGTGTGCAGTTCCACTGCCACCTCGACTTGGCATTTAAAAGTACTTGCCAAGCCTAGAACTCCCCTTTTTCTACATATAAGTCACCCTTAATGTGTGCCCTAGGTAACCCCTAGAGCAGGGTGCTGTGTAGATAAAAGGCAGGACATATACCTGTGTAGTTATATGTCCTGGTAGTGTAAAACTCCTAAATTCGTTTTTACACTACTGTGGGGCCTGCTTCCTTCATAGGCTAACATTGGGGCTGCCCTCATACACTGTTGAAGTGGCAGCTGCTGATCTGAAAGGAGCAGGAAGGTCATATTTAGTATGGCCAGAATGGTAATACAAAATCCTGCTGACTGGTGAAGTCGGATTTAATATTACTATTCTAGAAATGCCACTTTTAGAAAGTGAGCATTTCTTTGCATTTAAATCTTTCTGTGCCTTACAATCCACGTCTGGCTGGGCTTGGTTGACAGCTCCTTGTGCATTCACTCAGACACACCCCAAACACAGGGTACTCAGCCTCACTTGCATACATCTGCATTTTGAATGGGTCTTCCTGGGCTGGGAGGGTGGAGGGCCTGCTCTCACACAAAGGACTGCCACACCCCCTACTGGGACCCTGGCAGACAGGATTGAACTGAAAGGGGACCTGGTGCACTTCTTAGCCACTCTTTGAAGTCTCCCCCACTTCAAAGGCACATTTGGGTATAAAACAGGGCCTCTGCCCTACCTCATCAGACACTTGCTGGAGAAGAAACCGGAACCAGAAACTACATCCTGCCAAGAAGAACTGCCTGGCTGCTCAAAGGACTCACCTGTCTGCTTTCTACAAAGGACTGCTGTCTTGCTGTTGCCCTGCTGAACTCTTGTCTGGCTGTGAAAGTGCTCTCCAAGGGCTTGGATAGAGCTTGCCTCCTGTTCCTTGAAGTCTCAGGACCAAAAAGACTTCTTCCTTTCACTTGGACGCTCCGTGCGCCGAAAATTTCGACGCACAGCCTGTTTCGCGGCGAGAAAAACGCCGCACACCGACGCTGATCGACGTGACGCCCTCGGGACGATCGAGACTTCGACGCACAACCTCGCAAGGACAAAGCCGCTCGACTTTCCAGGAGAAATCGACGCGACGCCTACCGTGAGTGCGAAACTTTGACGCACGGCCTCGCAAGGACAACGCCGCCCGACTTCCAAGGAGAAATCGACGCGACGCCTGCCGTGAGACCAAACTTTCGACGCACGGCCTCGCAAGGACAACGCCGCCCGACTTCCAAGGAGAAATCGACGCGACGCCTACCGTGAGATCGAAACTTCGACGCGCAGCCCCGCAGAACGACGCGCAGCCGGAAAACAAGCAGGAGAATCCACGCACAGACCCGGGACATCTGGTAATCCCCGCGATCCACAAAAAGAGACTGTCTGCGCGCCGGAAAACGACGCCCGACTTCCCCGCGTGGAAAAGAACGACGCAAGTCGGTGTGTGCTGAGAGGAAATCGACGCACAACCCCCTTTTTCCACGCACCTCTTCACCTGTGGCCCTCTGAGGAGATTTTCCACCAGAAACCAGGTACTTTGTGCTTGAAAGACACTTTATTACATTCTAAAGACTTAAGACCCTTTATATCACTTTCCTGTGATAGTTCTACAATTTTCCATTGCATCTTTATTCTTTTTGACCTACAATTATCCTGATAAATATTATATATTTTTCTAAACACTGTGTGGTGTATTTTTGTGGTGCTATATGGTGGTATTGTATGATTTATTGCACAAATACTTTACACATTGCCTTCTAAGTTAAGCCTGACTGCTCGTGCCAAGCTACCAGAGGGTGGGCACAGGATAATCTTGGATAGTGTGTGACTTACCCTGACTAGAGTGAGGGCTTTTGCTTGGACAGGGGGTAACCTGACTGCCAACCAAAAACCCCATTTCTAACAGGGGCTTTGCAATATAATTGCCTGGAGCACTCGTACAGTCTTTGTTTTCCAGAGATGCACTAGCACCTGATTGAAAGCAAGCTGACTGACCCCAGGAATCTTGTGCAGGACACAGACTGTTGGGAGACCACCAGGGTCCAAAGGAGGTAAGGGGGAGACCACGCCAACGGTGGGCAAGGTCCCTCTCAGGAGAAAGGGGGGTAAGGGTAAACAGGGGGGGTTCTCTAAAGGGCTCCAACCTAGTTCCCAGGGTAAGGATATCCAGCCCGCTGTAAGAAGAAACCATGGTTCTCCAAAGGGAAACCTGTGGGGGGGGGGAGTCTCTGCAAGTGCTTTGAATGTGACCAGGTGGGTCATGTGAGGGGGGACCCCAAATGTCCCAAGGATACACCGGCACCCACTGGTGCTCAGTCACAAGGATTGGTCAGTGTATCGCTTGGGGAGGAGTTGGTTCCAGGTGGTTAGGAGCCGGCATATATGACTCTTGTCTCACTAGGGGGCAGTGAGATGGTCCAGAGAACTCTCGGGCCTGATCAATGGACAGAGGGTGGAGGCTCTGAGAGACACAGGAGCCAGTGTGACCACAGTGAGGAGTCACCTGGTGTCTGAGGAGCAGATAGATCGCTATGTACCTCACCAAGTAGTTGCAATGGACAACTCAGAGCACCTGTGCAGAGTAGTGCAGGTTCCCTTTGAATGGGGGGTCTCAGGTTCCTTGAAAGAAGCTGTGAGTCCAACCATGCCTGTGGATTGTTTGCTGGGCAATGACCTGGAGGATTCCCCTTCGAAGGAGGTGGAGCACAGGTCACACTTGGAGATATTGGGTCTGCTTGGGTAGGTATGTGTATCTACCCAGTCAATGGAAGCCTGCTAGGGTGGTCAGAAGCCCCTGGAGCCTTAAACAGTGGCCCAGGGGTCTGACAGTAGGAGGAAGGGCAAGGGCTGCAGGAAACCGGCCTAAGAAGTTCCCAAGGTCCAGGATGAGGCTAAGCCTAAGGGTGACAACCTGGAGCCTACAGAGGAACAGGTGGCTGAGATGGGGGAGATCCCTGAGCTGTCACAATGACAGCAGGAAGGGGGACCCACCAGGGAGGCATTCTGTGAGGCACAGAGTGTATGCCCTACTCTGGTGGGTCAGCGGCAGCAGGCTACAGACCAGGCAGCTGGCTAGGAGCCAGGTTCACACTTTATCTATTGGGAGGATGGCCCTCTATATAGTTAGCCTAAGGCTGCTGAGTCTGGGTTAGCCTGTGTGCTGGTGGTACCGCAGTGCTTCAGAGCCTTCCTAATGGGTCTGGCTCATGATGTGCCTTTAGCTAGACATTTGGGGTGGCACAAGACCTTTGAACGGCTTGTCACCCACTTTCACTGGCCCCTGATGTGCAGGCGCTCAGATGCCCATTGTAGGTCTTGCCAAACTTGTCAGGCAAGTGATAAGAGTAGAGGGAAATGCAAGGCTCCCCTCCAACCTTTTCCTGTGGTTAGTACCCCCTTTGAAAGGGTTGGTATTGACATTGTGAGACCTCTGAATCCAAAGACAGCCATGGGCAATAAGTTTATGTTGATCTTGGTGGAACATGCAACCCGGTTTTACCCGCCTGGGGTTCCCCAAGAAAGTGGTATCTGATAGGGGTACCAACTTCATATCTACCTATATGAAGTCTCTGAAGCAGGGATGTGGGGTAATGTGTAAGTTCACCACTCCTTACCACCCCCAAAACAATGGTCTGGTTGAAAGGTTCAACTGCACCTTGAAATGAATGAATATAGGCCTGTCGGAGCCCTTGGGGTGTAAGTGGGACGTCTTCTTACCATGCCTGCTATTCGCCTACAGTGAGATGCCTCAAAAAGGGCTTGGATTTAGTCCTTTTCAGATATTGTATGGCTACCCTGTCAGGGGACCTTTGGGTCTGGTGAAGGAGGGCTTAGAGAAAGCGCCCAGTAAAACTCCCCAGGATGCATTCGGTTACATGCTGGCTTTTAAAAAACACACAAAGAGTTAGGAGCACACCTGCCTAACATCCCAGCAAATAATCTGCCCCATTGCATCATGATAAATGTAGTTTCCTCAAAAAACGAACTCAGTTACTTTTAAATATTTCACCTCTAAATAGGTGCAGCCTTTGCTGTGCATCTCTGGACACATGTGTTTCTGGGTTAATCCCTTCTTCAGCAGAGAACAAGTTTGCGGGGTGCTGGAAATGCTGCCATTAATCATCCGGTTTCAATACCTCTTCACTGGCATGCTCCAGAGCTCGTCAGCCCAGTGGCTCAAGGGAGCCTTTTTAAAGTCACAAACAGTTAGGAGCACACCTGCCTAACATCCCAGCAAATAATCTGCCCCATTGCATCATGATAAATGTAGTTTCCTCAAAAAACGAACTCAGTTACTTTTAAATATTTCACCTCTAAATAGGTGCAGCCTTTGCTGTGCATCTCTGGACACATGTGTTTCTGGGTTAATCCCTTCTTCAGCAGAGAACAAGTTTGCGGGGTGCTGGAAATGCTGCCATTAATCATCCGGTTTCAATACCTCTTCACTGGCATGCTCCAGAGCTCGTCAGCCCAGTGGCTCAAGGGAGCCTTTTTAAAGTCACAAACAGTTAGGAGCACACCTGCCTAACATCCCAGCAAATAATCTGCCCCATTGCATCATGATAAATGTAGTTTCCTCAAAAAACGACCTCAGTTACTTTTAAATATTTCACCTCTAAATAGGTGCAGCCTTTGCTGTGCATCTCTGGACACATGTGTTTCTGGGTTACCTCTTCACTGGCATAAAAAACAGACTCCCTGCTTCAGAGCACTTGCACAAGAGAACCTAGTAGGAAGCAAGGAGGACATGGAACAGTGGTATGACCAGAATGCCACTGTGGTCGAGTTTCAACCTGCACAAAAAGTGCGGGTGATGGTGCCAGTGGAGCCTAGAGTGCTCAAAGACAAGTGGAGTGGTTCATTTGAGGAAGTGGAGCGCAAGAGCGAAGTCACCTACCTAGTTAACTTGCGCACTCCCAGGAACCCCTTGAGGGTCCTGCAAATGAACCGCCTCAATACCCACTTTGAGCAGACTGAATTGTTCATGCTCCTTGCAACAGATGACAGGGTGGAAGAAGAGAGTGAACCTCTTCCTCACCTCCTGTCTGCTGGAGAGAAGGATGGGTATGTGGAAGGAGTGAACCTCTCCCCCTCCCTGATCTCAGAAAAACAGAGGGACTATCGCAAGGTGTTGGATCAGTGCGCCTCTCTGTTCCCTCTGACCCCAGGGATCACACACCTGTGTACACATGATGTGGACACTGGGGACAGTCCACCTGTTAAACAGAAGATTTAGATCAGGGCTAGCATCAAAGATGAAGTATCAAAGATGTTAACCCTATAGATAATTGGGTTTTCTACTAGTCCTATGGCAATCCCTGTGATCTTGGTCCCAAAGGCTGCTGCTCCTGGTGCCACACCAGAACTCTGTTTCTGTATGGACTACTGGGGTCTCATTGCGGTCACCAAGACTGATGCTCACCCCATCCCCCGAGTTGATGAGCTCATTGATTGGTTAGGAGATGCCAAATACCTGAGCACCTTTGAATTGACGTCTGGGTATTGACAGATTACCTTAACTGAGGGGACCAAGAAGAGGTCAGCATTTTCTACCCCAGATGGGCACTTCCAGTTTAAAGTGATGCCATTAGGGTTGACAAATGCCCCTGCCACCTTTCAGAGGTTGGTCAACCATGTGTTGGGTGGACTGGATTATTTCAGTGCAGCCTACCTAGATGACTTTGCGATGTTCAGTCCCACTTGGGAAGAACACTTGCAGCACCTCTGTAGAGTGTTGGAGGCCCTGCAAAAGGCAGGCCTCACTATTAAGGCTAATAAGTACCAGATAGGGCAGGGTTCAGTGGTGTATTTGGGACACCAGGTAGGTAGTGGCCAGGTGGCACCCCTATAGCCAAAAATGTACACCACTCTGCCCTGGGAGCCTCCAAGATCCAGACTGAGGTGAGGGCCCTTTTGGGCCTTACTGACTATTACAAAAGTTTTGTCAAGGGGTACGGCACCATTGTTGCCCCCTTGAATGAGTTGACTTCTAAGAAGCAACCAAGGAAGGTGGACTGGACAGAGCCTTGCCAGACCCCTTTGATGCCCTGAAGGCAGCCATGTGCACAGCACCTGTGCTGAAGGCACCTGATTTTTCCAAGAAGTTAGTTGTGCAAACAGATGCCTCAGAGCATGGAAAAGGAGCAGTGTTATCATAGCTAAATTAAGTGGGCCTAGATCAACCTGTAGCCTTCATTAGCAAGAGGTTACTTCCCAGGTAACGTAGGTGGACTGCAATAGAGCGTGAAGCTTTTGCTGTGATCTGGGCGTCAAAGAAGCTAAGACCCTACTTGTTTGGGACTCACTTCTGGGTTCAGACTGACCACAGGCCCCTCAGGTGGTTAATGCAGATGAGGGGTGAAAATCCAAAAGTGTTGATGTGGTCCCTTTCCCTACAGGTGATGGACTTTACAGTGGAACACCGCCCTGGCACAAAACGCACCAATGCTGATGGTTTGTCCAGATTCTTCTGCCTTAGTGATGAGAACTCCCATGAGGTTGGGTAGTTGCTTACCACTATCAGCTGGGAGGGACATGTGTTAGACTAGGCATCCTTGGTGTGGTCTCCCCCTAACTTTTTTCCTCTGCTTCCCAGGTTGTTGATGTGTGCTGGACTCTGTTTCTGCTGTTTTTGATACTCTGGGCACTTTATCACTGCTAAACAGCCCTGGTTGTGCTGCCCACCTTAGTAGCCCTATAAACATGACTCAGACCTGCCACTGCAGTGTCTATGTGTGCAGTTTTAAACTGCCAATTCGACTTGGCAAGTGTGCCCACTTGCCAGGCCTAAACTGTCGCTTTTTATACATTTAAGGCATCCCCAAGGTAGGCCCTAGGTAGCCCTGTGGTCAGGGTGCAGTGAATGTTAAAGGTGGGACATGTACTGATATGTGTTACATGTCCTAAAAGTGAAATACTGCTAAATTTAGTGTTCACTGTTGCAAGGGCTATCTCTCTCATAGGTTAACACAGGGGCTGCCTTTAAATAATTTTAAAGTAAAGATTCCCTTTGAGAGCAGATAGAAATATGGAGTTTAGGGTCTCTGAACTTACAATTTAAAAATACATCTTTTAGTGAAGTTGGTTTTTAGATTGTTAGTTTGAAAATGCCAGTTTTATAAAGTAGGCATTTTCATGCTTAAACCATTGTGTGACTCTGCCTGTTTGTGGATTCCCTGTCTGGGTCAGTTTGACATTTGGGCCGTTTGGGAATCCGTTCTAGACAGTGAGACAAAGTGAGCTGGGGTATAGCCTGCATATCCTGATGAGCCATCTATGCTAAAGTAGAGGGAGGAGTGGTCACTTACACCTGAATGGGCTATGCATGCCTTCTCACAATGCAGTCTCCAACCCCCTGTTGTGTGTCAGGGGCCTGGGCAAGGCAGGATCTTGTGAAAAACAGAGACTTTCCTTTGAAGTAGGCCTACTTTAAAGGCAGAAAGGGGTATATGTATTGGACCCAAGCCCCCTGAAAATTAGGTCACTTCTAGAACCAAGAGGAGCCTCTACCAAGGAGAAGAGCTGAGGAGGAGTGCTGCCACTGCCTGCGACTGTGCTTTGTAGGGCTGTCCTGCAGTTTCTACTTCTGTCAGTGAAAGGGGACAAAGACTGGACTTTGTGGTATATTCCTGCTTGTGAAGAATCTCCAAGGCCTTGAGTTGAGCTTGGCTCCTGTTTTGATGTCTCAGGGTCATCAAAGACTTCCTCTGCTAACACTTGGACTCTCTGCTGAGACTCCTGCCCTGCCAAGTGGGGTCCTATCCAGTCACTGGGCTCTTGAAAGGTGAAGTTGGCAGACAAGAGCTGAAAATCCATGCACAGAGGGCCGTGCGGGGAAATTTACAACACACTGTCTACAACACAGCTGATAAATGACGAGCCGCCAGGCCTCTCAGCTAAAATCGACACTCCATCTGCATCGCTGCTAGGAGCTCTACGCATTGTGGCTGGAGAAACCACACCCAACACACGCTTGCAGCTGCTGATAACAACGCAAACCCCATGCAGCGCAGTTTTCTAACACCTTGCAACAGGATTTTCCACGCATCGTGCCTAGGCATCAAAGTTAACGCGACTCTGCGCAGATCCAAGGTGCGCTGTCCTGAAATCGACACAACCCTCTCTTGTGAGGGAGAAAAACAACGTATCGCTGACCCGACTGGAGGAGAAACGACACACGGCCTCCCTTGCAAGGAAGGAATTGACGCATAGCTGCCTTTTCTGATGCACGCTCACCAGTACAGCTTTATTTTTTACGCTAACCAGGTACTTTGTGCAAAATCATCAATTCATTGTTTTCTTTGGAGTAAGACTCTTATTCTTTTGAATATTCATATTTTAACTTTTGGATTTTTGTCACTTTATTCTTGTTTGATTTAGACAAATATTACCAAGTTTTCTAAACTGGTGTGGTGTCCATTTTGTAGTGTTTTCACTGTATTACTGTGTGTGTTGGCACAAATAATTTAGACATTGCCCCTGAGATAAGCCTGACTGCTTGTGCCAAGCTACCAAGATGGTAAGCAGGGGTTATCTAAGTGTGTTTCTCCATTACCCTGACTAGAGTGAGGGTTTTTGCTTGGACATGGGGGTAACCTGACTGCCAACCAAAGACACCATTTCTAACAGCTACCATACCAATTAGAGCATTAGGTGGTCTAGTTTTTACCTCTGTAAACCAATGTGTGGTTGCCTGGACTCTCTGCACCTTTTGCCTATTTTTACATACTACACAGAGAGTTAGCCTCTTACAATTCCTCCCAGACACTACTACAATAGAGGGTCTGAGTGTTTGCAGGATGGGCTATCCTGGCTTGATGAGAAGGGTGCAGCTGTCACATATTAAACTTGCACTTCAAAGGCACCGGCCCACTCACACACAGAGGACTTCACTCTAGCCAGTTGTGCCTCTAGAAACACTGGTACCAGGGCAGGGAAGCAGACAATTCCAGACCCTTGAACCAAAGTCTTCAGTTAACTTCTGGACCTGTGGACACTACAGAAGAAGGATGCCTTGCTGCCAAAAGACTACCCTGCTGTTTGAGGTCTGCCCTACTGTGTGAGAAGGAAGACTAAACTTAAACCCTTCATCCCAGGCAGAGATTACTCCAAGGGTCCGCTGACTGACCTGTTGTGAGCTACAGTGACAAAACAAGCTTCAGAGGCCTCTACGCAAAGACCCAGCTTACCTGCTGTAACTGGACCTGCCTAGATCAGCAACACGACCAGCCTGAGACCTGCTGGCGTCTGCTGGCCTCTGCTGATATGTGGTCCTGATCCCCAAGAGGTGCTTCTCATTTCTTGAACCCTTAGTGTGGCATCAGTTGAGCTCCTCCTTTAAGTAAAGGAGAACTCCTCAATGTTTGGTCTCTTGCAATGACAATCTGGCTTGATCCTCCCAACATCTTTGCTGCCATGCCAAAGGCCAACTCAAAGCTCCAGTGAACCTGACGCTCCACACAATAGCAACCACCAATGATGACTTGCAACACAAGATCTGCAATTTGTGGTAACTGCCAATGTGAATCTCCAGTCACAAAGGTCTGCGACATCCAGCAGGAACTTTGTGTGATGCCCGCATAGCTCTTCATGCTGAAGTGATGACCATCTGCTATGCTCTCCCTCCGTCTCGGGCCTCCTCCTCCAGGAACAGAACTCTTCCCACCGCACTTTAGAAGGTCATTTTTATCAGAGGGACTAACCTAGTCGCTGTATTTGGTCTGCGCTGAATTGTGGTTAACTGCAAGTTAGCTTTTTACCTTTTAGCTTTCTACTACCATAAATCTTTTAAATTGCATACATCCGGTCCAACTGATTGGATGTCTTTTATGTTGTGTTTTATACGATTGATGTTAGTGTGCTGCATAAATATTTTACATGCTTCCTTTAAGTTAAGCCTGACTGCTTTTTTGCCAAGCTATCACCGTGTTGAACACACGTTAATTTGGTGACTATTTTTGTGGTTACCCTTGACAATTATTGTGGCTGTTGCTTGAGTAGGTTTTCAACCCCCTCAACCAATAACGCAAATTCTCACATCAGGACCGTAAACAATTGTGCCTGGAATTTTTATACTGTTAAGTGATTATTCTGGAATTTTATACCTCAACAGTGTCATTAAAAAGCTGATTCCACACATAGAAATAAGCTTTTCTGTTAGAAATGTGGTCTTAGGTTGGCAGTCAGGTTACCCCCTGTCCAAGTAAGGACCCTAACTCTAGTCTGGGTACGTCACACACAATCCAAAATATCCTGTGCCCACCCTCAGGTAGCTTGGCACTGGGCAGTCATGCTTAACTTAGAAGGCAATGTGTAAAGTATTTGTGAAATAAATCACACAATAACACCATATAGCACCAGAAAAATACACCACAGTGTTTAGAAAAATATATAATATTTATCTGGATAAATGCAGGTGAAAGCGATCAAAGATACAATAAGTAAATGTAGAGATATCACTGAAAAGTGATATAAAATGTCTTAAGTCTTTTAAAAGCAAACAAAGGCGGTCATTCTGACCCTGGCGGTTGAAAACCGCCAGGGCAGAGTGCCGCGGAAGCACCGCCAACAGGCTGGCGGTGCTTCATGGGCAATTCTGACCGCGGTGGTAAAGCTGCGGTCAGAAAAGGGCAACTGGCGGTTTCCCGCCGGTTTACCCCTGCCCCAAAGAATCCTCCATGGCGGCGCTGCTCGCAGCACCGCCATGGGGATTCCGACCCCCTTCCCGCCATCCTGGTCCTGGCGGTAAAAACCGCCAGGAACAGGATGGCGGGAACGGGTGTCGTGGGGCCCCTGGGGGCCCCTGCACTGCCCATGCCACAGGCATGGGCAGTGCAGGGGCCCCCTAACAGGGCCCCATAATGATTTTCAGTGTCTGCCTAGCAGACACTGAAAATCGCGACGGGTGCCACTGCACCCGTCGCACACCAGCAACTCCGCCGGCTCCATTCGGAGCCGGCATCATCGTTGCTGGGGCTTTCCCGCTGGGCGGGCGGGCGGCCTTTTGGCGGTCGCCCGCCCGCCCAGCGGGAAAGTCAGAATGACCGCCGCGGTCATTTGACCGCGGTGCGGTCTTCTGGCGGTCTCCTAGGGCTGTCAGGTCTAACATTTTCCTACCTCAAAACAACAGGTAAATCCACAATGTTGTGTGTGTAATCTACAGTGGATAAATGTCAACACCAGTCATTAATGATTAACTGGGCTTGGTGAGTAAGGTGTAGCTTGAGTTGAAAAATGTGTATTATCTGAGTTGTACATAGTTTTCCCCCTTCTGGAATGGAGCACAGAAACTAAAGATGCTGAAATATTCCTTAACAATATAAATATTTCGGACCCAGTACTCCATGAAGCGGTTACCCTTTACAATGAGGCTACTATTCCTTGGTCAACAATGGCGAATAATCATTAGTCATTGAAACTGATTTTTGTGCTGTCTCTGTAACAGTCAGCGGATACATTCTTTCCAACAGTAAGACAGTGAGAGCATTTCTTGGAATGCAGTTGTTTTGAACAACCTGCCCTTCATCCAAAATGACTAATCACCCCTGTTGACAAATTGTCTACTATTACCCACTTGAGGGATTAATATTGCGATCCCTGCATGAGGTTGAGAGAGAGATGTCTTAGGCCCTGATGAGACCCAGAAATTGATACCACTGGAATAAAACGTCAGCACTATTCCCGGGGTTACCTTAGAATAAATGACATGAGGATCTAAGAATCACATTGGACTTTTTTTTATTGGCTATTGTTGTTTAACCCCATTCACTGCCAGGCCTTTTTCCCCTCAGGTGCCAGGCCTTTTTTGGGCTATTTGGAGCAGTTTGCATTTAGGCCCTCATAACTTTTTGTCCACATAAGCTGCCCACGCCAAATTTGATTCTTTTTTTCCAACATCCTAGGGATTCTAGACGTACCCAGAGTTTGTGTGTTCCCCTGAAGGATACCAAAAAATTAGCCAAAATACAGCAAAGATTTTATTTTTTTTAAACGGGGAAAAAAGGGCTGCAGACTAAAGCTTGTGTTTTTTCCCCTGAAAATGGCATCAACAAAGGGTTTATGGTGCTAAAATCACTATCTTCCCACCTTTTGGAAACAGGCAGACTTGAATCAGAAAAACAAATTTTTCAACACAATTTGACATTTCACTAGGACATACCGCATTTTTACTATTTTTGTGTGTTTTTAGCTTCCTTCCAGTTAGTGACAGAAATGGGTGTGAAACCAATGCTGGATCCTGGACAGCTAAACATTTCTTAAAAGTAGACAAAAGTCCGAATTCAGAAAGGGGTTATTTGTGTAGATGCTACAAGGCTTTCCTACTGAAAATAACAGCAGAAATAAAAAATTATTGAAATTGATGTGAAAAAAACAGCCATTTCTCTCCACATTTTACTCTGTAACTTTTTCCTGTGATGGCAGATTTTCAAAAGCAATATACTGTTTTGTCTGCTGGACTCTTCTGGTTGGGGGAATATATAGGGCTTGTAGGTTCATCAAGAACCCTAGGTAACCAGAGCCAATAAATGAGCTGCACCTTGCAATGGGTTTTCATTGTATACCGGGTATACAGCAATTCATTTGGTGAAATATATAGAGTGAAAAATAGGTGCCAAGGATACCTTTGTATTTACAAAATGGGCCCAAGCTAAGGTATTGATAAGCAGTGGTTATTTGCACATCCCTGAATACTGGGGTCCCAATAATAGCATGTGAATTACAGGGCATTTCTCAAAAAGACATCTTTTTTACACACTGTCTTACATTTGGAAGGAAAAAATGTAGAGAAAGAAAAGGGGCAATGACACTTGTTCTTCTATTCTGTGTTCCCGCAAGTCTCCCAATCAAAATGGTACCTCGCTTGTGTGAGTAGGCCTAACGCCCACAAAAAGGAAACACAACATGGACAGATCACATTTTTATATTGAAATCTGACAAGTTTTTTGGAAAGTGCCTAGCCGTTGATTTTGGCCTCTAGCCCAGCCCGCACCTAGGGAAACGTACCAAACCTGTGAATTTTTGAAAACTAGACACCTAGGGGAATCCATCGGGTGACTTGTGGGTCTCGCACCAGGTTCTATTACCCAGAAACCTTTGCAAACCTCTGAATTAGTCAATGACACACTTTTTACTCACATTTCGGTGATGGAAAGTTCTGGAATCTGAGGGGAGCCACAAACTTCCTTCTACCCAGTGTTTTGCCAAGTTTCCCAATCAAAACAGAACCTCACTTGTGTGGGTATGCCTAATGCCCGCGACCGGAAATGCCCAAAAACACAACGTGGACACATCACATTTTCCCAAAGAAAACAGACCTGTTTTTTGCAATGTGCCTAGCTGTCAATTTTAGCTTCTAGCTCAGCCAGCACCTAAGGGAACCTACCAAACCTGTGACTTTTTCTAAACTAGACACCTTGAGGAATCCAGGATGGGGTGACGTGTGGGGCTCTCACCAGGTTCTATTACCAATCCTTCGCAAACCTCAAACTTTGGCAAAAAAAACCCACTTTTTTCTCTAATTTCGGTGATGGAATGTTCTGGAATCTGAGGCGAGCCACAAACTTCCTTCTGCCCAGCATTCCCCTAAGTCTCCCAATGTCGGGGATCCACACAAGCCACACCTCTCTGGACTACTCCATGTGTCTAGTTTTAAAAAATTTCTGGGTTTGGAAGATTTCCTTAGATGACCGCTGCACCCAGGAACCAAAAACACAGGTGCCCCCCTCTGGAAAAACAGGTAGGGGGATATTTATACTTTTCGACAAAAAAAATGTTCAAATGCAGTTTTGCATCAAAAAGTTTAGCACCATTTTTTAGTGCTGTCTGGGTGTCATATTTATAACATGACACAAGACGTTGCTAAAAAATAGTTCGAGTCAAAAAAATTTACGTTAAACATTGCGCCTTGTCATAAGGCAAAATTACGTTAACGCCGCAAAAATGATTCTAACCTGTTTTGCAGTACATACATTTTTTGCAAAACTGGTATGCACCATTTTTAACCGCATTAGCATCATCCTCAGATGCTAATGCAGAAGACAGTGCAAAGGAGAGGCAAAATGGCCCCAGAAAGCCAGGAGAGACCACATGGTGACCCCATTCAACCAAGAACCAGCCAGAAGGACACACACAAGTCCCAGGAGAGGGAGGAAAAAAAAGAGAAAGTCTAATTTTAGTGCAGAGGAGCATGAAATACATGTGAGAAAGGTGACGGAGCACCAACATCAACTCTTCCTCACCTCAAAATTGCTATTTGGCAGGAGAGAGGCAATCTGGAAGCAGATAGTTGACAAGATTAACAGTGTGGCAGAGAACTGTAACCAAGTACAAAAAACGCTGGCATGATTGCAAGCTATGGACAAAGGAGAAAAGGGTAAAGAAACAGGAAGGCAGCACTGCAACCTGGAGTTGGTAGTCCAGCACCACAAAAGGACCTGGATGAGATAGAGGAGATGGTTGCAGAGGTCATCCCGGAAGAACTGGTCACTGGAATCGCATGACAGGACAGTACGGACATCCAGGAAACTCCACAAATGCATGGTAAGTTGCATGGATGAAATTAATGCTAAATGGTCAAGTGCAAGAAGGGGGGGCACATAGGACACACTCAATGCATGTCAAAGGAGCGCAGAGGGACACATTGCACATGAAGCAAGTAGCACCATGCAGACGTAAGCTGCACATGTACCTACGCCTTGGTAGGGCCATGCACCACAACACATACACAACCTGGCCAAATGTCAATCGCCAGGGCTAAATACCTACATGTACATATGCAGCACATAGGATGTTCCCTCTTATGTTTGAGGGACTAAAATGGATTAATCAATGGACTCCAGGGACTCGTTTGACTCACGCTAAACAAAGAAAAAAGTATGAGAGAGTCTCAGTATGTCAGAATCTCAAGTAGTGAGCTACACAGAAGAGCAGATCTCCAAACTTTTAGATCTTCCCTCACTTCTAAGTGGGGAATTGCCACCTAATGACACTCCCAAACTAGATAAGGTAGAAAAACTAAAACAACTGAAAAAGAAAAATACCAGGACACAACTACATGCCCAAGTTTTGTTAGTACACTTAAAGAATAATACGATCCCACAGGGCTTACAAGTAAGGAATATTCCTGTGATTTTTACGAGCGACCCAAATACTTAGCCCAATTCAGTGGAGTAGGGACTAAGGGGGTCATTCTGACCTCAGCGGTAAAAGGCTCTTACCGCCGGTCAGAAGACCGCCATTCTACCGCCGCGGCCGCGGTAACCCGCCACGGTCATTCTGACCCACAACTGCCAAGCCGCCAAAAACCCGACATCCACGGAAGGCCGCCTCATCAGCGGGCAGAGATAAACTGGAGATGACCAAACCTCCACCGCCACGCCAACACAAACACGCCCATGCCATTACGACCCACGAATCCACGCGGCGGTCATTCAACCGCGGTATTCCATTGGCGGTACACACCGCCACGGTCAAAATACACACCCAGCTCCAAAACACAGCCACATTGGACAATTTGAAATACACACACCTGATACACATACAAACACCACCCCCACACATCCAAGCAACTATAAAACACACACCCACATCAACCACAAACCCCCACTATTTGGAAATCGGAGAGAAGGCGATAGAGAGAGAGAGAGCGAGCACAGCAATCGAAAACCCCAACACACACAGGAACCCAACATCATCAACCACACCACATCTACGCACACATCACCACACATCACCACTCACATCACCACAAACACCACCCCACACCTCATCCACACCACCCCATGGCACCCCAAAGACACCCCAGGTTTTCGGACCAGGAACTCCGGGTCATGGTGGAGGAAATCATAAGGGTAGAGCCCCAGATCTTCGGCACACAGGTGCAACACACCACAATAGCCAGGAAGGCGGAGCTATGGCAGAGGATCGTCGACAGGGTCAACGCTGTGGGACAGCATCCCAGAAACCGGGAAGACATCAGAAAGCGCTGGAACGACCTACGGGGGAAGGTACGGTCGGTGGTCTCCAGACACAACATCGCTGTGCAGAGGACTGGCGGCGGACCACCACCCACCCCTCCCGAATTCACAGCATGGGAGCAAGAGGTCCTTAACATCCTGCATCCTGCGGGCCTCGCTGGAGTAGGCGGAGGAATGGACTCTGGTAAGTCTAGTCTCAACTACTCCACCTCCCCCCAACCACCAGCATGCCAACCCACACCGCCACCCTCACCCCCAACCCCCCAGCACACATCCTCCCTGCCAATGTCTCACCAGCACAACCCACCCAACCCAAAACCAAACCGTGAATGCCAACACAAACCATGGACACCCATCACCTATGCATGACCACTGCACATACCCATCCCCCCCACAAACCACCCTCACTACTCCTGCCACAAGGGAATGCCAGCACTGGGGGACAAGGGCACCCACAAATCGCACACCATGGAACACACAGAAGCAATAACCATACTCTTTCACCCCTGCAGGGCCCGAACGCCAACACACCGGCCAGGAGGGTCCAGATATGTCCATCCCACCCCCAGAACAGGCCCGCAGTGAGGACAGCAGCTCTGTCGACCTGGAACCTGATGACCAGCCCGGACCATCTGGGACCTCTGGACAGAGGGTTCCCCACACACAGACACAGGCCACAGCAGACCTAACCCCCTCTGGGAATATCAGCACAGCTCCCACCCAGCGGGCCCATGCCTCTGTCTCCAGGACAGGTCAATCAGCGGTGTGGCCGCCACTACAGGGCACCCAGGCTGACCCAACACCCCAACAACAACAGGGACCTGGGGGCAGTGGTAGTGGGCACACCGTCCAGGGGACAGAGGCCCGGGGAAACACGGCAACTGGGAGGGCTGCAGTGCGACAGGGGGGGGAGGACAGGCCCAGGGAACCGACTCTCCAAGAGGCCCTCACCACCATCATGGGAGCATACCACCGCTCCCAGGAGACGATGGCGACGGTACTGGCCAGGTTCCAGGAGATCCAGGCACAGCAGGAGGAACGGTACATGGGGAACAGAGAGGAGCTCAGGAACATCGTCCAGGCCCTGAACCTAATAGTCACCACATTGCAGGACCATGTGGCACCCCAAAGGGCCCCTGTCACCAGCCCGGACCAGGAACAGCCTACCACCTCCGCCGGCGCTAGTGGACAGGAGGCCCCCACACAACGACGGGCCACCAGAACCCCACCTCCTGCTGAAGATCAACCACCCCGCAAGAGGAGCCTGAGATCACAAAGGAAGACAGAGTAGGATGCCAAGACCCCCGCCAGCCTAAGATCCCCCCGGATGTCATTCCACTGTCCCACATCGTCACCCTGTCCAACCTTGAACTGCCCCTGCTCCATCCTTCCACAGGCATATGGACAATGCACCTGTGCGACCGAGAACTGGACTCTGCCATGGACATCACTCCACCCCCACCCATCACCGTTTTACTATCATGGACCTATATGTAGCACTTTAAATAAATCACTAATTGCACTTAAAACACTCAGGAGTCTGCTTGTATTCTTAACAAATGTATTACACATAACGGTTCAAAATTGTTCAGTTACATTGTGATGACAACATACCAATGTCAATGTGCTTTACTCCATGGCCGAACAAACCAGAAGTCACGCAGTGGGTCATACAGCTCTGCAAAGCCAAGGGAAAGTCACAATTCAGTTGAAAGGAACTGGGGGGAAACACAGAAAGTAGAGATGCAGGAGGCCAGAAGTCAATGTAAAAAGGCGTGGGGGATTGTTACCTGGGTGCTACTGAAAATACTGTTGTATGACTGTGTCCCTGTTGTCCGTGTCGTCCCCGTCGTCTTCCTCCTCTTCACTCTCCACAGGCTCCATAGCTGCTACAACTCCACCATCTGGACCATCCTCCTGCAGAAAAGGCACCTGGCGTCGCAATGCAAGATTGTGAAGCATACAGCAGGCCACGATGATCTGGCACACCTTCCTGGGTGAGCACATTAGGGATCCCCCTGTCATATGCAGGCACCTAAACCTGGCCTTCAGGAGGCCGAAGGTCCTTTCTATGATCCTCCTAGATCGCCCATGGGCCTCATTGTACTGTTCCTCTGCCCTGGTCCGGGGATTCCTCACTGGGGTCAGTAGCCAAGGCAGGTTGGGGTAACCAGAGTCACCTATTAGCCACACACGGTGTCTCTGTAGCTGTTCCATAACATAAGGGATGCTGCTATTTCGCATAACATACGCGTCATGCACTGACCCAGGGAACTTGGCATTTACATGGGAGATGTACTGGTCAGCCAAACAGACCACCTGGACATTCATCGAATGGTAACTTTTCCAGTTTCTGTACACCTGCTCATCGTCTTTTGGGGGTACTAAGGCCACATGGGTCCCATCAATGGCACCAATGATGTTGGGGATATGTCTGAGGGCATAGAAGTCAGCCTTCACAGTGGCCAAATCACCCTCCTCAGGGAAAATAATGTAGCTCCGCATGTATTTCGTCAGGGCAGACAACACTCTGGACAAAATCTTAGAAAACATAGGCTGAGACATCCCTGATGACATGGCCACTGTTGTCTGAAAAGACCCACTTGCCAAAAAATGGTGGACTGACAGAACCTGCACCAGAGGGGGAATTCCTGTGGGTTGGCGGATGGGGGACATCAGTGCTGGCTCAAGCTGGGCACACAGTTCATGTATAGTGGCTCGGTCAAGTCGGTAGCGAAGTATTATATGACGTTCCTCCATTGTCGACAGGTCCACCAGCAGTCGGTACACGGGAGGATTCATCCTTCTCCTCGCAAGTCCCAGCGGACGGTGCCTAGGAAGGACAACATGGAACACAGAGTCAAGCAACCCACAGGTACGTAACTACAGCTTGCACAGTACACGATTCTCAATGCATTGAATGGCTTGTATGAGTGGCAATGCAAGGCCTAGGCCTGTGTGACGCAGTAGTAATTAAGCCCTGTGGGCCCTTGTAATGGCGGCTGCCTGACCTGAGAAGTGTGACAGTGGGATGTGAGGTCAATGCGCTGGCGTGACACACCGTGGCGGTAGGCGGTCGAAGACCGCGGCGCAAAGCCGCATTGGTTAACATCGAACCCTATGGGTTTCACGAGCCAATGACTAGCTGCGCCGGCGGTCGCGTAACGCACCGCGGCGGTACGTGCCGCCGCAGCCGTGACCGCCATTTTCTATCTGGTTAATCACTCGAGACCTGATCATCCACAGGAGAGGACCTATACTGCAAGTGCTGCTGTGACCTCGGTCTGGGAGATACAATGGCTGCTGCGACTGGGGAAAGGGCCCCTGCCTTCACTACAGAAGAGTTGGAGAAACTTGTGGATGGGGTCCTGCCCCAGTATGCGCGACTCTACGGTCCTCCAGACCAACAGGTAAGTACACTGTGTACACGTTGAATAGGCTATGCCTGGGTTGTGTATGGTGGATGTAAGATGGTGGGGTGGGGAGACAATGACGAGTGCAAGGCATGACAGATGAGAGCATGTGCCACATGGCAAGGTTGGGGAGGGGGGGGGCAATCGCAAAAATGCGGAAAATTGATGATATTTCAATTTCCACCCTGTACATGTCAAATAGGTCAGCGCCCATCAGAAAGTCAACATTTGGCGTGCCATCGCCAAGGAAGTCCGGGCAATGGGGGTCCACAACAGACGGGGCACCCACTGCCGCAAGAGGTGGGAGGACATCCGCTGCGGGACCAGGAAGACCGCCGAGTCACTGCTGGGGATGGCCTCCCAACCTAGGAGGGGTGCCAGTCGTACCCTGACCCCCCTGATGTCCCGGATCCTGGCGGTGGCCTACCCCGATTTGGATGGGCGCGTGAGGACATCACAGCAGACACAAGGGGGTGAGTACCAGCACATTCAGCTATCTTTACGCGCAGTGGAGGTGCCTGGGTGGGGGAAGAGGGCTGTGGGTGACATTAGGCCAGGGCGCTTTCTGTAGTGTAGTCCTCTGCTTTAGCCATGTCCCTGTGCCCCCGCCCCCCACCTCTGTAGGGTGACAAGTACAGCTATCCATGGTCCTGCATCACCAATGTGCGCGTTTGTTGTCCCTAGACCTGTTGGCCTAGTCACAAGTACTGAGTAGTGTACCCCGATTGCGCGGCTTAGTGCATGAGGCTCCTGTGTCTGTCCTCTCCGCCAACGGTGTTGACAATGCATGCACTCAACCTGTTTCTATGTCTCCCTCCACCCTTTTTCTTTATCTTCTTGTGCATGTGTGCATTAGCATCATCAGGCGGAGGAGAATTGGCACCGGAGCACGAGGGAGCTGCAACTCACCAGGCCCCGGTGGGCCATGGCACAGACACCGAGGCCACCAGTGAAACGGAGGGCGGGGGCGGCAACATCCGTGCCCCCCGCCTCTACAGGTACAGCCGCCACCCGCGCACCAGCTCCGCCCTCCCAGCAGCCCCTCCGCCTTCGCTCCATGCCCGCTCGCCCAAGAAGGCGGGCGTCTCCTTCGCCCCAGGCACCTCAGGCCCTGCCCCTGTTACCCCTGCTGCCCTCAGTGAGGAGGTCATTGACCTCCTACAGACCATCATTGTTGGGCAGTCTACCCTTTTGAATGCCATCCAGGGGGTAGAGAGGGAGGTGCATCGTAGCAATGCATACCTGGAGGGCATTCATTCGGGTCAGGCTGCCCATCAACGATCGTTCAATGCTCTGGCCTCAGCACTGACGGCAGCCATTGTCCCTGTTTCCAGCCTCCCTCTTCTAACTGCCTCCAGCCTGTCTCTGTCTCCTGTTCCTCTGCCTATCCCACCCACACCATCAGACCAGCCTGCACACACCTCAACACCCAAGGGCAGCTCATCCAGACATAAGCACCACAGATCACACAAACATTCACCCGAGCAACACCCAGATGCAGACATGCCAACAGCCACTACCACCTCTGTGTCCCCCACCTCCTCGTCTCCCTCCTCCCTCCCTGTGACGTCTCTACTCACACCTGCATGCACACCACCAACAGCCAGTACTTCCATCACCAGCACACCCTCCAGTACAGTCCGCACACGTGCAGTCACCACCCCCACTGCCATTTACATGTCCCCTGTGTCATCTCCCACTGTGTCTGTCACCCCCTCTTCCAAGACACACAAACGCAGGCAGCCACCCACCCAACAGCCAAGCACCTCACAACAGCTTCCAGCCCATGCACCTTCACCCAAGGACAGCACACCTGACTCTCCTACAACCACCTCCTCTTCCTCCACTCTCATAACCACTACACCTACCCTTTGCCTTGGTCCTAAAAAAGTTTACCTCTCCACTCTTGACCTCTTTCCCTCCCCTGAACCCCCCCTCCATCGGCTAAGAGTCCCAGGAGCGCCTCAGCCACCACCAGCCCGGCTTCAAGGGTCACCGTAGTGCATGGCTTCTGGAGTCCCCCCTTTGCCAGCAGTGATACATCGGTCAGCAGCAAGGGGACAGCCAGCCCCCCCCCCTGGAAAGAGGACCCGTAATGTAAGGGGATGCCGCGGGACGACTGACACGGCTGCCCCCAAGGACCAAAGTTCTGCCACTTCACCTGCCACAACATCCAGGGGAGGCAAGGGCCAGAGAGCCAGATCAAAGGAGGGCAAGGGCAGAAGGGCGGAGAAGTCAGCCAGCAGGAGCGCGGACCAGGAGGGCCCCACAAGCCCCATCCCGGGTGTGAGGGAGGACACCCAAGGGCCCAGCACACCGTCACCGAAGGGTCCAGGAACTGCACGGTCGGAGGGCGACTGAGCAGGGAGTCGTGGCCAGGTCTGACTCCCTTGACTTACAGAACAAGCACTGCTGAACAGGTCCCCGCCATCCAGAAAGGCACCGCTGAACAGGGCCCCGCCGTGCAGAAAGGCACCGCTGAACAGGGCACCGCCGGGAGGAGCACCGCTGAACAGGGGCCCTTCATCTCAAGCACCGCTCCGCTGGGCCCCGCCGTCTCAAGTCCCGCTCCGCTGGGCCTTTCATCTCAAGCACCGCTCCACTGGGCCCCGCCGTCTCAAGCACCGCTCCGCTGGGCCCCGCCGTCTCAAGCACCGCTCCGCTGGGCCCTTCCTGTCAAGCACCGCTCTGCTGGGCCCCGCCGTCTCAAGCACCGCTCCGCTGGGCCCCGCCGTCTCAAGCACCGCTCTGCTGGGCCCTTCCTGTCAAGCACCGCTCCGCTGGGCCCCGCAGTCTCAAGCACCGCTCCGCTGGGCCCTTCCTGTCAAGCACCACTCCGCTGGGCCACGCCGTCCCAAGCCCCGCTCCGCTGGGCCACGCCGTCCCAAGCACCGCTCCGCTGGGCCCCGCCGTCTCAAGCACCGCTCCGCTGGGCCCTTCATCTCAAGCACCGCTCCGTGGGCCCTTCCTGTCAAGCACCGCTCCGCTGGGCCCTTCCTGTCAAGCACCGCTCCGCTGGGCCCTTCCTGTCAAGCACCGCTCCGCTGGGCCCCGCCGTCTCAAGCACCGCTCCGCTGGGCCCTTCCTGTCAAGCACCGCTCCGCTGGGCCCTTCCTGTCAAGCACTGCTTCGCTGGGCCCCGCCGTCTCAAGCACCGCTCCGCTGGGCCCCGCCGTCTCAAGCACCGCTCCGCTGGGCCCTTCCTGTCAAGCACCGCTCCGCTGGGCCCCGCCGTCTTAAGCACTGCTCCGCTGGGCCCCGCCGTCTCAAGCACCGCTCCGCTGGGCCCTTCATCTCAAGCACCGCTCCGCTGGGCCCTTCCTGTCAAGCACCGCTCCGCTGGGCCCTTCCTGTCAAGCACCGCTCCGCTGGGCCCCGCCGTCTCAAGCACCGCTCCGCTGGGCCCTTCCTGTCAAGCACCGCTCCGCTGGGCCCTTCCTGTCAAGCACCGCTCCGCTGGGCCCCGCCGTCTCAAGCACCGCTCCGCTGGGCCCTTCCTGTCAAGCACCGCTCCGTTGGGCCCCGCCGTCTCAAGCACCGCTCCGCTGGGCCCTTCATCTCAAGCACCGCTTTGCTGGGCCCCGCCGTCTCAAGCACCGCTGGCCTAATGACAGTGCCGGTTTTGTGTCGTGCTAATGTTCACGCTGCACTCGGGCCACCCTGCCTCCTCCATTGCCTGTGGAGACTGTTATCCACTTGATGGACTGTGGCTTTGCACTCCCCAGGATATGACAGTGGGCAAGCCACCCACTTGTGAGACTTGAGAGACTGTGGCTTTGCACTCCCCAGGATATGACAGTGGGCAAGCCACCCACTTGTGAGACTTGAGAGACTGTGGCTTTGCACTCCCCAGGATATCACAGTGGGCAAGCCACCCACTGTAGAGACTTGAGAGACTGTGGCTTTGCACTCCCCAGGATTGAACAGTGGGCATGGTGGCCCCTTCTTGGATCTGGTGTCGTGGACTCATGTGGCTGTGGTGCCCCCCCTTCCCTTTCCCCTGAGGTGCCTGTAGTTTTATCATCTGATGCCCCTGCAGTGTTCTCTCCAACGGACTCAGGTCTCCTGTGTGGGCTTTGCCCATGTGTTGTTACACTTTGGCCCACGGACATTTGCAATTTCAGTGACTGTGCGGGACTTTTTGCCTCTATTTATCGGTTACGCAATGTTTACACTTGGATTTTTTTGTTTCATTTTCCTATTTTACCATGACTTCAATGAACCTATTTTTTACATAAATGTTGTTTCTCACTTTAATCATATCTTTTCGTTATTCCGGGGGGTTTGGGTGGGGTCACTTTGACTTGGTGCTCTGCATTGGTGTGTAGATAGTTGGTGGGTGGGTGTAATGCGTATGTGTGTGCCCGTAACCCTTCCTCCTCCCCCCCTCCCCTGTGTCGTAGGTGCGGTACTCACCGTTGTCGTCTGCGCCGGAGTTCGTACTCGTGGTAGATGAGCAGGTAGACGAGAGCAGGTAGGATGTTCAATTTGGGCTCCATGCTGTCCTCCGTCCTCGTGGAGTGTATAGAGGTGAGCGTTTTCCCGTTCGTAGTCTGTTTCCGCCGTGTTTTTATCGGAGGGGCTCCCGCCCCAGAAAAGGTGGCGGGTTGGTGAGTTGTGATAGGGTGGGCGGTACATTGTCTGCCGCCTGCCTGTTGGCGGTGACCGCCGCGCTGTTTGTGTGTCCCGCCGTGGCGGTCGGAGTGTTAAAGTGGCGGGCTCTGTTGGCGGTTCCCGCCAGGGTCAGAATTCCATTTTTTGGACCGCCAGCCTGTTGGCGGGTTGGCCGCCGCTTTATCACCGACCACCAGGGTCAGAATGACCCCCTAAATACTCAAGAGACTGGCTAGCTCTCTCAGTTGAGATAGCATTAAGTATTAGTGAGGCTGAACTGAGGGAAATTGCCGAATTAGAGCAGGAGATACTTTCAGACAACACTATACAAAATGTTCAACAACTGTTAGAAGGGGTTAATAAAACAATATCAGAATTTAAACTTAATACAATCAATCAAAAAACAACTAAATTGGCAAGAGACATAAAAAAAATTGAAATCACAATCGTGTATCCCTACTTGAGAACAGATTTTTACAAAAACAACAACCCAAATACCCTCAACTTGCAATTTCAAACTAGATCTCGTAAAAAATGTATAGCTTTTTCAGATACATCCTCTGACTCGGAAGTGGAGGCTCAAGGGAATTTCCCACCGGCACAACCTTTTTTAGGCAGAGGCAGCCGGAGAGGTACAAGAGGGGGAGGGATCCCCAGAGGCCAATTTCAAGACCAGACTTTCTTCAGGACCAGGAGGAGAGCTTACAGGAGACAATAATGAGACCAGAAAATCCTATCCCTATCTACAATCTTTCCACATATCATCTTTCACAAGTGGAAAAACAGGTTTTGAGTAAAGGACTATCGTTTGTCCCGATTAGAAATCAGGATCCTATAGATAGCAAAATAGAAGTCCTTTGTTTTCTCCGAAAAGTGAGACTAAGGTCGTTTTTTAGCTCAATGCCTCGCGAAGAAGAGAATACAGGTAGTGTTTTGAGACCAAAATCGTCTTTGAAGATCTAGTGTTGAAAGAACTTGATTCCCTTAACTCTAAAAAAATTTACTTCAAAGATAATTGTTCTAAATTAGACAAAGAAGCTATCACAAATTTGGCTGAGAAAAAAGATATTGTTATTAAGCCAGCTGATAAAGGAGGTGGCATTGTGATCTGGGGTATTGAACAATATAATAAAGAGGCAATCAGACAACTGGACAACCACGAACATTACCGGGAGATAGAAGCTAGGACACCAAAACAGGTTATGAATCAGATAGAAATGATAACACAGACAGCGAGAGAACACGGGTGGATTAGTAAAAAAGAATTTGAATTCCTTAATCAAAATGAAGGGAGGACCCCTTGTTTCTATCTTCTTCCTAAGATACATAAAAACACAGAAGAACCACCGGGAAGACCGATAGTTTCGGCGTGTGGCTCGATTTTGGAGCCCCTTGCGCAATTTGTAGATGTGTTCTTGAAACCTTTTGTAGCTAAGACAACGGCTTATGTTCGGGATTCAATGGATATCATCAATAAGTTAGAAAATGTGCCATATAATGAGGAAAGACATCTCCTGGTCACTTTTGATATCGAGTCCTTGTACACAAATATTCCGCAAGATGAAGCACTGGAGATAATTAAACAGATTCTGGAAGCTAATATAGATCCAGCGAATCCTCCAGCGGAGTTCCTTGTCGAGTTGGCCACATTATGCTTGAAAAATATTTTTTTTAAATTTAATGAAAGACTATACCGACAAGTGAAAGGAGTAGCAATGGGGTGTAGGTTTGCCCCTGAGATTGCTAATTTAGTGATGGATTTCTTTGAACAAAATGGATCTACGCACAAGTCAATCCCTTTAGAACATATATCATCAAATGGTTTAGATACATAGATGATATTCTAATGATTTGGGAAGGGTCAGAAGTAATGCTCAACTCATTTTATACTTGGTTAAATGAACGTGCAGCAGACTTCAAGTTTACCATGAGTAATAACAAATTAAAAATCAATTTCTTGGATCTATGGATCCTGTCAAGAAATGGGAAGCTTGAAGTGAGTCTATATAAAAAACCGACAGACCGTAACACTCTGCTGCATTTTTCTAGTGGACACCCCAGAACTCTTAAAGAAAATTTACCATACGGGCAATTTTTGAGAATAATAAGAAATTGCACAGACAAAGACGATTATTTCTATAATGCAGAAGAATTGATAAAAAAACTTGGAGCTAGAGGGTATCCTAAAAAGTTGGTTAAACCGGCTGCAAAAAGAGCATGGTTTACGCCAAGAGAAACACTACTTACGCCAAAAGCAAGAACAACAGAGATTCCCTTAACATGCGTGTTTACGTTTAGCCCAAAGGCCAATAAAATAAGCGGAATCATAGAAAAAAACTGGAGGATTATCAAAGATCTGAATATTGAGAAACCACTTTTCTCATTTAAGAAAGCGCGCAGTCTTAAAGACCAGTGGGTGCAGGCGGTAAAGAAACAGGCAGAAAAAAACAACCTAAGATCAATGTTGCAATTACCAGCTGTGCAGGGACATTTTAGATGCTGCAAATGTTTAGCATGCCAGTACACACAGGACTCCAAAGAGGTTGTAATAAATGGCAAAAGACACGTCCAACTGGACTTGTGAGAAAGTGTATATTGGTCAAACCACCCAAGCAGTAAAAAGCCGTATTCTTCAGCACCGGTCAAGAATCAAATGCTCAATAAAAGGAGCACCACTTGTGGAACATTTTGTGGAATTTGGCCATAAAGCCGAGGATATTCGATGGACAGTGTTGACTGTGATACAGCCGAAAGTTGATGGACCAACAATGCTGATAAGATTGCTGAAATTAGAAGCGAGAATGATCGAAAAATTCCAAACAGTTAAAACAGGATTGAATGACTGTGATGAAGTTTGGTCTTTAATTAATTGACGATACTGAGTTAAGCTTCTCAGTATATTTTGAATATAAACTGTGAGATAATTCCTGTAATGTGAGCTTCAATTGGAGTTACAGTTTATAAAATATGTATGTACATTTACACTTTGACTGGAGAGGCTGTTCGGACTGTATTCCTATGATACTGTGGCCAATATGAGTAATAATGAGATTGCCACCGGTCAGTTTTGCAGGATAAAGTTCAAATTTAGGCTGTTGTCAGATGTGCCACAGTTCCAAACATTCCTACACAGGACCCTAACACTGACAGCTGAAGTGCCACACCTACCTGTCCAATTAAAAGTAAACATAGTCACCTTGAGAGGTGGGTACACTGGATGGCAGATGCATGGACAAGTAGATGTGTTGTTGCTGTCAGTGGGACAGCTCAGTTGTCAATAGGTGATGTACATGTCAAGAGAGGTATTCAGAGGCAGGACGGAATCCCTAGGCCAACACACACTTCGCACTGTGCACTCATCGGAAGACCCTGAGAAACAAGCATATGACACAAAATATATAGGAGCACGCAAAAATGTTTATTAAAAATGTAACTAAACTAAAAAAATTAATAAAACCTACCATATCCTAAACTAACAGTGCTCCTCTCACTCTCCTTAAGTTACAAGAAACATGCAGGACAACATATACTAATACTACACAACTACTAACTGAATCTAAACAAATATATATATATATTTACATTTGTTATTATAGAAAACACATAGATACACCAACATGACCTCCCAGTACCCACCAATTAAAAATAATAAGTATAAAATCCACCCCCACATCCATTTACCTATCTAAACAACAAATCTACACTAACCTAACACTAACCCTCTAAAACCCACAATAAAACATAATTTAAAATCTGAAGGGAGGGGACAGAACTTGGAGGTGGCAGTTCACAATAACTCAAAGTTTGGCCTACTTTAGTTTTTTCTTTATGAATTTTAGCACCTTGGTGTTAGTGGCCACCTCCTCTTCCAAGATGTCCAAACATTTTTGTACCAGGGAAATGTCCCTCTGCAAATCTTGCAGCAATTGTGTGTTCATGGCAGCAGGTGGTGTGGGCTACTGCACTGATGTTGTTGCAGTTGCAGCCGATATTGTGGGTGTGGTGCCAACTGTGCCCCCTGCAGTGCTGAGGAGCTAGGTGTCTGCTGTGCCTTCTTAGCCAGTGCGTGGACCCCTTTTGGGAATGCCCACCACTCCCCTGTTGCACTCTCTGCACAGTAGCGAAGAGCCATTCATCTGAACCCAGACTCCACTGCCAGGATATGGCAGTACCTCACTGCCCTCTTCTGAAATGCACGTAGCTCATCATTGGTCATGTTGGCAGATGTTAAATGGAGACAGACAACCATCAGTGTCAGCATTGTGTGGAGTCTGTCCAGATTAGTAGCTTACACTGCTAAATCAAATTACACATGTACTCCAACTCACATTTCAGAAAAGACATTGGCCCTGATCAATGTAACAACAACGTTGCCTCATGTCTACCTACAAATTTGGTATTCCTCTCCCCCTGAGCCTAAGGGGGGATGGCCATGCAATCCATCATCTCAACTGTCCTGGTCATCCACCAAGGCTTGCTCACTCATGCATTGAGTCAAGGAGAGGACAATGGGGGTCATTCCGACCCTGGCGGTAAAAACCGCCAGGGCCGGGGACCGCGGATGCACCGCCAACAGGCTGGCGGTGCATCCTTGGGCATTCTGACCGTGGCGGTACAGCCGCGGTCAGAAACAGGAAACCGGCGGTGTCCCGCCGGTTTCCCGCCGCTCTAGGGAATCCTCCATGGCGGCGCTGCAGGCAGCGCCGCCATGGGGATTCCGACCCCCTTACCGCCAGCCTGGCTCTGGCGGTTTTGACCGCCAGAACCTGGCTGGCGGTAACGGGTGTCGTGGGGCCCCCAGGGGCCCCTGCAGTGCCCATGCCAATGGCATGGGCACTGCAGGGGCCCCCTAACAGGGCCCCACCAAGATTTTCAGTGTCTGCCAAGCAGACACTGAAAATCGCGACGGGTGCAACTGCACCCGTCGCACCCCTTCCACTCCGCCGGCTCCATTCGGAGCCGGCATCCTCATGGAAGGGGGTTTCCCGCTGGGCTGGCGGGCGGCCTTCTGGCAGTCGCCCGCCAGCCCAGCAGGAAACTCAGAATTACCGCGGCGGTCTTTTGACCGCGCAGCGGTATTCTGACGGCGGGACTTTGGCGGGCGGCCTCCGCCGCCCGCCAAAGTCAGAATGACCCCCTATATGTTAGGAGGGCTGACAACTCGGAAGCTGGTATCCATAGGTCTATCACATCTACATTCATGTGTCCAGGTGTAGACAGCCATCAGTACCGGATCTGCCACTATTATTCCTTTTTCACCCATTTCCATTCTAGCACATGTTTCGTCTTGACCTGCATTCAAGCCAATTACATTCCACATAAGTGTGACATACATGGGGTGCAAAAGATGGAGCACCAGGCCGGGGGACAATTGCCAGCCCAGTTCTCCACCTACATGACAATACAGGGATGCACCAAATTGTGTTCAAAATGGGGCATCCCTGTGTTGTTAGAATGATGGAGTGCGCCACTGCCAATATTCTCACAGAGTTGCACTCTGTCGTTCTTAGTCACCTATGGCCCTATCTGTGGCTTGTCTCCACTTTGTGTATATGATGCTGGCCATTGTGCACCACAAGCCTCAGAAGATATGACCGTCTAGTGGTGCATGGGATCCTTTTGTGGGGCATAATGTCACCATCCAGCCTACTTTAATATCTGATCACTGGACAGCTTATCACATCTGGCTTTGTATTCAACAAACATGACTCACTCACACCAAACCCTGGATAACTTTACAGGAGACACATTATCACACTTACTGGATACATCTGGCTTCTCAAATCATGCCACTTCACCAATAGTGTAGGGGGCAGGTCCACCTGTAAGATATGAATAGTAAACCATGCTTAGTGTCAAATCATAGTTACTGCGAGTGGACAACAAATTTCAGTGTGAACTAGTTGAGAGGAGTGAGCTAGTTTTCCTAGTGGAAAATAGTGCAACAGACACACCACTACGATCAATCAATCAATCAATCAAGGCATTTATAGAGCGCGCTACTCACCCGTGAGGGTCTCAAGGAGCTGGGGGGGGGGTTACTGCTGCTCGACGAGCCAGGTCTTGAGGCGCTTCCTGAAGGCGAGGTGATCCTGGGTAGTCCTGAGGTGGACAGGAAGGGAGTCCCATGTCTTGGCTGCCAGGTAGGAGAAGGATTTACCTCAGGCGGTGGCTCTGCGGATGCGAGGGACGGCGGCGAGAGCGAGGTTGGTAGAGCGAAGTTGACGGGTGGGTGTGGTGTAGAAGGCGAGGCGACTGTTGAGGTATTTGGGGCCCTTGTTGTGGAGGGCTTTGTGTGTGTGGGTGAGGAGCCTGAAGGTGATCCTCTTGTTGACGGGGAGCCAGTGCAGGAGTCTCAGGTGGGCGGATATGTGGCTGTGGCGGGGTACGTTGAGGATGAGGCGTGCAGAGGCGTTTTGTATGCGCTGAAGGCGTTTCTGAAGTTTTGCGGTGGTTCCTGCGTATAGGGTGTTCCCGTAGTCCAGGTGGCTTGTGAAGAGGGCGTGGGTAACAGTCTTTCTGGTATCGGCGGGGATCCAGCGGAAGATCTTCTGGAGCATGCGAAGAGTGTGGAAGCAAGAGGAAGAGACGGCATTGCCTTGCTTGGTCATGGTGAGAAGGGGGTCCAGGATGAATCCGAGGTTGCGTGCGTGGTCTGAGGGGGTGGGTGCGGTGCCCAGGGCCGTGGGCCACCAAGAGTCGTGCCAAGCAGACGGGGAGTTTCCGAGGATGAGGACCTCTGTTTTGTTTGAGTTCAGTTTCAGGCGGCTGAGCTTCATCCATTGTGCGACGTCTTTCATTCCATCCTGCAGGTTGGCTTTGGCGGTGGCAGGGTCTTTGGTGAGGGAGAGTATCAGCTGGGTGTCGTCGGCGTAGGAGATGATGTTGATGTTGTGTTTGCGAGCGATGTTGGCGAGGGGGCTCATGTAGATGTTGAAGAGAGTGGGGCTGAGTGAGGAGCCCTGTGGGAAGCCGCAGATGATCTTGGTGGCTTCTGAGCGGAAGGGCGGGAGGTAGACTCTCTGTGTACGGTCCGAGTGGAACGAGATGATCCAGTTCAGGGCCTGTCCTTGGATACCAGTGGAGTGGAGGCGGGTTATTAGGGTGCGGTGGCAGACGGTGTCGAAGGCGGCCGAGAGGTCAAGGAGGATGAGGGCAGTTGTTTCTCCGTTGTCCATCAGGGTTCTGATGTCATCTGTGACTGCGATGAGGGCGGTTTCTGTTCTGTGGTTGGCCCTACAGCCAGACTGGGAGGGGTCGAGCAAGTTGTTATCTTCAAGGAAGTTGGTCAGTTGCTTGTTGACGGCCTTCTCGATGACCTTGGCTGGGAAGGGGAGGAGCGAGATGGGGCGGAAGTTCTTCAGGTCGTTGGGACCGCTGTAGGTTTCTTTAGGAGCGCGTTGACTTCTGCATGTTTCCAACTTTCGGGGAAGGTGGCCGTGGCAAGCGAGCTGTTGATGATGCTCTGGAGATAGGGGGCGATGATGGCGTCGGCTTTGTTGAAGATGTGGTGGGGGCATGGGTCCGATGGTGCGCCGGAGTGGATGGAGTTCATGGTGGTTCTTGTCTCTTCTGGGCTGATGGGGGTCCAAGCGTTGAGGGTGATAGTCGGGGCTGTGAGTTCAGTGGTGGTCGGCGGGATCTGGGGTCCGAAGCTGTCGTGTAGGTCGGTGATCTTTATATGGATGGAAGAAAGTGGCGAGGGAGTTGCAGAGGTCTTGTGAGGGCGTGATGGTGTTGGAGCTGGCGTTGGGATTGGAGAGCTCTTTGACGATGTTGAAGAGTTCTTTGCTGTTGTGGGTGTTCTTGTCCAGTCTCTCTTTGAAGGATGTCCTTTGTCCTTGAAGGATCACACAATGACACAGACACTCAAGAGAGTTGCAGCCACACATCTGAACACCAGCACTGGGCCAAAGACTCATGTAGTGCTACACACTGCAACATCCATATGTGGGCCATCTGTAGAAGATGGAACAACATGGTATTAGGGGGAGTTGTAAAAAACAACATGACACTATCTTGGCGCTTTGCAAGACTTATAACTCAGGTACTCAAGCTTGTCCTGCAAGGCACCCAGAGGTGCATTGTGATAGACATGGTGCTCAGTTTTAAGTCTGCAATGATTATGCATTGATTAATCCATGACTGATGTGGCAAAGTTGTCTAATGGTATCAAATGTCCCAAATGTGTTGCCCCCTAAGGCGGGTAAACCCCCTTTGCTAACATAATGGCTGGGGTAGGTGTCATGTGCATGAAATGTTGGCAAAGTTGTGTTATGCATGCATTGCACCACTTTATTGACACAATCCAGGCAAAATTTGGTAGGCTGGCGGTGCTTTGGCATTTCTTACATGACACTATGCCAGGGTACAGGTTTTGATATGGCATTTGAAATGTGTGTCTTTCTGATGGTTGTGCAGGATTCATCAGGTATCTGACCTGCATTGGTATCAATGTTGGACATGTGAACTCCAGACTTAAACTGGCGCAGATACACTTCATTCTGGTTGCATACAACGTGTCCACAAGCATGACTCATCTGCTACTGTCATTCAAGAGCAGTGAACAGTCAATAGTACGCCAATGGGAGACTCACCAACAGGGTCACCAATCTCAGTCTCAAGGTGATCAAGCAGATCCTGCTCCCTGGCCACCAGATCTGCCCAGTGATGCTTTAGCTGGTGCTCATTCCTGCCGTTCCTGTATGTTCATTTTAGGTGGTGGAGCATCTAGCCCCACTGCAGCCGCCTGGCCTCGCTCTGGTATCCAAGGATGACCCGGTCCCCCATCTCAAGCATCATTTGTAGGTAGTGGGATACCAGCCACACAAATCCACCAAGCTCATCCTCTGACATCCTGGTCATCCTCCCCCTGCCAGACACGTTGAATTATGGTCAAAGTTGACCCCAAATACAAAGAATGAAAAAATAAACAGAAACTTAACCACACTAATTTATCCCAACTATCCCAAATGAGTAACAACCCCAGAGAAACACCCCACAGTACAAATACAAATCTAGACAAAAACAACACAAAACCACAACTACTGGGACAAAATGCACACAGTATATAACAGGACACGACAGGTGGGACACCAAAAACTTCAAGACATAACCAAGACTCAAACACCAGCTCTAAAACACAACTAAACAGTCGCAAAGGCACAGACTGTAAAGAGAAAGTGAAACTACACCCACTGAACCATGCTTGTAGACAGGATTTCCTGTTACATCACTTCCTGTCCCCATGCATCATGTTTTTCAGTTATGCGTGTAATAATTTGACGCATTTGAAATTTGCGTTGTTTTTTAGACGCATAACACACATGTGTCATTTACATTGATGCATGACAGTTATGCGCCGATTTCACAGAAGGCAGCATTGAGAGGAGTGCGAAGGTAGAATTCACGCTAAGGGCCCATGTGCCATTTTCTTTGTGTTTGCGGATGTTTTAGACAAATTTGTGTCATATTTTTTTACTAATTTCCTGATTGGGTGGTTTATTGCATTCTCCTTAGATGCACCCTGAATCAACATACATATGACATGTGCTTTACTGCAGTGTGGCATATTGGGTATTGGCACATGTGGTAGTTCATGCAACAATGTGGTGAGGGTGTGATTGGTCTGTTCCACCAATGTGTGTGTTACTGAGTCAACAGCATTCAAATTGTTGCACGTTGTGCATATTTATGCATGTGTGACAAATGGCAACAGTGTATTTACATATGTTTGGTATTCAATACGGTGCAATAGTTCTGATTTGTGATTGTGTATTGTGTTTTCGTATGAGATTTGTGATGTTGTCACACAGAACATAGTATTTAAAGCAACATACACAGGTCAGGCATTGTTGATGATGGGTGAACCATTGCTAAATAGGAAATATGACCCGACATCTGTCTCCGTATTTAGATTTGGAGTTTATGGAGACCTGTGTGAAGCCTTCATATTTGTCCGACATGTGTACATCTTTGGTACATAGTGTTATGACACATTCTGCCTACATTCCACCCAGAATTTGTTTTGATCACAAAAGTTTGAGTAAACTTGTTGCATTTACCAATGGTTGTTGGTTTTGTGTGGTGGACCTGCAGACCTAGTTGCATATGTTCTTATCCATACTGATGTGCATTCCACAGATGTGTCCGTGCAATGTGTGAGGTCATGTGTACCCTGTGTCAAGATTGTGCCCCATGACAGTGGCAGGACAGATTACAAAGGAGAGACTGTGCAGGCCCAACTTCTTCCATTGGTTTTTACACCTGGGAAAATCATGATGACCATAGTTACCAATGCTGTCCCCCCCCCCTCTTGTCACACATGTTCCATGCAACCATTGCAACTCTCACACTGAGTTGTGACAGTGTTCAGTTCCAACATGACTTAATTTCTATTTTTTGACATCCACTACCTCATGTGTGGGCCCCTTGCATACGTCCTTTTTTGACATGATGTGGTTGTGTGTGATGAGCTACTGATTAACAAGCTAGCAACGTGGATGTACAAAATATGTTGTGGTCCATGGATTGTGTCCTTCAGTTGTCACATACCAGTGATGAGGCTGTTAGTGATGTGTGTGATGGTGGCAGTACAATCTTATACATCACATGTGATGTTGCAACAGTACTTGTCAGATTCGTATTTGTAACATGCTCCCTGAAGTTAGACTCGCATTCCTATGGTATCTGTAGTGGAGAATGACAAGACTAAAGCAGGATTGTTGTATATGTGAAGTGTTTATTTACAAAATTAACAATGTGAATTCAGTGGTTCTTAAGCGTAAAAGTTGTGAACTATTTGTTGTCTCCAGCATTCCCCAGCAGCTGTGTTGTGCTGTTCCCCCTCCATATCGTCACCACCATCCTCCTCCTCCTCCTCAGGCAGGTCATCAACCTGGTCATACATAGGAACATTCATCCGCACATATATGTTTTGCAGGATAGCACATGTCAGGATGATTTTTCACACAATGTTTGGGGAATACAGGAGGCTGCCTCCTGTCAGGTCCAGGCATCTGAATGTGGATTTCAGTATGCCAAATGTCCTTTTCACGATATTGGGTGTTGTACGATATCCCTCATTGTATGCATGCTCTGCTGCTGTGCTTGAGTTTGCAAATGGCGTCATCGTCCATGGCTGTATGCCATACCCCTGATCTGCTGCAAAAGATAAAAGGTGTAAGTTGTTGTTGATGCTTGCAACAGGTTTGTCATGTAGCATTGCAGTTGTTATTTGGAGTTGGTTGTGACTCACACGTGTTTGTGGTATGGTGTGATTTCCTATCCTTGTGTTAAGTTTTATTAGCACTGTGTTGTTGAACATGAGAATCTTGGATATTGGCTTAAGGACCTCGGACATTTAATTTGGAATCCTAACTGATGCTCAGTATGTATGTACCATGTGTTGTGTAGTGCACCTTTGTATCAGTGTGCTATCACTAGAGGGGACATGACACATCCTCACAACACAATAGGTGTCAGATGTCGTGACAATGTAGTAGCTCTACAGAGCCTGGACATCCCAGCCATTTTTATATGTGTCATTACAGATAAATAGCAACACTTAGGCCCATTTCAGTGAGACATTGGCAGTGCTGTGCTGCATCATTTCACTATGCAGGAATGCATCATGTGTGACGTGTTACTAGGCAAACCTCTGTTGTAGCCTGCGCCGGCGCCTAATATGCAGCCGTGCACCAACACTGCCAACCTTGCACCAGGGTGCTTGGCTAGCTGCGCTGTAGAGGTGGATGTATCTGTGCAGGAAGGGGCACCTTCCTATACATATACTGTTTTGATAGACAATTGGCTCTTTCTGTGTGTGCAGCAGTATGCATCATGCATAGATGGCACATTCATATGAGGTCAAATCACAGTCTATTTCCTTATTGCAACCAGCAAATGGCATCCCTGGGGTGGTGTTTGATGTTGGCACTGCCTCAGGTTTTGGGTGACACCTATAGCTGAGTCAGCATCATCATGCTATGTATCTTGTAGTGACAGACCTAGAGCAACAAACATTGCACGCCCCTTCCACACTAAATGCTGCGTGGGAGGATGCCCGATTTACAATGTGGCTACAAGTCACAAAAGTGTGGTCATCCGCCAACTTGTACATACAGTGCAGGCCATGACAATGGCACTGGGAACTCTTACATAGGTCCCTGAGTGATCTTGAGTGGTAGCTGATGTTTGTGCCGGCCATCAGGTGTCCAAGAGTGTGTACCCCATTGTTTCAGGATGATCAACATTACTACCAGTGTCTCTCCTGTCTTCCAATACATATATCAGAATTTATACTGTCAACCCATGCACAATGCAGGCTATGGGATGGAGTCCAGCTACTTGGCAAATGTGTCCCTTAGCATAGTACATGAAAGGTCAGTGATGGCCTTTATACCACTACTGCATCCATGATCTGCACTGTCTAACAGTGACTCTGCCCCATGGTGGGACATTTATTGTTTATGGTACAGACATGATGGTGCTGTGGGTCAGTAAGTGCCTCATGTGAGGTGGCACTACAGTAGGTGTGGTGCCACTTCTCAGAAATCTGGCACATGGTATGTGATGGCCATTTATGTTGTATTCCTATGTGTGTGTCCCAGTGCATCAGGCAGATGTATATGCACACTACAGGTAAGTAAGGTATGTGTTGATAAGATGTAGTTGGTATTGGCACCAGTTGTGTGGCATTTAATGTTTGTTCTGGCAGAGACTTGCACGGCATGAATTGAGGGGTCTGTGCCTATGTGTAATTTCCATCACATGAGCATGGTGTATGCCATTGACATTGCTGTGCTCTTCTTTGTTTTGTGTACTGTGTGCGTGAAATGTACTTAGTAAGCAACCTGTGGGCACTTGTAGTGGTTTGTGTACAACTTCTATTATCAAAGGGTACATATCTGCACCTGTCCTTCATGTGGTGTGCCTGTCAAGTTGTGGGTGTGTTACTGTGAGAAAGTAGCCTCTTTCTAGCCTTGTTACCCCCTCTTTTGGCCTGTTTGTGAGTGTATGTCAGGGTGTTTTCACTGTCTCACTGGGATCCTGCCAGCCAGGGCCCAGTGCTCATAGTGAAAACCCTATGTTTTCAGTATGTTTCTTATGTGTCACTGGGACCCTGCTAGCCAGGACCCCAGTGCTCATAAGTTTGTGACCTATATGTATGTGTTCCCTGTGTGGTGCCTAACTGTCTCACTGAGGCTCTGCTAACCAGAACCTCAGTGGTTATGCTCTCTCTGTACAAATTGCATTTCTTTTGCCACCCATAGGGAGCTCTGACAATTCTTACACAGGCCTGCCACTGCAGCCTGAGTGAAATAACGTCCACGTTATTTCACAGCCATTTACCACTGCACTTAAGTAACTTATAAGTCACCTATATGTCTAACCTTTACCTGGTAAAGGTTAGGTGCAAAGTTACTTAGTGTGTGGGCACCCTGGCACTAGCCAAGGTGCCCCCACATTGTTCAGGGCGAAATCCCCGGACTTTGTGAGTGCGGGGACACCATTACACGCGTGCACTACACAAAGGTCACTACCTATGTGTAGCTTCACCATGGTAACTCCGAATATGGCCATGTAACATGTCTATGATCATGGAATTGCCCCCTCTATGCCATCCTGGCATAGTTGGCACAATCCCATGATCCCACTGGTCTGTAGCTCAGACCTGGGTACTGCCAAACTACCTTTCCCGGGGTTTCACTGCAGCTGCTGCTGCTGCCAACCCCTCAGACAGGTTTCTGCCCTCCTGGGGTCCAGCCAGGCTTGGCCCAGGATGGCAGAACAAAGGACTTCCTCAGAGAGAGGGTGTTACACCCTCTCCCTTTGGAAAAAGGTGTCAGGGCTGGGGAGGAGTAGCCTCCCCCAGCCTCTGGAAATGCTTTCATGGGCACACATGATGCCCATTTCTGCATAAGCCAGTCTACACCGGTTCAGGGACCCCTCAGCCCTGCTCTGGCACGAAACTGGACAAAGGAAAGGGGAGTGACCACTCCCCTGACCTCCCCTGGGAGGTGTCCAGAGCTCCTCCAGTGTGCTCCAGACCTCTGCCATCTTGGAAACAGAGGTGCTGCTGGCACACTGGACTGCTCTGAGTGGCCAGGGCCAGCAGGTGACGTCAGAGACTCCCTCTGATAGGCTCCTTCTGGTGTTGCTAGCCTATCTTCTCTCCTAAGTAGCCAAACCCTCTTTTCTGGCTATTTAGGGTCTTTGCTTTGGGAATTTCCTTAGATAACGAATGCAAGAGCTCATCCGAGTTCCTCTGCATCTCTCTCTTCACCTTCTGCCAAGGAATCGACTGCTGACCGCGCTGGAAGCCTGCAAAACTGCAACAAAGTAGCAAAGACGACTACTGCAACTCTGTAACGCTGATCCTGCCGCCTTCTCGACTGCTTTCCTGGTGGTGCATGCTGTGGGGGTAGTCTGCCTCCTCTCTGCACTAGAAGCTCTGAAGAAATCTCCCGTGGGTCGACGGAATCGTCCCCCTGCAACCGCAGACACCAAAGAACTGCATCACCGGTACCCTGGGTCTCCTCTCAGCACGACGAGCGAGGTCCTTTGAATCCAGCAACTCTGTCCAAGTGACTCCCACAGTCCAGTGACTCTTCAGTCCAAGTTTGGTGGAGGTAAGTCCTTGCCTCCCCACGCCAGACTGCATTGCTGTGAACTGCGACTTTTGCAGCTACTCCGGCCTCCGTGCACTTCCGGCAGAAATCCTTTGTGCACAGTCCAGCCTGGGTCCACAGCACTCTAACCTGCATTGCACGACCTCCTAAGTTGTCCTCCGGTGGCGTGGGACTCCTTTGTGCAACTTCGGGTGAGCACCATTTCACTCCACTTTGTAGTGCCTGTTCTGGCACTTCTGCGGGTGCTGCCTGCTTCTGAGAGAGCTCCTTGTCTTGCTTGACACCCCCTTTGTCCCCAGACGCAATTGGCGATATCCTGGTCCCTCCTGGGCCACAGCAGCATCCAAAAATCCTAACCGCATGACTTGCAGCTAGCAAGGCTTGTTTGCGGTCTTTCTTCAGGAAAACACTTATGCACAAATCTCCACGGCGTGAGGGATCCGTCCTCCAAAGAGAAAGTCTATAGCCCTTGTTGTTCCTGCAGAATCTTCAGCTTCTACAGTCCAGTAGCAGCTTCTTTGCACCCACAGCTGGCATTTCCTGGGCATCTGCCCATCTCCGACTTGCTTGTGACTTTTAGACTTGATCCCCTTGTTCCACAGGTACCCCCGTTTGGAAATCCATTGTTGTTGCTTTGCTGATTTGTGTCTTTCCTGCAGAATTCCCCTATCACGACTTCTATGTCCTTTGGGGAACTTTAGTGCACTTTGCACTCACTTTTCAGGGTCCTGGGGTGGGCTATTTTTCTAACCCTAACTGTTTTCTTACAGTCCCAGCGACCCTATACGAGGTCACATAGGTTTGGGGTCCATTCTTGGTTCGCATTCCACTTTTGGAGTATATGGTTTGTGTTGCCCCTATCCCTATGTGTCCCCATTGCATCCTATTGTAACTATACATTGTTTGCACTGTTTTCTAATACTATTACTGCATATTTTGGTATTGTGTACATATATCTTGTGTATATTTGCTATCCTCATACTGAGGGTACTCACTGAGATAATTTTGGCATATTGTCATAAAAATAAAGTACCTTTATTTTTAGTATATCTGTGTATTGTGTTTTCTTATGATATTGTGCATATGACACTAGTGGTACTGTAGGAGCTTCACTCGTCTCCTAGTTCAGCCTAAGCTGCTCTGCTAAGCTACCATTATCTATCAGCCTAAGCTGCTAGACACCCCTATACACTAATAAGGGATACCTGGGCCTGGTGCAAGGTGTAAGTACCCCTTGGTACTCACTACAAGCCACTCCAGCCTCCTACAGTTACATACATGTGGGTGTATGTGTTTGTGTTTTGCACTGATTGAGCTGTACTGCAGCATGGTGCAAATGTGTTGTTACCTGCAATCTGTGTGTTGTTACCTGCACACCTACCCTGGCCATGTGTTTTTGGAGTTGTGTATGTCTTGTGTGTCCAACAGGGTTGGTGTGTTGTGAGTATATTGCTAGGTTTGTTGACTTACACACAAGTAGACCATTTCCATATTGGCCATCCTGGAAGTGTTCATTGATCCTGCTGTGCCTGAATATGTAGGGGTCATGTGCTCCCAGGATACTTGGCCAAAATGTTTGTAAATAGTCCCTGGTGGTCCACTATGGCCTGCACGTTTATAGAATGTGTGTGTTTGCGAATCCTGCATAAATGCTCTGTTGCTACAGGTTGGACATGGGTGCAGTCAATTGCACCGACCACATGCGGAAAGCCAGCAAATTAGTAGAACCTCTGTTTTATCTCCTGCTGCACTTGCTGGTTGTTGGGGAAGCTGATGTGGTGGGGTGTCAGAGAGATAATTGCGTCTAACACTTTCGGCAGGAACACTGAGAAGGACGGCTGTGCCACACCAGCAACCAGAGTACCTATTGTCTGAAATGAGCCACTTGCCAGCATGAGCAGGACAGCTAGCAGCTTTGTCACAGGTGGTATATTATGTGGGGCCTGCAGGCTGGCTGTGATCTGTGGCTCAATGTGGTGCAGCAGGTGTAGTATGGCTTGCCGGAAGAGTTTGTATGTCCTAATGATGTCTTGTTCCCTGAGGCCAAGGAGGGTTGTCCTGTTCCGGAATATCCTCTCCTACCTTCTGCATTGCCTTTGTGGGCCCCGTTGTGGTGGTAGTGATTGCTGTTGTTGTTGTTGTCCTCTCCGTCATCTCCCAAGCGTCGTCCTCTGGGAGCAGTAGTACTTCCATCTTGTCCTGTGGGTTGGTAATGCTCCTTCTGTGTGTTTTCCTTAAGTAATAGTGTGCGGGCCTTATTTTAAAACCTGGTCTGACCCAGGCGTAAAAATGTGATGCAAATCGGAGTTAATGTCATTTTTTGCATCCGCTTCCCACCCATGTGTCATTTTTGCACAGGTGGATAAATATGGCGTTAGGGGCTTAGAGTCATTTTTTGGACGGGAATGTCTACCTTGCATCTCATTGATGCAAGGTGGTTTCACGCATCCAAAAATTGACGTTAACTCTAATATTTTGAGGTTAGACGGGTCATGTTGCAAAAGCTGCCATAAGTGGGAAGGGTATGTCCAGACGTGGGTCTCTTGCTCTCTGTGCCACTGGATTCAAGCTATCGTGGCTGATGAAGGGTGACACCCTGAAACCGGACACAGGATGCTTGTTTCTGGTCCAGGTAGGACCTGGCCTGGCAGTTCAGGCTGGACTGTTCCCCTGGGGAACAGGGTCAAGACTGATTTGCATTGGCTGGGTCCAAACTGGAATGGTAGGCAAAAACACTGATGGATTAAACACAGTTCTGTGACTGCAGTGATTGTTTGATTTGCTCTGCATTCTGTCCATCATCTGTTGTTTTTGCAATTGTTGCCCCAAGTGGGAAAGGTATGCCCAGACTTGGGTCCCGTGCTTGCTATGCCACCAGATTCAAGCTAGCCTGGCTGGTGAAGGGTAATACCCTGAAACTTGTCCCAGGATGCTTGTTTCTGGTCTAGGGAGGACCTGGCCTCGCAGTTTGAGCTGGACTGTTCCCAGGGGGAACAGGGTTAAGACTGATTTGCATATGGCTGGGTTCAAACTGGAATGGCATGGCAAGCAAAAAACTGATGGATTAAACCCAGATCTGTGACTGGGGGTGAATGTTTGATTTGCTCTGCATTCTGTCCATCATCTGTTGTTTTTGCACTTAGTGAAGTGCCACTTTTCTTGGGCACCTTAGCACCCCCCTAATGCCACATGTGCGCACCATATTTAGTCAGGTAGACTAGCGTCATCATTTTTTAATCTAGTCCCATACTTAGCAGGACTAGGGCCCAAAATTATGACCCTAATCCTGCAAAGTAGCCAGAGTCCCATTGAACACAATGGGAGCCTCTTTTTAATGCCGGCACTTAGCAGGTGTTAAAAAATGCTGATAAAAATGTCACAAAGGAATCTTATAGATTCATTTGAGTCATTTCCTCCTCCCCCAAGTGCCAGAACACCCTGTGCATATATTATGCCTGGCACAGGCATAATATGGTGAAAGGGGTTACAAAGTGGCGCAATGAAGCATAGAGAGATAAGGGATACAGTCAGTACTGCAATGAAAGTTGAATCCCACCCCGCCTGCAAAGTACATGGAAAGGGGCCCCGCAGAAAGGAGCTCTCAAGCCAGGGGCCCGTCGCCCGTGCACAGTGCCAGCTCTACTGGGGGGGCCTGTATGTCGGTCCCCATGCACTGTGGAGGCTGAGGGGCATATACAGGCAATATGGGTTGTCCTCGCCCTTGGTATAATATACGAACTGGCAAGCTGGTGCTAAATCTTGACATATTATGCTGCACATCATGGTAGTGCCCACATCCGCTAAAATCATTGCCCTGGAAAAATGGTGGCAAATCTAGTAATTGTGTGGGCATCTATGACCCATTAGTGTCGATCACTGGGGAAAAGCTGTTCCTGATATAACTCCGATAATTTGTGGCATACTCTGGACAGCAGTTCTGTGAAGATGCTCAAACCTGTGGTATCATGCATGCCTAGTATAATGGAAAAAATCGGTGACATTTTTCAGATACGCATTTCATAAGATACTGATATAAAAAACTAAAATTATTCGCTATTATATATATGGTGTCGGACATGATCATTTAATGTTTGCGTACCAACCCTTTACTTACTAAATATAAAAAATGTATTTTCAATATAACAACATATACATATACATGCTGCGTGTTAGCGATCGTAATCCGTAAGGGAGTGTAGCCAGTATGCTATGCAACCTACAGTCCCTGTGCCCAGAGGGGCAGCACAGCTGGATGAGGCTCTAAATCATATCTCTCTCTGTTGAGTACTGCAGGAGCATGGGAGATTTGTGCTAAATTTCTATCAAGCTTTAGCTCATCACCATCAAAACATGTCCAGCAATGTTTTGTGGATCAGCCCTGGCAGCGTCTGGTTTGTTTGGATAATCTTCCATCAACCTCCGCGTCATCCACATTTATCATCGGGCCAGAAGAGTGCTTCACTCTTAACAACAGTTATTGCTATTTTGTTAACTCGCTTGACTCGTGTGCGTCCCAATTCAGAGTACAGATGGCGAATGGAAGCACGCATGCTCTGCAATGGATACACATTTGTGGTCCTTTATATATTTGGAGCTGATAGTTTTTCATTCCTAAAACTGTAATGCAGGTACAATATGGACTTTTATGCTCAGGGAATAAAAAATCAAGACATGAATGGGACACAAAAATAGGCAAGTTCAAAAGAGATTGGATGCAGTAGCACACTAAAGCCAGACATATTCACTTTGCCAATTATGGAATCTTTTTCCAACTTGTCCTTAGTTTGTAAGTTATGCCATGATTGCAAGATGCACAACTCAAAGGAAACGAAATGAAGACGTGTAGAATGATGCTGTGAAAAATAAGCAGTGGCAAAGTCAATAGGGTTTACTTTCATGTGCCAACTCGTCAACAAAGGCATTCACACACACTGCTTGATTGTGCTACATATAAAAATACTATTTATCATAGTAAATCCAACCATACACACTTTGCCAATGCAGGGCAAAAGTAGCAATAAATGATTTTTTTCTGAGTGCATATATATATAGATGAGAATGATAAACCACTGAATGTGACTAAAGGTGTGATGCCTGAGTGTACTTTTCAGACGGATTCCAATATAAGCACTTCCCGCAAGGGCGACTGTTTCACCAAAAGGCGAAATGAATGAAATGACAGAGCAGCAATATTTTGTAACGAACCAAAGCCCACCATGTATAATGTAAAGAAGTGGCAACCATACATCTTACAGACAGTCAAGCCTGTCCAAGTGAATGTTCATATGAAAGTGCCTTTTCTGACTGTCAGCATCATTTATGGCATCTTTAAGTTTTTTTAGGGGAATTGAACTGAAAAAAGTACAAACCCATACCATGTGTTCTTAGGTCAGAGAGACCTGCAACATTCCATAGGAAAGTATGGTTGATTTGCCCAACATGAAATTATTGTAATATTTAATGTGTGCTCTTTCAAAAGATAACTTTTTCTTTTTAAAAAAATGAATCCCTTTATAAAAATACTGCCCTGAAATGCACTTTTTCCCACTTTTTCATAGTTCTCTCAGGAGAAACTCTCACCCATACCGCCATGGAAGAAGTCAGTATTCTTAATTACCCTAAATTCTTTGCAGTTCAGGGCAGTTATCTGCAAAGCAACGTCTTCAAAGATAAAACTGCTTAAAAAGTCAATCGTGATTTTTTCATCGTGAACTACAATAGAACTAAAACAGAGGTCAGAAAACGGCACTTGCAGGACAATTTCTACAAAACGGTAGGTGACTTTTTGGTGATCAAACATTTCTGCCTGAAGTAAAATAAATAATACATTATTTTTCTGAGCATTTGAACATATCGTGCATTGAGGAAATAGTGACAATTACATTATCACATGCTGGGTAGAGAAGCTTTTGCCTCAACACCTATATTATTACTTTGAATGTCCTAAAGCTCCAATCGTAACACAAGTTGGGATGCAGGCAAGCATTTTTTTAGTTTAAACGTAAGTACTAGCAAAGCAGCGTGGCTAAATTACTGTGGGGCATGTCTATACTTTCGTTGCAGTACACAAAATACAAAATATATGCATTGCACCACAAATTACATTTTGATAGTTACATGCATAGGTATCAAAATGTGTTCTGTGAGCCATAAACATTTCATTGCATGAGTTACATGAAATAGTTACAGTTTTCAGCAAATTATACAAGAAGCGACAATGTATTATATGTGGCTAAATTGTTGTCCAGGAAATCGAGAGACCATAGTTCTAATCTAGGCTTGGCACTAGACCAGAAATCATGTTTCTTTGAAAACTACATAAGCTCTCTCTCATGAAATTGTAAATATGATTAATGTGATGCAAATATGTGCACTGCAAATCTGGCAAATGTAAAAATATCAACCATACAGTGACAGTGTGCTGTCCAAATTAAATATTTTCACCCACTTTCTGCTTCAATTCCTGGTTTCTGCAATCTGCTCTCAAGCCAATGCCAAGTTGGATACTGACCTATAAATTCAACAGCATGTTTAAGATCATTCTTGCTATCGCAAACAGTATAAAGCTTTGTAAAGTAAAGCGTTCTGCTGAACTCTTTGGAGCTAACTTTATAGTATACGGAATACTTAAAGTAAAATATGATAGCTGTTTGTTCCATCATTAAGGAATACAATTTAATCACTGTTCATACAGCTCTGTATGTTGTCTGACGGCCATTTCAAAGTGCTTCCGTTTGACAGCAGTAACGTTTAGGGAGAGGTCAAGACGAATCAGAGTGGATTCTGGAATATGCCTCAAGTGCTTATGTTTAGACAGTAGTTGCAGGGGGGGCCTGTTGACACACATTTTTGAGTACAGGCACATTTTTTACATTAGACTTTGACCTATGGCAAGACAAAGTAAAACAAAACAGGGGATGAAAGAGGAAGGGAAAGACTGAAAACGATGACCAAGAAAGAAAGCAGGGAGGAAAAAGAAGCTGGAAGAGTTAGATAAAGGAGCAGGGAGTGTGTTGTGGTGAAGGAGAGAGGCATGAAGTGGAATCAAGACTAGGCAGCCTTGATGTTCAGCATCCTCAACATTCGAGAGCTCCAGCTGCAGGCTTCTGAGCAAAACCTTAGCCACTGGCACATTTGTTTTTCAAACGTAAGCGCTGATCCAGTCCTTCATTTTAAATAAAGAGTCAATTGTTTTTTTTATTCTGAGCCGTCTTGCAGGCTAAGATGAGATGAAGATGTGGATCACCTGTGTCTATTTAGATCACAAAGTTGTGGATTTTAATTTCATAATGGTTCCTGTCATACCATTTGTGTAGCTGTTGAACATTGTCGACAATACGGATGATCCTTCTGGGAAACCACAAATTATGCAGCAGGATTTGGACAGGAAGGGGTCTGATGTATTGGATGCATCTTTGTATAAATATAGAAATTTATGTAAGACCTGTTCCTCTCAAGCCTTCTGACCTTAGTAGTCCTTCTATTAATATACTGCATATACTGCAAAAAAATGTTCCAAAGACCGCTGGCAGGTTTAGTACAATGAGCATGCACATGTGGCCCCATACAGGGCATTTACCAGCAACGCTCTGATAAATAGTAGTGTAGGTTCAATCCCACTGTGGAGCTGCATCTAGACAGGAAAATGTATGACAGCCATTGTTGTCAAGGTATGCCAAGGTTTGTGATAGGATCATCTCTTTCTTAGTTTTCTCTTTGCAGGTTTGATACAAAATAGGCCTGTATCTGGCCTGGATTTTTGATCTTCCATTCAGTTCCTTTAAAATGCAGTGACAAGGCCATGAGTGACTGCAGTGCTTTGTTGAAGACTAAGATGTATATGTGAATCTGATGATACATGAGGCAGATCAACGGGCAATGTTCCTTGGCGCTTGAGATGGTCTAGGTGTTGCAACCCACTCAAACTCGATAAAACGTGTGGTGCATTGTAATTCTGCCTTATAAAGGGCTTTTGGGGGGCAGAGCTAACTGTCTGGGAAGATGGTGGCGTGTAGCTAGAGCCAACAAAAATGAGAAGTCCCCAGAAACAAGAGATGGAGGAAGAAACAACACATCATCCCTGAAAGCAGAAAAATCTTGCCGGCGCACCACTACACAGATGCGGCAGCAGAGATAGGAGCAAATGAGGCGGTCTACAGCAGGAACTTGGTGCACAAATGTCAGAAGGCACGGGAAGTACCAGCCAGAGATGGAAATAAGTGGGGAAAGAGGGAACGTGAATAGAAGGGGGCTTTCAGGACTATACAGCTCAAGGTGGACAGTGAATGCACAGTGAAATCACCTGGGGGAGTAAAAGGCTTTGTCAAAAATAGAAGGACGATTGAATGTGAAAAAATGTTATCCCTCTGCAAACAGCCAATCATTAAATAAAGTAATAAGCCCTCAAGAAAAAATGAAAGACTTTTAAAGTCCTAGGCCCTCATTACAACCCTGGCGGTCGGTGTTAAAGCGGCGGTAAGACCGCCAACAGGCCGGCGGTAAAAAAAATTGAATCACGACCATGGCGGAAACCGCCAACATAGACACTCACTTTAACACTCCGACCGCCACGGCGGTACAAACAAACAGCATGGTGGTCACCGCCAACAGATAGGCGGAAGACAATGTACCACCCACACTATTATGAGAGGCCAATCCGCCACCTTTTCCGGGGCGGAACGAACGCAAACAAAAAAGCGGCGGAAACAGGACTTGGAAGGGAAAACACTCACCTCTACACAACCCACGAGGAACCAGGATGCCATGGAGCCAGAATTCCAAATCCTCCCTGCAATAGTATTCCTGCTCCTATACCAGGAGCACGAATGACAGCGGCGACGACCATGGTGAGTACTGCAACTACAACACAGGGGAGGGGGGAGGGAAAAGAAAGTGACAAACACACGCAACACGCAACACCCCCACCACCACCCTCACCCACAACAACATACTCACTAATACATGCTGCAACCCCCAAACCCCCCTGGAAGAACGCAATGACAAAAGGAAATGAGTTGAACGATTGTAATCAATAAAAATCCATTAGTCAAAACTTGAAATACAGTATAAACAATTATGTACACCAACTATACAAGTCCGGATAGTGCACCATTCATAGTCCGTGGACCACTGGGCCCAAAATGCATGGGCGAGGCCCAGACTCGATACCAGACTCCAAACGGGGAGAACACTGCTGGGGCATCAGATCGAAATGAAACAGGCACCTCAGGGGGAAGGGGGGGCACCTCAGCCGGATGAGTGCACGATGCCAGATCCACGAGGGGGCTCCATGCCCACTGTTCAATCCTGGGGAGTGCAAAGCCACAGACTCTCAAGTCTCTACAGTGGGTGGTTTGCCCACTGTTCAATCCTGGGGAGTGCAAAGCCACAGTCTCTCAAGTCTCTACAGTGGGTGGTTTGCCCACTGTTCAATCCTGGGGAGTGCAAAGCCACAGTCTCTCAAGTGGATAACATGCTTCATCCTGCCAAGGACAGAGGTAGTGGATGCCTTTCTCCACTGGTTCTGGAGGGGGCTTTGTGCCCAGATTACTTCATCCTGCCAAGGACAGAGGTAGTGGATGCCTTTCTCCACTGGATCTGGAGGGTGCTTTGTGCCCAGAGTGCTTCATCCTGCTCGTCGCGGCCTCAGTAGCGTCGGAATCTTTGGCGCTCACTGGCCTGCGGTGCTTGTTGCGGCGGTGTCCTGGGCAGCGGTGCTGGTGTCGGCAGTGTCCTGGGAAGGGCAGCGGTGCTGGTGGCGGCGGTGTCCTGGGCAGCGGGGCTGGTGGCGTGGGTGTCCTGGGTAGCGGTGCTGGTGGCGTGGGTGTCCTGGGCAGTGGTGCTGGTGGCGGCGGTGTCCTGGGCAGCGGGACTGGTGGCAGCGGTGTCCTGGGCAGGGGGGCTGGTGGCGTTCTTACAGATTTTCCCAGACTTGCCGGTTTTACTGTGCCCCTTCCCCACCTTGGATGGTGGCGCAGCTGTCTCCACACTCCCAACTGTACCTCCGGGAGCGGCTTTAGTGGCTGATTTCTTTCCTCTCTCCCACCGGGCATTGGCCAGCTTTTTGTGCTTTACAGGTGGGGGACTATCCGTGCACTGGCTCCTTCCCACACTGGCTGCCCTGCTACCTGGCGCACTCCAGAAGCCGGTTACTACTGGCACAACTGGTCCCGCAGATGTTGTGGCTGAGGTGCTGGGTTGGGACCCTCGCCCTCAGTCCCACTGGTGAATTCAGACTCTGTTGTGTCGCCCTCCAGGGCCATGTGGGATGCAGCTCCCTCCTGCTCCAGTGCCACTGCTCCTCCGCCTGATGATGCTAATGCACACAAGAACAGGGAGACCACAAAAAGGGGGGGAAGACAGAAGAAAGACATGTTCAGTGCATGCAATACCGCTACAGTTGGCGGACACTACAGACACAGAAGCCCCCTGCACTACGCCGTGCACTTGGAGTTCCCTAATCAATCCCAGGGACATGGGTTACAAGGCTATGCCCGATTGCTGCACACATGGATGTCACAGGAGCCTGACTAGGTGTGGTTGGCACTGTACACAGGTGGGGTGGGGTGCCACAGGGCCTGCCTTAAGAAGGGACCTTGCCTACAAAACTCGCCCTGGCCTAGGGGAACCCACAGCCCACCTCCCCCACCCAGACACCTCCAATGTGCGCTGAATCAGCAGAATGAGAATGTACTCACCCCCTTGTGGCTGCTGTGATGCCCTCAAGTGCCCATCTAACTCCGGGTACGCCACAGCCAGGATCCTGAACATCAGGGGGGTCATGGTGCGACAGGCACCCCTCCCACATTGGGAGGCCATCCCCAGCTGGGCCTCCGCCGTCTTCTTGCTCCAGCGGCAAATGTCCTCCCATCTTTTCTGGCAGTGGGTGCTCCGTCTGTGGTAGACCCCCAGTGTCCGGACTTCCTTGGCAATGGGACGCCAAATGTCCTTCTTCTGGTGGGTGCTGACCTACAGGAATAGTACAGGGGAAAAGGAGAAGATATTACTGTCAGCACCGTCACAGTCATTGGCCTGCATCCCTACTCTTGCCATGACGCACTTGCACTCACCGTCGTTTCATGCACGCCTCATTCTCACCCCCTCTATCTTTCATCCACACCACTCCACACAGGCATTGCCCATACAGCATGCTCACAGTGTACTTACCTGTTTGTCTGGAGGACCGTAGAGTAGCGTGTACTGGGGGAGGACCCCATTTCTCCATCTCCTCCGTGCTGAAGGCAGAGGCCCTTTCCCCAGACACACGAGCCATTGTCTCTTCCAGACTGAGTTTACAGAAGCACTTGCAGTGTAGGTCCTCTCCTGTCGAAGATCAAGTATCAAATGATTGAACAGAGAGAAAATGGCGGTCACGTCCACGGCAGTGCATACCGTCACCATCGGCGTTCATCGTCATTGGCTCCTGGGACCCATAGGGTCCAATGTTAACCAATGCAGGATAGCGCCGCGGTCTTTGACCGATAACTGCGACGGTGTACAACGCCAGCGCAGTTACCTCATATCCCCTTGTCCCACTTTACAGGTCAGGCAGCCGCCATTTCATGGACCCACATGGCATTATTTTGGACTGCGCCACACATATCTAGACCTTGCTTAAACACTAATACAGGCATATGTCGATTAGCTAATATTTTCCGATTAAGCTATGTTTACGTACCTCAGAGTTGGTTGACTCTCTGCTTGCTGTTCTCCTCCATAGGCACCGTCCACTGGGGCATGTGAGGAGATGGCGGCATCCTCCAGTGTACAGACTGCTGGTGGACCTGTTGACAATGGAGGAAAGACACGTGATCATCACCTACAGACTTGATCGTACCACAATCCTGGAACTGTGTGCCCAGTTGGAGCCAGACCTGATGTCAGCTATCCACCATCCCACAAGAATACCCCCTCAAGTGCAGGTGCTGTCAGTACTCCATTTCCTAGCAAGTGGGTCTTTTCAAACTACAGTGGCAATAGCATCAGGGATGTCCCAGCCTATGCTTTCCAATGTGTTGTCCAGAGTGTTGTCTGTCCTGCTGAAACACATGCGGAGCTACATCGTTTTCCCTCAGGTGGAGTATTTGCCTACAGTGAAAGGTGATTTCTATGCCCTGGGACATATCCCCAACATCATAGATGCCATTGATGTGACACATCTGGCCTTGGTCCCCCCCGCAGGAGTGAACAGGTGTACAGAAACCGGAAGAGTTACCATTCGATGAATGTGCAGATGGTGTGTTTGGTAGACCAGTACATCTCCTGTGTGAATGCCAAATTTCCTGGCTCAGTACATGACGCTTATATTTTACGGAATAGCAGCATCCCTTATGTGATGGGGCAACTCCAGAGGCACCGTGTGTGGCTATTAGGTGAGGACATGGACCCAATACAGTGTGACTAGGTGTCTGGGTCTGGGGTTGTCCCTATGAGTTAGTGTGTGTCTAACAGTTGTCCCTCGACATTTGCAGGTGACTCTGGTTACCCCAACCTGTCATGGCTACTGACCCCAATGAGGAATCCCAGGACAAGGGCAGAGGAACGCTACAATGAGGACAATGGGCGAACTAGGAGGATTATAGAGCGGACCTTTGGCCTCCTGAAGGCCAGGTTCCGGTGCCTCCATATGACAGGTGGTTCCCTATTCTACTCACCAAAGAAGGTGTGCCAGATCATCGTGGCCTGCTGTATGCTTCACAACTTGGCTTTGCGACGACAGGTGCCTTTTCTGCAGGAGGATTGTCCAGATGGAGGTGTTGTGGCAGCTGTGGAGCCTGTGGACAGTGAAGACGAGGAAGCAGAAGAAGAGGACATAGACAACAGGGAAACAGTGATCCTGCAATACGTCCAGTGAGACACAGGTAAGAAGACCACACTGCCTGCTACATCTGATTTAATTCTACTACCTCTCATCTGTCTGTCATTTTCACCCAGTGTATGGTCACTGAGTTGTCACTTTCCCTCACGATTTCACAGATGTGGGTCCCACTGTGTGACATCTGCTTTGTTTCCACATGGACTAGAGCTGTGTGACATAGGTATGTTGACATTACATTTGATATAGGATTTTGCCACTGTTATTGCTAATACACATTTTCGAAAGCACAGACAGACTCCTGATTGTTTTGTGATTTAAGGGTGTTTATTTAAGTGCTCAATAGTGGAGGGGGTTGTAAAATGGTCAGGGGTGATGGTGGAGGAATGTCCATGGCAGAGTCCAGTCTATTAGTCTCACAGGTGCATTGTCCAAAAGGGGATAGGAAGTGGAGCTAGGGCAGTTTAAGTATGGACAGGGTGACAAAGTGGGACAGAAGGATGACAATCAGGGTGGTCTCATTTCTTGGCGGGGGTCTTGGCATTGTTCTCTGTCTTTGTCCTGGATCTCAGGGACCACTTGCGGGGTGGGTCTCCATCTGCAGGGGGTGGGGTGCTGGTGTGGTGGTCCAGTGGCGGTGCCTCCTGTCCACTAGCGCCGGCGGAGGTAGTGGGCAGTCCATCGTCCAGGCTAGTGTCAGGGGCCCCTCATTGTGCCACAGTGTCCCTCCTGGTGTTCACGAGTTCCTTCAGCACCCCTACAATGGTGCCCAGGGTGAAATTGATGGATTTGAGTTCCTCCCTGAAGCCCAAATACTGTTCCTCCTGCAGCCGCTGGGTCTCCTGAAACTTGGCCAGTACCGTTGCCATCATCTCCTGGGAATGGTGGTAGGCTCCCATGATGTTGGAGAGGGCCTCGTGGAGAGTGGGTTCCCTGGGCCTGTCCTCCCCCTATCGCACAGCAGCCCTCCCAGTTCCCCTGTGTTTCGGTTCCTCTGTCCCCTGAACCATGTGCCCACTACCACTGCCCCTAGGTCCCTGGTGTTGTTGGGGTGGTGGGTTAGCCTGGGTTCCCTGTAGTGGTGGACACACTGCTGATTGACGTGTCCCGGGGACAGAGGTATGGGCCCGCCGGGTGGGTGCTGTGATGGTGTTTCCAGAGGGGGGAAGCTCTGTAGTGGCCTGTGCCAGTGTGAGGGGAACCAATTGTCCTGAGATCCCAGATGGGCCGGGCTGGTCATCTTGATCCAGTTGGACAGAGCGACTGTCATCACTGTGGGTCTCTTCTGTGGGTGGAGTGGACATATCTGGACCCTTCTGTCCGGTGACGTTGGGTAGGTTTCCTGCAGGGGTGTAAAGGCATGATTATTGCATCTGTGCGTGCCATGGTGTGCAATGGTTGGGTGACCGTGTACTCCAGTGCTTGCATTCCTGTGTAGGACCTTGTGTGATAATGGTTTAGGGGGATGTATTGGTATGTGCAGTGGCCATGCTTTGGTGATGGGAGTCCATGCTTTGGTGTTACATGAAGGGCTTGGGTTTGGGATGTTCGGTTTGTGATAGTGGGACATACGTGAGGAGTTGGAGTGATATGGGTGAGGGTGAGGGTGGGGGTATGTGATAGCATGCCGGTGGGTGGGGGATGAAGTAGTTAAAGGTTTGACTTACCAGAGTCCATTCCTCCTGCTACTCCTGTGAGGCCCTCAGGATGCAGTATAGCCAAGACCTGCTCCTCCCATGTAGTGAGTTCTGGGGGAGAAGGTGGGGGTCCGCCGCCAGTCCTCTGAACCGCAAGGTGGTGTCTTGAGACCACGGAACGCACCTTCCCCCGTAGGTCGTTCCACCTCTTCCTGATGTCATCCCGTGTTCTTGGGTGCTGTCCCACTGCATTGACCCTGTCCACGATTCATCGCCATAGCTCCATCTTCCTAGCTATGGTGGTGTGCTGCACCTGTGATCCAAATAGCTGTGGTTCTACCCGGATGATTTCCTCCACCATGACCCTGAGCTCCTCCTCAGAGAACCTGGGGTGTCTTTGCGGGGCCATGGGGTGGTGTGGGGGATGTGTGGGGTGGTGTGTTTTGTGATGTGTGGGGTGATATTTAGAGGTGTGTTGTGTGAGGTGCTTGGATGTTGTGTGAGTGATGTTGTTGAGTGCCTGTGGATGCTAGTTTGTAGATGGTGGTGTCTCTCTCTGGCCTTCAGTCGCAATTGTTGACGTAAGGGTTTGTGGGTGATGTGGGGGGGTGTTTTATTTTGTATTGGGTGTGTGGGAGTGGTGTGTGTATGTGTATCAGGTCTGTGTATTTGGAATTGTCCAATGTGGTAGTGTTTTGTAAATGTGTGTGTATTTTGAGCGCGGCGGTGTGTGCTGCCAATGGAATACCGCAGTTGAAAGACCGCCGCATGGATTCGTGGGTCGTGATAGTGTGAGCGTATTCCTTGTGGAGTGATGGTGGAGGTTTTGTTATCACCAGTTTCTCACTGACCTTTGGTGTGGCGGACTTGTGTGGATGTCTGGATTTTGGCAGATTCTGAGCTGTGGGTCATAATGACCGTGGCGGAATTCCGCGGCCGCGGTGGTGTGTTGGCGGTCTTCTGCACGGCGGTAAGCGGCTTTTTCTGCCAATGTTGTAATGACCCCTTATATACTCTCAAAAGATGAAAAAGAACTAATAACAATGAAACCTACACATATGAAGAGGAACACATATAGGGCCTCATTCCGAACCGCGGGCAACAGAAGCACCGCCAACAGGCTGGCGGTGCTTCATTGCCCATTCTGACCGCGGCGGTAAAGCTGCAGTCAGAAAAGGGGATCCGGCGGTTTCCCGCCGGATTTCCCCTGGCTGGGCTGAACCTCCATGGACCCCCTTCCCGCCAGCCTGTTTCTGGCGGTTTTGACCGCCAGGAACAAGATGGCGGGAACGGGTGTCGTGGGGCCCCTGGGGGCCCCTGCACTGCCCTTGCCACTGGCATGGGCAGTGCAGGGGCCCCCTAACAGGGCCCCAGCATGATTTCTGAAAATCGCGACGGGTGCAACTGCACCCGTCGCACCCCTGCAACACCGCCGGCTCCATTCGGAGCCAGCCTCTGTGTTGCAGGGCCTTTCCCGCTGGGCCGGCGGGCGCTCCCCTGGCGGGCGCCCACCGGCCCAGCGGGAAAGTCAGAATGGCTTCTGCGGTCTTCTGACCGCGGAGCGGCCATTTGGCGGTTCCCGCCAGGCGGGCGGCGTCCGCCGCCCGCCTGGGTCAGAATGACCCCCATAATCTGTTCAGTGCACATACTCTGGGCTGTAGACAAATTGTGCATGAGATGGTAAATAATGTGAGACTCAGCAATAAATACCAGAAAGCCCTGAGAGGCACAAGCTGCACTAGAAAAGGAAAGAGTAACACTGACCACCCAACACATAATGACACACTCACAGGGGACGTTAGGTGTCCTGCTGAAAGTGAAACATGATTTAGGACTGCATATTTCAAAAGTGCAATAGAACCTATTTAGTTTAAAATGGAAAAAATATGAGAAAGATGTTTTAGACTGACATCCTTGAAGTTGTACTTCCCCAAAATTTTTACCCTCATACTTTCTGTTTTGTTGAATTGGTTTTTGCTGGCTTTCTGACTCTGTGGACTTTACAACTGCTAGCCAATGATTGTGCTCTCGTCTTCAAACACACTGCCATTGGTATAAACCTAATTGACACATTAAGTTTACTTGTAAGTCCATAGTAAATAGCACACAGACCCTGTATTTCAAATGCTACTGCCGGGCCTGCAGCACTCATTGTACTAGCCACAAAAATAGCACTTTAAATGTGTCTCAGGCCTGCCTTTGCAGCTTGTGGTGCAGTTTTAAACTTACATTTCAACCTGGGAAAATAAATATCTTGCCAGACCTAAACCCTAATTTTCAATAGATATGAGTCACCTTCATACTAGGCCCTAATGTCTCATAAGGCAGAGTGCATTGCATATAAAAATTAGGACATGTGTGCTTTACATGCCCTGGCAATAAAAACCTCCTAAAGACATTTTCACTATTGTAAGGCATATCTCCCCCATTGACTAACACTGTGTTATCTTATTACATTTATGGGGTTATTCTGACCTCGGCGGTAAAAGGCGCTTTCCGCCGGTCAGAAGACCGCCATAACACCGCCGCGGCCGCGGTAAACCGCCACGGTCATTCTGACCCGCAACTGGCAAACCGCCAAAAACCCGACATCCACAAAAGTCCGCCACACCAAAGGTCAGCGAAAAAATGGCGATGAACACACCTCTACCGTCACGCCAACAGAAATACGCCCATACCATTCCGACCCACAAATCCACGCGGCGGTCTTTCAAACGAGGTATTCCATTGGCGGTACACACTGCCGCGGTCAAAATACACACACACATAGAAAACTCAGCCACATTGGTCAGTTTGAAACACGCACACCTGATACACATACTAACACCACTCCCACACACCCAACACAATATAAAACACACACCCCCATTACCCACAAACCCCTACGACCCGAAATTATTGATGAAGGCTAGAGACAGAGCACAGAATAGACAATCCCACAACACAGAGGCACACAACACCATCACCCACACAGAATTCCCGCACCAAACACCACACACCACCACACGTACCACACTCATCACCACAAACGCCACCCCACACCTCATCCACACCACCCCATGGCACCCCAAAGACACCCCAGGTTCAGTGACGCCGAACTCAGGGTCATGGTGGAGGAAATAGTCCGTGTAGAGCCCCAGCTCTTCGGGGCACAGGTGCAGCACACCACAATTGCCAGGAAGATGGAGCTATGGCAAAGGATAGTGGACAGGGTCAACGCGGTGGGACAGCATCCACGCAATCGGGATGACATAAGGAAGAGATGGAACGACCTACGGGGGAAGGTGCGTTCCATGGTATCAAGGCACAACATTGCGGTGCAGAAGACTGGCGGCGGACCCCCACCTACTCCCCCAGAATTTACCGCATGGGAGGAGGAAGTCTTGCACATCCTGCATCCTGAGGGCCTCGCAGGAGTAGGCGGAGGAATGGACTCTGGTAAGTCAAATCTTCACTACTGCTTCCCACCCCCACCCCACCTGCATGCCAAATCATACCCCCACCCTCACCCCCACCCCCATCACACCAACTCCTAGCAAAAGGCTCAACATAACAACCCACCCATCCCAACACCAAGCCCTGCATGCGACCACAAAGCATGGACACCCATCACCAAAGCATGCCCACTGCACACACACATCACCCCCACAAGCCACCCTCACAAAAGCCCCCACAAGGGAATGCCTGCACTTGGGTACACGGACACCCACCCATCACACGAAATGCCACACACAGAAGCAATAACCATACCTTTATACCCCTGCAGGACCCGAACGCCACCACACCGCCACGGAGGGTCCAGAGATGTCCATCCCACCCCCAGAAGAGGCCCCCAGCGATGACAGCAGCTCTGTCTCCCTGGAGCCAGATGACCAGCCCGGCCCATCAGGGACCTCTGGACAGTCGGTTCCCCACAGACAGCCACAGGCTACACCAGACCCAACCCCCTCTGGGAACACCAGCACAGCTCCCACCCAGCGGGCCCATGCCTCTGTCTCCAGGACACGTCAATCAGCGGTGTGTCCACCACTACAGGGCACCCAGGTTGACCCACCACCTCAACAACAACAGGGACCTGGGGCAGTGGTAGTGGGCACACCGTCCAGGGGACAGAGGCCCAGGAACACAAGGAACTGGGAGGGCTGCTGTGCGACAGGGGGGGGGACAGGCCCGGGGAACCGACTCTCCAAGAGGCCCCCTCTCCATCATGGGAGCATACCACCGCTCCCAGGAGACGATGGCGATGGTACTGGCCCGGTTCCAGGAGATCCAGGCACTGCACGAGGAACGGTACATGGGGTTCAGGGAGAAACTGAGGAACATCGGTTCCGCAATGGGGACCATCGTCGTGGCCCTTACCCAGATCATCACCACATTGCGGTACCATGTGGCACCCCAAAGGGCCCCTGTCACTAGCTCAGGCCAGGAACAGCCTACCACCTCCGCCGGCGCTAGTGGACAGGAGGCCCCCACACAACGACAGGCCACCAGAACCCCACCTCCTGCAGAAGAAGAACCACCCCGCAAGCGGAACCTGAGATCTCAGAAGAAGACAGAGTAGGATTGCAAGACCCCCGCCAGCCTAAGATACCCCCTGATGTCATCCCACTGTCCCACATTGTCACCCTGTCCAACCTTGAACTGCCCCTGCTCCATCCTTCCACAGGCATATGGACAATGCACCTGTGCGACTGAGAACTGGACTCTGCCATGGACATTACTCCACCCCCACCCATCACCGATTTACAATCATGTACCTATATGTAGCACTTAAAATAAATCACTTATTGCACTTAAAATAACAGGAGTCTGCTTGTATTCTTAACAAATGTATTACACATAACGGTGCAATAATGTCCAGTTACTTTGTGATGAAAACATACCAATTTCAATAAGCTTTAGTCCATGGGCAAACAAAGCTGAAGTCAGGCAGTGGGTCATACAGCTCTGAAAAGGGAAGGGAAAGTCCCAAATCAGTTAACAGGAACTGGGGGGAAACACAGACAGTGGAGACGCATGAGGCCTTAAGTAAATGTAAAATGGCGTTGGTGATTCTTACCTGTGTGCTACTGAAAATATTGTTGTATGACTGTATCCCTGTTGTCCGTGTCGTCCCCGTTGTCTTCCTCCTCTTCACTCTCCACAGGCTCCACAGCTGCTACAACACCACCATCTGGACCATCCTCCTGCAGTAAAGGCACCTGGCGTCGCAAAGCAAGATTGTGAAGCATACAGCAGGCCACGATGATATGGCACACCTTCTTTGGTGAGTACATTAGGGATCCCCCTGTCATATGCAGGCACCTAAACCTGGCCTTCAGGACCCCGAAGGTCCTTTCTATGATCCTCCTAGTTTGCCCATGGGCCTCATTGTACCGTTCCTCTGCCCTGGTCCGGGGATTCCTCACTGGGGTCAGTAGCCACGACAGGTTGGGGTAACCAGAGTCACCAATTAGCCACACACGGTGTCTCTGTAGCTGTTCCATCACATAAGGGATGCTTCGATTTCGCATGACGTACGCGTCATGCACTGACCCAGGGAACTTGGCATTTACATGGGAGATGTACTGGTCAGCCAAACAGACCACCTGGACATTCATCGAATGATAACTTTTTCTGTTTCTGTACACCTGCTCACTTTCTTTGGGGGGAACCAAAGCCACATGGGTTCCATCAATGGCACCAATGATGTTGGGGATATGTCCAAGGGCATAGAAATCACCCTTCACTGTAGCCAATTCACCCACCACAGGGAAAATAATGTAGCTCCGCATGTATTTCATCAGGGCAGACAACACTCTGGACAAAACCTTAGAAAACATAGGCTGAGACATCCCAGATGATATAGCCACTGTTGTCTGAAAAGACCCACTTGCCAAAAAATGGAGTACTGACAGAACCTGCACCAGAGGGGGAATCCCTGTGGGTTGGCGGATGGGGGACATCAGGTCTGGCTCCAGCTGGGCTCATAGTTCATGTATAGTTGCTCTGTCAAGCCTGTATGTAAGTATGATATGTCGTTCTTCCATTGTCGACAGGTCCACCAGAGGTCGGTACACAGGAGGATTCATCCTTCTCCTCGCAAGTCCCAGCGGACGGTGCCTAGGAAGGTCAACATGGAGCACAGAGTCAAGCAACCCACAGGTTCGTTCACACAGCTTGCACAGTACACGAATCGCTATGCATTGAAAGGCTTGTATGAGTGGCAAAACAAGGCCTAGGCCTGTGTGACGCAGTAGAAATTATGCCATGTGGGCCCTTGAAATGGCGGCTGCCTGACCTGTGAAGTGTGACAGTGGGATGTGAGGTCACTGCGCTGGCGTGGCACACCGTGGCGGTAGGCGGTCGAAGACCGCAGCGCAAAGCAGCATTGGTTAACATTGAACCCTATGGGACACAGGAGCCAATGACGATGTGCGCCGGCGGTCGCGGTACGCACTGCCGCGGTACGCACCGCCGCGGGCGTGACCGCCATTTTCTATCTGATTAATCACTCGAGACCTGATCATCCACAGGAGAGGACCTATACTGCAAGTGCTGCTGTGACCTCGGTCTGGGAGAAACAATGGCTGCTGCGACTGGGGAAAGGGCCCCTGCCTTCACTTCCGAAGAATTGGAGAAACTTGTTGATGGGGTCCTCCCCCAGTATGCGCTACTCTACGGTCCTCCAGACCAACAGGTTAGTACACAGGGTGCACGTTGAATGGGCTATGCCCGTGTTGAGTGGGGTGTAGGTAAGATGGTGGGGAGTGCAACGCACAAAAGATATGAGCATGTGCCACATGGCAAGGTTGGGGAGGGGGGGTCCACTCACATTGACCAGGCAGAAAACTGATGCGATTTCCTTTACCACCCTGTACATGTCACATAGGTCAGCGCCCATCAGAAGATCGACATTTGGCGTGCCATCGCCAAGGATGTCCGGGCCCTGGGGGTCCACAACAGACGGGGCACCCACTGCCGAAAGAGGTGGGAGGACATCCACCGCGGGACCAGAAAGACCGCCGAGTCTCTGCTGGGGATGGCCCCCCTGATGTCCCGGATCCTGGAGGTGGCCTACCCCGATTTGGATGGGCGCGTGAGGACATCACAGCAGACACAAGGGGGTGAGTATCAGCACATTCTGCTATCTTTGCGCGCAGTGAAGGTGTCTGGGTGGGGGAGGAGGGCTGTGGCTATCTCCAGGCCAGGGCGCATTCTGTAGGCTAGGCCCCTCCGTTAGACACGGCCCTGTGCCCCCGCGCCCCACCTCTGTAGGGTGCCAAGTACAGCTATCCATGGTCCGCCTCACCCATGTGTGCATTTGTCGTCCATAGACCTGTAGGCCTAGTCACAATAACTGAGTAGTGTACCCCGATTGCGCATCCTAGTGCAGGGGGCTTCTGTGTCTGTCCTCTCCGACAACGGTGTTGCCAATGTATGCACTCAACCTGTCTTAATTTCTCCCCCCACCCCCATTTTCTTTGTCTTCCTGTTCATGTGTGCATTAGCATCATCAGGCGGAGGAGAAGTGGCATCGGCGCACGAGGGAGCTGCATCTCACATGGCCCCGGAGGGCCATACAACAGACTTCGAGTACACCAGTGAGACGGAGGGCGAGTGGAGCTCCACAACGGGGACCCGTGGAGACGTCAGCGACACCGACATGTCCTCGGAAGGGAGCTCCCTAGCGGTGGCGGCAACATCCGTGCCCACCGCCACAACAGGTACAGCCGCCACCCAGCGCACCAGCCCCGCCCTCCCAGCAGCCCCTCAGCCTTCGCTCCGTCCCCGCTCGCCCAGGAAGGCGGGCATCTCCTTCGCCCCAGGCACCTCAGGCCCTGCCCCAGTAACCCCTGCTGCCCTCAGTGAGGAGGTCATTGACCTCCTCAGGACACTCATTGTTGGGCAGTCTACCCTTTTGAATGCCATCCAGGGTGTAGAAAGGGAGGTGCATCGGAGCAATGCATACCTGGAGGGCATTCATTCGGGTCAGGCTGCCCATCAGCGATTGTTCAACACTCTGGCCTCAGCACTGACGACAGCCATTGTCCCTGTCTCCAGCCTCCCTCTTCTGACTCCCTCCACCCAGTCCCAGTCTCCTGTTCCTGTGCCTATCCCATCCACACCATCAGACCAGCCTGCATACACCTCTACACCCAAGGGCAGCTCATCCAGACATAAGCACCACAGATCCCACAAGCATTCACCCAAGCAACATCCAGATGCAGACATGCCAACAGTCACTTCCACCTCTGTGTCCCCCACCTCCTCATCTCCCTCCTCCCTCCCTGTGACGTCTCCACTCACACCTGCATGCACACCACCATCATCCAGTACTTCCATCACCAGCACACCCTCCATTACAGTCTGCACACGTGCAGTCACCACCCCCACTGCCATTTACACGTCCCCTGTGTCCGTCACCCCCTCTTCCAAAGCACACAAACGCAGGCAGCCACCCACCCAACAGCCATCCACCTCACGACAGCCTCCGTCACAAGCACCTGCACCCAAAGACAGCACACTTGACTCTCCTACAACCACATCCTCTTCCTCCACTCCCATACCCACTACACCTACCCGTCCCTGTCCTTCCCAAGTCGTTTTCCTTTCCAACCTTGAGCTCGTTCCAATCACTGACCCACCCCCTCCATCTGGTAAGAGTAAAAAAAGCACCTCAGCCACCACCAGCCCTGCATCTACTGTGACCATAGTGCAGGGCTATTGGAGTCCACCAGCTCCTAGGGCAGGAACATCGGGCAGCAGCAAGGGGACAGCCAGCCCACCCCCTGGGAAGAGGACAAAAAAAAAAAGGCCCGGCGCGACAAGACTGAGACGGCTGCCACCAAGGACAGTAGCCTTGCCCCGTCACCTGCCACATCATCCAAGGGAGGCAAGGGCCACAGAGCTTCAGCGAAGGAGGGCAAGGGCAGCAGGGCGGAGAAGTCAGGCAGCAGGCGAGCTGCCCAGGAGGGCCCCACCAGCCCCATTCCGGTTGTGACGGACGACACCCACGGGCCCAGGACTCCATCACAGGAGGGCCCCGAGACCGCAAGGTCGGATGGCGACTGAGCGGGAAGTCTTGGCCAGGTCTGGCTCCCTAGAAACACAGGACAAGCTCCGCTGAACATGGCCCCGCCAGGAGGAGCACCGCTGAACAGGGGCCCGCCGGGAGGAGCACCGCTGAACAGGGGCCCGCCGGGACAAGAACCGCTGAACAGGGGCCCGCCGGGACAAGAACCGCTGAACAGGGGCCCGCCGGGAGGAGCACCGCTGAACAGGGGCCCGCCGGGACAAGAACCGCTGAACAGGGGCCCGCCGGGAGGAGCAGCGCTGAACAGGGGCCCGCCGGGACAAGAACCGCTGAACAGGGGCCCGCCGGGAGGAGCAGCGCTGAACAGGGGCCCGCTGGGACAAGAACCGCTGAACAGGGGCCCGCCGTGACAAGAACCGCTGAACAGGGGCCCGCCGGGAGGAGCACCGCTGAACAGGGGCCCGCCGGGACAAGAACCGCTGAACAGGGGCCGCCGGGAGGAGCACTGCTGAACAGGGGCCCGCCGGGAGGAGCACCGATGAACAGGGGCCTGCCAGGACAAGAACCGCTGAACAGGGGCCCGCCGGGACAAGAACCGCTCCGCTGGGCCCTTCCTGTCAAGCACCGCTCCGCTGGGCCCTTCATCTCAAGCACCACTCCGCTGGGCCCTTCATCTCAAGCACCGCTCCGCTGGGCCCTTCCTGTCAAGCACCGCTCCGCTGGGCCCTTCATCTCAATCACCGCTCCGCTGGGCCCTTCATCTCAAGCACCGCTCCGCTGGGCCCATCATCTCAAGCACCGCTCCGCTGGGCCCTTCATCTCAAGCACCGCTCCGCTGGGCCCTTCATCTCAAGCACCGCTCCGCTGGGCCCTTCCTGTCAAGCACCGCTCCGCTGGGCCCTTCATCTCAAGCACCGCTCCGCTGGGCCCTTCATCTCAAGCACCGCTCCGCTGGGCCCTTCATCTCAAGCACCGCTCAGCTGGGCCCCGCCGTCTCTGCACCGCTCCGCTGGGCCCTTCATCTCAAGCACCGCTCCGCTGGGCCCTTCCTGTCAAGCACCGCTCCGCTGGGCCCCGCCGACTCTGCACTGCTCCGCTGGGCCCTTCATCTCAAGCACCGCTCCTCTGGGCCCCGCCGTCTCTGCACCGCTCCGCTGGGCCCTTCATCTCAAGCACCGCTCCGCTGGGCCCTTCCTGTCAAGCACCGCTCCGCTGGGCCCGCCGTCTCTGCACCGCTCCGCTGGGCCCTTCATCTCAAGCACCGCTCCGCTGGGCCCTTCCTGGCAAGCACCGCTCCGCTGGGCCCCGCCGTCTCTGCACCGCTCCGCTGGGCCCTTCCTGTCATGCACCGCTCCGCTGGGCCCTTCATCTCAAGCACTGCTCCGCTGGGCCCTTCATCTCAAGCACCGCTCCGCTGGGCCCTTCATCTCAAGCACTGCTGGCCCATTGACAGTGCCGGTTCTGTGTCGAGCAGGGCTTCACGAAGCACTCTGGGCACCATGCCTCCTCCATTAACAGTGGAGTCGGTAATCCATCTGATGGACTGTGGCTTGGCACTTCCCAGGATGGAACAGTGGGCAACCCACCCACTGTAGAGACTTGAGAGACTGTGGCTTTGCACTCCCCAGGATGGCACAGTGGGCAAGCCACCCACTGTAGAGACTTGTGGGACTGTGGCTTTGCACTCCCCAGGATGGGACAGTGGGCAGGGAGGCCCCTTGTGGATCTTGCATCGTGGACTCATGTGGCTGAGGTGCCCCCCCCTTCCCTTCCCCCTGAGGTGCCTGTAGTTTTATCATCTGATGCCCCAGCAGTGTTCTCTCCAATGGTATCTGGTCTCCTGTGTGGGCTTTGCCCATGTGTTTGTGCACATTGGCCCACGGACTATGGAACTTTGACGGAATGTGCAGGACTTATTGCATATGTATTTATTTTTTACTATGTTCATTCCTTATTTTGTATCTTTCATATAGCCTATTTCCCATACCTTCAATGGAGCTATTTATACATATATTTAATAGATCATTTTAATTGTGTCTTTGCATTATTCCGGTGGGTTTGGGGGGTGTCACTCTGACTTGTTGCTCTGCATTGGGGTGTAGGTATTTGTGGTGGGGGGGTGGGTGTATGGCGCATGTGTGTGCCCGTAAGCTTTCCTCCTCCCCCCTCCCCTGTGTCGTAGGTGCAGTACTCACCGTTGTCGTCTGCGCCGGCGTTCGTACTCCTGGTAGATGAGCAGGTAGACAATAGCTGGTAGGATGTTTAATTCGGGTTCCATGCTGTCCTCCATCCTCGTGGAGTGTGTATAGGTGAGCGTTTTCCGTTCGTAGTCTGTTTCCGCCGTGTTTTTATCGGCGGGGCTCCCGCCCCGGAAAAGGTGGCGGATTGGTGAGTTGTGATAGGGTGGGCGGTACATTGTCTGCCGCCTGCCTGTTGGCGGTGACCGCCGCGCTGTTTGTCTGTCCCGCCGTGGCGGTCGGAGTGTTAAAGTGGCGGGCTGTGTTGGCGGTTCCCGCCAGGGTCAGAATTCCTTTTTTTGGACCGCCTGCCTGTTGGCGGGTTGGCCGCCGCTTTATCACCGACCGCCAGGGTTGGAATGACCCTCTTAATATCTGCTGACATTAGATTGGGAGCAGATAGAAAAATACTGTTTACACTCAAATGATTTGAAAGTTAAAAACCTCTTTATTGGTAAAGTCAGATCTACAGTCACAATTCTTAAAAAGCCACTTTTAGAAAGTTGGCATTTTCTTGTCTCAACCAATTGTGCCTTCTAGATGATTCTGGGGTCACATGACTGTGAATGGCTCTACAGTTGATGTTTGTTTATTCATTCCAGACAGCAAAGGGGTCTTAGGTGTGGACGAGATGTGCCGTCCTGGCACGAAGACTGGAAGCAGCTGTACCCAGCCCCACTTACACTTCAAAGGGCTTTGCCTCCTGGACACACTAAGGAAACTGACCTACGGCCTGTCCTGTCCTTTTTCACCTCCAGAGAGTTTGGGGTCTTGATAGGAGAAGGGGAAGAACTTTTCAGAACCAAATGGGAGTAGGACATGGCATCCCCCCACACAGACTGGCACCTGGTAAAAATATTCAACCTCCAGAGCCACTCTTCAGAACACTCCTGAACCTGTGGAAGTTACATAAAAAGGTTTCCCCTCCTGTCAGAAGACTGCCTTGCTGCTCGAATGACTGCATTGCTATCTGGGGAAGAAGAGTGTATCTGCATCCTTTCATCCCAGGCTACACAGAGTGACTCCAAGAATCAGATGGCTGAGCTCTCATGTGAGCAACAGGGGCACAACAAGACAAGCTTCAGAGACCTCCCTGCAACTTCCAAGGTGACCTGCTACACTGGATCTCCTTGGACCTGCACTGGACCTGCCTGAGCCCTCCTGCTTGCCTCAGCCTGGAGTGAGTCCTTATTCCCAAGAGGTGATCTCCAGGTCCTGAACCTTTGGCTGGCATCGGAGTCCACAACTCCTTGCCTAACTGTGGGTTTCATCAAATTCAATGCCATGCAATGCAGCTTGATGTAGGACCTTACATCTCAGCCTCTCTCAGCTACTGATCAAAGGCCTCATTGGAGCAGACACAGGGCAACTTATTTAGACACAGGGCCATGGATCAAAGCCCTTGCAGCTCTTCATCAGAAATGAAGCAGAGCAATGCAAGTCAATGCAGGACCTTGCAAAGCAGACCTCACAGCTTCTGATTGGAACTGAGGCAACACAACAAAACTCAGTGCTGGACTTTGCATCATAGCACCATGCAGCTCCTGATTGGAAACAACACCAAGCAACACAAAGCTTCTCATAAAGGACATAACTTGTGACTCTCAGTGGGATTAACCTGGACCCTGAATCTGGCTCATACTCCATAGCAGTCAGCCTGAACTTGTGACTTTGTCCCAGCAGGCATGACCACAGTTGTCACTTTGTGCTTTTTGTGCTGTTTTTCTTAAAACTGTAAAACTCAAAATCTCCGGTTATGCTAATTGGATTTATGTCATTTTGGTGTCATTTTATTTGTTAAATATTATGGCCCACGTTATGACATTGGCGGTAAATCACACTTACCACCATGCTGACAGCCACCAACTTACCACCGTGGCGGCAGAAATCCATTCACCATGTTGTGACACACACACACACACACCAATCTGACAGAATTCAGCCACAGACACAAATCCACCAGCCCAAAGTCAGTGATAAAGTGGTGGTATCAAAACCTACATCATTACCCCAACAGAACAACGCCAACCACATTATGACCCATGAATCACCACGGCAGACATTCAACGACGGTAAACCATTGGCGGTACATATTGCTGCACTCACAATGGACACCCACATACAAAACAACACTACATTGGACAATTTAAATAACACACACCTGACACCCACACATACCACACCCACACCACTAAAAACACACACACCTACAGTACCCCCAAACCTTTACAACTACAAAGCATTGCCAACAGAGAGACACCAAAACCACTGACACAACTAGAGCCACACACTATTCTCACCTATACACCACTCATGCACTCCACATCACACACCCCAACACATTACCCAACACACCCTCACCAACATACCTCACAGAACACCCATGGCACCACAAAGACACCCCTATTTCACTGAGAAGGAGCTAAGGGTCCTGGTGGAGGAAATCGTCAGGGTAGAGCCACAGCTATTTGGAGCACAGGTGTAGCAGATATTAATCACCAGGAAGATGGAGGTATGGTGGAGAATCGTGGAAAGGGTCACCGCCGTGGGACAGCACCCCAGAACTAGGGATGACATCAGAAAGAGGTGGAATGAGCTACCAGGGAAGGTACGTTCCATAGCAGAAAGACACCAGCTCGCAATCCAGAGGACTGGCGGTGGACCCTACCTCTTCCCCCACAACTCACAGCATGGGAGGAGAAGGTCCTGGCAATACTGCATCCTGAGTGCCTGGCCGGAGTTGGGGGAGGACTGGACTCTGCTAAGTCAACTCTCAACTAGTATCACCCCCCTACCTGCATGCCATCACATACCCTCACCCTCAACCCCATCACTCCACTACATCCTACACACCCCACCATCACATCTCACTCATACCAATGCCAAGCCCTGCATGCTGTACCAATGCATGGACCCCCTTCACAGCCATGCATGGACACTCATCACTAAAGCATGCACACCATAGAGAACCAACAATCCCACCATACACTAACATACACAAGTGAAAGCTGGCAGGGCAAATCCAACGATAGAGGGGAAGCCACAGATGTACAACATGTCAGACACATAAACCATAACACATCATTTACATCCCCACAGGTACCCCAGCCAATGTCAGTGGAGAGGAGGTGCCAGCACTATCCAGTCCCCCAACTGAAGAGTCCCACAGTGATGACAGCAACTCTGGTCTTCAGGATCTGGATGACCTACCTGCGCCATCAGGGACCACTGGACAGCCGGTTACCCAGGCCCGGGCACACACCACCACAGATCCTCCCCCATCAGGAAACACCACCACAGCACCCACCCAGTGTACCCACACCTCTGTACCCAGGACACATCAATCAGCAGTGTGTCCACCTCTACAGGGACCCCAGGCCAAACCTTGCACACAAGACAATCAGGGACCTGGGGTCAGTGGGCACACGGTTCAGGGGACAGAGGCACAAGCCACTAATGACACTGAGGACTGCTGTGCACCGGGGAAGGACAGGCCCAGGGAACAGACTCTGCAGGAGGCACTCTCCAAAATCCTGGGAGCCTACCAACATTCCCAGGACACGATGGGCCAGATCCTGGACAACGTGCAGGAGAACAGGTGGCTGCAGGAGGGACAGTACCAGTGAATCAGGGAGGACTTAGAGGCCATCAACAACACCCTGATCTCCATAGGAGGGGTGCTGGCAGACATGGCCAACATTATGAGGGAGGCAGTTGCACACCAGTGAGCCCCTGCAACTAGCCAGACATCTGAATGGCCTTCCACTTCCACTGCCGCTAGTGGCCATGAGGCCCAGCCACAGGACTCACAGGCCACTAGCAGAAGGAGACCCTACAAACGTTCCGTGTGATCCAAACAGAAGCCAGAAACACTTTCCAAGCCCCCTGTCAGGAAATGAGACTCTCCTGATTGTCACCCTTGTGTCCCACTCTGTCACCCTGTCCAACTTTAACTGCCATTGCTCCCCTTCCTATGTCCCCATGGACACTGCACCTGTGCTACAAACAGACTGGAATAATACCCTGGACTTTCCTCCATCATCACCCTATCCCATTGCATTATCCCCCAATATGTTAGCACTTCAATAAACACCCTTGGATCAAAATAGATTTTGAGTATGTCATATATTTCAAATATGTATTGATTGAAACCGGGGCAACTATTGCAAATTAAATGTACATAGAATGAGCATAGATTAATGACCTGTAGCTGGCTGTAGTGATCACACCAGGAGTATATGTCAGGTCATGAACATCTGCAAAATGAATTGCCAGAGGGAACAGTAAGTGGGCATAGAAGTGGGAAATATCAGCATACCATTGCCACACAGATTACAACCAAAGTCATTGAAATGTAAAGTTACACTGTCCTACCTGTGTGTCGTTGGAAGTATTGATGGATCACAGATGTTCCGTTGTCCTCATCCTCCTCCTCTGCCTCCTCATCCTCACTGTCCACAGGGTCTACTGCTGGCACACGGGCATCTCCAAGAGAAGGGACATGGCGTCTGAGGGCTAGGTTATGCAACATGCAGTAATGCCACTACTATCTGGCAGACCTTCTTGGGTGAGTAGCACAGGGATCCACCTGTTAGATGGAGGCGCCGGAACATAGCCTTCAGAAGGCCAAAGGTCCTATCAATGATCCATCTGGTTTGCCCATGTGCCTCATTATAACGTTCTTCTGCCCTTGTTTTGGCATTCCTCACAGGAGTCAGCAGCCATGATAGGTTTGGGTAACCAGAGTCACAACATTTAGCCACACACTACCCTATATGGCCCACACTATGGCCCACACCATACCCATACACCAATATCTATTGGGCAAGAACCAGGGCTCACCTATTAGCCACACACTGTGCCTCCGTCGTTGGCCCATCACATTTGGGATGCTGCTATTCCTTAGGACAAAGGCATCATGCACTGACCCAGGATACTTAGCATTGACGTAGGAGATGTGCTGGTCCTCCAAGCACACCATATGAACATGGAAACTCTTATGATTCCTGAACACCTGTTCTTTCTGGCAGGGGGACAAATGCAATATGCGTTCCATCAATTGCCCCAATTATGTTGGGAATATGTCCCATTGCATAAAACTCTGCCTTGACTGTGGCCAAATCCTCAACCTGGGGGAAAACAATGTAGTTGCACATGTGTTTTATCAGGGCAGACAACACTCTTGTCAGCATGATTGAGAACTTTGACTGTGACATTCCTGCTGCCAAGCCTACTGTCACTTGGAAAGAACCAGTTCCCAGGAAATGGAGTACTGATAGCACTTGGACAAGAGGGGGGTCCCAGTGGGGTGACGGATAGCAGATATCAGGTCAGGCTCCAATTGGGCACTCAGTTCTGTGATTGTGGCCCTGTTAAGTCTATAGGTGAGGATAATGTGCATGTCCTCCAGTGTTGCCAAGTCCACCAGGGGTCTGTACACGGGGGTATGTTTCCATCTCCTATTCATCCACAGCAGTAGGAATCTAAGGGAAACAAGAATGAGGAGCCGGTCACAACCTGAACAATGGAGCTACAACCTTAGTTTGCATTCTGTAAACATGTAATGAGTCAGTGTGATTTGTCCAGTATTTGCCAATACCTCTTGTGACGCAGCATTATTTTAGAGGCCTGCCCCCCCCTGAAATGACGTCCACCTGTCCTGTGTGGAGGGACAGGTGGAACTGAGTTAATTTGGCTGACGTTGTGCGCCATTGTGGAAGGCGATCGGGAACCGCTGTGCAACTCTTCATTGGTTAACATTGGGCCCTATGGGGTACAGTGGGCAATGGCGATCTACGCTGGTGGTGGCGGTATGCACCGCCAAGGATGTGACCGCCATTTTCTATCATATTCCTCACTCGCTACCTGACCTTCCATAGGAGAGGACCTACACTGTATGTGCTGCTGTGACCTGCACATGGAACCTACCATGTAAGAGCATCAGCCTTCACTTCGGAGGAGTTGGAGAGACTGGTAGATGGGGTCCTACCCTAGTCCGGACTGCGGTATGGGCCTCCAGACCAACAGGTGAGTACACTGTGGGCACGATGCATGTGGGAAGGATGCATGGAGTGGTATGTGTGAAGGCCTCATGTGAGGGGGGTGGGTGGATGTCCTCTTGGCGGCATACAGGTTGTGTGCTGGGCTATGTGTGTGCCAATAGTGATGGAAACCGGTATGGTGGTCCAAATGTTTAAAAAGCTGGACTTGTTGTCTAATGGTATTTCCCAGTGTGTATTGCCTCTGCAGGTCAGCACCCATCAAAAGAATGGTATATGGCGTGCCATCGCCAAGGAGGTGCGGACCCTGGGGGTCTATGGCAGGTGGAGCACCCACTGTCGCAAACGGTGAGAGGACCTGAGACACTGGGCATGGAAAATGGCGGAGGCCCAGCTGGGGATGGCCCTGCAATGAGGAAGGGGTGCCCGTCGAACCCTGACACCCCTGATAGCCCACATACTGGTGGTGGCCTATCCAGAGCTGGATATGCACTTGAGGGCATCACAGTAGCCACAAGGGGGTGAGTACAGTGCCTATCATTGCAACTTACGCATGGTAAGGTGGTATCTGGGTGGTGGATGTGTGTCAGTGGGTGCCCCTAGGCCAGGCCTGACATTGTAGCATAGGTCCCCTGGTGGCTAGGGTTCTGAAGGGATAATCCTGCTACCTAGCTCATAGGCATCCACTACTGGTCAAGGCTGTGGGGGTCCCAGATGTGCTACATTTGCCAGTGTGTGTCCCTCTCCATGCCTTGGTGGCTAGCAATATCACTGGCAGTCAATGCATAGTGTGTAGGCCTATTCCCTGTGTGTGAGGGTGCTGTGTACGCCAACCGTGGTGTTGGTGCAGCCATTGACCCAGTGTATCCTTCGTCTCTCCCCCCTTTCTTGTTTTGTCATCCTGTCCTTATGTGCATTAACATCATCTGGCAGAGGAGCAGATGCACAGGCGACGGAGAGAGCTGCATCCCACAGGACCCAGGATGCAGAGTCTACTGACGCTGACGGCATCAGTGGGATGGAGGACGAAGGGAGCACCACGGCGGAGACAGGAGGGGACACTTCAGACACAGATACCTCCTCCGATAGAAACTCCCTGGTGTGGCAGACACTTCTGTAACCACCTCAGCTACAGGCACAGCCACCACCACCTGTACCAGCACGCCCCTCCCAGCAGCCCCTCATCGAGTTGCCCGTGCCCGCTCACCTAGGAGGGTGGGCATCTCCTTCACCCCAGGCACCTCAGGCCCTGCCCCAGTTAGTCCTGCTGCCCTGAGTGAAGAAGCTATTGACCTCCTGCGCTCCATCTCTGTAGCGCAGTCAACCATTGTGAATTCCATCCAGGGGCTGGCAGCCCAGAAGCAACAATCTAATGCATTTCTGGAGGGAATTCACACTGGATTGGCGGCCAACAGAGATCGATTCAGGCTCTGGCCTCCTCTCTGATGGCAGCCATTGTCCCTGTTTCTACCATCCCCCCTCCAGCTTACACTGCCCAGTCCCATTCTCCTCAACCCAACCCGTCCCAAGCACACATACAGATGAGCATGCATACAAGTCAACACCCAAGAGTGTCACAGGCAAACACAAGCACCACACTTCATCCCACAGGCACTCACACAAACACCATCCAGTTGCAGACACAACAACATCCACTATTTCCACTGTTTCCCTCTCTTCCTCCTCCTCCACCTCCCACCTAGTTACGTCAACACTCACACCTGCATTCACTACATCATCATCCAATACCAGCATCATCACCACACCAAGCAGAACGCACACCTCACTGGCAGACAACTCCACAAGATCCATGCACACGTCCCCTGTGTCCTCTCCCACTGTGTCTGCCCCCGTAAAGTACACAAACGCAAGCACTCAGACACCCAACAGTCATCCATCTCACAACTGCATACAGCTCATGCACCTGCACCCAAATCCAGCAGACAGACACCTCCAGCAACAAATCCCTCATCCTCCACTCTTCCCGCCCCAATGTCCCTAAAAAACTGTTTCTATCCACCATTGACCTCTTTCCTACCCCTCCCCCCGTCGTGCACATATTGCCAGGGTATCACAAACCCAGCCAAGCACCTCAGCCACACAGTCCACGGGCCCAGTTCCATCCGCAACCACTCGTAGTGGAAAGGAATCCAGGCCACATTTACTGAAGGGGAAGGAGCCTGCACCAGCCATCTTAAAGGGGAAGGAGCCTGCACCAACAGACAAGAAGGGCAAGCAGCCTGCAACAGCCACCGAAAGGTCAAGGAGCATGCACCAGCAGGAAGGAAGGGCAAGGAGCCTGCACCAGCAGGCAAGAAGGCCAAGGAACCTGGGCCAGTAGCTGTGACGGAGCCCCCACCACCAAGCATAGTTGTGCATCCATCCGAGGGTGCAGGGGATGTGCAGGAGCCTTCCCCCACCAGGCGCACCACCACAGTGCATACATCTGAGGGTGCAGGGGATGTGCTGGAGCCTCCTACCACCAACAACACAGTGCAGCCGTTACCGCCGGCAGACAAAATGTAATCCTGCGACCATGGGCTGCTGTGCGGCCTGTCCCCACCAGAACCAGTGGGCAAGACAACCACTCCTGAGACTGTGGCCATGCACTCCCCAGGACAAAGAGCAATGGCCATGTTGCCCCCTCCAGAACCAGTGGGCAAGTCACCCACCCCACAGACTGTGGCCTTGCACTCCCCAGGACAATGCACAGGGCATGTTGCCCCCTCCAGGACCAGTGGGCCACAAGACACCCTCCTGAGAGACTGTGGCCTATCACTCCCCAGGACCCAGCACCGGAATGTTGTCCCCTCCAGAACCAGTGGGCAAGTCACCCACCTGAGAGACTGTGTACTTGTACTCCCCAGGACCAAGCACAGGCATGTTGCACCCTCCAGAACCAGTGAGGTGCCTGCTTATTTACCAACTGATGCCCCTGCAGTGTTCTCTCTGTGTTGATGTAGGTGACAAGTGGGGCCTTGGACTTTGGCCTGTGGCCATGTGGCCCACGCAAAATGAGTACTTGGCTGTGTCCCTTGTTCTGTACATTTGTATGTGTTATATTGCCTAAATTATTATTTATACTGTGTTGATCTTATTACATTCACTTTGGTGAACCCTTTTTTCCTTACATTATTCAGCCGATTTAAGGGGTTTAACTTGTTTTCTTGTGCAGCTGGTTCTGTGTATGGTGCGTGTGTGTGTCACTCTTGTCTCCCCCCCTCCTTTGTGTACTAGGCAGCTGTACTCACCGTCTTCGTCTTTGCCGGCATTGGTGTTCGTGGTGGAGCAGAACGTATAATTTCATCGTAAAAACATACTGTTCTGGTTCCATGGTGGCGTGGTTCTTCCCTGTGTCTCCAAAGATGAGTCCTTTTACTTCTGAGGTCTGTTTCTGCCAAGCTATTGATGTCGTTGGTACTTCTCCAGAAGAGGTGGCGGAATGTCAGGTCATAATATGGTGGGTGGAACTCTGACTTCCACCTTGCTGTATGTGTCTACCACTGTGGTGCCTGTTGTTTCCGCCTTGGCGTCGGTGTTGTACATTGGCTGTCTTTCGGAGATCTTTCCGCCATGGTCATAATTTGGCAGTAGCCTGTTGGCGGTATTGCCGCCACTTTATCACCGACCACCAGGGTCGTAATTAGGACCTATATTATTGTTCTAAATTGGTTTTGAGTTTTTCGTGTACTAGTTTTACTTCATTACTGTTTGTGCACTGCATACATACTTTACACATTGCATTTATGTAAGTCTGACTGATATGTGCCAAACTGGCAGGGGGTTGACAACAGGTTAATCTGTGGCTTTTGTGGTTCACATTGACAAGGATTGTAGTTGCTGCCTGAATGGGGCTTCCTCTCCTCTCAACCAATAACCCAATTTCTTACAGGGAGAAAACAGATGGGTTATTGGCACTACAATTGCATCAACTGGGCCAATAATACCATCCCTTCAAGAAAAGACATCCCGGGATTGACAATGACAGGTCTAGTAAGTTTATTATCAGTTGTGCAGAATTTTTATGGAGAAGTACACTCCTCAAAATGTCAGATTACTAAGGTGGAGAAAGAACATTTTGATTGTTAATGGATATTCCCGAAATTGACTCTTGGTAAAGCACCATTTGTGGGAGGAGGAGACATTTCGGGGGATAAAACTTGCAGAACAGTCAATGAGCTACCACAAAAAAAGCCCCAGGGATAGATGGCGTCACTTCAAAATGTTATAAAATCAGTGAACAAACATTAGCACCTCTCATCTATAAAATGTTGGGTGAGAGTAAAAATGGGAGGGTGGCTCAAGTAGGATTAAAAAAGGCAGAGATATTCCTTATTCTCAGTCCAGACAAACACCTGTTTGCATGTTCTAGTTGTAGGCCCATTTCGTTTATCGACATAGACTTAAAGATCCTGAGCAGGATTCATCCAACATATTGCAAATAATACTCCGCCAGCGAGACCACCGGGTTTGCACCAGATTTATCCCCCACCGATCTTCTGCAGCTCATTTGTGATTGCTAGCACATGTGCTCTGTAAAGTGCATGCAGAAACTGATGAGAAAGTATCAGTCTCACCAGACCCAAGGAAAGCCCTTCATAGCGTGGAATAGCGCTATCTGTCTCAAATGCTGGAGAGAATGGGGATTACAAGAAGTTTATTTCAAAAGCAAGGTGGGTATACACCGACCCCAAATGGGTAGGATGTGGTATATAAGAACCTCAAATAAATACATAACTGCAGCAATCAACAACAACAGACAGAGGGGGTCATTACAACATTGGCGGTAAAAGCCGCTTACCGCCGTGCAGAAGACCGCCAACACACCGCCGCGGCCGCGGTAAACCGCCAAGGTCATTATGACCCACAACTCGGAAACCGCCAAAATACAGACACCCACAGAAGTCTGCCACACCAAAGGCCAGCGATAAACTGGCGATAACCAAACCGACACGTCACGCCAACAGAAATACGCCCACACTATCACGACACACGAATCCACGCGGCGGTCTTTCAACCGCGGTATCCCATTGGCGGTACACACCGCCGCGCTCAAAATACACACACTCCTACAAAACACAGCCACATTGGACAAATCCAAATACACACACCTGATACACATACAAACACCACTCCCACACACCCAATACAATATAAAACACACACCCACATCACCCACAAACCCCCACCACAAAAAAATCAGGACGACGCACACAGAGAGAGACCATATAGAAGAATCGAGCACCCAGATGCACATATTACCATCACCCACACAAATACCACGCACTTCACACAACACACCAATACACATCACCACACTTATCACCACACATTCAACCCCACACATCACCTACACCACCCCATGGCACAGCAAAGACACCCCAGGTTTTCGGAGGAGGAACTCAGGGTCATGGTGGAGGAAATCATCCGGGTAGAGCCACAGCTATTCGGAGCACAGGTGTAGCAGACGTCCATTGCAAGGAAGATGGAGCTATGGAGCAGAATAGTCGACAGGGTAAGCGCAGTGGGACAGCACCCAAGAAATCGGGATGACATCAGGAAGAGGTGGAACGACCTACGGGGAAAGGTGCGTTCTGTGGTATCCAGACACCGGATTGCAGTGCAGAAGACTGGCGGCAGACCCCCACCTCCTCCCCCAGAATTTACGACATGGGAGGAGCAGGTCTTGGTGATCCTGCATCCTGAGGGCCTCGGCGGAGTATCTGGAGGAATGGACTCTGGTAAGTCACATCTTCACTACTTCATCCCCCCACCCCACCTGCATGCCAACACATACCCCCACCCTCAGCCTCACCCCCATCACTCCTACTCCTTGCAAATGTCCCACCATCACAACCCACCCATCCCAACACCAAGCCCTGCATGCGACCACAAAGCATGGACACCCATCACCAAAGCATGCCCACTGCACATACCCATACCCCCCCAAACCACCGACACAAAAGCCCCCACACAGGAATGCAAGCACTGGGGGACACGGGCACCCACCCATTGCACACCATTCCACACACAGATGCAATAATCATGCTTTTATACCCCTGCAGGACCCCTACACAACGTCAACGCGCAGGAGGGTCCACAAATGTCCACCCCCCCCCAGAAGAGGCCCACAATGATGACTGCAGCTCTGTCGACCTGGATCTAGATGACCAGCCCGGCCCATCGGGTACCTCGGGACAGTCGGTTCCCCTCACACAGCCACAGGCCACTGCAGACCTACCCCCATTTGGAAACACCAGCACAGCACCCACCCAGCGGGCCCACACCTCTGTCTCCAGGACACGTCAAGCAGCAGTGTGTTCACCACTACAGGACACCCAGGTTAACCCACCACCCCAACAACAACAGGGACCTGGGGGCAGTGGCAGTGGGCACACGGTCCAGGGGACAGAGGCCCAGGGAAACAGGGGAACTGGGAGGGCTGCTGTGCGACAGGGTGGGGACAGGCCCAGGGAACCCACTCTCCATGAGGCCCTCTCCTCCATCATGGGAGCATACCACCACTCCCAGGAGACGATGGCTACGGTACTGGCCAAGTTTCAGGAGACCCAGCGCATGCAGGAGGAACAGTATTTGGGCTTCAGGGAGGAACTCAGAATCATCAGCTCCGCCCTGGGCACAATCGTAGGAGTGCTGAATCTGGTAGTGACCACTTTGAGGGACACTGTGGCACCACAAAGGGCCCCTGACACTAGCATGGACCAAGAACTGCACACCACCTCCGCCGGCGCTAGTGGAGAGGAGGCACCGCCACAGGACCAACAGGCCACCAGCACCCCACCCCCTGCAGAAGGAGAACCACCCCGCCAGCGGTCCCAGAGATCCAGGAAGAGGACAGAGTAAGATGCCAAGACCCCCGCCAAGAAAGGATAAAACCCTGATAGTCATCCCACTGTCCCACTTTGTCACCCTGTCCATCCTTAAACTGCCCCAACTCCACTTCCCAGACCCATTTGGACAATGCACCTGTGAGACTAATAGACTGGACTCTGCCATGGGCATTCCTCCACCATCACCCCTCACCAATTTACAACCCCCCTCCAATAATTAGCACCTTAATAAACACCGTTATTGCACTAAACAATCAGCAGTCTGTCTGTGAATGTGAATATATTTATCTGTAATTACAGTGCCAAAATGCTTATTTACATTGTGATGCCAACATACCAATGTCACACAGCTGTAGTCCATGGGGAAACAAAGCAGATGTCACGCTGTGGGACCCAGATCTCTGAAATCGTAAGGGAAAGTGACAACTAAGTTACCATACACTGGGTGAAAAGGACAGACAGTACAGAGGTAGTAGTGTTTAAGTACATGTAGTAGGCCGGTTTGTATTCTTACCTCTGTTCATTGTAAATATTGCAGTATCACCGTGTTCCTGTTGTCTATGTCGTCTTCTTCGTCTTCCTCCTCTTCACTCTCCACAGGCTCCACAGCTGCTACAACACCACCATCTGGACCATCCTCCTGCAGAAAAGGCACCTGGCGACGCAAAGCCAGGTTGTGAAGCATACAGCAGGCCACGATGATCTGGCACACCTTCTTTGGTGAGTAGAATGGGGATCCACCTGTCATATGGAGGCACCTGAATCTGGCCTTCAGGAGGCCGAAGGTCCGCTCGATCACCCTCCTAGTTCGCCCATGGGCCTCATTGTAGCATTCCTCTGCCCTAGTCCTGGGATTCCTCACTGGGGTCAGTAGCCATGACAGGTTGGGGTAACCAGAGTCACCAATTAGCCACACGCGGTGCCTCTGGAGCTGACCCATCACATAAGGGATGCTGCTATTCCGCAGGATGTAGGCGTCATGCACTGAGCCAGGGAACATGGCATTCACATGGCAGATGTACTGGTCTGCCAAACATACCATCTGGACATTCATGGAATGATAATTCTTCCGGTTTCTGTACACCTGTTCATTCCTGTGGGGGGGGACCAAAGCCACATGGGTCCCATCAATGGCACCTATGATGTTGGGGATATGTCCAAGGGCATAGAAGTCACCTTTCACTGTAGCCAAATCCTCCACCTCAGGGAAAACGATGTAGCTCTGCATGTGTTTCAGCAGGGCAGACAACACTCTGGACAACACGTTGGAAAACATAGGCTGGGACATCCCTGATGCTATGGCCACTGTTGTTTGAAATGACCCACTTGCTAGGAAATGGAGTACTGACAGCACCTGCACTTGAGGGGGGATTCCTGTGGGATGGCGGATAGGTGACATCAGGTCTGGCTCCAGCTGGGCACACAGTTCCAGAATAATGGCACGGTCAAGCCTGTATGTCAGGATGAGATGTCTCTCCTCCATTGTCGACAGGTCCACCAGCGCTCTGTACACCGGAGGGTGCCGCCATCTCCTCACATGTCCCAGCAGACGGTGCCTATGAAGGACAACAGCGAGCACAGAGTCAAACATCCCAGAGGTACGTAACCCCAGCTTTAAAAAAACACAGATCTTAACCCATCGAATGGCTTGTGTCAGTGTGGATGCAAGGCCTAGGTATGTGTGACGCAGTTCAAAAAGTAAGGCATGTGGGCCCCTGAAATGGTTGCTGCCTGACCTGTAAAGTGTGACAATGGGATGTGAGGTAACTGCGCTGGCGTTGCACACCGTGGCGGTAGGCGGTGGAAGACCGCGGCGCAATGCTGCATTGGTTAACATTGGACCCTATGGGTCTCAGGAGCCAATGACGATGTGTGCCGGCGGTCGCGTTACGCACCGCCGCGGACGTGACCGCCATTTTCTCTCTGTTAATTCACTCGATACCTGATCTTCGACAGGAGAGGCCCTACACTGCAAGTGCTGCTGTGACCTCGGCCTGGAAGGGACAATGGTTCATGCGACTGGGGAAAGGGCCCCTGCTTTCACATCGGAGGAGCTGGAGAAGCTTGTGGATGGGGTCCTCCCCCAGTACGCACTACTCTACGGTCCTCCAGACAAACAGGTAAATACACTGGGAGCATGCTGTGTGGGCTATGCCTGTGTTGAGTGGGGTGGATGAAAGATGAGGGGGGGAGATTGAGGCATGCTTGAAACGACGGTGAGTGCATGTGCCACATGGCAAGGGTAGGGATGGGGGGCCACTCACATTGATGGTGCAGAAGGTAATTACTTTTCATCTCCCCCTGTACATTTCATATAGGTCAGCGCCCACCAGAAGACGGATATATAGTGTGCCATCGCCAAGGACGTCCGGACCTTGGGGGTCCACCACAGATGGGGCACCCATTGCCGGAAGAGATGGGAGGACATTCGCCGCTGGAGCAGGAAGACGGCGGAGGCTCAGCTGGGGATGGCCTCCCACCGTGGGAGGGGTGCCCGTCCGACCTTGACCCCCCTGATGTTCCGGATCCTGGCGGTGGCCTACCCAGAGTTGGATGGGCGCGTGAGGGCATCACAGCAGACACAAGGGGGTGAGTACACTCACATTCTGCTAACTTTGCGCGCTGTGGAGGTGTCTGGGTGGGGGAGGAGGGCTGTGGGTATCCCTAGGCCAGGGTGAGTTCCGTAGGATAGGCCCCTCCGTAAGGCACGGCCCTGTAGGGTGCCAAGTACAGCTATTCATGGCCCTGTGTCACCTATGTGTGCAGATGTCGTGCATAGCCTTGTAGGCCATGTCCCAGGGATTGCAAAGTGGACCCCAAGTGCGTGGCGTAGTGCAGGGGGCTTCTGTGTCTGTGTTGTCCGCCAACGGTAGCGGGAATGCATGCACTCAACATGTCTTTCTTCTGTTTCCCCCCCCCCTTTTTGTGGTATTCCAGTTTATGTGTGCATTAGCATCATCAGGCGGAGGAGCAGTGGCACCGGAGCACACGGGAGCTGCATCCCACATGGCCATGGAGAGCCACACTACCGACTCTGAAATCGCCAGTGGGACGGAGGGCGAGGGGAGCTCCACGGCGGGGACACGAGCGGACATTAGTGGATCGGACTCGTCCTCTGATGGGAGCTCCCTTGTGGTGGCGGCAACATCTCTGCCCGCCGCAACAACAGTTACAGCCGCCACCCCCCACACCAGCACCGCCCTCCCAGCAGCCCCTCAGCGTTTGCCCCGTGCCCGCTCACCCAGGAAGGTGGGCATCTCCTTCGCCCCAGGCACCTCAGGCCCTGCCTCAGGTCGCTCACTGTTGGGCAGTCTACCATTTTGAATGCCATCCAGGGTGTAGAAAGGGAAGTGCACCAAAGTAATGCATACCTGGAGGGCATTCATTCTGGTCAGGCAGCCCTTCAGCGAGCCTATCAGATTCTGGCCTCAGCACTGATGGCAGCCATTGTCCCTGTGTCTAGCCTCCCCCCTTCAACTTCCTACACCCAGACCCAATCCCCTGTACCCCTGCCTATCCCAAGCACACCATCAGACCAGCCTGCACACACCTCAACACCCAAGGGCAGCTCACGCAGACATAAGCACCACACATCCCACAGGCAGTCACACAAGCAACATCCACATACAGACATACCATCATCCACTGCCTCCACTGTGTCCCCCTCCTCCACGTCTCCCTCCTCCCTGCCAGTCTTGCCTGCCAGTCTCACACCTGCATGAACAGCATCTTCAGCCACTACGTCCCTCAGCAGCACACACACCAGAACACCCCGCACACGTGCACTCACCACCCCCACTGCCATTTACACGTCCCCTGTGTCCTCTCCCAGTGTGTCTGTGCCGCCCCCTGCCAAGATACACAAACGCAGGCAGGCACCCACCCAACAACCATCCACCTCACGACAGCATACAGCCCAGGCACCTGCACTCAAAGCCACCCCACTTACACCTCCTACAACCACAACCTCTTCCTCCACTCCAATACCCACTACACCTACCCGTCCCACTGCTCCCCAAAAACTTTTCCTGTCCAAACTTAACCTCTTTCCCTCAACTCCCCCACCCCGTCCATGTCATAGACCCAGAGCTAGCACCTCAGCCACTACATCACCGGGTCCGGTGGTGCATGTCGTACATGGTCACTGGAGTGCACCTCCCACAAGGGCAGCCAGTCTGGTACGGAGCCACAGCACAGCCAGCCCCCCCCCCCTCAGAAACATCTAAAAATTGACAGTGCACGGCGGCAGAGGGTCAAGACACCAGGGACAAAAAACCCTACCAGGGCTCCCGGCGGGAGTGTCGAGGCAGCTGGGACACCGGCCAAGGTGGGGAAGGGCCACAGGACAGCAGGAAAGGCTGGGAAGGGCAGCACGCCCGACAACACCGCCATCAGCCCAGCTGGCCAGGAGGGCCCCGCAAGCCCCATCCCAGCTGGCCAGGAGGCCACCAAAAGCCCCTTCCCAGCTGGCCAGGAGGCCACCAAAAACCCATCCCAGCTGGCCAGGAGGCCAACAAAAGCCCCAGCACAGCTGCCCAGGAGGGCCCCAGCACCCACAGGACAGGTGGTCAGGAGGGCCCCGCCAGGCCCAGGCCAGATGGCACATGAGCACCCCGGCATGGCCAGCACTGCTGAACAGGGGACCGCCATCTGAAGCACCGCTGAACAGGGCACGGCTAACCCAAGCACCGCTGAACAGGGGACCGCCATCTCAAGCATCGCTGAACAGGGCACGGCTATCTCAAGCACCGCTGAACAGGGGACCGCCATCTCAAGCACCGCTGAACAGGGGACCGCCATCTCAAGCACCACTGAACAGGACACGGCTATCTCAAGCACCGCTGAACAGGGGACCGCCATCTCAAGCACCGCTGAACAGGGCAGGGCTATCTCAAGCACCGCTGAACAGGGGATCGCCATCTCAAGCACCGCTGAACAGGGGACCGCCATCTCACGCACCGCTGGCCCATGAGCACCAGGCCCCCTCCAGAACCAGTGGAGACATGCATCCACTACCTCATTCCTGCACAGGAAGAAGCACTCTGGCCAACAGGCACCCTCCAGAACCAGTGGAGACTGTTATCCACTTGAGAGACTGTGGCTTTGCACTCCCCAGGATGGAACAGTGGGAAACCCACCCACTGTAGAGACTTGAGAGACTGTGGCTTTGCACTCCCCAGGATGGAACAGTGGGAAACCCACCCACTGGAGAGACTTGTGAGACTGTGGCTTTGCACTCCCCAGGATGGAACAGTGGGAAACCCACCCACTGTAGAGACTTGAGAGACTGTGGCTTTGCACTCCCCAGGATGGAACAGTGGGAAACCCACCCACTGTAGAGACTTGAGAGACTGTGGCTTTGCACTCCCCAGGATGGAACAGTGGGCATGGAGCCCCCTCGTGGATCTGGCGTTGTGCACTCATCTGGCTGAGGTGCCCCCCCTTCACTTCCCCCTGAGGTGCCTGTAGTTTTGCTATCTGATGCCCCTGCAGTGTTCTCTCCGTTTAGGTCAGGTATCCGGTGTGGGCTTTGCCCATGTTTTTTGGGCCCAGTGGTCCACGGACAATGCCTGGTACAATGCCTGGACTTGTAAATTTGGTGTATATAATAGTTTTTAGTGTGTATATATTTTTGATTGCTGTATTTCAATATATTTCAATGGTTACAGTCATTTCCTTTTGTCTTTGCATTCTTCCAGGGGGTCTGGCGGGTGTAACTGTGATGTATAGATATGTATTAGTGTGTGTGTTGTAGTGGGTGAGGGTGGGGGTGGGGGTGTTGCGTGTGTGTCACTGTTTTTTCCCTCCCCCTTCCCTGTGTCGTAGGTGCAGTACTCACCGTTGTCTTCTGCGCCGGCGTAGGTGCTCCTGGTAGAGGAGCAGGAAGACTATGGCTGGGAGGATTTGGAGTTCCGGGTCCATGTTGTCCTCGTTCCTCGTGGGGTGTGTAGAGGTGAGCGTTTTCCCTTCTAAATGCCTGTTTCCGCCGTGTTTTTATCAGCGGTGAATCCGCCCCGGAAAAGGTGGCGGATTGGACTGTTGTGATACTGTGGGCGGTACTTTGACTCACGCCTGTCTGTTGGCGGGGACCGCCGCGCTGTTTGTTTGTACTGCCGTGGCGGTCGGAGTGTTAAAGTGGCTGTCTTTGTTGCCGTTTTCCGCCACGGTTGTGATTCCATTTTTTTTCCCGCCGGCCTGTTGGCGGTTTTACCGCCGCTTTAGCACCGACCGCCAGGGTTGTAATGACCACCAGAATCTTAAGGGCACACCACAACAAAACCACCACAAAAATACAAAAAAAGAACAAAACAACAGAAAAAAACAATAAATAAAAAAGAACACATTAACAGGACGTACAAAACCAACAACCCATAGCAACAGGCAACATAAGAGCAAAACAAAAAACACAAAGCAATCCACCAACATCAACATACTTGCTCTTCAATGTGAATCTTGTATGTCTTTCGTATGAAAAAGTCACAGCTGCATCAATGATTCACTTTGACAACTAGTTAAACATTGTGAAAGATTAGATATTCTATGCCACATATTGATTCATGTTTGTGACAAAAATAATTGGAAGCATTTGAAAATATACTTATGGGAATTTTGATTCTAGTTAGTATTTGAATGTTGGTGACAATCCCCAATTAAATGAAACCCTTTTGGCAAGGAATATTTGGATCCAACCCGTTCATTTGACATGCGCATACTCAAAGAGGAATTTAATGGAAAGAGGAAAAATCTGAAATAGTTTTAGTCATTTTACACCCACAAGCTCACAAGTGACTAACTTTCACAATGCAAGTAACCAGGCCAGATTTGGTACTATTTTAGTAGTCCTGACTACTTGATGCAAGCTAGGAGGAATGGCCCCGGCTTTCTTGGAGGATGCAATAGTTCTTTCTGTTCTTTCTGACTACATAGTCAAAAGGATCACATTTTGTTGAGTACTGAAATCTGATTTGGATTGTGATGTCAGAAGAGGGCAATGCACTAGGGATTGCAGTCCCAAGGGAGAGGAGTAGCCACCAAGGGGTATTAAGAGACACATCATGGCACATGTCAACCAGAGTATCTGGTCCTCGAGGGGGAAGGGGGTGATTCACTATAAGGCTTGTCCTTATTCAAAGATTAGAAGGAGACAAAGAGAGAGAGAGGGAGAGGGGAGGAGCTGGCAAGTCACTATAATCTCAAATATTGGTGGCACCTAGGGAATAGGGAGGATGATAGATAAACTATCCTCTTTGCTTGGATGACCAGACACGAGTAACATGGAATTAGGATCATTCAATGCAGGTTTTATATATTGTGATTGGCCACTAGTACCCCTGGTACAGAGAAAGGTTTGATTGGCCTACTGACAGACAAAGGCTATTGAATCAGGGTAAATGCTATATCTCCATGGAAAAGGTAGATGTCTATAAATATAAGTAAGCATATACCCTGGCGATAGGATGGCAGATTAAAAGAAAGGTTCATCAAAAAGGGGAAAGGAAGACCGTGGAAGAGGAAAATTTGCCATTGTGCACAAAAATACTTGTCGAGGCCTGGCATTAAACTACTGACATAAGTCAGTGTTTGGGGATCATTTTAAGTAAGGACTAGTGAAGGGAGATAATCATATTGACTTCCGTGATAATTCACCTTGTACTGTTTTAAACATTAATTACGTTCTAATTGGAGGCAATGATTTCCTGCATCGTTATCAGTGGCCAAACACAAGAAGAATGTATTTACCCATGAGGTCTGCTCGCTCCCAGATGAGGAATGGCAATGGTGTTTAGGAAAAACAGAGTGTCCATGAAGTCCACAATTGTAATATGGAGGCATAGTCACAAAATATCCCCCATGCAGTGGACAACCTACGGATTGATTATGATGTTACATGGTAGAATAGACCACAGGGCAAAATAGAGGAAATAGATGGAAAAAGTATTGTGAGAGTGGACAAGAGAAGGTGGTCATAGGCAAGAGCAGGAAATTGCAATGAGGTTAGAGCTCTATGAGCCCTCAAATTAGGAAGAAGAAATAATGACCAATTCTGACTAAAGGAAGAACGTTGCAGAAGCCTGTGGAAATGGGGCAAGGAACAAGAAGAAGAGGACATTGAAGGTGCTAGCGTGCCCGGTTCCTTAATAAGTAAACGTACAAGGAGACGTGCATAGGTCGATGAACCTTTTGATTTGCATGGAGAATCCCAGCTATGATGTGACCAATGCTTCTCATTAATCAATACACAAACTACAATAATCATTAATCTAGTCATTAATCAACCATTAATAATCATCACACCATGACCTTTCAGCCATGAATAACCACAACTCAACATACTTTTAGTAATTTTATTTCTCTATTTGTTACAATACTAAGTCATGAGATTATTTCAAAAACCTTATTCAATTCAAGTCTATTCTCTCATAAATTCAATTGGTAAACGCCAATGTTAGAAATGGGGTTTCTGGTTGGCTAGGGTATGCACCTCAGCCAGGCAGAAGCCACCCACTCTAGTCAGGGCAAGGGAGTTACACATCCATGATAACCCCCTGCTCACCCCCTTGGTAGCTTGGCATGAACAGTCAGGCCTATCCCCGAGGCAATGTGTAAAGTGTTTGCACAACACACACAACACATGTGACGCACTATCCCCACCACAAAGGAAACACAACACCAAGTTATATGAAAATATACTGTATTGTACACAATGCAATTATTATACCAAACATCACATATCAGTAGTATCCTGCTGCCTTAGCAGTCGTCAGAACGTTACACATTAGTTACTCTGCAAACTAGCAGCAGTTTGAAAGTCTACTTTAGTGGGTGGCGCAAGCAGCGCTGCAGGCCCACTAGTAGTATTTAATTTACAGGGCCTGGGTATAAAGATACCACTGTACATGGGACTTACAGGTAAATTAAATATGCCAATTAGGTATAAGCCAATCATACCAGCTTTAGATGGGAGAGCACCTGCACTTTAGGACTGGTCAGCAGTGATAAAGTGCTCAGAGTCCTAGAGCCAACAGCGACAGGTCAGAAAAAATATGAGGCAGGAGGCAAAAATATTGGGGATGAACCTGCATAAGGAAAAAAGTCCAACAGCCAATAACAAAGCCTAATCAAAACTTGCATCAGAATATATTCTAGAGAATTAGCATAAGTCATCAATTGAATCAAAGGCAAATATGTCTACATAAGCAGCAGAGTTCAGCAAATGAGTCAGTCAGTCATTTGTCTCTGAAATTCTGTTAGTGTCACAGAGTAGGAAATCTCACCTAACCCAGACTAGCATCTGCATGTGGGACTTCATGCAAAAACAGTTTAGAACATGAATTTGGAAAACATCTAGCTAAGAGAAAAACTATCAGATAGCGCAGTTGGTACCTAGAAAGAAAGGGCACAAAAGGTATTTCAGTCACATTATCATATTTACCTATCCTCGCTATGGATCAGCAACAAAGTCAGTCTTCATCTTTGGGTCATCAGTCAATCAGCATCACATCAGGTGCCCCTTGAGAGAGTATGAACCCAATGACAGAATCTCAAATCTCTTCGCCCCAATATCGCATCAATTTCGGATTAAGGTCTGAAATCCATCCCCTCTGACACATTATCATATCTATGCCACCGAGACTATCCCTCTTTTCCTAATTGGTCAATTAGTCATATGATTTTATTCTTCCCAATAATTTTCATAACTCAAATCTATGAATTCTAATATTACAGAGTTCTCAGGTTGTTAATTGGTTCACTGTATGATGTCCTCATCATCCAGCTCGTCAGGTATCGAAAATGTTGCATCTTCGTCTCCAGTCAGTGTCTTCATGTTCGATTCCTGGGAAAGTACAGTCAGAGCGCTTTACACGTTTAGTTGCCACTTTTCCAGTTCCATCATCTCCTGTCCGTTGGTTCATGCAAAGGGTTCAGCTAAACAAATTTTATTAAACAATGAGCAGGTCACAGTTCAGCTTGTTAGTATTTTCATTTTACGTTAAGGATTCAGCTTCTGCACGAGGCCTGGCAAAACTAGGCCAAGACCTTAGTCAAGTTAAGCCCTACAATTCAATGCAAAGCATGGGATACATCTCTTAATATGACATATTAGTAAATTAATCAAATATATTTTCAATATTTCACATATGTTAGTTGCTCCTTTAGTATAATTCGTAAATTTTGTGTCACAGTGCCCTTTCCTCGGGATCTGCACGCTGCTGAACAAAAGGCCCACCTCCCAGCGTCACTAACTCAGAAAGCTATTATAGCACAGAGTTATGATGAAGCCAGGCGAGTGAAGGGAAATTAGGGTAGGGAGCTGAAGGGAGAGAGATCTGAAAAGAAAAGGTTAGAACAAATATGCATATACTCATTCATAACAGTATAACTCACCAATAGACTCTTTAATAAAGGTGTCTCCATGATATCAGATTGCGACCCTTTGTGAAATGGGCATAGCCCCTTCTTTGAATCATGGAACAACAACAAACTGCAACCTCTGAACCTACAGATGGTAAGAGCCTTAGACTATGGACATACTCTGAATATCAATCATATAACCAATTATACATTCATAAACATAAACGTTTGATCTCAGCCTAGAAATTCTCAAAGACTTAAATATGTATCTCACATATTATCAAAGACTTAAATATGTATCTCACATATTATGCTTCCCAAAAAACAATGAAACTATAATTTGCTTATCTCCGAAACATTTTCACATTGACTACCTAGACCTGAAAGTTTTACTCATTGAACTTGAAGCGCTTTGTTCGTTGGGCCGAAGCGTCTTGCTTGTTACTCGTGAAGTGCTTTGTTCAATATGCCTGAGAACGCTTTTGCTTGCTTTGTCTGAAGCGCTAGTTATGCTAAAGGGCGCATTTCTCATGTGGCCTGAAGAGCTTTGATTACCATGCCAAGGGTGCTTTACTCATGTGGACTGAAGCGCTTTGATTGCTGTGCCAAGGGCGCTTTAATCATGTGAACTGAAGCGCTTTGATTGCCATGCAAAGGGTGCTTTACTCATGTGGACTGAAGCGCTTTGATTGCTGTGCCAAGGGTGCTTTACTCCTGTGGACTGAAGCGCTTTGATTGCCATGCAAAGGGCGCTTTACTCATGTGTACTGAAGCGCTTTGATTGCTGTGCCAAGTGTGCTTTACTCCTGTGGACTGAAGCGCTTTGATTGCTGTGCCAAGGGCGCTTTAATCATGTGAACTGAAGCTCTTTGATTGCCATGCAAAGGACGCTTTACTCATGTGGCCTGAAGCGCTTTGCTCGTTCTGCTAAGGTGTGCTTTACTCCTGTGATCCAAAGCACTTTGATCGTCGCGCCAAGGCCGCTTTACTCTTTGAATTGCAAACGCTTTGCTCGTTGTGCTAAGCGGCGCTTTACCTTTGGAAGTAACAACCCCCTTCAAGATTCTGCTCATCAAGACCTTACCGCTACGAGTACGACCTACTCGTATCTGAATTCACCATGGAAACAAGGATACTCCGATTTACTGTCAATCTGCCATGCAGGAAATCTGCTCTTCTTCAGAGGAACCCCCACGAGGTCTGACCGCATCAAAGTCTTCAAAATAGTGAGCAATGTGCTTGGGTGTGGCTGGACTTTATAGGCCTGCAACACCCCAAGATGGCTGCTGCCTCTAGACACCTGGGAATTGTAGTCCATTCCTAAAATAGCACTGATAAGTGCATCTTGTCCACCGATGTCCTGACCCTGCAGCCACATGAGCTTTACCACAGGGCAGGCGACGCTGATGACCATTTTTAGAACACGAGGGGATGACAAGTGGTGCGCATGAAGCACCGCAAATACGCGCAGCGGAGTTTCGGGCGGGACCTGGACCGCGTACAGCTTTATTCCTGGCATGCGGGTGATCGCTCTCCGATGTCACAATTTCAAACGTGCACATTTTTTTCTACGTTAATCATTTTACTTCGTATTTTATTATAACGTCTCATTAATAATTTATAATTCAAATATTTGCATTAACAATCCCTCTCTGATGACTAAATATGTCATCACACTACCTTTACTATCAGTAGTCTCATAGCTCAGTTTCTCCAGCATTTTGTCTTCTTCTCAAATCTTCCCTATAGATTCTTTCCCTGTTTCATTCTTCCCTCCTCTGATTATTTTTAGACCTTTTCAACTTAGTCTTTTGACACAATTGACTTGAACCTCATAATCCTAACATGCAAGCAATTACAATTAATATTCTCAGTATGATTTTTAATAATACCCATTCCAAATATTACTAAGCCAATTTCCGACTGAAACAAATCCTTTTCCAACCCTCTCTCAAACACCTGGTTCCTTCAATTCTTTCAAATTCTTACTTGTGTTAGTCAAATTAGTAAGTAATTCTCTTATCTCCTTACTGTTATTCAGAATGTATGAGCAACAATGCCTAGAGTTAATCATTTTACAGTCTCCGCCGTCCTTAGCTAAAAGGATGTATAAAGCAAGACGATTTGGAGGAGTCATAGCTCTATCCCTAGCCAGTTCAGTATCTATCAGGAATATTGCCCCTGTAAAATTTGTCAGCATGTTATCCACAATAGTAGACAACTTTTGTATCTTGATTGAGTTCAGGATGACTCCCAATGAATGAAGCACTGCGCCAAATATATCTCCCACTACTGCAGAAGAGGATTCCCTCCTCTGTCGCTTATGATGTAATTCAGTAGATTTTGGAAACTTTTTCAAGTCATCTATCTGATAAATCTTCGGGAATACTAACCCCAAATAACATGTCCCATACCATCCTCTTGGAAGACGGTAATAAGCATTAAGTCCACAAATATAATAAAACCCCGGAATTGCAGGGTCCTGACCATTCAACATAAAAGTCTACTTACTCTGAAACAAAAACACATGCCTACATTCACTCGTACCCACAAATTAGGGGTCAGTGCATGATTTTGGCCTATATATAAAAAGCTTCCCAACGTGTAATGCATCTAAGGCTGATTTCCCTTGCGTCTTAATTGCAGTGTAAGCATAATCATTCTTGTAAGTCCTTTTCTCTCAGCCTTGTTTCTAATTTCTCTTTTACTACCTTTCTCCTGTCATCAGTATGACCTAAGAAGCTCTTCTTCAAAGGTGTAAGCAAGCATGTAAGATTGTTTTTATGAGCATATGCGGTTCCAAATGTTAGTGTAGGCTCAAAGAATCCTCTAATTAATACTATATCATGATCCTTAGCTACTCTACTCAAATACCTAATAATAGGAACAAACAAAAACACTAGATCATGGTTAGAATAAAAATACTGGATATACGCCTGATCATAGAACCTTGTTAGTAGCAGAATACAACTTATTCCGTAGGCTAGAGGAAGACTTTGGTATGTAACTCCTTCCTCAATTTACGAAGGAATTTGCGTATACACAAGGCAATCCCTTGCATCCATTGTCTCAACATACTCACTCAACAAGTGATAGAAGGCATTAGAAGAAAGTTCTCCTTGAGCATTATTATAGTCATGCAAATACTTCTCATCTTGCTTAAACTCCTCCAAAGCCATAAGTGTAGTATTCTCAGAAGCAGGAGTATGATTGGCTCTTTTCATATCAAGAAAAGACATTCCCACAATCACCACTATAAATAAAACCCCACACATAATTGCCAATCCAACGCTAATATATTTACATCGCCTAGCTTTCCTAACTTGATTATTTAACTCTGCCATGATCTGTAAAGAATCAGAAAACAGAAGTATCTTTTATAAAAATGAAGCAAAAATCAAAAATAGAAAATTCTTCTCTCACAGTTCAGCCTCGCATCCAGGAACCCCTTTTCCTTTGTCAAAATCGATTCGCAGCTTGTCACATCTGGTTGTCAATGTCAAATCAAGTTATCAATGTCTCTTCCAGTTTATTTTTAACAGTCTCTTTTCTCAAAATATTTTCAGATTGGTTTGACAGTTCAGCTCCTTAATCACCTTCAGGTTACATCAAAATACTGGCTCGGAACTTCCGTATCAAAACAAAAAGACAGAAACTCGTATTGCCATTCATTAGTAGTTGCATACACCATTCAGGACCTGCGTATCTTTGACTTGTTATCCTCTTCCTCTTCAACTTTCAATCACCACTTAGTTCTCCTTCACTCAATACTTCCGTTCTTGTACTATCTACTTCTTCCTCTATTGTCTCATTTATAACCACTTCCATTTTTTTCTCTACTTGTGATTCAGGCTAATTATCTCCTTTTCTCAATCCTTCTGTCAATATTCTTTTCAGGATTGGACTCTTCTCCTTCTCTTTCTCTGTGGTGTTTTCTCTTGATGGACCTGCAACAGGCTCAGGAGGAGTCAGATCACTTTGACTTTGATCCGCTTCAACTCCTTCCCCTTCTTGGCCTGGCACTTGCTCTGTTTGCTTCTCAGCACCGTCTGCTTCTGGGAGAACCCCTCCTGAGCTAGGCTCTCCTGCTGTATCCTTTGAGATTGACCCTTCTGCACCCTCCTGCAATTCTTCACTTTCGTCTCTTACAGGGGTGATAGAACCATCTTCAACAGACTCTTGTTCGATTTCAGGCTCTCTTGGCTCCTTTTCTAGTTCAAGTGCTTCAACCTGTTGCCAGTTGTTGGTGCTCTCAACAACGCTTCTTCATGATCCAGTGGACATGCCACTTTCTTTGTGTGACTCACATGAATCCATTTCGGGAGTCCTGCACACTTCACAGCTGTGGTAGTTGTCAGAATCACCTGGTAAGGCCGTCTCCAAAGTGGATCCAAACACGTCTTGCGACCATGTTTTCAGACAACGACCCAGTTGCCGGCTCTCAGGTTGTGCCCTGGATCATGAACTGGTGACAGGGTAGTGGCCTCCACCTGCTGATAGAAAGAGCGAACCACATCAGCCAGACCCTTGCAGTAGTCCAACCATATCATCTGTAATATTTACAAGTGCATTGACTGGAACTGCAGGCACTCTCACTGCTCTGCCCATAAGAATCTCGTGGGGTGACAGTCCTGTCTTCTTGTCAGGTGTATTTCTCATTGACATCAATACCAAAGGCAATACATCAGGCCATTTCAGATTAATCGCTGCAAACATCTTAGCAATTCTTTACTTCAAAGTACCATTCATCTGTTCCACTAGTCCTGATGCTTCAGGGTGGTAGCTACAATACAACTTCTGCTCAATGTTTAGTGCTGCACAAAAAAGTTTGATCACCTTGTTATTGAAGTGCGTTCCCTTATCTGAATCTAAAAAGAGCTGTAATACGAAACGGGGTATCAACTTTCTGAGCAACAACTTCGCTACTGTGAGGCTATCATTTCTTCTTTTGAGGTACGCTTCAATCCAGTGACTAAAAATGCACACAATCACCAACACGTATTTCAAACCTCCACATGCAGGCATCTCAATGAAATCCAGTTGCATTCTGCTGAATGGACCTCCTGCTCTTCCAATGTGGCTCAAATTCACCACGGTCCCATTCCCCACATTTAATAGTTGACAGATAATGCAGTGATGGCATACTGCTTCTGCTGCCTGCCTAAACTTGGGATTAATCCAATCAATTTTGAACAATAGAACCATGGCATCCATCCCAATATGTGCCTGACCATGATAATATCTCACCATTTGTGAGAGCAAACTATTTGGCAAAACCATTTGACCCTTTTCTGATACCCATAGCTCATCCTGTCTCTGAACACATTTCATCCTTAACCATGATCTCTTTTCTTCCTTGTCAACATTGCTTTGCAAGGTTTTCAATTCTTCCATTGTGTCAATCACCCTTAATGCAAAACCTGTACATGTAGTGTCTTCTTCAGACATCAACTCCCACTTGTCTTTGAACAATATACAGTTCAATACGCAAAACCTTGCGACTTGATCCGCATATCCATTTCCCAGTGACACGTATCCTGTGATTTTAGATGTGCACTGCATTTCACCACAGCAATTTCTTCAGGCAACTGTATTTCATACAGCAATTCCTTTATCCTGTCGCCATTTCTTACTGGTGAACCAGTAGAGGAGGTCAGGAAACCTCTCTGAGACCACAATTGACCAAAATCATGAACAATTCCAAATCCATATTGGCTATCTGTGTAGATAGTGACTCTCAGTCTAGCAGATACATGGCACACTCTAGTAGGAGCTACCAATTCTGCTACTTGTGCAGAATATTCGCCTCGAAGCCAAGAAGCTTCTAAAGTACCTGTAATTGTGCACACAGCATAGTCTGCTCTCAGTGTTCCTGTACCATCTCTGAGACATGAACCATCAACAAAGACAATTTAGTCATTTTCTTCCAATCGCGTATCCCTGGCATCTGGTCTTGGTTTTGTGCATAAATATGTTACCTCAAGACAATCGCCTCAATGTCTTCTTCTTTTTTAATTTCAACAGTATCACTTGGAAGTAATGTTGCCGGGTTCAGCACTGTACATCTTTTCAATGTTACATTTGGAGCACCTAAAATGCTTGTCTCATACCTTGTCAGTCTGCACCAGTCAAATTCTGTTTTCGTACTTGTCAGTAAAATCTCAACCAAGTGAGGTACCATTACCGTCAGAGGGTATCCCATCACTTCTCGCTCACATTGTGAAAGGCTTTGACCAACTGTGACAACTGCACGCATACAACCCAGTAACGCTGCTGCAACTGGGTCCAAAGTAGCTGAAAAATAAGCTACTGGGTGATAAGCACCTCCATGGACCTATGTCAAGACAAACAAAGAACTAGCATCACGTTCATGACAAAACAATGTGAATTACTTTGTGTAATCAGGCATTCAGAATGCTGGAGCTCTGCACAAACTCTCTCTCAACTCTGTAAACTCTTTCATCTGGTCCTGGTCTAATGTAATGGGATCTGTATCATCCTTATGTGTCAGCTGCTGCAATGGTTTTGCAATCTCAGCAAAAGTTGGAATCCACTGACGACAATAGCCTACCATTCCCAAAAACATTCTGACATCTCTTTGTGAAGTCGGGGGACTTCTTTGCAATATCATTGTAATCCTTTCTCTGGAAATCCTTCTTGACCCTTTCTCAATTTGGTGTCCCAGATATTTCACTGACTTCTGACAATACAGCAATTTTAAAGGTGACACCTTATGTCCAATCGTAAGTCATCAATGTATTGCACCAGAGTCGATTGGTACGGAAGTTCCAATGACTCCAAGTTCTTTTTCAAAATCTGACAAAACAAGGATGGTGACTCCGTGTACCCTTGAGGAAGCCTGCATCAGCTGTAGACTCTGCCTAGGAATTTGAAACTAAAGAGAAACTGACTATCCTCATTAAGAGGCACAGAAAAGAAAGCTTGTGCCAAATCAACCACTGTGAACCATCCTGCATCGCATGGAATTTGGAACATTATTACTGCTGGATTTAGCACCACAAGACAACACTTGACCACCATGTCATTCACTTTTCGCAAATCCTGTACAATTCGTACTTTCCCACAAGGTTTCTTCAAGCCCATTATCGGTGAATTACATGGGCTACTCAGCACTTCTTTCAAAACCCCCTGTTTCATGAAATCTCCAATTATTTGCGTCACTTTCATTAGAATATCCTGTGCCATATTGTACTGTGGATGGTGTGGAAACACTACATTTGGCTTCAAGGTGACCTTGATTGGCTCCAGTCCCTTGGTCAGACCCACTTCTTTACCTGTCAGGTCCCACACATTTTCCTGTACTGTTCCCTGCAAATCTGCATGAAGCTTTTTTACAGTGAACACTGGGAAAAACTCAATCAATGGGTCTTCCTCATTGGTAGTTTCACTCTCAGTTTCTGGAGTTAATTCTTCCTCATCATCACTATTCGTCTGAATCTCTATTCCAGTGGTTGAACAAGTAATCGAGCATTTTGGTCTTGCACAATAAGTCCCTTCCCAGTAAGGATACTGTACTTGAATCACAGACTACAAACTTATGCAGTCGCGGAAAGTTGCCAATTTCAACCTGTACTGGATCTGTGATTGGATTTGTCAAATGCTTATTCGCTACCCCAACAACCTGAACTGTTCTTCCAGAAAGAGGTAAGTTAGGAACTTCTGCACTCCTCACTGTAGAGTGTGTAGCTTCTGTGTCCACTAAAAATTAGACCTTATGACCTATCACCTTCCCTCTCACTAAAGGACCTCTCTGATCTACCTCTAATGAGTTGCAAGCATCCATGGCTCCTCATCCGAACTATCAATCATCCATTCACCATTTATTACATTCTCGCTATGTAATGGGAATTGATGCACTGTGTCACTACTTCTGTCTTGTCTCTGACCTGTGACCTGCTGAGTAAGCATCATCTGTTGCTTTTCCATCGGGTCTTGCGGTATCTGTATTTGCAGTCTAGATACCAGAGGAACCTGCTGCTGCATTGGTTGCAACTGTGTAATGCCATTTGCGCACAAGGTATTTGCACCTGCTGCTTGGGTTGAAAATTCTGCATCTGATTCATGTTATTTTGAAAATTTGAATTAAGACCTCTCGTTCTTGGGATTTTCACATTTCGAAATGTATTGACATCACCACTTTGCTGAACAACACCTTCCTGCACCATCATCGGACACTCCCGCTTCCAATGTTCCATGGCTCCGCAAATGTGACACGATAACATCTTCTTCATCCCTTGCACATCATTCTGAACCACTACAGTACTTAGATCTGGTCCTCGATTCATATTGCCTCCACGTCCCCTACCTCTCCCCTGAGGCTGGAACATAACAGTTCCCTGCTGCTGCAGTATCTGCTGCACAAAATCTCCCTGCACTCCTGTTTAGCTGCCTTAATCTGCATCACCATTGCCTTCTCTTTAAACTTCTTCTGCTTCAACTCAATGTCGTCACTACAATATTTTGCATACTGTAACACCTCATGAATCAGCTTTGCTTGCCAACAAATCAAATGACTCTTAATCATCTGACCTATTTCAGGTCTCAGTCCTTCCACAAACCTAAAGACAAAATGCAACATGTCTTTTGGCTCGATCGCTTGCATTCAACCCACAAATCAGCTGGAACCACTATCTCCAACAGAGTATTCAAGTATTCCCACAGACCTTTTGAAAGCTTCACCAATCTGTCTGTCTGCTGATACCATTCAACCGGTTTCTTCCTCCGCTTCGGATAATCATTTGTGAAAGACAAAATATCACTCCTGTGCCAGGGAACATGAACAAACTGCCCTCCTTGAATTTCCCTCATTGGCAACATTTTCACCGAATCCTTTTCTTTCTGAGCACTTTTGGACCCTTCTTGTGAATCTCGTTTCCGTCTATCCTACTTTGCCCATCTGCCTTCCCACTTTTCTAATGCTCCCCAAATCTGAGCACTATGCAATAGTTCCTTAAGATGTGCTTTCCTCCCAGCTGATCTCATATGTTCAAAATCCTTTGCTTCAAAATCTAACCTGTAGCTTCTTTTCAGATGCTTCGTTTTCCCAATTTCTATATCATGTGTTTCTGCCAAGTCTGCCAATCTCCGATGTATCTTGCCCACCTCTCTGATGATTCTGGGACATAAGTAGCTCAGCTCTTCTTCAATTCAGGATTCTAACCTAGTCACTCCCATTGGTCCCTCGACTAGTTCAGTTATTTCTGTAGACAGCCTCACACGATCAATCTGCTCTTCACCCTTGGACGCATTCTGTGGAGTATTCAGACTGTCTAGCCACTCATTCAGCTGCTGTGCTGTCAATCCCTGTAATGTAATATTACTTGCATTTGGCAATGGCACCTGTTGTACCACTGAGCCTGGAGCTTGTGGTGTCAAAAGCTTCAAGCTCTGACTTATACTCGGACCATTTGCGGCATCTGGAAGTGCAACGAGTGGACTAAGATCCATTAGTGACCTTGATCCATCATAGGTTTGACCCATAGACGAAACTACTTGCACATGTTCTCTTACCCCCCTCCTCACAAGGCTCTGTGACATTACGTCCTGCTCTCCTGTGATCGGCTTCTTCTGCACAAATAATGGTACCGCTGGACCAACAGTAATCGGAAGCGATATTGCATCTGGAGCTGCTCTGACACCCGCATTCTGTAGAAGGGCTACTCCCATGCTCTGATTCATAATTGGAGTGACATCTGACTGTGTTCCTGTGTCCCACACCATGACCTTTCAGCCATGAATAACCACAACTCAATATACGTTTAGTAATTTTATTTCCCTATTTGTTACAATACTAAATCATGAGATTATTTCAAAAACTTTATTCAATTCAAGCCTATTCTCTCATTAATTTATTAGTAAACACCAATAACATAGCCTAATCAAAACTTGCATCAGAATATATTCTAGAGCATTAGCATTAGTCATCAATTGAATCAAAGGCAAGTATGTCAACATAATTAACAGAGTTCAGCAAATCAGTCCGTCAATCATTTGTCTCTGAAATTCTGTCAGTGTCACAGAGTAGGAAACCTCACCTAACCCAGATTAGCATCAGCTTGTGGGACTTCATGCGAAAACAGTTTAGAACATGAATTTGGAAAACATCTAGCTAAGATAGAAACTATTAGACAGCGCAGTTGGTACCTAGAAAGAAAAGACACAGAAGGTATTTCAGTCACACTGTCATATCTACCTAGCCTCGGTATGGATCAGCAACAAAGTAAGTCTTCGTCTTCAGGTCATCAGCCAATCAGCATCACATCAGGCTCTCCTTGAGAGAGTATGAGCCCAATGACAGAATCTCAAATCTCTTCTCCCCAATATCGCATCAATTTCGGATTAAGGTCTGAAATCTATTCCCTTTGTCATGTTATTATATCCAAGTCACCCAGACTATCCCCCAATTCCTAATTGGTCAATTAGTCATATGATTTTATTCTACCAAATAAATTTCATAACTCAAATGTATGAATTCTAATATTACATAGTTCTCAGGTTGTTGATTGGTTCACTGGACGATGTCCTCATCATCCAGCTCGTCAGGGATCAAAAATGTTGCATCTTCGTCTCCAGTCAGTGTCTTCATTGTTCGAGTCCTGGGAAAGTACACTCAGAGCGCTTTACACGTTTAGTTGCTACTTTTCCAGTTCCATCATCTCCTGCCCTTCAGTTCATGCAAAGGGTTCAGCTAAACAAATTTTATTAAACAATGAGCAGTTCACGGTTAGTTCAGCTTGTCAGTATTTTCATTGCACGTTAAGGATTTAGCTTCTGAACAAGGTCTGCAAAATCTAGGCCAAGACTTTAGTCAAGTTAAGCCCTACAATTCAATGCAAAGCATAGGATATATCTCTTAATATGACATATTACTACATTAATCTAATACATTTTCAATATTTCACATATGTTAGTTGCTCCTTTAGTATAATTTGTGAATTCTGGTGATCGCTCTCCGAGGTCACAATTTCAAACGTGCACATTATTTTTCTACGTTAATCATTCTACTTTATATTGCATTATAACATTTCATTAAGAATTTTTAATTCAAATATTTGCATTAAAAAAGGCAATGGTGTGTGTGTGTGTGTGTGCGCGTGTGTGTCTGTGTGTGTCTGCAGACCTGATCTCTCTGTGAACCTTCTATTATGGTTCCCCTATCCAAATACACGGTCATCTGTGCTATGATACTGCCCACTCCTGGTGTAACGGTGACAACTGTTCGACATTCTTGGTGTAAAGATGCACTCCTGTTACAACGATATTCTTGACATAATCATGGCACTTCATGCCATTGTATGTGCATTCACTACATGTTGTTACCATTCCAGGGATAATACTGCCCCTTGACCATTCTAATAATTATTGGTACCTTGCAGGCATCCATGGCCTAAAATAGTAAAAATCAGGCTTGGTGTCATAGTATCAGTTCTGGCGATGTTGTGAGCATCTTTGGCCTGGTGACTGTGATCTGAGATATTGACGTATTGGTTTGAAAGGGTAATCTATCAATCTATCTATCTAGACTGAATGCAAGTAGTATATGTCAAGAGTCGTTACATGAGGAGAATGAAAAGCTGATGTTTGGGGATTAAAACTTGTTCGCAAACATAAGCTGATAATTCACACTATTTTTTGCAAAATTAAAAGCCTGGATTTGACATGGTCATGTTCTTAAACTCCCAACTGGTGTTTGTGGACAAAAGTATGTATCATGGCGAACGATAAGGCCCTGACTAGGATTTTCCAGCCACTGCATAATCCCATATCAAGTGAGAGTTCTGAGTTAGGTGGCATTTAACGCACCCAGTAATTACCGGATGCCTTAAATACTTCACACTTTGTAAAATTCAGACACACAAACCCTAACGGAATTTACCAGGGGAAATTGTGTTTCTCACCATTCCATGTCGTTTTGGTGCATTAACCGCTTCTGTGCCTTGGACGAGATGATCTCGTCCAAGGCTACAGTTCCCCTGTGCCTTGGACGAGATCATCTTGTCCAAGGCACAGGGGAACTTGGGGGAGCGCTAGCGCGCCCCCGTGCACCCCCCTCCCCCCCAAGGCAGGGTTGGAAGGGGAACACCTTCCCCTTCCACCCCCACCCCCCCATGTGACATCAGCGCGCGAGCGTGCACTGATTTGTCACAGGGGCCTCCCCCATCGCGCTGGAAGCTCTGCTTCCAGCGCGATTGAAAGAGAAATGCAAAAGCATTTCTCTTTCAATCACTGGGGGAGGCCCGGAGGGGCTTCAAAGGGAAGGAAAAGTATTTCCTTCCCTTTGAAGTCTCTCCGAGGGTTTCAAAAGCCAGATTGCTTGCAATCCGGCTTTTGAAACCCCACTAGACACCAGGGATTTTTTCTTTTTTTTTACTGAAATTTCCATAAGGGAGCGACCCCTTGGGCAAGGGTCGCTCCCATGGGGGCATTTTTTCGGGAAGGCCTTTCTGCCCCCCCTGGGGGCAGATCGGCCAATTATTAGGCCGATCTGCCCCCAGGGGGGGCAGAAACCTCTAGGCACCAGGGACCATTTGTTTTTGTTTTTCTGTTTTTTTTCTGTTTCATTTTATTTTTATTAGGTGGGGAGCGACCCCTTAGGCAAGGGTCGCTCCCCTTGGGGGAAAATTATATTTAGGCCATTTCTGTCCCCCTTGGGGGCAGATTGGCCTATTTTGATAAGGCCAATCTGCCCCCAAGGGGGGCAGAAACCACTAGACACCAGGGAGTTTTTTCTTTGTGTGAATTTCACGCAAGGGGAGCGACCCCTTAGGCAAGGGTCGCTCCCTGGGGGGGCAAATTTATTTTAGGCCATTTCTGCCCCCCCTGGCAGAAACCTCTAGGCGCCAGGGCAATTTTTTTTTTTCTGTTATTTTTTTTTTTGTTTGTTTGTTTTTTTAGAGATGGGGAGCGACCCATCAGGCAAGGGTCGCTCCCCAGCGGGGCTAATTGTATTTAGACCATTTCTGCCCCCCTGGGGGCAGATTGGCCGAGTTAGGGTCAATCTGCCCCCAAGGGGGCAGAAACCCCTAGGCACCGGGGATTTGTTTTTTGGCGCCAATGTCACGCAGGGGGAGCGACCCCGTAGGCAAGGGTCGATCCTGGGGGGGGGGGGTAGGGGTTGGTGGGCAAATTTATTTTAGGCCATTTCTGCCCCCAGGGGGGGCAGAAACCTCTAGGCGCCAGGGGATTTTTTGTATTTTTTTGTTTTGTTTGTTTGTTTTTTTAGAGATGGGGAGCGACCCATCAGGCAAGGGTTGCTGCCCTGGGGGGCAAATTGTATTTAGACCATTTCTGCCCCCCTGGGGGCAGATTGGCCGAGTTTAGGTCAATCTGCCCCCAAGGGGGCAGAAACCACTAGGCACCGGGGATTTGTTTCTTGGCGCCAATGTCACGCAGGGGGAGCGACCCCGTAGGCAAGTGTCGCTCCGGGGGGGGGGTGTTGGGGGGGGAATTTATTTTAGGCCATTTCTGCAACCTCTAGGCGCCAGGGCAACATATTTTTTTGTGTTTTTTTTTTTTTTTTTTTAGAGATGGGGAGCGACCCATCAGGCAAGGGTCGCTCCCCAGGGGGGCACATTGTATTTAGACCATTTCTGCCCCCCTGGGGGCAGATTGGCCGAGTTTAGGTCAATCTTCCCCCAAGGGGGCAGAAACCACTAGGCACTGGGGATTAGTTTTTTGGCGCCAATGTCACGCAGGGGGAGCGACCCCGTAGGCAAGGGTCACTCCCGGGGGGGCGTATTTGGGGGGCAAATTTATTTTAGGTCATTTCTGCCCCCCCTGGGAGCAGATCGGCCTATTATTAGGCCGATCTGCCCCCAGGGGGGGCAGAAACCTCTAGGCGCCAGGGGAAATTTTGTTTTTTTGTTTTGTTTTTTTGTTTGTTTGATTTTTGAGAGATGGGGAGCGACCCATCAGGCAAGGGTTGCTGCCCTGGGGGGCAAATTGTATTTAGGCCATTTCTGCCCCCCTTGAGGGCAGATTGGCCGATTTTAGGTCAATCTGCCCCCAAGGGGGCAGAAACCGCTAGGCACCGGGGATTTGTTTTTTGGCGCCAATGTCACGCAGGGGGAGCGACCCCGTAGGCAAGGGTCGCTCCCGGGGTGGGGGGGGTGGTTGGGGGTGCAAATTTATTTTAGGGCATTTCTGCCACCTCCCCCCCCCCCCCCGGGGCCGGCTGAGCTACAGGCCAAAATCTACAGGTAGGCACTTCGCAAAAAACACCTCTGTTTTCTTCCCAAAATTTGGATGTGTCCACGTTGCGCTTTGGGGCGTTTCCTGTCGCGGGCGCTAGGCCTACCCACACAAGTGAGGTATAATTTTTATCAGGAGACTTGGGGGAACGCTGGGTGGAAGGAAATTTGTGGCTCCTCTCAGATTCCAGAACTTTCTGCCACAGAAATGTGAGGAACATGTGTTTTTTTAGCCAAATTTTGAGGTTTGCAAAGGATTCTGGGTAACAGAACCTGGTCCGAGCCCCGCAAGTCACCCCTCCTTGGATTCCCCTAGGTCTCTAGTTTTCAGAAATGCACAGGTATGGTAGGTTTCCCTAGGTGCCGGCTGAGCTAGAGGCCAAAATCTACAGGTAGGCACTTCGCTAAAAACACCTCTGTTTTCTGCCAAAAATTTGCATGTGTCCACGTTGCGCTTTGGGGCGTTTCCTGTCACGGGCGCTAGGCCTACCCACACAAGTGAGGTATCATTTCTATCGGGAGACTTGGGGGAACGCTGGGTGGAAGGAAATTTGTGGCTCCTCTCAGATTCCAGAACTTTCTGCCACAGAAATGTGAGGAATATGTGTTTTTTTAGCCAAATTTTGAGGTTTGCAAAGGATTCTGGGTAACAGAACCTGGTCCGAGCCCCGCAAGTCACCCCATCTTAGATTCCCCTAGGTCTCTAGTTTTCAGAAATGCACAGGTTTGGTAGGTTTCCCTAGGTGCCGGCTGAGCTAGAGGCCAAAATCTACAGGTAGGCACTTCACAAAAAACACCTCTGTTTTCTTCCATAAATTTGGATGTGTCCACGTTGCGCTTTGGGGCGTTTCCTGTTGCGGGCACTAGGCCCACCCACACAAGTGAGGTATCATTTTTATCGGGAGACTTGGGGGAACGCTGGGTGGAAGGAAATATGTGGCTCCTCTCAGATTCCAGAACTTTCTGCCACACAAATGTGAGGAACATGTGTTTTTTTAGCCAAATTTTGAGGTTTGCAAAGGATTCTGGGTAACAGAACCTGGTCCGAGCCCCGCAAGTCACCCCTCATTGGATTCCCCTAGGTCTCTAGTTTTCAGAAATGCACAGGTGTGGTAGGTTTCCCTAGGTGCCGGCTGAGCTAGAGGCCAAAATCTACAGGTAGGCACTTCGCAAAAAACACCTCTGTTTTCTTCCAAAAATTTGGATGTGTCCACGTTGCGCTTTGGGGCGTTTCCTGTCGCGGGCGCTAGGCCTACCCACACAAGTGAGGTATCATTTTTATCAGGAGACTTGGGGGAACGCTGGGTGGAAGGACCTTTGTGGCTCCTCTCAGATTCCAGAACTTTCTGCCACAGAAATGTGAGGAACATGTGTTTTTTTAGCCAAATTTTGAGGTTTGCAAAGGATTCTGGGTAACAGAACCTGGTCCGAGCCCCGCAAGTCACTCCTCCTTGGATTCCCCTAGGTCTCTAGTTTTCAGAATTGCACAGGTTTGGTAGGTTTCCCTAGGTGCCGGCTGAGCTAGAGGCCAAAATCTACAGGTAGGCACTTCACAAAAAACACCTCTGTTTTCTTCCATAAATTTGGATGTGTCCACGTTGCGCTTTGGGGCGTTTCCTGTTGCGGGCACTAGGCCCACCCACACAAGTGAGGTATCATTTTTATCGGGAGACTTGGGGGAACGCTGGGTGGAAGGAAATATGTGGCTCCTCTCAGATTCCAGAACTTTCTGCCACACAAATGTGAGGAACATGTGTTTTTTTAGCCAAATTTTGAGGTTTGCAAAGGATTCTGGGTAACAGAACCTGGTCCGAGCCCCGCAAGTCACCCCTCATTGGATTCCCCTAGGTCTCTAGTTTTCAGAAATGCACAGGTGTGGTAGGTTTCCCTAGGTGCCGGCTGAGCTAGAGGCCAAAATCTACAGGTAGGCACTTCGCAAAAAACACCTCTGTTTTCTTCCAAAAATTTGGATGTGTCCACGTTGCGCTTTGGGGCGTTTCCTGTCGCGGGCGCTAGGCCTACCCACACAAGTGAGGTATCATTTTTATCAGGAGACTTGGGGGAACGCTGGGTGGAAGGACCTTTGTGGCTCCTCTCAGATTCCAGAACTTTCTGCCACAGAAATGTGAGGAACATGTGTTTTTTTAGCCAAATTTTGAGGTTTGCAAAGGATTCTGGGTAACAGAACCTGGTCCGAGCCCCGCAAGTCACTCCTCCTTGGATTCCCCTAGGTCTCTAGTTTTCAGAATTGCACAGGTTTGGTAGGTTTCCCTAGGTGCCGGCTGAGCTAGAGGCCAAAATCTACAGGTAGGCACTTCGCAAAAAACACCTCTGTTTTCTTTCAAAAAATTGGATGTGTCCACATTGCGCTTTGGGGTGTTTCCTGTCGCGGGCGCTAGGCCTAACCACACAAGTGAGGTATCATTTTTATCAGGAGACTTGGGGGAACATAGATTAGCAAAACAAGTGTTATTGCCTCTTGTCTTTCTCTACATTTTTTCCTTCCAAATATAGGAGAGTGTGTAAAAAAGACATCTATTTGAGAAATGCCCTGTAATTCACATGCTAGTATGGTCACCCCGGAATTCAGAGATGTGCAAATAACCACTGCTCCTCAACACCTTATCTTGTGCCCTTTTTGGAAATACAAAGGTTTTCTTGATAGCAATTTTTTACGCTTTATATTTCAGCAAATGAATTGCTGTATACCCGGTATAGAATGAAAACGCACTGCAGGGTGCAGCTCATTTATTGGCTCTGGGTTCCTTGGGTTCTTGATGAACCTACAAGCCCTATATATCCCCGCAACCAGAGGAGTCCAGCAGATGTAACGGTATATTGCTTTCGATAATCTGACATTGCAGGGAAAAGTTACAGAGTAAAACGTAGAGAAACATTTATGTTTTTTTCACCTCAATTTCAATATTTTTCTTTTTCAGTTGTTATTTTCCATAGGAAACCCTTGTAGGATCTACACAAATGACCCCTTGCTGAATTCAGAATTTTGTCTACTTTTCAGAAATGTTTAGGTTTCTGGGATCCAGCATTGGTTTCATGCCCATTTCTGTCACTGACTGGAAGGAGGCTGAAAGCACAAAAAATTGCAAAAATGGGGTATGTCCCAGTAAAATGCCAAAATTGTGTTGAAAAATTGGGTTTTCTGATTCAAGTCTGCCTGTTCCTGAAAGCTGGGAAGCTGCTGAGTTTAGCACTGCAAACCCTTTGTTGATGCCATTTTCAGGGGAAAAACCACAAGCCTTCTGCAGCCACTTTTTCCAATTTTTTTGAAAAAAAACGAAATTTTCCCTGTATTTTGGCCAATTTCTTGGCCTCCTTCAGGGGAACCCACAAAGTCTGGGTACCTCTAGAATTCCTAGGATGTTGGAAAAAAAGGACGCAAATTTGGCTTGGTTAGCTTATGTGGACAAAATGTTATGAGGGCCTAAGCGCGAACTGCCCCAAAGAGGCAAAAAAAGGCCTGGCACAGGAGGGGGAAAAGCCCTGGCAGCGAAGGGGTTAAGCATCACCACCTGCATTTTATTCCCCCAAAACTCAGGCTAGGTGGTATTTATTGCACCTGATAAATAATGTACCCCATGGTATTGCAATTTTTCATGTGAGGTACATGGTCCCTTCTGCTCAGAATCAGGGTCTAAGTAGCTATTCGAGGTCTAATCGCACCTGCTGTTTGAGACCTGCGCCTTCAAGATTGGTTTAACCTGTCTGTTTTTCAAACTTGTAAGGTCTCTATATTCACTGGTAGCACTGCTGTACGAGACTGAAAAGTCTGTCTAGCTTTTATATCTTCCCTTAAGTTAGGGGACTTTGTGTAATGTTTCATTTATCCACGTAACCTCTCCAATTGATTCCCTGTAATGACAAACAACTTTGAAGTAGTAGGATGGAGAAATGGAAGGAAACACAAATTAAAGCTAAAGAAAAACTGTGTGAAATAAATGAGGTTCCATTTAAAATTGAATTTTCGGGGTCAGTCCAAGATGGCGCCCGAGTGGAGGTGAATTCTGTTTTTCGCCACCAGCGCTCTAAATCGGGGTGGATGCTGTGATCCCCAAGCCTCCTTCCCGACCTAATCAAATCTGGAACTCACCTAAGATAGAACACAGTGAAGAGTGGACCCTTGCTGGCCGTTGCTGCTTCTTTGACAGCCTGTGGTTGTGACATCGGATGGATGGCCAATATGGCAACCACCGCAAGGCCTCAGCCCAGGAAGGATGTACAAACTCCTGAAGCTGCCTCTACAAGCTGACTGCAATGGTCTGTGCATTCTAGCATAAGGCGCCCCTCTTTGGTAGAATGAGGTGCTTGATTTCACCAGACTGGACGCTTGGAGAGAACCGATTGATTGGTGGCCCTTGGGTAGCATCGGATCAGCGCTTCATTCTTCAGCCATGCTCTGACTGTCTGCCCTGCCTTGCTTACGACCCTCACTGTAATTGTGGTCCCGTACAGGACACTGACTGTTCCACCTGCCTCCTCATGCACAAAATAGTCAGGCCTACACCTTGGGATCCATTGCCTGGCCTGGAGGCCTACAACGGACATTGTGAGTGGGTCCTGAAAGGCACTGGTGAGTCACAGGCCTGAAGCTGCCCCGAGGGGCATATGGTGGTAGTGCAAATGGTTGAGCATAGAGCCATACATGCCACATTGAGTACAATTCCCTCATGGTGCTGGCAGAAACGCACTCTCAAAACTGTTGAAGCTAGACTCCAACTATACTGTAGGTGTAAAAGGTGTGACAATGTGTTGGGGCCTGCTGGGACAGTAACAGACTTGGAAATTGGCCTGGAGCGGACTGGGGCATGATGGAACACATAAAGAGTGATACACAGCCACCATTTAGCTGCATTTAGTCTGCAGGGGGGCCCCTTAAACTTGTGTGCGGATTGTCCTCTGGGATCTGACTTGTGGTGCCAAATGGGGGCTTGTTTCTCAAACCCACCACTAGCTGTTTGGGCTCCCTGGCAAGACACCCCCCTACCTGCACCCATAGACAACCTCAGGTGTTTTTTGTTACGGGGACCAAAAGGGATCTGTAGATTGTCCACACTATTGCAACAGCAACTTTTAAGTTCCCAGGAAGGGCAATACAACGTATGTGGGCATTTCTTTTGGCGGGCCTTCTTCTCCAGAGATAACGCTCCTGGCTTCTCTGCCACCCTTTTGCAGCATTACCTCATAGGGAAACCTGTGAAGGGACATGACTTCCTTGCTGGTGTGGTAAGTACATCTATGCCTGGAGACCATACCATAGACACTGGCTGTGTCCCCCCTCTTAGCTGGGATTGGTGATCCTTTGCAGGGATGCCATGACCTCACACTGCAGCAACGGGGAGGATACCACCCTTAAGGGCATGCTCACCTAACCACAGACAAAGAAGCCTGTCCAGGGTGGAGATGCCTCTCTGTCAGTGTCTCTGCCAGTTGAGGTCGCAGTGACAGACTCACAGGGGGACTAGGTGCTGATCAAAAGGGCATTGCTGGAAAACTTTTTAGGGGACTCAGCGAAGGCATTGTAGCTCTCAAGCAGGATATAGTGGCAGAGGTTAAAGACATTAGGAGAGAGCTCGGCACGCAGGGCGGGATGCCCAGCACACTCTCCTGGTCAGCCACAGTATATACTCACCTGCACCCATTACCACAGACAGAAAGAGGTCATCATGTCTGCAGTACGAAACAGAAGTGCTATTGACTTCAAAAGCACAAAGGTATGGCTATACCAGGATATCTCCCCTAAAACGCTACAGTGCTGTATAACTCTTCAGCCTCTGACTGGCTTTCTCCATGTTAAAGGGATCAAGTACGTGGGGACACCCCTTTTGGCTTCATTTCGTCTGGAACAATGAAACTCATGGCCTCATTCACAAGAAACCTTTGCCACCGGTGTGTCACATTTTTGCCACACCTATAGCACAAGCTGCAGGGCCATATGTACAAGGCCACGCAAAGCCACTTTGCGTAGCTTTACATGGCCTTGTAGGCATGGCCCCCTTTCAAGCATTACTCTGCGTGAAAGGGGAGTTCCATGAGTGTTTCTGTGGGTGTTCCCACGCAACACCCATGGAATATGACGCATTCACAGATTTACAAGTTTTTGTAAACCTAGGAATGCGTCACTTTCCTATGCCACCCCTGGGGTGGTGTAAGGGTGGCACAACAGGAAGAAATACTATTATGTCTCCACATTTTAACCTCTTTGTATGTGTGCTGCATCCTGCACACACAAAGAAGGAGGAAAACACCTCTCATGATTGTTGTAGTGCAGGAAGGTGTCCCTTGCTGCGTAAAAACAATCATCCCCACAATGCAAGCATCCTTGAACCATGGTGCAAGGATGCCTGCGTTGGTGCATGGCAGCATTTTGTGCACCAGTGCAGGAGACAAGGACATATCTTGTAGATATGGTGCATTCCTGCCCTTTTGTTTTGACACAGGACAGAACAGAAAAAAATCTTGAAATGCTGCCCTGCACCAAAACTTTGTAAATGAGGCCCTCAGTTTGTCCAGATCATGGGGGAAGCCTGCTCATTGTTGGATTTGAATGCTTTGCAGGGGGAAAACTTCACACAGTCCCAATTGAAATGCCTCACACCTCCTCCCGTAGGGGCACACTGCTTCTTAAACCTGCCAAAAAAAAAAAAAAGTTAATAAACCCTCCGAGACAGAAAGTCGCAAAGAAAGGGCTGCATTGTTGCACCACCTATAGTGTCAAGACAGCATGTCGGAATCAGACAATGATTAAGGACAGAATGGACAGCCTACCAATGACTATTGAAAAGGAATCTCCATCATGCCAATTTGTTCCTCCACTTCTAGGGCCCGAAGTGGTCTGGGGATCCCTACTCCCCCCACCCAATTTGCTGCCCCATCTTCTGGTGGTAGTGCAACTCCACCCACACCTAGTTGGAGAATCGAAACAACTTGTTGCCAACAACATAGACCCTCAGATTTTGCTTCATCATGTTCCCAGTTCTGTTGTTTGATGTTAACCCCCCTCTTCCTCAGCCCTATAAGCCATGCATCTGCATACACACCTCAGGTGACACAGCATGGACAAGCCTATGGGGGAACACCTGCTTGAAGCCTGGTCCTCACTGATCTCTGTGGCTGGACAATACCCTACCACAAATGGTTAAAATACTTAGCTTGAACGTTCAAGGTCTCAATGCCTAGGCAAAACCCCTTGCACTCCTCTTCTTCCTTAGGGATGCTAAATGAGATATCTGTCTTATACAAGAAATACACCTTACTGCAGCTTGACTGGAAGCACCTACGCTCTCGATGATTCAACCACCAGTACTCCTCATCCAGACAGGGGAAGAGGGCGGGGGTGGCAGTGCTACTAACTACATACTTTTCATGGTGGGTACTACAGACAGACGCATAATTACTGGGTAGACTCCTATCTCCATGAATAGACATGGGGGTCACATTTATACCCACAAACGTCTGTGGCCCAAATTACCACTAAGAAAACACCTCAGGGGTGCAATAGACCTAGTGCTTCCCACCCCAGACAAAGACATCACCATAGGGAGGGATTTCAATATTGTCCAGACATACTCCTGTATAGATCTGCCTAGAGGGTGGGGCATACAGGTGTTCTCACCCCCGCATGCAGGCAGTGGTTCGCTGATGTGGGGTTGGTGGATGTGTGGTGACTACACTTTTTTTCTGCTATCCCCCAGACAAACAGTAGAATTGAGTTCTTTCTAACTTACTCATGCTTCACCGCAATTGGGATGGCCTCTCTCTCTGATCACGCACCCATAACCCTTGTGGATTCCTTACCAAGCTCTACATCCTGCTTGGCACTAGGCACTTCAACTGCAAGCTCCTTATAACAGTCACTGACATAATGGCCACCATCAATTCTTTTTAGCCACCAATAACACACTAAACACACAAGTTTTGCTGTGGTACATGTTAAAGGCGGTTGTACGGGGATAGTTTATAGCCATAGAAGCCTGACTTAACAAGGACAATAGAGCTCAGTTGGAGGATAAGATAAGAGAGTTAGAGGAGACAAACAAGCATATAGCTCATTGGCAGCACTGCACCAACTTACAGCAGCCCATAAACAGCTGAAGACCCTGGATATGGATAGAGCGGAATATGCCATCTTATACACGAATCAGAAATATCATATGGGAGTGACTGAGGCAGGACACTTATTAGCACACCGCCTCTGCTCTCAAGCTGTCCAACAGAGAGTAGCTGAGATTGTGGGGCCAAATAGTATCTGAGTAGCTTAGGATGAGCAAATCGTCCAGGAATTCAAATGCTTCTATGCTGAGTAAACACGACAGAGGCTTTAGATTCAGGAGACACTGAATCATATCTGGCACAGAACCTGCACACTCTAACAGACACAATGCAACTGGTATCCTTTACAGTCATCCCTGAACCTTGCAAGGACAGTGCACACTGCTCGTTCTACCGCCCTATTTTATTGCTTAAAGTGGACACCTAGATCATCACTAGCATTTTGGTGCATCCCATCGCCCTGTACATGCAGGGCATGGTTGACCCTGACCATACCTGGTTTATACCCAAAAGAGGTTGCAGTCATAATATTAAGTGAATTTGGCACCTTCTTGACAAAACACAGCACTCCCACATCCCATCCCTTTTCTGTCTACAGACGTGGAGAAGGCTTTTGACCAGGTCCACTGGCCATACCTTCACCAAGTACTGGTGAGCTTTGGCGTTGGTGATCGATTGCACCAATGGATCTTGTGTAATTATAAAACTCCTAGGGATGAGGTGAGTGCCAATTGGCCGATGTCACAACCCTTTAATATTTCAGAGGCAGCCAATAGGGCTGCCTCTTGTCTCTGTTACTTTTTGCCTTATACATAGAATCTTTTGTGGAATAAATACACAGGACCTAGGATACAACAGGCATACGTTTGGGGCTGTTAGAAATGGGGTTTCTAGCTGGCAAAGATTTGGACTTTGTCGAAGTAGCGACCATCACTGTAGTCAGGATAAGGGGGTCACACAACTAACCCCCTTGGAAGCTTGGCTCAAGAAGTCAGGTTTATTTCAGAGGCAATGTGTAATGTATTTGTACATATACACACACAAACACACACATACACACACACAGTGAAAACTCTAAAAAGGACTCCACACCAGTTTAGAAACATAACCAATATTTATTTAACTAAAGCAAGTTCACAACAAGCAAAGATCTCACCTTAAAAAAGTTGCAAAGATTCTTAGTCCAGAGTAATCAAAGGTTGCTTCTTTTTAACACACAGTGCCTGTGATGCGTCAAAGACAAAGACAATGTGGGGCACAGAGAAGGTGAGGAGCCAGAAAACAAAGCAATGCATTGGTTCCTTACTGTACAGGGGAAGTGATGCGTCAATTCCTTACTAACAGAGGAGGTGGTGCGTTGATTCTCTCCTCACAGGAGAGGAAATGCTTCGGTTCCTTACTTGCAGGGCAGGTGATGCATCGGTTCTCTCCCTGATGAAGAGATAATGCATCAATTTCCAGTCACGCATCCTCAGTTCCTTGTTGAAGTATGGGGTCGATGTGAAAATGATGCCTAGGGACGAAGCATGGGGAAATCCAGATGCACTGTGATGATAGAGCCGTTGGGCAACAGATGCTGTGTCGGTCCTACAGGCGCTGCATTGGTTCTTTAGACGCAAGGCATGCACTGTGTCAATTCTTCTGCTGAAAGCCAGGCATTGTATTGATTTTCAGCTGTGGTGATTTGATGTGTGGATGTTCTTCCTAAGGATACATTTCAACTTCCAAGGCACAGCAATTACATATGGCACCTCTTAGGAAGGCAGGACTCTCAGCAAAAGAGTCTAGCCACTGGCAGATGAAGTCTTTGATGTCCCTGAGATTTCTAACAGGAGGCAAGCTCAGTTCAAGCTCTTGGAGAGCCTTGGAAAACAGGATGTAGAAAGTGAAGTCCAGTCATTTTATTCCCAGGAAGTAGCAACAAGCAGCAGGTCAGCACAACAAAGCAACAGGCAGAATGGCAGCCCCTCCTACAGCATCCAGCTCTCCTTCCTGACAGAATGTCCCCAGTCCAGAAGTGTTCTGAAGATGTGATTCACAGGCCCAATACTTATACGCATTTCTGCCTTTGAAGTAGGCACACTTCAAAGGAAAGTCTTTGTAGTGCACAAGACCCTGCCTATCCTGCCCTGGCCCCAGGCACACTCCAGAATGCTGTATGTAAGGACAGGCACAGCCCCATTCAGGTGCAACTGTAAGCTCCTCTCATCACTCTAGCCCAGCCCAGGAAGAGCCATCAGGATTTGCAGGGCACTCATCAGCTCCCTTTGTATGACTAACTAAAGTGAATACACACACAGCCCAACTGTCATTCTGACCCAGACATGTATTTCACAGCCAGACAAAGGCACAGAATGGTAAAGCAAGAAAATGGCCACTTTTGAAAAGTGGCCTTTTCAAACTTACAATTATAAAAACAACTTCACCAAAAGATGTATTTTTAAATTGTGAGTTGCTCAGAGACCCCAAACTCCACATCTCTGTCTACTCCCAATGGGAAATTACACTTAAAAGATATTTCAAGGCAATCCCCATGTGTAAGACCTGACAGCCTTAGGGTGGTCATACCCTAACGTTTTGCCTGCCTGCCCCTCTCCATTTTTCTGACACTGTTTTTGCTGGTTTTAGGACTGTGCACACTTTACCACTGCTAATCAGTGCTAAACTGCATATGCTCTCTCCCTTAAACATGGTAATATTGGCTCATACCCAATTGGCATATTTAATTTACTTGTAAGTCCCTAGTAAAGTGCACTACACGTGTCCATGGCCTGTAAATTAAATGCTACTAGTGGGCCTGCAGCTATGATTGTGCCACCCACATAAGTAGCCCCTTAACCATGTCTCAGGCTTGCCATTGCAAGGCCTGTGTGTGCAGTTTCACTGCCACCTCGACTTGGCATTTAAAAGTACTTGCCAAGCCTTAAAATCCCCCTTTTTTACATATAAGTCACCATAAGGTAGGCCCTTGGTAACCCATAAGGCAGGGTGCTATGTAGGTAAAAGGCAGGACATGTACCTGTGTGGTTTCTATGTCCTGGTAGTGGAAAACTCCTAAATCCATTTTCCACTACTGTGAGGCTTGCTCCTTTCATAGGCTAACAGTAGGGCTACCTTCATATTCTGTTTGAGTGGTAGATTCTGATCAGAGAGGGGTAAACAGGTCATGTTTAGTGTGGCCAGAATGGTAATAGAAAATCCTGCTTATTGGTGAGGTTGGATTTTATGTTACTATTTTAGAAATGCCACTTTTAGAAAGTGAGCATTTCCCTGCACTTAAAATCAATCTGTGCCTTACAGCCTGTCTCCAATCCACATCTGGGTTGGGACGGTTGACATCTCCCTTGTGCATTTCACCCAAACAACCACAAACACAGGCTACTCAGTCACACCTCCACTCATTTGCATACTCAATGGGCCTTCCTGGGCTGGAAGGGTGGAGGGGCCTGACACTTACAGTTCAAAGGCTAGTGGGTTGCCCTCACACAATGGACTGCCAAACCCCCTACAGATAACTTGGCAGACAGACCCTGTAGTAAAAGGGGACCTTGTGCACTTCGAAACCACTCTTTGAAGTCTCCCCCACTTCAAAGGCATTTTGGGGTATGTAAACTGGGCCCCTAGCCCCACCAAATCAGACCCTTCCTTGGACAGACAATTCTGGACCAGATCCTGCAACCTGTCAATATAACCTACCTGGCTCCCCAAAGGACTCACCTGGACTGCTTTGCTGTGAAGGACTGTTGCCTTGCTGTTGCCCAGCAGCCTTGCTGGCCTCTGACTCTGATACTGACAAGTGCTCTCCAAGAGCTTGGATTGAGCTTGCCTCCTTTTCCTGAAGTCTCAGGGCAAAAAAGACTTCCTCTCTTCAAGGAAACTCCTTCTGTGGCAAAAATCGACACACAGCCTGTGGGAAACGACGCACAGCCTGCCCAGCGAGAAAATCACTGCATCGCAGAACCAGAATGACGCAGCCTGGCTCCCTGAGTTGAGATCGACACAGTACCTGCATTGCGACCGGAACTTTGATGCACAGCCGTACCAGATTGACGCACAGCTGAGCCAGAACGATGCAGCCCAACTTCCTGAGCGAAGAATCAATGCAGCACCTGCCATGCGACAGAAACTCCAACGCATCGCCTTGCGGATCAATGTAGCACGTATGACTGTGTCCCACACACAGAGGATTTCCATGCATCGTCCCTGGGCATCAAAAGACCCCGCATCACAGTGAGGATCTAAGACTGCACGCCAGAAGTCGACACAAAGCCCTTGCAGTGTGGAAAGAAACAACGCATCGTCTGTGCCGCGTCAGGAAATCCAATGTACTCCTTCTGTTTTCCATGCATCTCTTCCTATGCCGTCTCCGTGCGTGTAATTTTGACGCAAGCCAGGTACTCTGTGCACACAAAAGACAATTGCTGATTTTAAAGACTTAAGACACTTCTTAACATTGCAAAAGTGATATTCCAACTTGTGCTTATAAAAATCTGGATCATTTTGACCTTAATTTATTCAGATAAATATCTTATATTTTCCCAAACCTGTGTAGTGTATTTTTGTGGTGTTCTCACTGTGTTATTGCATGATTTATTGCACAAATAATTTACACTTTATCTTCTAAGTTAAGCCTGACTGCTCAGTGCCAAGCTACACGAGGGTGGGAACACAGGATAATTTGGATTTTGTGTGACTTACCCTGACTAGGATTGTTGTCCCTACTTGGACAAGGGTGTATACCTCTGCCAACTAGAGACCCAATTTCTAACTCCATGTTACTGTGTAGGAGAGATAGGCCTTGCAATAGAGAAAAACAAATTTAGCAGTATTTCACTATCACGAAATGTAAAACACATTAGTATATGTCAGACCTTTCAAATACACTGCATCCTGCCCATGGGGCTGCCTTGGGCCTACCTTATGGAGGATGTACATGTAGTAAAAGGGAAGGTTTGGGCCTGGCCAGTGACTGCACTTGCCAGGTCAAACTGGCAGTTAAAAAAGCCCACACAAACACTGTAGTGGCAGGTCTGAGACATATTTACTGGGCTACTCATGTGGGTGGCACAGTCAGTGCTGCAAGCCACCAGTGGCATGTGATTTACAGGCCCTGGGCACACCAGTGCACTGTACTAGTGACTTACAAGTAAATCAAATATGCCATTTATGGATCAAACCAATTACGAGAGACAGAGAGCACTTGCACTTTAGCACTGGGCAACAGTGCCCAGAGTCCTAAAGCCAACAAAAACACAATTCAGCACAAGATCAAAACAGGAGGTCAGAAGACAAAAAGACAGGGCAAACCATTTCAAGAGCTGACAGGTCTAACACGGTCCATTTGTGGATAAAACCAATTATGAGAGACAGAGAGCACTTTCACTTTAGCACTAGTCAACACTGCCCAGAGTCCTAAAGCCAACAAAAACGAAATTCAGCACAAGATCAAAACCGGAGGTCAGATGCCAAAAAGACAGGGCAAACCATGCCAAGAACTGACAGGTCCAACACAGGCCAGGGAACATAAATTAGCTTTATACGCCAATGATGTTTTACTTTGATTTATCAAAGCCACACACATCACTGCCCCCGCTGATGAGATAGATTGCAGCATTTGGGCTGGCTTCTGGCTTTAAAATTAACTTATAGAAATCTTCTGTGCTAAGTCTCACCATCCTGAAAGCTGATCAAGCTCAGCTTGAACGTCTCTTTCCAATCAATCAATCAATCAGTGAATTTATAAAGCGCTCTACGTACCTGTAGTTTCAAGGCGCGGGGGGGGAGCTGTTGTTATTGATCGAAGAGCCAGGATTTGAGGAGTCTTCTGAAGGTGAGTAGGTCTTGGGTCTGTCGCAGGTTGGTAGGGAGGTATGAGAAGGATCTGCCGTCGGAGGTCTTTCGTTGGATGCAGGGAACGACGCCAAGGGCGAGGTTTGCGGAGCAGAGCTGACGGGTGGGGGTGTAGAAGCTGAGTCTGTTGTTCAGGTAGGCTGGTCCGGTGTTGTGGAGTGCTTTGTGAGCGTGGGTAAGAAGCTTGAAAGTGATCCTCTTGTCCATGGGGAGCCAGTGAAGGTTTCTCAGGTGGTGGGAGATGTGGCTGCGGCGGGGTACGTCGAGGATCAGCCGGGCGTATGCGTTTTGGATGCGTTGGAGGCGTTGTAGGTCTTTTGCTGGGAGGCCTGTGTAGAGTGCGTTGCCGTAGTCTAGCCTGCTGCTGACGAGGGCCTGTGTCACCGTTCTTCTTGTTTCTGTCGGGATCCACTTGTAGATCCTACAGAGCATGCGGAGTGTGTTGTAGCAGGAGGAGAAAACTGCGTTGACCTGTTTAGACATGGTGAGGGAGGAGTTGAGGACGAAGCCCAGGTTGCGTGCGTGGTTGGTCCGTTTCGGTGAGGTTCCTAGTGAGGTAGGCCACCAGGAGTCGTCCCAGGCAGAGGGGGTGGGTCCGAGGATGAGGACCTCCGTCTTGTCCGAATTCAGTTTCAGACGGCTGCTTCTCATCCATTCGCCGATGGATTTCATTCCCTCGTGGAGGATGGTTTTGGAGGTGCACGGGTCCTTGGTGAGGGAGAGGGTGAGCTGGGTGTCGTTGGCATAGGAGAGAATGTTGAGGTTGTGTTGTCGGCCCACTTGTGCGAGGGGGGCCATGTAGATGTTGAACAGCGTCGGGCTGAGGGATGAGCCTTGGGGGACGCCGCAGATGATGCCGGTGGCTTCGGAGCGGAAGTGAGAGAGGCGGACTCTCTGGGTTCTGTTGGAGAGGAATGAGATGATCCAGTCTAGGGCTTTTCCTTGAATTCTGGTTTCGTGGAGGCATGTTTTCAGGGTGCGGTGGCAGACTGTGTCGAAGGTGGCAGATAGGTCCAGGAGGATGAGGGCTGATGTTTCGCCCTTGTCCATTTGGTGCCTGATGTCGTCTGTGGCGGCAAGAAGGGCGGTCTCAGTGCTGTGGTTTCGTCTGAAGCCAGACTGGGAGGGGTCCAGGTTGTTGTTCTCTTCAAGGTGGCTGGGAAAGGGAGTAGGGAGATCGGTCGGAAAATCTTGAGGTCGTTGAGGTCTGCTTTGGGCTTCTTGAGGAGGGCGCAGATTTCGGCGTACTTCCAACTTTCCGGGAATGTTGCTGTTTCGAAAGGAGATGTTGATGATCTTCCGTAGTTGGGGGGCGATGGTAGAGTCGGCTTTGTTGCATACGTGGTGGGGGCAAGGGTCTGACGGAGATCCTGAGCGGATGGAGTTCATGATCTTGCATGTCTCTGTGTCATTGATGTTGGTCCAGGAGGTCTGGCGGTTTGCACAGCTGGAGCTTTCGGGGGTGGGGTCTGGCGTGGGTGTGGCATTGAAGCTGTTGTGAATGTCGGTGATCTTCCGGTGGAAAAAGGTGGACAGCGGGTCGCAGAGTTCTTGGGATGGTGGGATGTCATTGACGTTGGCGCTTGGGTTAGAGAGTTCTTTCATGATGCTGAAGAGCTCTTTGCTGTCGTGTGCGTTGTTGTCCAGGCGGTCTTTGAAGTGGGATCGTTTGGCTTGTCTGATGAGTTGGTGATGCCTGCGGGTGGCGTCCTTGTGGGCTGTGAGGCTGTCAGGTGTGCGTTCGAGGAGCCATTCCTTTTTTAGTTTCCGGTAGTTGCGCATGGAGTTTAGGAGCTCGTCTGTGAACCAGGTGGCTTTTCTTCTGGCTTGGTTGTCGGTGGATTTCTTGAGTGGCGCGAGGTTGTTGGCGCAATCGTTGATCCACAGTGTGAGGTTGTGGGCGGCGGTGTCTGGGTCGGTGGGGTCGGAGGGTGGGTTCTGGGCGAGGGTGTTGGTAAGCTGGTCTTCGGTAACTTTGCTCCAGCATCGGCGGGGTGGTTATTGGGTGCGGTGGTGCTCGGTATGTTTCTAGTAAGTGAAGTGGATACAGTGGTGGTGGGCCCAGTGGAGTTCGGTGGTATGGTTGAAGGTGACGTGGGCGCTTGAGGAGAAGATGGGATCAAGCGTGTGGCCGGCGATGTGGGTGGGTGTGTTGACGAGTTCTCTGAGGCCGTGGTTGGTGAGGTTGTCGATCAGAGTTGTGGAGTTGGTGTTGTTGTTGTTCTCCAGGTGGAAATTTAGGTCCCCGAAGAGGATGTAGTCCGTTGAGGTGAGTGCGTGGGTGCTGGTGAGGTCGGCGATGGATTAGCTGAATGGTGCTCATGGTCCGGGAGGTCTGTAGATGAGTTTTCCTCTGAGAGCGGTGTTGGGGTCGGTGTGGAATCGGAAGTGCAGGTGTTCGGCGGTCTTGAGGGTGTCATCCGTGTGGGTGTAGACTTTGAGGGTGGATTTGTGGGCGATGGCTATTCCCCCTCCGATTCCGTTGGTGCGATCCCTTCGGATGATCTTGTAGCCATCCAGGATGGCTATTGCGATGTTGGGCGCCGAGGAGTCGTTCCACCGGGTTTCGGTCAGGAAGGCTACGTCTGGGGCAGTGAAGTCGAGCAGGTCCCAGAGCTCAATGGCGTGCTTGCATGCGGAGCGGGTGTTGAGGAGTATGCAGTAGAGGTGGTTTGTTACGGTCTTTGTAGGTTTCCTTGTTCTGTCGCAGGGGAATTTGCAGGCGCGGCAGGAGAAGGGTCCGTTGATGTTCCTCGGTGAGGACTGGAAGCATGCTGTGATGTGGCCGGGATTGAGGGCGTTGAGCTGGTCGGCCGTGTAGCGGCGTCTGGAGGTGCGGGGGTCATGCGGACCAGGGGGTTGGCGCTGGGCGCAGTCCAGTCGCGGACGGGCTTGCCTCTGGCGCGCCTCCGGCACGGCAGCGGTGCGCCCGCTGCGCGCGGTCGCGCAGCAACCGCCATTAAGAAGGGAGGAAGGAACAGCTGGGAGGCGGGAGGGAGCGGCGAATGGGGGCGCGAGGGGGGCGGGCCGCAGGGAGGCAGCAGCGGGGAAGCGGCTCAGAGAGAGCCGGCAAAGGGAGCGCACAAGGGGCAAAAGCAGGCAGAAAAACCAGGAAAAAGGCACAAAAGGAAAACGGATGAATAAACGGCACAAAAAATCAAGGCACAGAAAAACAAGTCACAATAACGAAACGGCACAATGCACAAGTCTAGTGACGCTTACCAAGCCCACTAGACACCAGGGATGAGGCGCAGGCGGATGCCTGCGGGTGGAGGAGGGCCTCGAACACGCGAGCAGCCGCGTGGGCGCGGGTCAAGGACACGGGCACAGCTAGGTGGTGCTGAGGACGTGGGGGAGCGATCTCCTGACCAAAGGCAGGTCAGAGGTCCTTTTACCTGGACCTCGCATGGAATAGGGTACTTGGGTCTGCAAATTTACTCCACACTGTGACTTATCGCCGAAGGCAACTATGCCACAACCCTAGCTACTGCCTGTTCCGATCTCTTCAAATGGAAGGTATATATTTCATTTCCTGGCTCGGGTGCCTAGCAGCCATTAAACTGACCCTTCTATTGAAGATTCTATATGTTCTGCAAATGCTGCTACTGCAGCCCCCCACATGTACTCGACAACCCACAACTCCTTATTGATGATTTTATATGCATGGAAAAAAAAATTCATGGCAGCGAAACAAGCTTACCTAGCCCAGTCGTAAGGGGGATTGGGCTTTCCTCATCTGAAATGCTACTACCAGACAGCACAACTTTGTTACATGGTGGAGTGGTCCAGACTTAGAACGGAAAAGCACCTGTGCTTCATAGATCAGGCTGTGGCTGGCATTCACATTTGGAAGATGCCATGGCTCCTAGAACAACACCAATCAGTGGGGGGGGTCTACATTTCATCATTATTCTGAGCTATGATGGGAGCATGGGACACGGTGCAAGCTGTGCAGAAACTGTCCACCCGTATTTCACTCCAGACTCCGATCAAAGCGAACCCAGTCCCCCCCTGTACTCCGTCATTCCACTCTCACTCCGTGGTAGATCACCAATTCTAAATGGGTAGGGGGCTCCTTTGATGTGGACAGACTCATGGAATTCACACAAGTCCAGTTTAACTGTGGACTTCTTTTAGGCCGCTATCTGACAATGGGTCATGCAGCCTCACATCCTCTCCCACGCAGATAGAAATCTCACACCCTTCGAAAAATGGCTCCTTACTCATTTCTCAGATAAGTGAGTTATTTCTGACATTTACACATTCTGCTACACACTGTTAGCACCCACTAAATCACCAGCACAGTGACAAGTGGAGGTAGAATATGAGCGCACTTTTACCACTAAGGAATGGGGTGATGTTCTCCGTAGAGCCCACACCTCCACCTGCAGCGCCTCTGGCAAAGAAATGCTCCTTAAAATTACACATTACTAGTATTATACCCTGCCTAAAGTAGCACAGTGGAAACAAGGTGGGGACCATACCTGCTGGAGATGCTGTTGTCAGACTGGCACCCTAACACATCTTCTTTGACACTGCCCCAAAATCTGACACTTCTGGACACAGATCTTATGAGACGTGCACAAGATGTATGACACTGATCGGATTCCCAAGCTTCATTCTCCTGGGGCTTCTGAACTCCCTGATGTATCCCCTGAAACCAGCAAGGGAGTGGACCATTACCTTAGCACTGAGTACTGCCAAACAAGTCCTCGTCTCCTGCTGGAGAGCGGACACAATGTCAACAAGACTGGACTGTCCACACAAATTATAAGAACTGCTGCGAATGGAGAAATTGACGGCAGTGGTGACCAATACACAACCAAAGTTTGACTAAGTATGGGGACCATGTACATGGTTCCTCACGGAATAATTTAGAAAGCTGATCTGCCAGGCATACCTGTGTGTCCTTCGCCTCACATGCCCAGATCACACACCTAAATGATTTCGCATATGGCAGACTGCCCCTTACCCTTTCACCTGCCCACTCATGCACTTGCTTTCTACTCCTATTTCTGACGGTCATCGAGGCACCCCTACTTCCTTTCCTGGCACTCTTTTCCCCATCATGACCTTCATTTTTTCCCTTCCTTTTCTCTTGGTCGTCTCCCCATATTGTTGTTGTTTTTTTACTGTTTTCCCTACTGGCCAGTGGAGGTAGGTGGCATGATTGCTGTACTTTGACCCACCTAATTTTCAACAAAACAGATTTACACTATAAATTGGATTTTCTGAACTAACCGTAGTGGCCTATGCATTTGTAGAAAGATCAACTGCTCCACGATTTTCTAAAAGTTTATTGAGAAATTGAGATGAAATTCGAATCAAGTGAGTGTAGCACATCATTAAAGTTTTTCCATAGTTTATGAATGTCCATTCTTAAATATTTTCTCAGGAGTGACCGCAGGTTGCTGAGCTGTTCTCTCCAATCCATGAACTGTCCAGGAGGAATTTGGGCTCACTCACAATGCAATACAGAGGCACACCACACCACATTAATTTTCAACAAAACAGATTTAAACTATAAATTGGATTTTCTGAACTAACCGTAGTGGCCTATGCATTTGTAGAATGATCAACTGCTCCACGAATTTCTAAAAGTTTATTGAGAAATTGAGGTGAAATTCGAATCAGGTGAGTGTAGCACATCATTAAAGTCTTTCCATAGTTTATGAATGTCCATTCTTAAATATTTTCTCAGGAGTGACCTCACGTTGCTGGGTTGTTTTCTCCAATCCATGAACTATCCAGGAGGAATTTGGGCTCACTCACAATGCAATACAGGGGCACACCACACCACATTCATTTTCAACAAAACAGATTTAAACTATAAATTGGATTTTCTGAACTAACCGTAGGGGCCTATGCATTTGTAGAAAGATCAACTGCTCCACGATTTTCTAAACGTTTATTGAGAAATTGAGGTGAAATTCGAATCAGGTGAGTGTAGCACATCATTAAAGTTTTTCCATAGTTTATGAATGTCCATTCTTAAATATTTTCTCAGGAGTGACCTCACGTTGCTGAGCTGTTCTCTCCAATCCATGAACTATCCAGGAGGAATTTGGGCTCACTCACAATGCAATACAGGGGCACACCACACCACATTTATAATCCAGTAGGTGCCAATGTTTCTGACAAGAATTATTGATTGCTCGGTTGTCTTAGGAAAAATAGGGCAGCTTGTGGAACCTATGGTGTTTTATATAGAGTTCTGAGTATAAAGGAGGTTAATTGGATTTGTTAGGGAATCTCTTAAAATAATTAATGAGTAAATTAGACTGTTGTTCAGATAAACTGTACGTGATAAAGATGGCTGTGCATCAGATAATTGAATTGTAATATAATTTCGAAGGAAGTATCCATGTGGATAGGGTTTGTTTTTAAGAAACGTGGGTCTGAATGAAAAAAAGGTTATGAACGGTATCTGAACACAGTTGAAGGGTTTCTGTGTCGGCTGAGCAATGTGGGACATTAATTGAATTGGGTGACTTGATTTCAAGATGTTAGGAATTTTAGAGCTACCTACATCTACATCACCTTGAACTCCAGAAGACTTCAGCTCTTCTGGCAACTCCTGACTGGAAATAGAAATATCATAAAAGCCACAGTAGGTTCTTCTCATTTGATTTTAAAATTCCTTATGTCCACAAGGAATTTCACAAGGGTGATGACGATAATACAAAATGTCTACTGAGCATGCAGTTGAGTTGAAAAATCGGTTCTCATTCCCTATCGTGCCACCTCAGCAGAACCATCCACGCACAAAATGTCAAGAGTTCTTCCTCGGTCTTCCCTTTAATTTCTCCAACTTGCCAATAAACCGCCAGCATCGGAACGAATCTTTCTTTGATGAAAATTGTTGGCAAGAGAAAACATCTAAACTGCAAATCCCTGTCAAATGTTGGCAAGGTATGTTACTGAGCCATCCTCTTCGGTGTTTTTTTCCACCCACATAATTTGTGACAAATGTCCCTGTCATTTCTTAGAACTGAGAACTATTTCTAAAAACATGCACGACTTAAAACACAGTCCACAATCAACTAACTCTGGGCTATATAAAGATTAGTTCGCTTCAAAAGAATGCGATGCAAATGAGAAACTACTGGGACAAGTCACCTGAAAGCATTAAAAAGAAACCGTGCTTTAAGCTCTAAAGAAAAGCCACGGGAGCTCATGCATGATGTGTTTCTGTTGTGCTAAACTTGTCAGGCAAAGGGAAACACATCTTTTAGCAGAAAATAAGGGACTTTGGAACTAGTCAGGAAAATTAATATTTAGGCAGTAAAATAGACTCTGACCGTGACAACGAAATATATGTAACCAAGGGTGATGAATTGATTAATTTTAAAGACTCACATATTTTGACCTTGTTTGTTTCACGTTGACCTAAGTGATCAATGTTTGTACCACAGGTGAAACCTAGCCCTATTCGTGTACATTGGCCTTCTACTTGCAGGAACTGAAAACAGGACCACTGGCAACAAGGCTGGCCCTTACCTGGAAGAGGAATGTGGTATGCCACTCCTGGCCTATACACTTTTCCGGAACATGGTTCAGAGGCACACAACACTCACTGCTACTGTGTAGCCTGAAGCCAGGAGAGTTCCCCGCCTGTATATTTATCCCCATTGACCGTATCCTACCACGGTTTATGTTCTGATGTGGGTGTAGCTCTGAAAAGTTGGGTGGCTCACTGAATCCCTTCCAACTTTGTGCATGATGCAGGACCATGATCGGAGGGTGAGGGTGGGGAGGAGCGGGGAGGAGTTTACTGGCTGACAGAGAATGGTAATTAGGCTTGGGTGGGTCTTACAATGTATTTGAGTCTGCTGTTTGTCGAGGAATAGGGGCACTGGGAGCATCTCTATCTGAAGTGTGCTGACTCACCACTAGTGAATCGGCTTCAGGTGTCCTTCAGTCATTGCCCTCAGGTTCGTGAAGGAGGTGTGCTTATCCAGGAACTGTTGGGATTCACTCAGGAGAGCTCCTCCTATGATTCCCTTCTCATTGTGAGATATTTCAGAAGTCATTGCTATTCCACTTACATGTCCTCCTTTGCCCTCTCGGCCTTACACATGGTGGTGGACACTTGTTTATTTTTTTAAAAGCAGGAGGCATTACTTGTTATCGTTTTGTTTTCCCTTTTGGGTGGTTATTACGGTCCCCTTCATATTCTTCATCATCTATATTCCCCACTAATAGAGGGAGATGAACTTTCCTCCAGGGTGTCTGTTCTGCACGTTGTCTTTGTCCCCTACCTGGAACTGATCTTGGATGGCTCCTCGTTGCTTAGTGGCTCTGTTCTTGTGTGCTTTTCTTCTTTTTTGGCTAACTCTCGTGGCAAGCATTGGACCACATAGTCACACCATGCAGTATTTTCCAATACGCTCAGAAAAAGCTATGCAGTGTAAAGTCGAGGTCTTCATTTTGTTCATGGTTGATAAGGAGTACTTTGTTGAGAGTGTGAATGTAATGCTCAGCATAATTATTGGCCTGTGGCCACCGTATGTCACTTTGTGGTTTTGCATGCTAACAAACCTCCTAAACTAATGTCCTTGAAATGGCTGGCTGTTGTCTACCTGCTTCTCTTCTGGCAGTCCGAAAGTGGCAAAGATCTTTTCCAGTTTGGGTTCACATTGTTGAATGCTGTGGTATCAACTAGTTTAATCATTGGGAACTTGAGGCCATATTTATGGCCAAGTGTCACAGCGCAGCACAGCAAGTCACCTTGCTCTGCTGCATCATGGGAAAGGGTAGGAATATGCTGTATTTATCCCAATCCGGCACATTCCTGTCCTTTCCCCTACGTTAGAGCACAATGACCTGCTCAGTAAGGCACCATTGTGTCATGGTTCAAGGGTGCCTCGTTGGCACATAGGATTGTTTTTGTGCATTGAGGGGCATCTTCCTGCACAATAACAATCCCCTTCGGCTTTTTTCTCTTTCTATGTGTGCTGCAGAAAGAGGACAAAATGAGAAGTACTGAAGATATTTCTCCTTGTTACACCTCACCGGGGGAGGTGCAGATTTTTGAACATTCCCAGGTCTGCCACTTCTGGTAAATCTAGGAATGTGCCAAAATCCATAGATGTTGCATGGGAACACCTATATGGCACCCAAGAGCGCCTCCTTGGTGAAGAGTAAGGCAAAACAGCATTTTTTGCTGCGTTGCTTTAGTCGAGATTTATGAAGCCAATCAGGGCCATGCAAGGTGGCCTTGTGTGGCTTCATAAATCTAATTTTTGAGTTCCATTGCGCATGCACCACGTTGCATGGTGCACGTGCAGTGGAACTGGGGTCATAAATATGGCCCATGGTCTGTGTCTAGCACCACAAAAGTCTGTACTCAATCAGGTCGATGGAGCAGTGCAGGTGTCCTCAATTGAAATCAGAGTACTTCTCTCTCCCTCCACATTTAGAAAGCAGGGAGCAAATTCCTCTATTGCCTCCTCCACCTGTCGGTTTATTTGGTGCATTCCTGGATACCAGGTTTTGTAGCACAAATGGGCCTTTCTATCTGTGAGTCACTGGTGGGCTTGGGGTGCAAGAGCAAATGTTTTTGCTTTCAGTGAGCATCATATCACTAGGAAATGGCCTCTCAGTATGAGACCATCCTGGTTCACTCATAGGTCTCTTGGAACTCTCCAGAACTTGGTTAGGTGTCTTTGGAGTGCTCCTCATGGGCCCTGACACCAAGGACGAGGTCTTACCAGACGCATTGCTGTTTGGCCTCAGTCACTCACATGCAGTGTCTATGTGATAATGCCCTCCAGTTTCATGGCTCGGGCATGTACTCTGACAATCATGTTCACATCCTCCTATGTGGTCTTGTCAAGATTTGGTGGTGCACCCCTCTGGCTCATCTTCAGAATGTATCAACAAGCAGTTGATGGCATATGACCTCAAAACGGTAGTAACACAGCTGGACTATCCACTTCTCTATGCACATTGGTGATGGTGGGAATAAGATCACCAGATGTCTGTGGTCACTAGTCACAGTGATGACAATGAGTGCCTGGTGGTACTAATATAAGTGATTACATCTCCATTTGATAGCCAGGGTTTCTTGTCCAATCTGGGCACAACTTTTCTTCACCTCAGTGTGCCACCTTTACAATACCACTACTGAAGGTGGCACACTGTTAAGCTGCCACACTGCTGAGGATCTAGGACTGTCATTTTTTGCCAGGGAAAACCAGGAACAACAAACGGGGAGAACTGCTACATAATTCAGTTCTTTGTTCAAAGAAATAGGTTGTCTGAAGGGCAAACTCATCCAGCTGCACATCGAGAAAAACATCTTACTGGTGCCAGTGGTGGCTGGTGCCATTTAAACGTGGTGGGCTCTATGTTCCTTTTGTGTCACTTCAAGAATGAATGGAATGCAAACTATTATTGCCTCTCCCTGCCTTATTGAATTATGTGAAGTAACCAAAAAAGAAGCATACACATGCATAAAGTTTTCATTCTGTTCATTCTTAGAGCGACACAAAAGGAAAGCATACATAAATTCAGCAATGTGCCTTTTTTTTTTACCTACCTTTCATCTAGCTAAAAAGATTACAATCTGAAAGGGCTTCATGTGTAACTCTTTCCACAGCTGCTCTGCTCACCCGGGCTTTCCTATGATTCCATAGCCCATGCTGCGTGGCTGTCATCCTGGCTCTTGAACTTCCCCTTCTCAGAGCTCCTACAGCGACATGTTTTTCTGGTGGCCTCGCTCATTTAGTTGGATTGAGTTTGCTTACATCGGACCTGCGCTGCCCAGCCAATCCCAACTCTGCTCTTTAAAATACAGAGTATTAGACTTTCATTGAAGTGTGTGAGATCAGTGTTGGGATTGTCTTGAGCAGGGAAAATCAGCGCTCCATCAGAGATCAGATCCCTGCCATCTATGTCCCACAGGCTCTCTAATAGTGCAGTGTCAGTGGCCTTTAAAGTGCACATGTCAGATTGGACTCCCCAAGCTTTTGTCCAGCCTGACATGCTCATTTTAATTAACGGCAGCCTTTTGATCAATAGCTACTTTATGAGAGGAGGACCATGCCTCCTCCTCCTCCTGCATTACACAACTCTAAAATTGTGGTGCAGTCTGCCACCGCATAACTTATGAATATTTTTACTGATTTGCACAGACATGATCAGGCATTGTGTGGCAGATTCTAAGTGGCAGGACAAAGCTCATTTGCCACTATGGATGAGGGAACCACTGCGCGTTGCACTGTGAAGCGGAATTCCATTTCATTTCCATCCCCAGTTGGAGCTCAAATCACCAGAGGCAAGAGGGGTAACTGAAAAACTAGACGGGCTGATCCCCATTGGTTTCGCTGATAGTCTTCATCATGAAACTGAACCAACTGGGGGAAATGTACCGCTGTACTGACGTGAGGATTCTTAACCAGGCACTAGAGAGAGGCACATAATAATCATTTCCAATCTCAACAGGGCCCAGTGTATTTCAAAAGTGGTAATGTGCGTGAGGATGCTACTGCAGTTCAAACAAGGTAGAATTTTATAACCAATAAGGAGTTATGGGAGGCATTGTTCTTGTTTGCATTGGGAGTCATGGCATCCTTGCCTTGCTGCTGATTGTAACTGGCCAGATTGCACTGAACAGCAAGATAAAGGGTAGCTTGAGTTATGGGAAGAGCACCTAGGTGAAACAAAATAAATTGTGGAATGCTGTTTGATGGGGGTATCTATCCCTGCAGCTGGACACAGCAAAACTCAATGGCAAGGAGCAGGACTGAACTATTAGGGAGACACCCAGAGCACAACAAACAAACATTGGCAACACTCATGGATCTAACCTTTCATTAGTAAAAGAGCTTGGGTATTGAGGGGCTGAGTGTGGATATGTGGTTGCTTGTATGGCTAAGTGGGTAAAAAACAGGCTAGGCCAAAGGTATTAATAATGGATGGTGAGTGAGTGTGTGGATGAATTAATCGTCAGAGCACATATTGCAATCATATTGCTTTTCATAGCAGTACAAAGTAATTTAAAATCATTTATAGTGGTATTGGTTCAATGTTCTTGAAATTTATTAAAAAGTAGAGCACCTTTGATTCAGTGTTCTATTTGTCGTGAAGCAATTTAAATTAAGTAGAATTACTTGTTTTTTCTTACCTTTTTACGATATTATGTGACTCTTTTAGTGGATATTTCTTAGCAATAAATAGCCTCTTATTAATTGTTGATACATGTTGACTATATACCGCTTTTAATTTCTATTTAATATTTTACTCTAAATTAACATTTTTGATGGTCTGATGTTTATGTTTCAAATCTTTTTATTTGTATTTCTGAACATGAAAGCAGCAATGCAGGGAGTGTTGCAGCACTCCTCACAATTACCCCAGTTATCAACAAGAATATCCTCAAAGATAAAAAACCCTCCCACACCCTTTCACCCTACTACTCATCATGATAGTGCACTGAAGTTACGGATCTCCATCACCCATTAATGATCAAGCTATCTGGCTGCTTCAGGTTGTATTGGGGTGGAGCATCAGTTAGTCGCAAGAGGCGCAGGTACTTAGGGCACATGAACACTCAAAATCGTTTGAGAATAAAGTAATATATGGACTCCAAAGACCCCTGTAAGAGTTACCCTGTGCTGTAAAAGTGAGTGCAGTTCTTTGCATCCCTAGAGTATACCCTGGATGGTGGAGCCACCTGAGGTGCATTGGGAGGTGCACTGTACCCCAAAGTGTTAAGATGTTCTGTAGGGAATCGCTTAGGTCGCCCACTAGATTTGAGCGGGAACTTGAGTGTATTTGGGAGCCCTGGGACTATATAGGCAGGAAATCATGTAAGTTGTGTATCAAAATGTGTATCGATATCTTCTGTGATGGTAAACCAGTATTTGGTAAGCTTTGAACAGTCCCACAGCAAGTGGCACAGTATTCCAGGGGAGCTGCAGCCTCTCCAGCCATCGGCCATCCTCACTGGATTACCCTTGTATAGGTGCACTGGGGTGAGGTACCAGTGTGTGACTATCTTGGTGGTGGCTTCAGTACTAGGTGCATTTTGTGTGGTACGGCATGCTCGATAGTACACCTCCTACTCCTTTTGAGTGATTTGTCTCCCAAGTTCTGTTTCCCACCTCCACTGGCCTGCTGTTTTACTGAGTGGAGTGGCTTGGCACAGAGTGCTGTATACCTCAGTGACTAAACGTCTGTCTGAATTCTTCATCACCAGCCATTTGTCAAAAGGAGTGAGAGGTCTCTGTGCCACCGTCTGAATGTCTAGATGCATAATTCATTGATAAACCTGGAGGTAAGTCATTGGTTCCAATTTGGTTAGCTTGTAGTCAACGCTGAGCCAGTCAAAAGGGAGCAGGCCATTAAACAGACGCTGGGCATAAAATCCTCATTTCCTATGAGCAGCATCAAAGGGGACAGGAAGGATGATAAACCTCTATGCACGTTCACTTGATCCTATACCACTATGGTAGCTTTAGTGGCTGGGAGGAGTAAAGACTCCGCAGATGGTGTGGTTTTTTAAGAAAGGAAATCTTCCATAAATGCTGTCCAGATACTGCCCTATCCATGAATAGACAGTGTATCTCCGGTTCTTCCCTATTCCACTCTAATAGATATCAGAGTTGTGTCACCTGATAGTATTGAAGGATATTCGAGATATCCAACCCTCCCTCACCCGGGAATCTGTAGCTGTGGGCACACCACATCCGAGGGTAGCCCCCAGCCCAGTCAAAGCAATTCATTTTCCTTTGAAGGCACCAAATCATGCCAGCTGAGGCATCACCGGTAAGGTCTGAAATAGAAATATGATCTTAGGTAGAATGGTCATCTTGAGAGCAGCCACTCAGCCAAGCCAGAAGTTTCTGAAGTGTTTCCACTGGGCTAAATCTTGTTTAATTTGGTGGAGCAGGGGCATCTAACTAAGAAATGCAGTTGCTGCAACTGAAGGAGCTTTATGAATCCCAAGGTAAGTGATTGAATCAGTCATCCATTAGATTGGGTATTGCGTGCAAGGTGTGCTACTGTTGCTTGACAGACTGAGAGGTTAAGGGCCTACGATTTGTTAACATTGACACGAAACCCTGTCACCTGTCCTTAGGTATCCAGTTCTGCCAAAAAGGCCGGAAGGGCTGTGATCAGTTTGTTTAATACCACGGAGAGATCATCTGCATAGAGACTAATAATGTGTTTCATCCAGCTGAATGTGACCACTGGTGATAGCAGGATTATCTCAGATGCAATGGGCCATAGGTTCCATGTACAGGGCAAACAGCAGGGATGAAAGGGGACACCCCTGCCATGTGCCTCTTCCTAGGGTAAAGGGTGTTGAAGTTTTCCCAATCACCCTAACTACTGCCTTGGAGCCGCCATAGTTGCTAAGGACCGATGCACGGAAATGTTCATCAATGGCAAAATGGGCGAACGTACCCTCTAGGTAAGGCCAGTGAATGTGGTCAAATGCCTTTTTGGCCTATATAGCTGTTGGAAAATGTGTTATTGGTAAGGGCAGGTAAGTACCTACACTTAGCAATAGGCCACTAACCTCCACTTAGGTCCAGTCAGGTCTCAGTAAATTAAACCTAGCTCAACCCTTGGTAGCTTGGCACACGCGTCAAGGCTTAACTTAGGAGACAAAGCGTAAAGCATTCAAATATAAAAAAACAGTAACTAAATAAAACACAGGAAACAGTTTAAAAATCCAAAATCAATTTATAAACATAGATTATATTTTTCTCTTTAAAATGACACCAAAACAAATAACATCGGATATGGGGAACCGGAGATATTAATTTTTAAAGAATTTATGCTTTCTGCGCATAGAAGCAACTAGCGCTCAAAGAGTTAAAAAAGGTCACACTGGAAAGGAACAAAGTCCAGAGTTCAGGCCACCCACGAGGTAACACTGTCACACTTACTTTCAGAAGTGTTTGATTCAGGAAAGTAGTCCACAGCACCAGCCAAGTGTTCTGAGGCTCTGGTGTGCCTCTTGTGGTCTGGGACTACAACTCCCACAATGCACCTCTTCAACTTATGGAGTTGCTCCAAACGTCTCCAAACTTCTGGATCTTCTTCCAGAGGTCCTTTTTGAGTCCTTGAAGTGTCCACAACTTGATCCACGGTTCCAGAAGCTCTGAGTTGCTCCTTTGAAGTTGGGACTACAATTCCCAGGATGCACCTGATCAGAATCCTCAATTGGCCACTGGACGCTAGTCAGCTGGGCTCTGCTTGCAGAACGTGATGCAGGGGACTCTGGGCAGCTCCTTTGTACCTGCAGCAAACAGGGAGTCCCTTCTTGAAGCAGTAGAAGACAGGTAAAGTCCTTTTAGTGGTGAAGCCCAAGTGTGCAGCTGGTGCAGGCCTCCAGAGTGCAGTGTCCAGGTGCAGGTCAGAGGTCCAGCAGGGCATTCCTTCTTCTCCTGTAGTTCTTCCTTGTTCGAATCTGATGGGGATCTGAGGTGTGGGTGCAGGTCTGCCAGTTTTATCCCTGCTCCTGGGTGAGAAACAGGGGGATCCTGGTTCTCCAATCAGGTGCAGGTCCTTCCCCCTGTGTAAACCACTTTCTGGGAAGTGTGGCAAAAATCAATCCCAGGAAGCAACATTCCTCAAAAATCCATCATGGCTGAAAGTGATTTTTGGAGGTCACATCTGGCTGAGCCCACCCACTGGTGTGGCTGAAAATCCTAAACACACCCCTCTCCTGCCCTCTCCTAATCTAATCAAGGGGCACCTAATTGTCTGGGTTTGCAGGATGTGAGGGTGTTGCTGGGTTGCTCCAAATGTCCTTCTCTGCCTTTGAAGACCAGTTTGGCAGCCCTCCCCCTTCCTGCTTCACCATCTTCTGAGGGGAGATCTCCTCCCCCAGGCACATCTCTTTGTGTGGAGCCAGGCCACTTCACACCTCATCAAGGCAGCCTGGCCAGGCTGCCTGAGGCTGGCCAATCAGAGCACAGCAGGAAAATCACTGCAGGGCTGAAGTTGGCAACTTTTCAGGTAAAGTTTAAAACTCTTTACCTGAACAAGTTAAATGAAATCCAACAACTGGAAGTTGTGGGATTTATTATAACAATTAATGTGATACCAAACCTCTGGTATCTGTTACTTAAGGGGACTTTTAAAATTAAAATAATGTCTCCCCATTCTAGCCTATGGAGGCCATTCACTACAATGAGGGAAAAACAAATTTGGCTGTTTTACCTCACCAGGGCTTCTAAAAATATTTTTATAAGGTCCCTGCTTATAGTTACATGGCACCCAGCCCTAGGGGCACATAGGGCACACCAATGGGTGACTTATATGTAAAAATAAGGTAGTCTAAGACTTTGGGACTACTTTTAATTCCAAAGTCGAATTTGCATATAACTTTAATTTAAAAGCAGCCAGCAAGGCAGGCCTGCCTTTAAAATGACACTGGGCACTTCAGCAGTGCACCTATGGGTGCACTACCTACGCTGGGGTCCCTAAACCTACATGCCCTACCATATACTAGGGACTTATAGGTAGGTTGACTTAGCCAATTATAATTTGCATACTGATTTTATACAGAGCACAGGCCTTGGGACTGGTTAGCAGTACCCAGAGAACCATCAGAGTCAGGAAAATGCCAGCAAAAAGTGGAAAATGGGGGCAAAAAGTTAAAGGGCCTCTGCAATCAGCCCTGTTCTCTCACAATAGCCAGGAGCATTTTTACCCACATAAGATCTTAGTTTTATCTTTGAGATGTTGGATGCTTTTAGTGTTGTTTCTACACTGTCTGTTGGGCACAAATCCTGCCTGATCAGGTGGATCAGACTCGACATTAGGGGTCCCAACAGGATGGCCATTATACTGGTAAAGAGTTTGATACCCACATTAAGAAGGAAAATCAGATGGTATGAACTGCATTGTTGCTTGTCCTACCTGGTTTGGGAATGACTACGATAATAGCATCCAACATCATAGGATAGGAGCCAGTACGGAGCAAAATGTTGTATAAAAGAGCGCTGAGAAGCTGTCTGGTCCTGGTGACTTTAGGACTTTCTGACGAGCGATAGATGAAATTACTTCTTCTATCTGTATTGGGTGGTAAAGAGTGTCCACTAGCTTGGGAAAGTGCAGCAACATATGTTCTCCTTTAAGAAAAATGTTTGAACCATCTGGGTTTAGCTCTTGTCCCATGTATATCTCTTTATAAAACCCCCAGAAGGTGATGCTATCCGCTCGTCCCCTGCCATTTCCAAACCAAACTGGGGCTCAGAGGGATTGTGCTCTAGCGGCCTGCCGCTGTGCTCTCAGTCTATTAGCCTGCAGACATCCACAACTGTCCCCCAATATAATGGGAATGTCAAAGCCGTAGCGCAGCATATGTGGCCTTGTCAAGGTCAAGGCCCACCAGCAGCATGCAGGCTGATTCTAATTGTTGCAAGATCCTCAGGGCTCCTGTACATTTGTGTTATGTGCTCCAGTTCCTGTACTTGCTGGTGTAAACACTCCTTTTTATCCCTGAAAAGTTTATTATCTGCTACTGATATGGTAATGAATTCTCTCACTTGATGACCTTTAGAGTTCTCCAGAGCATGGTGGTGGGAGTGTCTGCTGTGCCATTTGTTCCTAGGAAATCTACCATATTCACCTTGACCCTAACTACACTTCTGGCCTGTGTAACAGCATTTCACGCAAGCTCCTCAATCTAGTAGGGCACTTTACCGGAGGAGCTCAAGGGGAAGGGATACTGCAGCATGGTCATAGAGGGAGTGTGCCTTAAACTCTGATGCGGCTTTTAGGGTATGGAGCTTTTTGGACCCCAGAAAAGTGTTCAAGCTGGGTGTAGATTTTGTGGATGTGTAAATAAAAGGTGTAATCTTGCATCTGAGGATGTTGCTCTTGCCAGATGTCTCTCAAACCCACATCTTGCAGCCATTTTGCCCCCTCCTGTGATAGGGCCCCAGGGCTGCCGTAAAGCTGAGTGGATCTATCTAAATCATTGTTGAATACCAAGTTGAGGTCTCCCTCAGAAACACTAACCTATCTTGGGTAGACATCATCTCAACTACAACTCTGCAGAGGAAACATTCCTGGCAGTCATTTGGGGCATAGAGTTACCTTGAGGTGAAATTGTAATTGCCAGCTTATACTGTGTGGGCCAGCAACCAGCCTTTGATTTCAGCAACTTTAGCTCCAATCTTGCCACTGAAGCAGCAGGACTCCTGAAGAGCAACTCCCGTGGTTTTGGTAAGGGCAGAGGAGAAGAATTGGTGGGGAAAGGGCAGAAATCTCAATGTGTGCCAATCGCTAGCTAATAAGTGAATCTCCTGTTGGAGGCATAGATCTGCTTCAGATTCGTTAAGGTAAGAGAAGGTGGCCCAATGCTTGACTGGGTTATTGAGCCCCTTTACATTAAGGGTGATAATTGTAATGCTGGTGTGCACAGCATAAGTGGAAGAGATATGGAGCATGGTGCCTTCTGCATTTTCCCAGTTCTCTTTCGGTGTTCCCCGTCTCAGTTTTGCAAAGCCTGTGTGTTGATATGTTGATGATGGGGCAGAGCTGCCTGTGTTGTGAGTACATAACCCTCAATAACCATAACATCAACAGACAATAACAGAGCATCATAATTAACTAGCTAAATGCTTCAAAGAAGTGGACTGTCCCACTTGATCATGGCTCAAGTGGGATCAAGGCTCCCTGGCCCTTACACTCACCCCACCTGCCTTGAGTGCTGCTTTGGTCACGGAAGTCCAATCTGCCTCAGGCAGTTTTGTCTGGATCTCTCGAGAGCATCTTCAACACTTCCCTCCTAACCATCGCCATAGTCTGTGGGTCAGGCTGATGTTCCCCAGATGATGTTTTGTGCCTTTTCTAGCATGAACGTTTAGGAGCTTTCCCACCTTGGGGTCTGGCTTGTCTTCTGACATTGGTGGATTCTTCGATGCTGAGTACTCGGATTGCCTCCAATAGTGATCAGATTTGGTGGAGTTTTCCCTATAAATAAAATATGATCCGAGAAGGATGTCCACAGGAGCATTAAACACTATCATTCCTCAGGTGTCTAGTCATGGGACAGAAGTCACAATGCTGTTGCAAAGTGATAGCGGTCAGATCCTGGTAGAGTTTGGAGGTGTGGCTTGCAAAGTATACTTTCTTTCAACTGAAAATTGCAGACACACACTAGTACATCCGCAGGAAATGCATTCTCTGGTTTCGCTAGGCCCAATCTATGGACTCGATCAAGTTTTATCACCTTGTCCACCGGTATTTCAAGGATATGGGGGAAAAGGGCCCTAACATATTTGTCCTGATCGGTCCCTTCTGCATTAGTCAGCACCCCTTTAATTCATATGTTACTTTATGTTGACCTATTTTCAAGGTCATCCATGTGGGCCTGTAAATTAATCTGTTGTTTCTGAAGTCTGATCACCTCCTTCTGCAACTGCTCAACTTCCTCGTCTCAACCGGATTTGTAGTCTTTGAAGTCAGAAATCCTGTTGCCCACTTCCTCCAGGTCCCGGCAAACTTCTCTGAGGTCATTTGAGAAGTCTCTCTTGACTGTTTAGAGGTTGTCACGCAAAGATGCAAACAAGACCTCGAGTAAGGATTAACTCACAGGCCCTTCCATGTGTTCAGCCACTGGCAGGTGCTTTGCACCAGCTATATGCATACTGTCACCAGATTGGCACCCAGTTGATTTAGCCAACTGATCTTTCAGGGAGCGGTCCTTCTTCAACCTGGCCAATGCCATGGCAACGAGGCCTACATGAGCATTGTCTGAGGCAGGCATAGGATCAGCGGCTTTCCTTGTGCCTCATCCTGTAGGGTGGGCTTACGCACAGTATCAAAGTCACAAGTAGGGTGCAGTAGGTGCAATGTCCATAGGCACAGGCTAATCTAGAGTCTTCTGGTCTCATCTTAGAGGCCCGGCTGATGTGCTCAGTTCACACTTGGTGGCCATACAGCAGAGAGCCCAGCATGTCTTGAGGGATGGGGTGTCCGTACCCATCCACTGTAGTCAGGTGAGATCTTTCTAGGGGTTCAGCCAACCAAAACCTCCGGTAGTGGTCCTCCGGTACATACTTGGACTTCTTGATTCCCCTCGCTGCACTGCCAGATTCCAGTGCTCATACATGCTAGTCCTCAGTGCTCCCAGGGCAGAGAGAGAGATGCAGGGCAGTCAGTGTTAAGAGAGGGATGCAAGCTGCAGGTTTTACTGTCCTTCGGGCAGCACTAGGTCAAGACCTAACCAACTAGGCCCAGGCTGCGGCACACTGCCGTTCACTTCCCCCAGTGCTGCGCCTTCTGCCAAAGCCCACCAGCACCCTGTGCCCCAGCTGGTATAGCCACCACTAGTGTCAGTATTTGTAGTGGGAGTCAGATATTGCAGAGGCTGTCAATGATGCAGGCATGCTCCCCTGCCACTCATCCAGCTGGTAAATCGCCATGCCTCTCCTCCAGTCGAACTATTGGGTGCCACTCACAGAATCTCAGGCAAGCAACTCCCATGTCCAATCTTGCCAGGGCTCCAGTGAGTGTCACCCACCAGGGCACCAGCGATGGTATCTGAGGGGCCGAGCCCCAGCTCCTCTCCCCCATTTTGCCACAGCCCCTTGTAGCTCAGTATGGCAAGTGGCTGGCAGTGCAAGGCCTCAGTGACCCATCCGTTCTCATTCAGGCCCTCAGTAGCTGTCTGCTGCAAGGCTTCAGTTTCAGGTCAAGCGCAGCACGATAGGTCTCACCTTTGTTGCATCCACAGCACCTGTGCTCGGGGGCGTGTCATGCTGCCCCGAGTATGTGAAGGTCAACTGGGTCATGGTATGTGTGGGTGCTGCCACAGTGATGTTCCAGCTTAAGGGGGAGAGGCCACAAGACGGAGCTTGGCTACAGTCAGCACAGCATGGTGACAGCCATTTTCCTGCTTGTGGCCTCTGCCTCCCATTCGCAGCTTGCTCTAAGGCTTCTGTTTCTGTGCTGGGGGTCACTCCATGCTCTTTCAGTGGTGACTCATCACCATCACTATGGTGCTGAGGTTGTGGGATCTGTTTGTGCAGCAGGCAAGGTGTACGACAGGGCCGAATTGATGCAGGGACGGAGAGATGGAGAAACATGTCTTAATGGTCTGCCATATTGGCCATGCCCCAATTGTCTGATGTTTGGAGGAAGGGAGGGACCATAGTTTTCTTTCTGGAGGGTCAAAATCAGGGCTCATGCAGGATTCATGTAGGGGGTTAGGAAGTCCACAGCCAATGCATTCTTTTGGGTTGTTAAGACATGAGTGTATATTTCCTCTTTTTACTTTTTCATCAAGATGTTTTATTATACTGTGAGCCAAGTTTGTTACATGCCATTGACAATTTTGATTTATTTTTCCCATTCTGTCCACTGCTGTGCTGGAGACAGATTAGAAGACTGTGGATGGCCCTGAATTCACATCCAGTTTTTCATGTGCTGTCCACCAGTTTGTATATGTGTGAGCATATTCTGTGTCTTTGCATATGTGTGTGCGAGTGTGTGAGTGTGTGTGTGTGTGAAACAGATTGTTTAAATATATTTTTTATGTTACTGTGCTGTTATTATATTTGATTTATCTGTTGTTTTTTACATTATTGCTACTGCTGTACTGGAAGTGTAGAGGCTGTAGTGGTGCATGGGTTTGTAAGTGGTGTGGTGAGGGAGAGGACCCAGGGCAGGCTAGCACTTTCTCATTGTACACTAATTCTCCTCTTTCCTTACCATGTGCTCGTCCACCATATTAAGAACAAAATGTTATGATAGCAGTCATTGTTTCTTTGTTCTCCATGAAATCAGGGTGTGTCAAACAGGTGGCCATTGTGTGTTTGTTTTCCATGTCTCCAACTCCATCTTCATGTTCTCCTTGCCTTTGGCACATCAAAGTCAAGCCAAAGGCAAGCCCACCCACAACCGGACATCACCAGGCACCAAGACCTCAGCCCCCTTTTTCATTGTGGTCAGTCACGCTCCACTGCGGAGTTACATCATATTAAAGCCCTTTCAGCTTGTCATAATAGCCAGGTTACTTGTTGCGATGCCATTTTCCTGCCTTAGTTGGAAGGTCCAGTTTCATGTATCTCCTATGGATATCCCTGAATAATAACCTTGTGCATAGCTTCGGATTGTTATAGGGATTGGCGATGAACTCTGCGGAGTTCACAGAGTTTTGGGCACTGTGCTCCAAGCGGAGTTTGCCAAAAAAAACCTCTGTCAGCCAGAAGCAGAACGGAGTTTACCGGCTTGCAGCTCACTCACCACTCTCATTCGAAGATGGTCCCTACATTTCAACATGGCCATATCTGCTTTTATTATTGTCCATTGTCTATGTTGTTCCTCCGGCTGTCTCAGCGACAGCATGCACTGGATTGTGCTGCTCCTGCTGGTGTTACAGCTACCGCTATTCTCCCATTGGGTAGTGCCACAATAAGATCACTCTGAGGAAGAGAATGATGTTACCGTTTATGAGTGGTGCCTGCACCAGGAACTAGTGGCAGAAGGAAAAAGAGGAGGAGCGTTGGAGGCTGCACAGTAAAGCAGCGGTGCACAGTTGTACCTCCACAGGGTATGGCTGCAGTGCAGGTGAGGGCTAGGCATGAGCTACACTACTCCATAGTGGAGCTGTGCTGCCTGGTGTGCAAAGGTCAAAAACAGGAAATGGCTTTGTCTCCTGTCTGCTGGCATGGGACTTTTCAGCCTCTCTTGGTGCACTAGCTCAGCAGTGATTTAAACTGCTGCTCATATATTCCCGTCACACTCACCTTCTCTGCTAAAAGGTGCCATGGGAATAAGTTGAAAAATACATATAGCTTAGTCAGGATTGACCTGAGCAACCTACCCCCGTTGGTGTGATTTATCTTTCAGGTTCTGTGTGATTATTGCACGCAAATTATAATGTCTATTTCAGGTACAGCTGTGTATTTTTTTTTAATTACCCTGCTGCAACCATGCAGTAGTTGCTTCTGAGAATGCTTCAGGATGAGCAACAGGAAGGGAGGGGCCGCACTGGAGGCTTGCAGTTCTGCTGTCCACATGCAGATCTGTGATCTGCTGCCTTGATTTGCAAAAACTTGTGGGGGCCTGAGCTTTCCCCCGTGGCACTAATAAAGTCAGGGGAGATGGGATTCCAAAGTGAAGCAGAGATTTTCACACTTCCTCCTAGCCCTAGTAATTCAATTCCTGTGGCCTCGCATGGAGGGGAAGTTGTGAGCGTGTACACCCCGGCCCTGCTGGGCCTCCAGGCACTGCCATCTAAATAAAGTTTGAAAGCTGCATTTTTGATTTGCCCCCAGCGTGACATCGGAAGCAGGATCACACTTGTTAATGTAATATTTATATGACCATACATTCTTCCGACCGGCAGGCTTATTTAGAGTACACAGTACAGGAGGGCAAAGTCTGCCTGGAGACGAGATCACCCTTGTGATCACAGTATAATTTCAGGTTTATTCATATATTATTTTTATTTTTTTATTTAAAGAGCTTTAACTGGAATAAGATGCACTGTTCCAAAATGAAGGATTCTATTCAACCAATTAGGGTAGGGGTCTTTTCAGTCTCCACATGCATTAGTTTTACATGAACAGTAGCCCTCAATCACCATTGGGTGTCATGCTTCATTATCAGCTCATAATCCTCATCAGACCAGGACTGCAAAGCCTGACAGGCCCTACTAGAAGGCTCTTTGCAGGAGATCTTTTTAAGAAAGAATGCCATTTGTGAGTGGAAGTGGGAGGGGCTAGGAAAATGCCTACAATTGGCTGAAGGTGCCCAACAAAACTAGCTTTAATTCAACCTGGCACCCCTGCCGAGGATAAAAACAAAAAAAGGAGGACTTACAGAAAACAATGATCTGGTTCCCTACCAACATCTAAATGTATGTCTACCAATTTAGATATTATGGAACTGTGTGTGGGTATTCCATACACTACAGAACTGCTAGTCATGGTCAACATGTTTCTCGCCTAATACAGTCACATGGATCAGGCGATGATTCTTCAGGACCTATTTTGTGCCAAACCCTAAGAGAATAAAAAAATTCTACTCTGATTGCCGATGTAAAAAATAACTGAAATCTGACGTTGGAATCATAAACTTCGAAATGTGGAGACCTAATCAAACAACATGAAACAAGATAAGTTAAAACAACACTCAATGGGCACATAGTTGTGACCACATTTTCCATCCTAAGGAAACATGTTTCAGCTGTATGTGAAAATGACAAGCCACACTAATAAATGATTGTTAGAAAAGGGATCTTTGATTGGCAGTCAGGTTAACCCCTGTCCAAGTAAGGACCCTCACTCTAGTCAGGGTAAAAGAGAATCACCCTCAGCTAACCCCTGCTTACCCCCTTGAAAGCTTGGCACGAGCAGTAGGCTTTACTTCAGAGTGCTAGGTGTAAAGTATTTGTACCAACAAACCCAGTAACTTAATGAAAACACTAAAAAATGTGACAACACAGGTTTAGAAAAATAAAGAATATTTATCTAAATGAAAACAAGTCCAAAACAACAAAAATCCAAACTACACAAGTCAAGTTATCAATTAAAAAGTAAAAAGAGTCTTCATGTAGTCTTCATGTAGTTTTAAACACACACTAACATGTATCTTGGGTGCGTCAAAAATAACCCAGCACAGGCGAGTGAGCGTCAAAAAGGGCTTGTGATGTGTCGATTTCACTCACGAGTAAGACTTTGAGTGGTTTCCCCTTTCATCGGGCGTGTTGTTTCTTCTCTCCACAGGAGAGCGATGCGTCGATCCAGCCAGCATTCTCGGGTCAGCGCAGGCCTTGCGCAGTTTTTCACGCCCAGCGGTACTTGCGTCGGAAATCCAGCCACACGATGATCCGAAAACCACGCAGCACGGGTTGCGATCTCACCAGCATCCGTCACAACATTTCTCCAGCTCCGTGCATCGATTCTTCGGTTGAGTTGCAGGCGAGCGTCAATTTTCAGTAACGAACCCGCTGTCACATTGATTTTTCAGCCACAGATCGTAGTTGCGTCGATCTTTACCTCGCACGGCGTTCTGTGCATGGATTTCTCCCTCTTATGCTGCCAGCTTCTCCTTTCAGGGTCCCAGAAACTGGATGGGTACCACAGGGCAGAGTAGGAGTCTCTCCAGAGACTCCAGGTGCTGGCAGAGAGAAGTCTTTGCTGTCCCTGAGACTTCAAACAACAGGAGGCAAGCTCTAAATCAAGCCCTTGGTGATCTTCACAAGATGGAAGGCACATAAATCCAGTCTTTGGCCTCTTACTCTGGCAGAAGCAGCATCTGCAGGATAGCTCCACAAAGCACAGTCACAGGCAGGGCAGCTTTTCTTCCTCGACTCTTCAGCTCTTCTACAGGCAGGGGTTCTTCTTGGTTTCCAGAAGTCTTCTAAAGTCTGTGGTTTTGGGTGCCCTTCTTATAGCCATTTTCTCCTTTGAAGTAGGCCTACTTCAAAGCAAAGTCTCTCTTGAATGTGAAATCCTGCCTTGCCCAGGTCAGGCCACAGACACTCACCAGGGGGTTAGAGACTACATTGTGTGAGGTCAGGCACAGCCCTTTCAGGTGTGAGTGACCACTCCTCCCCCCTAGCACAGATGGCTCATCAGGAAATGCAGACTACACCCCAGCTCCCTTTGTGGCACTGTCTAGCGTGAGGTGCAACCAGCCCAACTGTCAAACTGACCCAGACAAGGAATCCACAAACAGGCAGAGTCACAGAAATGGTATAAGCAAGAAAATGCTCAATTTCTAAAAGTGGCATTTTCAAACACAAAATCTTAAAATCAACTTTACTAAAAGATGTATTTATAAATTGTGAGCTCAGAGACCCCAAACTCCGCATGTCCATCCACTCCCAAAGGGAATCTACGCTTTAATCAGATTTAAAGGTAGCCCCCATGTTAACCTATGAGAGGGACAGGCCTTGCAACAGTGAAAAACAAATTTAGCAATATTTCACTGTTAGGACATATAAAACACATTACTATACGTCCTACTTTAACCATACACTGCACCCTGTCCTTGGGGCAACCTAGGGCCTACCTTAGGGGTGCCTTACATGTAAGAAAAGGGAAGGTTTAGGCCTGGCAAGTGGGTACACTTGCCAAGTCGAATTTACATTTAAAACTGCACACACAGACACTGCAGTGGCAGGTCTGAGACATGATTACAGAGCTACGTATGTGGGTGGCACAACCAGTGCTGCAGGCCCACTAGTAGCATTTGATTTACAGGCCTTGGGCACCTCTAGTGCACTTTACTAGGGACTTTCTAATAAATCAAATAGGCCAGTCATGGTTAGCAGTGATAAAGTGCCCAGAGTAACAAAAACAGCAAAATCAGAGTCTAGCACACATCAACAACCTGGGAAGCAGAGGCAGAAGTTAAGGGAGACCACGCAAAGGATGAAAAGTCTAACAATGATGCTGGGTAAAGTGACAATGCGCTCATGCTGAAGGAGAGGAAGAGTATAGCCCCCAAGTTATTCTTACCTTCCTAGGTCAGATACCTGGGCCCCTTGGGGATCTCATGGATGCTGGACGCTCTTCTATCAAGACAATCTGATAACCATGTGTAGGAGGCTGGCCTGGTGTGTGGTGGGTACCTTTGGCACTTATACCTTATACCAGGTCCAGTTATCTCTTATTAATGTAGTGTGGCAGTGTCTAGAAGCCAGGAACTCTAGAGGTAGCTGTGGATGAGCAGCCAATGCTTATCTAGGAGACATGCAAAGCTCATGCAATACCACTGTAGTCACACAGTAAAGAAAATACTGAATGTTTAAAAAATAAAGGACCTTTTATTGGTGACACGTTCACAAAAAATAGCTTACCTGGATGAAGGTGCAAAAGGAGAATCACTGGTGGAGAAGAAAAGTCAGTACTGCACCCACGGAGACAAAGTCGGGTTCCTGGAGGGTGCAAGGGATGTCTCACGCCAGTTGGAGGACTGAAGTCGGGTTTACATCATTGGAGTCCGCCAACAAGCCTTGGCACACGCAAAGCTTGCTGTTAGCAGAAAATGGTGCTGCCTGGGACCAGGAAGGACCAGGTGGACTCTACCCAGGAGGGGGAGACACAGGGGGCCCTGAGTGATACAGAGAGCCCACAGAACACCAGGCAACTCACACAGAAGTCCCACAGGATGGGGACAAGAAAGTTGCAGAAGAGGCCCACGCAGCACTACTACAAACGCTCCCATGCCGCTGGAGAACCACTCAGGTAGCTGTGCGTTGCAGTATACAGTGCTGGGAGCCAGTGCTACAAGATGCATTAAGGACTTGGAGGAAGGGTGCCAACAAGTCTTGGCAGCTGCAAAAGACGTGGTGCATACGGGTACTGTGTTGCGTGGGGAGGCAAGGTCTTACCAAAGTGGGACAGCTGGAAGAAAGGACTGTTGGGACCACTTCAGTCCACTACCTGTGATGCAGGATCCAAGCAGTACAGCAGGACAGGGGATCCACACAGCCAGTCCTCATCGCAGTTGGTGCCTGCAGAAGCAAGGTAGTGCTCCTTCACCCCAAGAGAGATTCCTTTGCTCGTCTGATGTAGGCGGAAGACGGGCTGTCCTCTGAGGATGCACAACCAGGAGACTGTTGCAGTTGCTAGCAGGAGCCGGAGATACAATGTTGCAGAAGGCATCTTGCTTCTCTGTTGCAGCTTGTAGAGTTCCTGTGTGGTGCAGATGCAGTTTCTTCAGTGAGAAGTCGAAGTGGAGGATGCAGAGGATTCCTCATTGAGTGTTGAAATCCGAATCTGAGGAACCACCCAAAGGAGAGACCCTAAATAGCCCTGAAAGGGGGGTTGGTCACCTAACCACATAAGCACCTATAAGGGGAGGACTTTGAAGTCACCTGCTGGCACTGGCCACTCAGATGCTCCCAGAGTTCCCTGCCAACCTTGAATCCAAGATGGCAATGCAGGGACCCTCTGGAGGGGCTCTGAGCACCACCCCTGGGGTAGGGATGGACAGGGGAATGGTCACTTACCTTTCCTTTGTCCACTTTCATACCAGAGCAGGGACTGGGGCTCCCTGAACCAGTGTAGATGCAGGGAGGGCACCAAATGTGCCCTTCAAAGTATTTCCAGTGGTTTGGGGAGGCAACCCCTCCCAAGCCTGTAACACCTATTTCCAAAGGTAAAGGTTGTAACACCCCTCTCCCAAAGGAAATGCTTTGTTCTGCCTTCCTGGGCTCGAGCTTTTCAAGCAACAGGAGGGCAGAAACCTGTCTGTGAGGTGGCAGTAGCTAGGGCTGCCTGGAAAACCACAGAAGGATGACATGGCAATACTGGGGGTCCTCTAAGGAGCCCCCAGAGTGCATGGAATCATACAACCAATGCTTGCAAAAGCTTTGGGGTATGATTCCAACATGTTTAATACCAAACATGCCTATGTTTGGAATTACCATTATGTACTGAATCTATGTCCAGTACAGGCGTAAAATGTCTTTCCCACACTCACAAAGTACAGGAAAATGGTTGTGGAGGTTGTGGGGTGCACCTCTGCTAGTGCAGGGGTGCCCTCACACACAGGTACTTTGCACCCTGCCCTAGGGGTGACTTGTAAGTGACCTGGTGCAGTGAAAATGGCAGAAAGGGTGCTTGCACCTTTAGACACATGCTGCAGTGGCAGACCTGCAGAAGCCTTTGATGAGCTCCCTATGGGTGGCAAAATGTTTGCTTCAGCCCATAGTGATCCCCTGGAACTCCAATGCCCTGGGTCCCTAGGTACCATATACTAGGGACTTATAAGGTGGCACCAGTATGCCGATTGTGGGTGAAATACAGACTTTTGGGAGAGAGAGCATAATCACTGGGATCCTGATTAGCATGATCCCAGTGAGAACAGTCAAGCACACAGACATCAGGCAGACAAAGGGTGTAACCATGCAAGAAATAGGGTACATTCCTACAGCATGGTTGTGAAATACATGAGAAATAATTATTTAGGTGTCCTCTGATAGGTATGCCTAAGTTGTACTGAATTTATAACATCTAAATAACATCCAAAAATGTATGCATTACATGAAATCCGAAAGTGTAAATTCATAACAGAGTACCTAAGTGAAAATCACATTGGTTGGTTGCTACTCTGGGCAACGCTATACTCCCATCATCCAAAAATTGACCTCATGCAAAAAAAACTAAGGGGGTCATTCCGACCCCGGCGGGCGGCAGAAGCCGCCCGCCTGGCGGGAACCGCCAAAAGACCGTACCGCGGTCAAATGACCCCGGCGGTCATTTTGTCTTTCCCGCTGGGCCGGCGGGCGACCGCCAGAAGGCCGCCCGCCGGCCCAGCGGGAAAGCCCCTTCAACAATGAAGCCGGCTCCGAATGGAGCCAGCGGAGTTGAAGGGGTGCGACGGGTGCAGTGGCAACCATCGCGATTTTCAGTGTCTGCACAGCAGACACTGAAAATCTTTATGGGGCCCTGTTAGGGGGCCCCTGCACTGCCCATGCCTGTGGCATGGGCAGTGCAGGGGCCCCCAGGGGCCCCACAACACCCGTTCCCGCCATCCTCTTCCTGGTGGTATTTACCGCCAGGACCAGGATGGCGGGAAGGGGGTCGGAATCCCCATGGCAGTGCTGCAAGCAGCGCCGCCATGGCGGATTCCTTGGGCCAGGGGTAAACCGGCGGGAAACCGCCGGTTGCCCTTTTCTGACCGCGGCTTTACCGCCGCGGTCAGAATGGCCCTGGAAGCACCGCCAGCCTGTTGCCGGTGCTTCCGCGGTCCCCGGCCCTGGCGGTCATGGACCGCCAGGGTCGGAATGACCCCCTAAATATGGTACTCACTCAACTGAAGAGCACGATGGTCCGTCTAACCTACCCCATAGTCCAAGCTTCCCGGAATGATGTGGATACTAGGGACTTATAAGGTGGCACCAGTATGCCGATTGTGGGTGAAATACAGACTTTTGGGAGAGAGAGCATAATCACTGGGATCCTGATTAGCATGATCCCAGTGAGCACAGTCAAGCACACAGACATCAGGCAGACAAAGGGTGTAACCATGCAAGAAATAGGGTACATTCCTACAGCATGGTTGTGAAATACATGAGAAATAATTATTTAGGTGTCCTCTGATAGGTATGCCTAAGTTGTACTGAATTTATAACATCTAAATAACATCCAAAAATGTATGCATTTCATGAAATCCGAAAGTGTAAATTCATAACAGAGTACCTAAGTGAAAATCACATTGGTTGGTTGCTACTCTGGGCAACGCTATACTCCCATCATCCAAAAATTGACCTCATGCAAAAAAAACTAAGGGGGTCATTCCGACCCCGGCGGGCGGCAGAAGCCGCCCGCCTGGCGGGAACCGCCAAAAGACCGTACCGCGGTCAAATGACCCCGGCGGTCATTCTGTCTTTCCCGCTGGGCCGGCGGGCGACCGCAAGAAGGCCACCCGCCGGCCCAGCGGGAAAGCCCCTTCAACAATGAAGCCGGCTCCGAATGGAGCCAGCGGAGTTGAAGGGGTGCGACGGGTGCAGTGGCAACCATCGCGATTTTCAGTGTCTGCACAGCAGACACTGAAAATCTTTATGGGGCCCTGTTAGGGGGCCCCACAACACCCGTTCCCGCCATCCTCTTCCTGGTGGTATTTACCGCCAGGACCAGGATGGCGGGAAGGGGGTCGGAATCCCCATGGCAGTGCTGCAAGCAGCGCCGCCATGGCGGATTCCTTGGGCCAGGGGTAAACCGGCGGGAAACCGCCGGTTGCCCTTTTCTGACCGCGGCTTTACCGCCGCGGTCAGAATGGCCCTGGAAGCACCGCCAGCCTGTTGGCGGTGCTTCCGCGGTCCCCGGCCCTGGCGGTCATGGACCGCCAGGGTCGGAATGACCCCCTAAATATGGTACTCACTCAACTGAAGAGCACGATGGTCCGTCTAACCTACCCCATAGTCCAAGCTTCCCGGAATGATGTGGAGCTGGGAAGTGCTGGCATTTTTCCCCCATGTAGGTGGGGACTAGGAAATCAATGGACACAAAAAAAGGACGAAAAAGAAAGATGAGCTAAAAGGTGTCAACCATCCTTGACTGTGTTCCTGTCGGGGATAGGTTTCTTGTGACAAATATGCCTCGTACATTTCTCCAGGATTTACAATTTAGAAAGGACTGGACATATATATCTTGGAAGTGCACCAGGGACTGGCAGGTGCTGATACTCAGCACTTCCAAAAGACTATCAGAGGCAATCACTGTCCCGATCACCTTGCCTGAGACCACCATCAAAGCCACAATACAAGCCACCCAATTCAAGATAAGGCTGGCCAAAATTATCTCAGAGTTGGATGAGACCAAGTAATACCTAACACTTCAGAAATGTAGCAGAGAGATGGTGTTCCCTTATACCAAAGATGATTATCAACACAAGACGGCACAGGAATCTTCTAATGAGTTTATGGGCCCACCATGAACACCATGCAATTACAAATACAGCTCTAGCTCGGATGGCTGTTGCCGTGATGAAGACTGGAGGAAGAACCCTAATCAACATTACCCTTCAACTAATGACATGGCATCATTCACATACCACCAACTGCAGATGTGGAACCAGCTCCCTATCCTTATTACCAACTCATCCCCTGATGCCTTACAATCCTTTTTTAGGAAGAGGCCAGGGCAGAGGAAGAGACAGAAACAGAGGAAGAGACAAACATGTGCAATAGGAACCAGAGGAACCACAGATGGTGACACAGAGTCAAGGCAGAGCATCATAAAGGAAGATCTAAAAGTGAATTTATCCAAGAGACCTTCAACTCCTACTGTGTAAAAGGTGCTAAATAAAGGATTGAGCTTTGTCTCCACTCCCAAAGATGACCTTTTCAAGCTGAATTGTGAGCTGGCAGCTCTATTTAGGAAGATCTGATTATACTACTTTTTCAAAGACCAACCAACTATGTCAAGGACTGAGGAGACAGGACTACGAAACCCCTCAACTTTTACACCAGTTTTGAACATGATACCTATTGAGGTCCTCATGTTTGAGAAGGCAGCCAGGAATGAAATCCAGAATCTCCAACCAAAACACCCATTCCAGAATCTATCCAATGCAGAGAGGAAGGCACTGAGCTCATTCGAAGATGATACACCATTATTATCAAACAAACAAAGGGGGGGCCATAGTGGTCAAGAATGTCTAAGACTTTTGAGTGATAAATCTTTCTATGAACCAATCCAAAAGGATCCTACCCAGTGTCTCCAATCAGACTATTTGGACGTTGACAGAGGAAGCAGAATTGTTAGGATGGTTTTTACATCAAGAGGCTGAATTTCTGAATAGTAAGGAACCCCAAACACCCTATTTCTACTGCTTACCTAAGATCTACAAAGGGAAGATTCAGCCCCTGGGCCAGCCTATAGTGTCAGGTATTGGATCTGTCTTGAAACCTCTATATTTGGCGATCACTTTCTGCAACCAATTGTACTACACACTCCAAACTTCCTGAAAGACACCAAGGATGTGTTAATCCTTTTGGACCAAATTAATTCACAGGAATTGATGGATGCATTGATTTGTCTAGATGTTGAAGCTCTATACACCAGTATACCCCAAGATGCTAAACTGTCCATAGTGGAAGATATGCTTCTCCTAGACACATGGCATTATAATACCCCACACATTTTGTGGTGACTGCGAGACACTAGCCCTTAAAGTGAAGTTCTTTAAATGTAAGAACCAATTATACCACCAAATATGAGGGACATCGATGGGCAGTACTTTTGTGTCAAGTTTGTCCTGTTTGTACATGTATGCCTTTGAGAAACCCCACATTCTAGACACTGGTAGTCCATTCACTTCTAACATCAAGTTGTGGCATAGATATATTGACAATAGATTGATAATCTGGAGAGAAAATGAAGAGAAAGTACCTAATTTCATTGCTTGGATTAATGGTCTAGATCAACATCTTAACTTTACTGCCACGGTTTCCAACAGAGAGATCCCCTTTTTGGACCTCCCGATCACTGAAGAGAAGAAACTCTCTATTCATCTGTCTTTCAGAAGACTACGACAGAAATACTTTACTCCTGTTTGATATTCACCTTCCTCGTGTCCTCTAGATGAATCGCCCTTATGGGCAGTTTTTGAGGCTCAGATGCAATTGCAGTGAGACCACTGATTTTGATACACATGCAGACAACTTGAGGCCGATGCTGGAGAACTGACATTGTCCACCACATGTGACCAATTCAGCCAGAAAAAGAGCAAGGAAAACCCAGAGAGAATCATCACTGATGACCTTCCCTAAACCTGAAAAAAACAGATTAACATGTGCTACTATTTACATACCCCTCTCGAACCAAGTAAAGAAGAACATAAACAAGAGATGGCCTATTTTATATGGGCAAGACCCACACTAGACCAGCCTTTATTTGCTTTCAAAAGAACCAAGATCATTAAGGACTTATTCGTCCACACTCGTCCAAGGAACACAACATCCAACAATAATCCTATGAAGGTAGCTAGCGGGAATCTACCTCCGGTGCGAGGCCACCATCTTTTTGGCATTCCAATATATGCCCTTTATCCTTTAACATAATATCAGTGGAATTAGGAGAAACAGGAACCTGGCATCTCTATAAACACAGAAAGTGTCCTTGCAATCTCCTGTATGTAGGAATGACCACAAGCATGATTAAAACATGCATCAATGAGCATTGCAGCACAATCAGATGTCACCACACTACCACCAAACTCTGTGCCCACTTTGTAGACCAGCAAGACTCTCCTAATGATCTCAGATGGGTGATTCTAGAAATGGTGAAGGACTCCCATATGGTATTAAAAAAACAGGTTGAGAAAGAACAGAGGTTTCTTTAGGTCATGGACCCATATCCATGGGTTAAATGATGTGTAGCTTCTCATTTTCACATACTCTTGAAACACGTGTATTTTGAGGGTGGGAAATGTGGTCACTATTATGTGCCCATTGAGTGTTGTTTTTCAACTTATCTTGTTTTATGTTGTTTGGTTAGGTCTCCACATTCAGAAGTTTATGATTCCAATGTAAGATTTCAGTTATTTCTTACATAGGAAATAGGAGTAGAGTTTTTTTACTCTCTTAGTGAGGGTTAGGCATAATAAACACGTCCTGAAGAATCTCCACCTGATCCATGCGACTGTGCTAGGCGAGAAACATGTTGATCATGAGTAGGGGTTCTGTAGTATAGGAAATACCCACACATAGTTCCATAATATCTAAATCTCTCATTAGAGTGGTAGACATACATTTAGTTGTTAGTAGAGCACCAGATCAGTGTTTTCTGTACCTCCCCCTTTTTTGTTTTTAACCTTTGCAGGGTGCAAGGTTGTATTAAAGATAGTTTTGTTGGGCACCTTTACTCAATTGTAACAATTTTATCAGCCATTCTTCACCAGCTTACTACCAGCATTCTTTCTTAAAAAGATCTCTAGCAAAGAGCCCTCTTGTAAGGCTCATTAGGCATTGCAGTGCCAGTCTGTCGAGGAGCATGTCACCCAATGGTGAGTGGGACTACTGTTCCTGTGAGACTAATGCATGTGATGACTGAAAAGACCCCCTGTCCTAATTGGTGGGATAGAGTCCTTTCTTTTGAAACAGTGCATCTTATTTCAGTTATAGGTTCATGTAGGGAGATTGATGCACAACTAGTTGGTTGCACTGGCAGAATGTTGATCAAAATTCCTCTGTCCTTGTCGTGCGCAGGTTGGGCAGTTAACTATAGGACCGGGCAGCATTCTGCTGCACGCAGAACTCTGCGGAATTTCAGAGTTTTTATATAATTCAGCAGAATTCCGTGGAGTAGAACTCCGCGATAGCCACCCACCCCTAATTGTGATGGGGAATGCTCTTATTTCTTAACTTCTAGACCCCAGGTATATAAGACGTTTTCCTCGTATTCTGCAGTTTTCTCTCGACACCCACTAATAACCACCAGAGGGTGAAAGGCCTCTATTGTATTGCGAGGTCCATTCCAAAACATCACATGAAACTCTGAGATCTCTTATCCTCTCTTCCACCAGACCTGTGTCTGATTACAGAAAATTGTCTCAATCCTCTGGCTCTTCCCTGAATTTCAGTGACACTCCTCAAAAACTATAAATTGGTGAGATTCAACAGAGATCTGACACTGATCCAGGGTGGGAGGTGGCATCGCTATTGCTATTGCCTTCCAGGATACTCAGAATGTAGTTCTTATTGATACCTTTCTTTCAGACCGTATGGAGAAATGCATTTTTAACAATGAGATCACAGGTGATGAGTTCTGGATGGGTGCTCTTAGTTATCCCTCTCTTGGCTCAAAAATACTTTATTCATATGCTAGTAGAACGCATTGCACCACATGTTCTGGAGACCAGTAACTTGCTTTTAGTGGGTGGCTTTAACTACCATGGAGAAGACACTACAATTACAGAGGTAGCTCAGCTATTGGCAGACATAGAAGTGTTAAGACTTCAGCAGACGGTGTCTGGCCACACTCATACTGCAGGTCACAATTTGGACTTGGTGCTTATTAACTCCCCATCCTTAGAGGCAGACCCTGCCCAGCCCTTAACTTGGACTGATTACCACTTGATCAGTTTTCATGTTTGGACGGATGTGGGGCCTGGTAAGCCCAGGAGAACAGGTATTAGCACCTTGAGACATTGGAAACTCGTCCCTCCTGCCTTCTTCCATACCTTTTGTTTTAGCCATATGATACTACATGTAGCAGGGATATCAATTCTGCTTTGGTTGATTACCACAGGGCTCTCTCTCCAGCTTTTGACAGGGTCACTCTCAGACAAACAAGTATCATCTAAGCAAGTAGACACCAAGCCCCCTGGTACTTAGAGGATCTGAGAATAGAGAACTCTATGTGTATAAGTGTCAAAAAGAGATGGGGTCAGACTAAAGCTCCCAGAGAAACAAATGCTTACAAACTAATGCTCGCTAGCTATCATAGGAAACTTAGAGAAGCACGTAAATGCAGTATCATTAATAAGCTGATCAGGTGGACAGTTAATTCACCAAATTGCTTGTCTGTATCTTCATGATCCTGGCATCACAAGAACTATGTGACTCACTTGCCGATTTCTTTGAGGAGAAAAATCTACCAGAATTTTCCTAAGCTTCTGTTGGAATTGGAGGACTTCTCTATTTATAGATTTATAGTTCTCCTTCTGTTAATGCCACTGCATGCCTGGAAAGGGTTTTTGGCCATCTCCAAAGCTCAAGTGCAGGCTATGTCAGTAAAACCTAAATCTGGCTCTTCATCAGATCAATGTCCTCCCCAGATAGCTGCTAGCCTCTCAGACAAATTAATACCTTCCATAACATCCTTCTTCAATCTTTCTTTAGAGTCATCCAAAATACCATTGGAGTGGAAAGCTGCTCAAGTCTCCCAATCCTCAAGAAAACCAATGCGGACCCAAAGAATCTTATCAACTACAGGCCCTTCTCTGTCCTCCCTCTGTTGGGTAAACAAATAACTCTATCTATTTATGGGAACTCAATATTCTAGACCCCTCTAAATCCGGTTTTAGAGCCTTGCACAGCACTGAAACTGCGCTGGTGGCAGTAACTGCTTTAATTAGACTTTCCTTGGATGCTGGCATTTGTCAGGTGTCTTCAGTGCTGTTTCTAACACCATTTTGGTTCACAGGCTTTAAGAGGTAGGCATCCATGGTAAAGCTTTACTTTGGCTTTATGTTGGCTCATTGACATTTTGGAAAATTGGGTGCAGGCAATCACCTTGGACTCCTTTAAGTTGCATACTATACTTGTCAACAAGGGTGTTTCCCAGGGGTCTTCCCTGAGCCCCATATTATTTAACATCCATGTGCCCCCCGCTCAGATTGTTAATTCTTGCGACCTTGAGATCCTATCTCATGCAGATGACACTCAATCAGAATTTTCATTTGGGCAAGATCTTGATAGGGTTAAATTGAGATTAAAGATCTGCATGTGGAAAATAGCTGTTTGCATGATTCAGAATTGCCTACAACTGTCACAGTTTCAGGCGGGTCTGATCAGGACTCTGGTTGGGGCACTCCTTGAGGTCATAGAATATCTCAAAGAGGTAGTGTACTGGGGCAGAAGAGCAGCTAAAGGCATACATGGGAAAGGACAGCTGTGGACAGGCACAGGAAACAGGAAAAAGCAGAGCAACCTTAGTGTGAATCAAACAGGTAACGGACTACTAATGGACAATCACACTGGGGTTACCACTAGGAATGTCAATGCCTCTGTAGAGTTTGCTCTTACAAATAGTCACCCCGCCAGCCCCTTAGAAAGGAGTCAGCAGAAGTGATTCTGTCTCTGAACCTTTAGAGCACAAACAAGGATAGTACTTACATACACAAGACAAGCTCTTGTGGGTCCAGCTGGAAACACAGTGGCAATTCCTGGAAAAACAGCAATAACACATTGTCACTGTTAGGCACTAAAAACAACATATAACACTAGACAAAGGATGGGGGCTGGAATTGCGTCCAGGAAACTAGGAGTCAACCCCAGTACAAAGTAGGACATTTATTCACTGTTGAAGACTGATAGAACACTTACCAGAAGCAGATACCCAAGAGGAAATGGAAACAGAAGGAACAAACTAGGAGACACGGGCAGGAAATGGGAACAGGCTCAGGCCGGAGCAAAGGCAGGAGTAGGACTGGAAAACAGAGCGCAAACTTCTGGCTGGAACAAATGGAGATAGGAATGGAAAACAGAGAACAGGCTCTGGCTGGAACAAGCAAGGACAGGGCTGGAATACAGGGAGTAGGACGAAGCAGTAAACAGGATTGGGAAACAGAGAGCAGATTCAGGCTGAAACAAGGCAGGAACAGGATAGAGAAACAGGGAGCAGGCTCTGGAAGAAACAAACAGGTACAAAGCTAAGAGATAGGGAATTGACTCTGGCTGGAACAATTAGGAACAGGGCAGAGAAACAGGTAACAGGCTCAAGCTGGAACAGAATAGGAACAAGACTGGAACACCATCCGACGAGGGGTCTGTAACACAAAGGAATTGAACTCCAATGCACGATGAGGATCTTGAGGAAATGGCTGCTTATAAGCAGTTCCAAGCTGCAGAAAACCCCAGGTGGAATCACATGACGGGCTGCACAGGAGAGGTCTCAGGTGTGTGTAGTTTCAGACACTCGCAAGTCCTGGAGGAGAGGATTCGGTGAAAAGGAGTAACTGGACTTCTCCCATAGAAAACAATGTAAAACAGAATCCAGGCTTTCCGTACTACCAGGCTGTGCATTATGGGATTTGCAGTACCAGGAAGCAAATGCAATACCACAAAAGCATGCCATGGCGAAAAGAGAAACAAACAGGTGTCAGCAAGGGACTCTAGATAAGTGTTCAAGGTGATTCCCAGGCTTCCGACAGTCCCCTTGCAGTGCCCCCTAGAAATGGAAGGACAGAGTCATAACAGCAACAAAATGGTGATAAAACTGAGATTGTATTGTTTGTTGCTTGGGAAGGCAAAGAAGCAAAGACCAGAAATTGGTGCCCATCCGCATTGAGCCTTGCTCCTGGTCCGAGGAGAAGAGTCAAAAGTCCTCAATGAGACCCACTCCATGCATGATCAGGTGTTCGATGTCAGTGGTACCTGTTTGGTACAATGCGCCTGCTTAAGAAGGTGTTCCCGTGCCTCCACTCAAGTTCCAGGAAAACTTGTATTCAAGTCTTAATCATGAGCTGTATTGACTATGACAATGCCCTTTTGGTTTTGGCTAATAAAGCACTGCTTTCCAAACTGCAGGTAGTGTACAACACAGCTGCATGATTGGTCTGCAATCTTACTCCTGGTTCTTCATCTGTCTCTACTTTATGAGACTTAGACTGGCTTATGGTCACACAGTGCACCTTATCTAAACTTTCTTGTGTTACACATTAGTCGCTGGCAAAGGCCCAACTTACTTACAGAGGAAACCTAGCTCTTGTTGCCTTACTAGACATCGTAGATCCAAGGATGAAACTTTTCTCAATGTTTGCCGCATCCACACTTTGAGATTTGGAGAACAGTCCTTTTCTTACCTCACCTCTTTCTACTGGAGTAAAACACCTATCACATTCACTCATGCACTATGTTTGTTTATATTGTATATTTAAAAAACTGCTGAAGGCCTGGCTGGTCTAATTAGTGTATTTTGTTCTGGGTCATGTAAGTGCCAAGATACATCTGTGGGTGTGACTCATCTGCGCTATATCAATTGTCTTATAACATAACTATCATACCATGTTCTTCATGTGTTCCTCCCTGATGAGCTATGTTCTTGAACAACACTTTGTGAAACCAGCAAGTGAGTCTGATTGTCATCTGTTTTGCCTTTGTTCTAAATGCTTTCTTCTATGGCAAGCCAAATACTTATCCACCATTTTGTGAAACCAGTTTGTGTGTCCAATTAAACATTATCTAGCACATTTAAGTTTCAATCTGGGAGAATTTTATGTCATGGCTCTCTATCAGTTATTCTTGCTAATTTTTCCTTTTTTAGATATACATGTCACATATTATTGTACATTATGTACTTGTACTTTCTATTTTCAATTGTCATTATTTAATGCATTTAACTGATTTTTGACAGCCTCCACATGCCTTCCATTGGGACCCCATGCTTCAAAGTGTTACACAAGATAATTGTTTCCATTGTTTAGAATTACTTTTGTCAATATCTGCCATGTTTATTGAGATATGGGTATTATTGCTAATCAATTTATGAAATGTTTACCATGCTCTTCCTTGTTGTTGTAGAGGTCATGATGGACACAAATATTAATTCCCATTTTTTAGAATTCCTTTGGACATTTTCTTCCAAGGTAATAGGGTGTATATGGCTATGAATATTATTTGTATTTCATTTAATATATTTTGCCAGCTTCCCCCTTGCTCTAATAGAGGGTGCCATTGGTTTTGGAAAGACACCAGATATTTAATATTTGTTTCTCTCTAAATATGCCTTTGAGTGTTTTGTTGCAGTGGTATCATTTCAGGCTAATTTTGTCAATTGTCAGTATCAAGGCAGTTATTAGAGTTGGAATACATGTTTTTTAATATTTTTGGAATATCATCTTTTTACTGATTTTTATCAACTAATGTCAAAAATGGTTTTTGTTTTCCGTATTCTTATGATAACTTGCTTTGCATTCACTAGAATGGTCGAGTCTGACTAATTCATTCTTTTTTTCTATTGCCTGTAGGTAGATGGAGACAAGTCAATGAATTAGTTGACATCTTAGTTCTAAGACCTCCCTGCTAATCAATGAGAAGTCAAGAAGACAGTAAGAAAAAAATATGCTCCCACCAAATAGCAGACAGTAAGGAGAAGTGTTTTTCCACCACTGTAAAGAACACTGATACTATTTCCACTTTTTCAGCAGGTTCCCCAATATAATATATCTGTTGCACTCTGTTAGGAGAAGGAAGATATTGGCACCACTCCTTGTTCAATGATGATATCACCAACACCTCTAAAACCAAAGCACATCTCTCTCAATGCTGAAGTGACTGCAATCATAGCTGAGACCAGTGACTCCAAAATAAAATTATCCCAACAAGCCACATTTTCTGATACAATCAAACAGGAACAACTGAGTCAGCTATGTCTGATCTTTGTAAGAGTGGAACTGTAAGTTGGACTAGCAGTGCAGCACGATAAGGTGGCTTCTCTTCCACCAAACTAGACATCTTCACCATTTCCTCCTCCAAGATGAAAAGAACGGCACCTTCCCATCTAGGCCAGCCCTCCTTTCAGATGAAGGTAAGATGTAGTGAAAGCCATATGACTGGTAGCAAAGCAAAATAAAGAATCCAGAAACCATAGGGGCATATTTACAAGCGCCTGTAGCATCATTTTTTTAAGGCCCTCACCCTGCAACATATTTACAAAGTAGCAAAATGGTACTGTTGCACCACTATGTAAATCCTTGCTCCACATTGTACCTGCAACAGTTATAATGTATACAAGGGAGACGCTCCCCCCGCGGGGAGGCCCAAAAAAGTTGCGCAGTGAAATTTACAAGATTTCACTGCACCATTCTAGCATCATTTCTTAAGGACTGTTTAGGGCAGGTGTTAAACTGATGCCAGTGCCATATCCTATGGGCCTCCCTGAGCTTTGCTGAACTAGTGCAAAAATATTTGGTGCTAGTCCAGCAAAGTGCCACAATAGCATCAAGCATTTCAACGCTATTGTGCTAATGTATGCCATGGTCTGCTGTATTGTAAATACAGCACTACAATGCAGTTGTTCATGGGGCGACGCAAGGAAACAGGCGCGTCTGAGCTGATGCACTAGTTCCTCATAAATATTCTCCTTATGGCAGTGAGGAAGATAAGCCAAACATTATTTGAGTCCAATGTGGCATTGAGGAAGTTTAACTCACCTTCATTCCTTCTGCTACGATAACACCATCATCGATCTTCATCTTCTCAAAATTCTATAAAACAGCACTAACAGCTCCCACTGTAGTCTTAGCCTGCTTGATGTAAATGTAAACTCTAGCTCTATCTAGCTCCAACAAAATTCTTCTTGCTCTGACTTTCTTTGGAAATTTAACTTCCTGTTTTGGGACTTCTTTATGCCTGCACAGACTTTAAGACTGCACAATTCTCTTCAGGGAAGTACCTTAGGGGGGCCCAGTCTGTCATCTTGATACCAGAGGCCAATTGGCCCATGTCAAAAATAAATATATAATCCTATAGGAATAGCTTTTAAAAACATGTATTGCTGAGACCAAAGAAGCAGAACTGATAGAAGGAGGTGATGAGAATGATGATTATGAAGAAGAAAATACTGTAGACAGGACAAACAGGCCTTCCTCTCTTGATGTGTATTCAGCACTAGCAGCAACTTCCTTTCCATATAGAAGTGGTAGATACCTCAGTCACCCCAACACATCCACACAACTTACCCCCAGAGCTGTCAGTTGAGGTTGGATTGTCATTATTGTCAATTTAATCACAAACAAAACAATATACCATCACAACTGTGTTAAACAAGGATATCTTGTGTCACTGAATCAATATTCTGGTTAATTTATACAAAATGAAGCTGGCCAAAATATTGGTGATTTACCTCTTCCTCTTTTTGGTGGAATGAGTGGGTTTTGTGGAACTTATGAAGGCCTTCTGCCCAAAATCAGAAGGTTCCAAGCAAGGCCCATTTCTTAACATTTGCTGTGCAACACTTGCACTAGATAATCAAACAAGAATTCTCATAGTTCTAGATTGATTGATACGGAATGAGAAAAAGGAGCAGTAGCCAAAACCTATCAGGTCTGCGATAATATCTAGTATGCCCAGCAGACAGTATGTTCTATGAGCCTGTTTTTAGCAGAACTGGGGAAATTTTTGTGGTCAGTGGGCCCAGCCTTTCTCCTCAAAACATGAAGCGAATTTCAAAGAGAAAAATGAAGAGGCATTCCTACAAATGATGATTAGGCTTCATAAGACAAAATGGCAGATGAAAGTAATTCTTCAGACATAACAGTTATGGTAAGTGACTCGTCAGATGAAAGTAGTGAGTATGACGATGAACTGCACATACTAGACTAAAAACTAAAATGTAGCAACACAATGCTGTATAGAAGATGCTGAACTCATTTGTAATGTGTAGGTGTTTACGTATGCATGTATGTATGTGTGTGGTACTTGTATACTGCGAATCTAGCCAAAAGTCAGGGGGTCACTGAATAGGTTCAAAGATAAGCATAACGTCAAAGATAGATAGAGTGGGAAATTGAATTATTGATGGAGTTTGGTGGAATGACAACTCAGGCAACAACCACAGTCCTTGTCAGAGTGGTCCACAAAACGTCAGTAAATTAAACTGTAGAATTTTGGCACAAAGCAGTCAGTCTTAACTTAGAGGTAACATGTGAAGCATTTATGAAGTACCCCAACATTAATAACATGAAAACCCAACACAAAAAATCCTAAACCAACTTAGAATAATAGAATACATGTTAAAAAATAAAATGATACCAGAATGACAAACATCCAATGAGTAGAACTGGAGATACATAATTTTAAAGGTTTAACTTTCTTGTAGACCTAAGAACCATATGACACTACTGAGGTTTATCTGATCGCATTAGACCAGGCAAAGTCACAAGTTCAAGCTGATGGTGATGGAGCATGGGTCAGATACAGGGATCAGGTTAATCCCTCTATTTATTTATTTAAATTCATTTGGTCTAAAAATGTAGACCATTAAAATTCGAGAAAGTAACAGTCTTACACAGTAGGTTAATACCGTTAAAATTCAAAATAGCAGTCATACATAGTATTAATAGGAGCTGGTGGCCAACAGTCAAGTAAAAATGTTTACGGTAAAATCCTCGGGACTGAGGCTATAATCATGCTTAAAATACAATAAATTAGACGTACATGAGATAAAAAGAACTTTGATAAAAACTTATGTCTATAATGCATATATATGAAGCTGTTGCCTTCCACAGAATTTTTACTCATTATCTTGGTCATTTTATGAGCTAATAAAATTGTTGTCGTATATGAAATGCTTTATCGGGTAGCGTGGCAAATTACGAGTGGAAGATCATCTCCATAAACTTGTGGAGTCTCTGCTACTCGTATGAGGTGCCACGAGTTCCTAGTAAGATTCCTAGAAATACCATATAAAAGTTAAGGCTATACACGTCAATATCAGAGTTCAGGCCGCCTCTAAAAGATAAAAAACTGAGAAAAGTATCACTTGGTAAAATCTCCTTCTGTGGGCAGGTGCCTACCCGACTCAAGAACCCTTGGCTGAAATGAACCTGCGACGGATAGACCAAGCCTCAGATAGATATTTGGTGACTGAACTCGCTACCAGGGTAGATGTGTCATATCTACATATTCTAGTGGCGTTGGCTCTATCCTGCAGTGATAGATTTTTACAGAGGGTAATAATCCACCTCCCTCCAGATCTCCTGTATAAAGGGCAGAAAAACAGCAAATGCTCAATTGTTTCTTTACAATAATGGCAAAATCTACATTTGTCAGTTGGAAAGTTGCTTGGCGACCAGCGAGCCGTGTAGCTGTTGATAGGCAAGGTACCATATCTTAACTGGAGATATAGGGCACGGCCATGTGGAGGGATAGGGAGATTCATAAAGTTCTCAGGCCAGGGTTCATGCTTGAATAGGAGAAATTCTGTTGTTAGCCTGCCCACCCCATTATGGTGCACAGAATCTTCATTGATATTCTCCCAGTATCGTTTTTTAACAAGTTGCCTTGCATTATTGGGAATCAGTTCCGGGGGTTTCCAATAATGGGGAAATCCTATTTCGTCCCAGGCAGATTTCATCTCCTTCAGCAAGAGGATTTTTTCCGGGCCCTGGGGAGAAGCTATGAGATCTCTTATCACCTCCCTGAACGGCTGAAGTTCAGTTGTTTTCCATAGACGGATCCAGTAGGAGAGTGGTCTCAGGCCCGCTATAGTTTTAATACTATTTAGACCTAGGTCGAGCCTAAGAGGGATCATTGGTGTGCCCATCCCTAGCCAAGAAATCTGTCTGAGGAATTCATTTTCTTTGGTTTGTAGAATGTCCAATTTTCTGTGCAAACCCCAAAGTTCCGCTCCATACAGGGCCGCCGAACGGATTTGGACACTATAAATCTCTGCGATTGTATTCAGAGGGGGACTCAGGGCCTTTCTAGACCTGCATGCTAGGGCCCCACCTCTTTGACTTATAATAAGTGCCATTTTGTCAATAGCTGCCTTTCAATTACCTGCGTTCGAGAGTCTAATACCTAGGTAATCAAATGCTTCCACTTTCTCTAACAGGATTGAATTCCTTTCTATTCTGGCACAAGGACGTTTCCTTGAGGTACTGTATATCAACAGTTTCGTTTTTTTGGCATTGACGTCCAGCCCATAGTCTCTGCAAAAAATGCAGAATTGGTTGACCAGATTTTGCATTCCCATTGGAGATTTAGCTAACAAGATTGTGTCGTCCGCATATAGCAGACATGGGATTTTCTTTCCAGCTGATTTGGGCGAGTCGTTTATGCAGTTCTCTAAATAATGGATACAGTTGTTTATGTAGAGTAAGAAAAGAGTGGGGGCCAGGACACAACGCTGTCTGACTCCTCTTTTGATGGCTACAGGATCTGTCAGCTCACCCTCCTTACCGCATCTAATTTGAGCATAGGTATTGTCGTGCAATCGGGTAATGAGTTTCAGAAGGCCAGATGAAACCCCCATGTTAGAGAGTGTTGACCATAACATATTCCTGGGGATCAAGTCAAATGCAGCTGAGGTCTATAAAGACCACATACAGATTCCCCCCCCCCCCTCAGGTCCACGTTCTTCCATTTAATTGCCAGGAATCTCAGTGCTTGGTCTATGGTGCTCACAGCTGGTCTGAACCCTGCTTGTAAATTAGACAGAGCTTCAGTCTCCAGAATCCATTCATCAACAGTTAATCCCTCTAAAAAGTGACCTTCTCAAGTATGGGGCAAAGAGTTACATTTGAGCAGGCCATGATGGTGAGTCTTTTGGTGAGAAGAGCAGGCCGTTGCTGGAGCTTGAAGTTGGAGGTTGCTGTGAGCTCTCATGCTGTAGTGTGAAGTACAGGCCTCACATTATCAGTCATTACAAACAGACACTGTCGGCACCAGGACTCACTGGATTTTTGTATTGCTGGTAATGAGGGCAGCAGAATTTTGGCATGAACAGGCCCTTTCATGGTCACGAAGAGCCCAAACTTCAGGATTTTCACCTTTTTCTTTAGTAAGACCTTTCACTGATACTCAGGCAGGCCGAGGCAGGTCCAGGTATGTCCAGGTAGTTCCTGTTTTTTTTTGCCTTGTGTATTTCCACAGTGTTCCCCAAGATTTTCCCCTGCAACAACCAAGGATCCCCTCTGAAAATCAAGGTTCTCAAAAATGGAACACAGGAAAGACCCTCCAGAGATAATACGCTAGTGGTAAGCCCATCCGTCATCCAGGTCTTAAACCTTCAGCTCTTAATCATAGGACAAAGTACCATTAAGGTCACCCCACTGCTAGCCCCTCTCTCCACCTTAACCACAAGGTCCACATTGTCCCCTTCTTTTTGTAGACTTTCTATTTAAATCCATCTTGCATATATATTGCACAGCATTCATCCAGTCTATAATCGCCGGAGCCTTCGTTGATTTCCATTGCCTACATATTTCTCACCAGCCCAGTAGAATTAGGTAAAACAATCATTTTTGTTCTACCTCACATAGACCTGCCACTTTTGGTGACCACCCACCAAAAACCATGACTAGATTTATTCCAACGTGTTGCTGAAACACCTCTTTCCCCACCCTACTAACTTCATTCCAAAAGGTCTGAATGGAGGGACAGAAGAAAAACATGTGTAGGTCATCAGCGTTGTCAAAGCCACACTTTCCACACCCTAAACTTCTCATATTTTTTATTTTGCTAATTCCCTAGTACACCTGATTCAGGGTGAAAAGATGATTCCTTCTAAGATGTGCTGGCTTAACAACTTGATATAAAAAATGCCATGAATTTAACCACAGTTGGGTAATGTCTTCATTTGGGAGACTCTCTCCCCACCGGTCGGCAACTAAATTCTGATCCTATCAGCAGACTATAGTACGCAGACAACTCCTTCTTCTGCACCTGACCATTAGCCAACTCTTCCTTTAAGTTATTTGTGTTCATCCCCTTCTCCTGTAGGGATCAAGTCCAACTTTGTAGTTGATAATACTTAAATCGGAATAAAGCCCCCCATGTTTGTACCACCAATTCCTCCCACTCAATCAATTTCCCATTTTGCAACAGCTGCCCCCATTCTAAGAGACCTGCCTCCCTCAGAGGATATACTAGGTCATCTTGCTCTGGTGTTCCAGGCGAGACCCAGACCGGGGCATGCTTACTACAGTAAGCTAAGTTTGTTTCCTCCCATATCTGGGCCCATAGCAATGCCCGCAACACTTTTAATCTCACCTTTTTGTAGAGTTTTGGGTGGCTGAATTTGTACATTAATTTGGTTCCGCCTCCTTCTACAGTCTTCAGCATTTAGCAAGTTTCCTCCCGTGCCAAATAAAAGATCCTTTGTGTTCTTTAGATGAAAGGCTCAAGCATATAATTGAATATCTGGGAGAGCTGTCCCCCCTTACCATACTGTTTCCTAAACAAAATTCTCACAATTCTTGCTCCCTTGGAATCCCAAATGAAAGAGTCTATTCTGCCGTGCAATATAAGTAGCCAAGTGTTCTTAAAATGCAGGGGGGTCATGTTAAAAATAAAAGTAATCTTAGGGAGAATGGACATTGTTATTAGATTGGATCTCCCCTATAAAGACAAAGGGAGATGAGCCCAGCTTAAGAGCAGCCTGTTAACTTTCTTTGCTACATTAATAAAATTTACCTCAACAATTTCTTCTAGAGAATGGTGAATCAGGATGGCCAAATATTTTAGTTCCTGCTTACTTAAATCCTGTGCTCCCTCCATGTTCCAGGTCATAATTTCTGTTTTAGACATATTTACTAAGTAACCTGAAATTTACCTGAATGCCCCTGTTAAGAACTCTGATCTTTCCAGAGTGGGATATAGATCACTCATATAGACCATGATGTCATGAGCATAAAGAGATATTTTCTTTTCCCAACCATCATAAAAAAAGGGCTTACTCATAAATTCTCTCCTGATTTTCTCAGCAAGCGGTTTAATATATAAATTAAACAGCAATGGGGAAAGCAGGCTACCCTGTCAAGTTTCCATTTATCAATATTCTTGCAATCAGGGAAATTATATATATCCTTAAGAACCCTACAGAATTGTTTGCCCGTATTATAATGCCTCAGTATAAAATTTAAATAACTCCAAATGACCCTATCAAAGGCCTTAGGTTGCATCAAGAGTAATAATGGCCAGGGGGATTCTATCAGCAATTGCCACATCAATTGCCTGAATTAGTTCATGAGATGAATCATGCATATGAGATCCCTTTAAAAAGCCCTTCTGATCATGCAATATCAAGTTCCCTGCCATACTACCCACTCTTTTAGCCAAAATATTTGAGAATAACTTGCAGTCATTGCTCACTAATGAGCTAGGTCAGTATGAATCACACTTTGTTGGATCTTTACCTGGTTTCAATATTAACGTTATCACCACCTCATCCCATAATTTGGGAAGTGGCAAAAATCCACTACAAAATCCCATCAAATAGGTGTGTTATTATTGGGCAAAAAACATCCAGTATACATTGATACAATTCAATTGGAAGCCCATATGGTCTTGCTGCCTTCCCTTTCTTAACCTTACCAATTCCTAGCAGGGTCTTATCCGTGATTACTATCTCATCTAATTCTTTCTTCTCCTGCTCTTTAAGCTTCTTAGTTTGCATACCCTCTAACCACCAGGTAGTTTCTGATGCAGGTTGTCAGCTGGGCAGTTCAAGGTGGGCCTCTGGAAACTTGTTCTGTCCCTGTAGCTCACACAGGACGTCATCCAACTGACCTGTGAAGTCACTCTGGGATCAAAGCAAAGATGTCTAATCTTCCTTCTTTTGACAACAAGGCAGTCCTACAAGCACCAAATCAGTCCTTCTGGTAGCAGGACAGTCCTTCGCCTGAACCTTCCACACGTCGTGGTGTGTTATGATGAGTGATTATGAAAGTCTCCATTTTGGTGCCAGTCTATGCAGCAGGACATTCCCTGACCTACCCCAAAGTTGGCTCTGGTTAGTTTCTTCTCTTCCCTGGCTGTACAGGGACAATGGTAAGGGAAGGCTTGGTGTGGGTACTTTGTTTGTGCTGTGGGTGAGGTCCTTTAATAAAATCAGGCAGGGTACAGCTCCTCCCCAGGCATCCATCCAAGAAGAGAGATGTGGCACAAGGCTGTCTTCAGGTTTTTTGGCAATGCATTCCTTGATTGTGAGTTTGGTGCCCAGGGTAAATTCAAATTACTTGGTATTCAGTAAAAGCTGGTGTTCAAGGCTACCTTGATAAGGTTAGCTTAAGGTAGGTGCTGGCCCTTCAGATTGAGATGAGATACAGACAGTATTTGAGCCGTTGGGTGTCTGAAGCTGAGGTAACTTTGAAGTAGAGTTGTATCATTTGCATGGTGAATTTCGATGCTGTTATCTGGGAGTAGAGTCGCAAGGGACTCCCTGTAGAGTTTGAAAATGACAGTGGACAGTGTGAACCCTTGAGGGACTCCACAGGTGATAGGATCTTTTGATAACTGGAGGTGTCCATGCAAACTAACTGGAAGAGATTATGTCCCTCCAAGGTGGTCGGTGATAAAGTGGCGGTAATACTGCCAACATATCAGCGGTAACCAAAATGGAATTATGACCACGGTGGAAACCGCTGAGACAGCCAGCCACTTTAACACACCAACCACCACGGCGGAAGCAACAAGCACCACAGCGGTAACCGCCAACAGCCAGGCGGAAGACAATGTACCACCCACACTATTATGACACACCTATACGCCAGCTTTTTCGGGGTGGTACCAACTACATCAAAAGCACGGCGGAAACAGAACACACAAGTCAAAGGACTCACCTCTGGAGACTCAGGGAACAACCACAACACCATGGAGCCCGAGTTGCACATTTTTTCCATGCTTGTCTACCTTTTCGTGCATTACGAACATCAACGCCGGCGAAGATGACCACAGTGAGTACTGCAGCCTAGCACACAAGGGAGTGGGGAGGAAAAAGATAGTGACACACACACGTGCAACACCCTCACCCCTAACACCATACAAACAACCAGATGCAGTAACATCACATATCCGCCCGTACCCCTCAGGAATAATGCAAGGAAAAAATTATTGCAAGAAAGTGAGTGTAATACGATTAAAGAACATGAATAAGTGCATCAATTTACAAACTTAGATACATATTTACAAATAGAGGGCACTGCCCAGTCCTCAATGTTCATGGGCCACAAGGCCACAACACATGGGCCAAAGCCCCACCTCACTCTTGCAACAACACGGAGAGAACATTGCAGGGGTATCAGGTCGAAAATACACAGGCACCTCAGGGGGACAGTGAATGGGGGGGGTGCACCTCATCCAGAAGATGGTACAATGCCACTGGTCCTGGAGGGGGCAACATGCCTTGTGCGCTGTCATGGGGAGTGCAAGGCCACAATCTCAATAGTGGGTGTTTTGCCCACATGCTCTGGAGTGGGCAACATGCCCTGTGTGCTGTCCTGGGGAGTACAAGGCCACAGTCTCTCAAGTGTGTGGTTTGCCCACTGCTTGGTCGTGGGGAGTGCAAGGCCACAGTCTCTCAAGTGGGTGTTTTGCCCACTGCATGGTCCTTGAGAGTGCAAGGCCACAGTCTCTCAAGTGAGTGGTTTGCCCACTGCCTGGTCCTGTGGAGTGCAAGGCCACAGTCTCTCAAGTGAGTGGTTTGCCCACTGCCTGGTACTGAGGAGTGCAAGGCTGCAGTCTCTCAAGTGGGTGGTTTGCCCACTGCTTGGTCCTGGGGAGTGCAAGGCCACAGTCTGTCAAGTGGATGGCTTCTCCTCTGGTTCTGGAGTGGACCTTGTGCCTAGTGTGCTTCATCCTGGGAAGGATGGGGTGAGTGGAAGGCTTCTTCCACTGGTTCTGGAGGGGGCCTTGTGCTTCATCCTGGGAAGGATGGGGTGAGTGGAAGGCTTCTTCCACTGGTTCTGGAGGGGGTATTGTGCCCTGTGATGCAGATCTTGGTGAGTGCAAGGTCATAGTCTCCCACCTGCGTGTCACACACACAGGATTTGCAGGGGCCAGGATGCACTACAGCCCATGGAGGCAGGACTACACATTGCCTGCCGGCGGTGACTGCTGCTCGGTGGTGGCAGTGGCGGGGCTGGTGTCAGGGCTGGGGGGAGGCTCCGGCCCTTCCCCTGCAGCCTCGGATGGCTGCCCCCTGGGGCTGCTGCTGCTGGCAGTGGTGCTGGTGGCGGTGCTGGCAGTGGTGGGAGGAGGCTCCAGCCAATCCCCTGCAGCCTAGGACAGCTGCCCACTGGGGCTGCTGCTGCTGGCAGTGGTGCAGGTGGCAGTGATGGTGGCGGCGTTGGTGGCAGTGCTGACAGTGGTGGGGGAAGGCTCCAGCCCATCCCCTGCAGCCTCACATGGCTACCCACTGTGGCTGCTGCTGGCGGTGCTGGTGGCAGTGCTGACAGTGGTGGGGGGAGGCTCCAGCCCATCCCCTGCAGCTTCAGATGGCTGAACCACCATGGTTGGTGGTGGGAGCTCCAAATGAGTCCCAGCAGCAGGCCTCCTGTCCTTCCTGCCTACAGGTGCAGGCCGCTTTCCCTTCCCATTCGCAGCTGGTGGTACCTTTCCCTTCCCATTCACTGCTGGTGGTGCCTCCTTGCCCTTCCTTTTCGCAGCTGGTGGTGCCTCCTTGCCCTTCCCTTTTGCAGTTGTGGTGCCTCCTTGCCCTTCCCTTTCGCAGCTGGTGGTGCCTCCTTGCCCTTCCCTTTTGCAGCTGGTGGTGCCTCCTTGCCCTTCCTTGATGCACCTGGTGCATGCCCACTTTCAGTACTGCTGGCTGGTTCCTGGGATCCTCTCCCACCTGCAGTAGCTGTCAACACTACCGTGGCCGTGGACTGGGTGGCTGAGGTGCTTGTCTGGGTTCTGACCACCCTGTCCCGACGTGAAGAATGAGAGGGATGAGTAGGGAAGAGGTCAATGGTGGTGAGGAAAAGCTTTTTAGGGACATTGGGGCAGGAAGAAGGTGAAGGTTTGGGAGTGGAGGGAGATGAAATGGTTGTAGGAGGTGTCAGTCTGCTGTGTTTGGGTGCAGGTGCATGGGCTGGATGCTGTTGTGAGGTGGATGGCTGTTAGGTTTCTAAGTGCTTGCGTTTGTGTACTTTGGGAGGAGGGGGCACAGACACAGTGACAGAGAACACAGGGGACGTGTGCATGGATGTGGGGGTGGTGACTGCCAGTGAGGGGTGTGTAGTGATAGGCGTGATGGCGATAGAGGTAATGGATGAGGATATAATGCATGCAGTTGTGATTGGAGACGCTACTGGGAGGGAGGTGGAGGACGAGGAGGAGGGGACCACAGTGGAGGCAGTGAATGTTGGTATGTCTGCATCTGGATGGTGTTTGTATGAGTGCCTGTGGGATGATGTGTGGTGCTTGTGTTTGCCTGAGCCACTCCTGTGTGTTGTCCTGGGTGCATGCTGCTCTGCCTGTGTGCTTGGGATAGGATGGGGTTCAGGGGAATGGAACAGGGTAGAGGAAGTTGGAGGGGGGAGGCTAGAAATAGAAACAGGGACAATGGCTGCCTTCAGAGAGGAGGCCAGAGCCTGGATTGATCTCTGTTGGGCCACCATGCCAGAGTTAATGCCCTCCAGGAATGCATTTGTTTGTGGCAAATGGGCTGCCAGCCCCTGGATGGCATTCACAATGGTTGGCTGCCCAACAGAGATGGATCGCAGGAGGTCAATAGCCTCACTCAGGGAAGCAGGGCTAACTGGGGCGGGGCCTGAGGTGCCTGGGGCGAAGGAGATACCCCCCCTCCTGCGTGAGTGGGCACAGGAAACACGCTGAGGGGCTGCTGTGAGGGCAGTGCTGGTACGCGGGGTGGTGGCTGTACCTGTAGTTGGGCTGGCTACAGAGGTGTCCGCCACCACCAGGGAGCTTCCATCGGAGGAGGTATCACAGTCAGAACTGTCCCCTCCAGTCTCTGCTGTGGTGCTCCCATCGCCCTCCGTTTCACTGGTGCCCTCACCGTTGGTGGATTCGGCCTCCAGGGCCATGTGGGATGCAGCTCCCTCCGTCGCCAGTGCCTCTGCTCCTCCGCCAGATGATGCTAATGCACATAAGGACAGGATGAAAAAAAAAAGGGCGGGGAGAGACAAAGAATACCCTTGGTCAATGGCGGCAACACCACCAACGTTGGTTTACACAGCACACACACACACACACAGGGAGCAGCCATACGTACCAGGCACATTGCTAATCACCAGGCCATGGACAGGAATACCTAACGCCAATAGCAGCATACCTTAGACCCACAGACCCCTGCCCAGTAGTGGATGCCTACTAGCTTGTTTGGAGGTGGTTCACATCAAACCCTGCCCAACATGGGACCTACCCTGCAATGTCCGGCCTGGCCTAGGGGCACCAACAGGCCCACACCCCTCACCCAGGGACCATCCCACCACACGCAAGTAGTATATTGGGAAACTGTATTCACCCCCTTATGACTGCTGTGATGCCCTGAAGCACCGATCAAGCTCCAAATAGGCCACTGCCAGTATGTGAGCCATCAGGGGGGTAAGAGTTCGACGGGCACCCCTTCCTCGTTGGGAAGCGATCCCCAGCTGGGCCTCTGCCATCTTCAGTGCCAAGCGTCTCAGGTCCTTCCACCGTTAGCAACAGTGGGTGCTCCACCAGCCATAGACCCCAGGGTCTGCACCTCCTTGGCGATGGCACACCATATACCCTTTTTCTGACGGGCACTGACCTGCAGAAAAATACACATAGAAAAAGTTATCAGTCAGACCGTCCAGCCTGTTACACTCATGTTCCACCATAGCCCTCACATCTCCTAATGCACAGACATTGCCTACCATACATGCAGCACGCTGCCCAGTACCCTTCCACAACCCCCCCTTATACAAGGCCCTCACACACAGCACTGCATGCATTCATGGCCCATGCAGCGTGCTCACAGTGTACTCAACTGTTTGTCTGGAGGCCCATACAGCATTCGGTACTGGGGTAGGACCCCATCCACCAGTCTCTCTAACTCTGCAGTGGTGAAGGCAGGGGAACTTTCCCCAGTGACATGAGCCATGGTCGGTTCCAGACACACGTCACAGCAGCACTTGCAGTGTAGGTCCTCTCCTGTTGAAGGTCAGGTAGCAAGTGAGTGAACAGATAGAAAATGGCAGTCACCTCCGCGGCAGTGCGTACCGTCACCGCTGGCGTACATCACCATTGGCCACTGTAACCCATAGGGCCCAATGACAACCAATGAGTTGTTGAACAGTGGTACTCGACCGCCTCCCGTAATGGCACAGAATGTCACAGGAATTACCTCATTTCCACATGTCCATCCACACAGGACAGGCGGATGCCATTTCAGGGGGGGGCAGGCCATGGCACCTAACTGCATCACAGTACACATAGGCACCATTTGGGCCTATGCAACAATATACTGTTACAGTCACAACATGCAATGCAGTGTAGTGTTTGAAAATGTGGAATACTGAACAACTGCTTACCGTTTTGCTCCTTAGATTACAACCGCTTGCGGATGAATAGGACATGGAGACTTCCCCCATGTACAGACTCCTGGTGGACTTGGCAACTATAGAGGACAGGCACATCATCCTCACCTATAGACTTGACATGGCCACAATCACAGAGCTGTGTGTCCAATTGGAGCATGACCTAATATCTGCTATCCGTCACCCCACCGGGATCCTTCCTCTTGTTCAAGTCCTATCTGTGCTCCATTTCTTGGCAACTGGTTCTTTCCAAGTGACAGTGGGCTTGGCAGCACGAATGTCACAGCCAATGTTCTCAATAGTGCTGGCCAGAGTGTTGGCTGCCCTGTTAAAACACATGCGCAGCTACTTCGTATTCCCCCAGGTGGAGGATTTGGCCACAGTGAAAGCAGACTTCTATGCAATGGGACACATCCCCAACATTATTGGGGCTATTGATGGCACGCATTTTGCATTTGTCCCCCCCCTGGAGAAATGAACAGGTATTCAGGAATAAAAGAGCTTTCACTCGATGAATATGCAGATAGTGTGCTTGGCGGACCAGTACATATCCCACGTCAATGCAAAATATCCTGGGTCTGTGCATGATGCCTTTATCCTAAGGAATAGCAGCATCCCAAATGTGATGGGCCAACTCCAGAGGCACAGGGTGTGGCTAATAGGTGAGCCCTGGTTCCCAACCAGTGGATGTTGGTGTATGGGTATGGTGTGGGCCCTAAGTGTAAATGTGTGGCTAACAGTTGTCCCTCGATATTTTCAGGTGACTCTGGTGACCCCAACCTCTCATGGCTACTGACCCCAGTGAGGAATGCCAGGACAAGGGCAGAGGCAAATGGGCGGACAAGAAGGATTATCGAGAGGACCTTTGGCCTACTGAAGGCCAGGTTTTGTTGCCTCAACTAACTAGTGGATCCTTGTACTACTCACCCAAGATGGCCTGCCAGATCATCGTGGCATGCTGCATGTTGTATAATCTTGCCTTGAGATTCCATGTGCCTTTTCTGCAGGAGGATGAGGCTGGAGATGGGCATGTGGCAGCAGTGGACCCTGTGGACAGTGAAGATAAGGATGAGGACAAGAGAACAGCAATAATACAACAGTACTTCCAGTGAAACACAGGCAAGACACTGTAACTTCACTTTACATTGACAGTTTTGTGTTTGACATTGTACATGGCAGGAAGATTCTCCAAATTCCATGGCCACTTATTGTACCCTTTGACATCTCTATTTTCAGATATCTGTGCCCAACTCTGGCTCCTGGTGTGTTGACTGCAGCCTACTACAGGTTATTCCTATGTATACATTCCTGTACAGTTGTAGTGCAGTGTTTAAAGCTTGTTAAATGAGTACATAGTTCAATCATTTGCCAGACTCCATACTTGTATTTTTTTAAATGGTGTTTATTTAAGTGCCATTGAGTAGAGGGGTATGTGCATTGGGCTGGGGTGATGGTGGAGGAAAGTCCAGGATAGAGTCCAGTCTATTTGTATCACAAGTGCATTGTCCAAGGGGGCATAGGAAGGGGAGCAATGACAGTTCAGGGTGGACAGGGTAACAAAGTGGGACACAAGGGTGACAATCAGGAGAGTCTTATTTCCTGGTGGGGGGTCTTGGCAATAGTCTCTGGCTTCTGTCTGGATCACTGGGACTGTATGCAGGTTGGTTCGACTTCTGCAGGGGGAGGGGTGCTGGTGGCCTGTTGGTCCTGTGGTGGGCCTCCTGTCCACTAGCGGCAGCGGAAGTGGAGGGCTGTTCATCAGTGTGGCTAGTGTCAGGGGCTGTGGTCTGCCACTGCCTCCCTCATGGTGTTGGCCATGTCTGACAGCACCCCTGCAAAGGTGCCCAGGGTGGTGTTGATGTTCTTCAGGTCCTCCCTGATCCCCAGGTACTGTCCCTCCTGCATCCGCTGAGTCTCCTGCAACTTGCCCAGTATCTGGACCATCGTCTCTTGGGAATGGTGGTGTGCTTCCAGGATCCCTGCAAGTGCCTCCTGGAGAGTCAGTTCCCTGGGCCTGTCCTCCCCCTGTTGCACAGCAGTCCTCCCAGCTTCTCTGTTGTCCTGTGCCTCTGTCCCCTGAACCGTGTGCCCACTGCCACTGACCTGTGTCTGTGGGGTGTCCTGGGGTCCCTGTAGTGGTGGACACACTTCTGATTAACGTGTCCTAGGGACAGAGGTATGGGCCGGCTGGGTGGGTGTTGTGCTGGTGTTACCTGAGGGGGGAGGCTCTGTGGTGGTATGGGACTGTGTCTGAGTAACTGACTGTCCGGATGTCCCTGATAGGCCAGGCTGGTCATCCAGATCTAGGCATCTAGAGCTGCTGTCATCACTGTGGGCCTCTTCTGTGGGGGGACTGGCTGTTGCTGGAACCTCCTCTCTGGTGACATTGGGTGGGGGACCTGTGGGGATGTAAATGCAGTGTTATTGTTTCTGCGTGTGACATCTTGTGCATGGGTGTATTGCCCTCTATGGTATTGATTGCCCTGGCAGCTTTGACTTGTGTGAGTAGTCATTTGGTGGGCTAGGTGATTGTCTCTAGTGTGCATGCTTTAGTGATGGGTGTCATTGCAGGTCTGTGATGGAGGTCAGTGCATTGGTGTTACATGCAGGACTTGGTATTGGGATGGGTGGATTGTGATGGTGGGGTGTATATGTTGGCATGCAGGTAGGGGAGTGTTAGTAATAAAGATTTGACTTACCAGAGTCCAGTCCTCCTGCTACTCCTGCCAGACCCTCTTGATTCATGATTGCCGAGACTTTCTCCTCCCATGTTGTTAGTTGTGGGGGTCCACCGCCAGTTCTCTGTACAGCTATTTGGTTTCTTGCTGCTGTAGAACGCACCTTCCCATGTAGGCCGTTCCACCTCTTCCTGATGTCATCCTTTGTTCTGGGGTGCTGTCCCGCGGCGTTGACCCTGTCCAAGATTCTCCGCCATAGCTCCATCTTCCTAGCAATGGATGTCTGCTGCACCTGTGATCTGAATTGCTGTGGTTATACCTGGATGATTTTGTCCACCATGACCCTCAGTTCTTCCTCTGAAAACCTTGGGGGTCTTTGTGGTGTCATGGGTGTAGTGTGAGTGGTGTGTGTGAGGTTGTGTGGGGTGCTGTTTTGGCTTGTGTTCTGTAAGGTGTGTGGATGGTGTATGGGTGATAGTGTTATGTGGCTCTGGATCTGTGGGTGCTTTTGGTCTATCTCTCTCAGTTGGCAATTTTTGTTAGTCGTAAAGAGTTGTGGGTAGTGGGTGTTTTATAGTGGTGTGGGTGTGTGGGTGTGGTGTGTGTATGTGTGTCAGGGGTTTGTAGTTTGAATTGTCCAATGTGGTATTGTTTTGTATGTGTGTGTGTGTATTTTGAGCGCGGGGGTATGTCGTGCCAATGGTTTAGCATGTTTGAATGTCCGCTGCTGTGCTTCGTGGGTCATAATGCCATGGGCCTAGTTCTGTTGACGTAACGGTGTGGGTTTTGCTACCGCCAGTTTATCACTGACCTTTGGGCTGGCGGACTTCTGTTTGTGGCTGTATAGTGACAGATTGCTATGTGTGTCATAATATGGGTAGCGAAATCCGCCACCACAGCGGAATGTTGGTGGCAGTCAGCATGGTGGTAAGTGGGATGTCATAGTGAGGGCCTATATTTGATGTGCAGGTCTTTATTTTTTAATTGCCACTTACTCCATTTCCTTCATGTTGCAGAACCCTTTTGCTGGTACACCTGTTCCACTTGACATAGGAAATCTAATTTCCTGTGTCATCAGCCCTGTTTGGACCTGTTGAGGCAACCTGTTAGTCCCTTGAGAAAAATCTTTGCAGCAAAGGCTTTTCAAAGGAATTGCACAAACAACTTCTGTATCTGCCAGGTGAAGAAGATGAAAAGGTTTAGGTTAGTGGCAAGGACACAAAGTTGCATATACGCTGTGGGCACTACTATTTAGCAGTGACTTCTGAGGGGAAAGCACTACGCAGCTATTACATATAGAATGGGGCTTAAGTGACATCTAAAGAAAGTAGACACACAGACATTGTCAGGTTTCCATAATTGTTACAAGGAGACTGGTGGCCCATACTGGTGATGGTCTTGCAACACATTTATTTAGAAAACATTATCAAAAGAGAGATGGTCTCTCTTGGGTTTCCTCTATTTTGCAAATTTTCCTCCAGTATGTTTTGCAATGGAGAAGAAATCTTGTTTTGAAGAACAATTTTGTCTTATCTAAAACTGTCCACAAACTAGATTATCATGTAGTTCTGTGAAGGACATCTGCTGTACTGCAATAGGCTGTTTTATTGTTCTTTTCTCAAATAGGGGCACACAAACAGGACATTTATTTCACTTCTTCACTTTCTCTACTTCATTATTTACGATGATGAGATCATGAAAGTTAAACAATTTGTCATTGTAATTCAATCCACATTGAAAATTAATGGTTCAGCATACTTAAATGGATAAGCTATTGAGATTGAAAATTAAGTACGCACAGATCTTATTACACAGAGTAATGTTGCTGGAACACCTGATGGGATATACAACTCCTCATTGGATCAGAGGAAGAAATGTCCCGCTGATACTTTAAAAAAATGAGGACTATAACATTTGTGGTACAGTGATTATTGATATGCCATACTGAATCTGCTAAAAAACTATTATATTTGGGATTTCTAGTTGGCAGAGGTATACACCCTTGTCCAAGTAGGGACCACAATCCTAGTCAGGGTAAGTCACAACACAATCCAAATTATCCTGTACCCACCCTCCGGTAGCTTGGCACTGAGAAGTCAGGCTTAGCTGAGAAGGCATTGTGTAAAGTATTTGTGCAGAACGTACACCATAACACAGTGAAAACACACACAAAAAGATACCACACAGGATTAGAAAAAGTAGAGAATATTTTTCTGAATGAAATACTGTTGAAACAAGGAAACTCCAATGTACACAAGCAAAGCTATGCATTTTTAAAGATTAAATCCAACTAAAGCACCTAGAAACACAAGAGCTCCACTGGAAATTTTACAACCCAACATAATCATTGACTTTGATGCCCTGCACCCAGCCATTCAATGCCTCACTGGAAAAATCAATAAAGTGTAGCCAGGTTTGGTTGGGGAGCTTGCTACTGTCCCTGAATCTTTGATGATACTTTTCAGGGGTCACTCCAAATTTGGCAATCAAAATGGCTTTCATAGGGGCATACTTGGTCTGGTCCCAAACCTCTAATGTAAGAAGTATGTCCTTCTAAGTATTGGCATGTGTTTCCACAAGCCCATCCCCAGTACTCTTCAGGAACCCCATGTGCCCTCAGTGCAACTTCATAAGTACAAAACCACTTATCAATGTCATCTCCCACCACATAACTTGGCACCACATCCTTGGGTATACGAACCTTCTTGTCTCCAGCAGGTCCTGTATGTATGCAGCCACCATCACTGCTGGACTCAGCCTGCCTAGACTTGAGCTACAGCTCTTTCAGGCTCTGTTTGTGAGCTAAGATCAATTTCTGTTCTTCAAATGCTCTCTCAACCTCAGCTCTCCTCGGCCTCTATTTTTCATCTTTCCAACTGCAGTTGAAATTCTCTTTAATCCCTCTTTTTCTCTGCGGTTGGGCCATGATGGGAGATACTGCTTCCAGGTCTCACAGGATGAACAAAATCAGGGGTTTCACCCCCATTACTGCTGGTAAATCCGCTGGGGAGCCATCCACTTGCTCTCCAATTCAACATGCTGTTGTAAGCCGGCTTCTGTCTAGGCCTTCAACGCCTTTTGGTACTCCTCTTTCTTGGAGGCCCCACAGGTAGATATCCCTATTCCTTTGCAGAAATCCTTCAGCTGGTCAAAGGTATGCGTCTCCAGCTTGGCAAGGTCAGACTCTACAGCTCCACTTGTGGACCCAGCCAGAGTCATGTTGTATAGGATTACATTAGAAAATGTCAAGCAGGAAAATTTGTATAAAAAAGAAACAAATCAAAAAATGGTCTTTGACTGTGGGTGGGTAGTATGCATGTAGCTATTGTATGGAACTGCACAAACACAAGTCCTATCCTCACCGCTGATCACCACTGTTAGAAATGGGGTTTCTAGTTGGCAGAGGTATACACCTTTGTCCAAGTAGTGACCACAATCCTATTCAGGGTAAGTTACAACACAATCCGAAGTATACAGTGCACACCATCCGGTAGCTTGGCACTGAGAAGTCAGGCTTAACTTAGAAGGCCATATGTAAAGTACTTGTACAGAACTTATACCATAACATGGTGAAAACACCACATAAAGACACAACACAGGTTTAGAAAAAATATGGAATATTTATTTGAATAAAATACCGTTGAAATGCGGAAACTCCAATGTACACAAACAAAATTATGAATTTTTAAAGATTAAATCCAACTAAAGCGCCTAGATACACAACAGCTCCAACTGGGGCTATCACGGTGTTGTTGATGGAGTCGTTTACAACAATCTGACACCACCAGTGCCAATCACGAAGTCACACGGACCCCCAGGTACAGTACTTTTTGCAATCGAAGAACAAGGATATTGCACGGAGTCTGAAAGAGACGTCTCTGGAGTCGGTGTGGCACCAGTCCCTTACAGCTTCCTAGGAAAGAGGTATTGGTTCCGCACTGTGAAGCAGGTAGAGATGAGGCATTGGTTCCGTCTGGATGCAGGGGGAAATGATGCAGCATCATCCGACACGCATTGATCCCTTGTGACCCCGCTGGGTCGCTGGTTCCGGTCGGTCAGGACATGATGTGTCAACTTTGCAGTGTGCAGTGACCCTGAGTGATGTCAGTGGAGACGCAGCAATGTTGGACTTGCGTTGAAGCCTCAGTTGTTGAGTACAGCGAGGTCCATGAAGCAGGAGCAGGCTGCGGGCATCGCTAGCATCACTGAAGTTGATCTAGAGTCACTGGAGTTGGGTACTAGAAAAAAGCTGGTAGTTGAAGTCTTTGCTGTCCCTGAGACTTCAGAACAGTAGGCAAGCTCAATCCAAACCCTTGGAGAGCACTTTTGGGGGAAGGCAGAGTCCTTCCAGTATAGTCAGAGGACAGCAGGGCAGCAGTCCTTCTCACCAAAGCAGTCCAGAGAGTCCTTTGGGCTGCCAGGCAGATCTCCTGAAATAGTTCAGGTGCAGGTCCAGAGGTTTCCCAGTTGTTGGGGTTAGAGACAGAGTTTATATACCCAAAAATGCCTTTGAAGTGGGGGAGACTTCAAAGAGTGGTTTTGAAGTGCACAAGTTCCCCTTTCAGCCCAGTCCTGTCTGCCAGGGTCCCAGTGGGGGTTATCAGTCCTTTATGTGAGGGCAGGCCACTGGCCTTTGAAATGTAAGTGTCAGGCACTCCACCCTTGCAGCCTGGAAGGCCCATTCAGTATGCAGATGAATGCAGATGTGACTAAGTGTCCTGTGTTTGTGGTTGTCTGGGTGAAATGCACAAGGGAGTTGTCAACCAGTACTGACCAGATGCTGATTGGAGACAGGTTGTAAGGCACAGGTGGCTTTAATTGCAGAGAAATGCTCACTTTCTAAAAGTGGCATTTCAAAATTAGTGATATAAAATTCAGCCAAGTACTTTTAAATGCCAAGTGGAAGTGGCAGTGAAACTGCATACACAGGGCTTGCAATGGCATGGTTAAAGTGCTACTTAAGTGGATGGCACAATCAGTGCTGCAGGCCCACTAGTAGCATTTAATTACAGGCCCTGGGCACATGTAGCACACTTTACTAGGGACTTATAAGTAAATCAAATTTGCCAATTGGGTTGAACCAATGTTACCATGTTTAAGGGGAGAGCATATGCATTTACAACTGGTTAGCAGTGGTAAAGTGTGCAGAGTCCTGAAACCAGCAAAAACTGTGTCAGAAAATTGGAGGGAGGCAGGCAAAAAGTTTGGGGTAACCATCCGGAGGCTGTCGGGTCTAACAACTGTTGGTAGTTTTCCCACTTCTGTTTTTTAGTTTAGGTTACTGAAAACACATCCAGTATCGAAAGACTATGGTTACAATGCTACAGGGTTATTTTAATCCCCTGTGTAAATTAAAGGGGCCAAGTGGATAACTGACATTGTTATTTTAGTAAGGGTTACTTTTGATGGGCTTATATATTCATGATCTGAACAACCCTGTGCCATTTCTCACTTGTTACCCTCAACTGGGGCAGCAATTAACTACAATTTTCCAATTTTGGAGTTTCTTTAAAGCAATGTGTGTTTCTTCTTTAAAATTGCAAAGATATAATTTTGCAGGATGAGTAGCAAAGAAAATATGAAAACAGAAATTTAATATATTTGATGCAAATTGACACTTTATTACCAGTGGTTCAGTAATTGACATATTGGTGGTGGTGTTTGATGTGATGCAATTGTTAAAAACTCTGAGGCTCTGATTACAAGTAAAGGTATTATTTATTGCACCTGATCAATTATGATACCAAAGTGTGTGCTACTTATAAGGTGTGATAAATAACACCCATTACAAGTTTGTGAAGAATAACATGCAGATTTTGGTGTTTAACACACCAAAATATGCATGATACATTTCCCCTCTGAAACATCAGCAGGTTAGATCTAGAACTAATATTCGGATGCAGTATTTAACTTGACATTCGAACAGGTGTTTTCGTTGTAGACTGATCACACTGACCAATTTGTAATTAGGGAGAAAATGTAGTGACAAAATATGTTTAAATATAATTAAAAGCTCTACGTGATGAGATGAAGTTTAGGTTTAAGTGATTTAAATAAATTGTCATAGGAACTGATATTTGAATCAGTTAGAGACATTTTGCTTCAGAACTAAATAATCAACTCAATCTATGGTCAAACAGGGAAGAGACTGCATGCGTATTCCAAGGGTTTTTTTTTGCAGTGCAATTATCACCTGAGCTACAACAGAGTAATGCATGTAGAAGCAAGTGGTTTTAGATGCACTGTACTCTCATGAGACTGGTTATCTCAAACAATGCACAATATCAAGTGTAGAAGGAGTTTCAGAGCTAGGTCTACAGAAAAGATCAACTGCATTGCAGTAGATTAAATATTAAGCTACATTTAATTTATAGAGATGCTGTTGCTGCCTTAGATATTATGAAATGGAGTCACACGTGTTATAGCTAAAACTCAGAAACAGGTTGTGAGTCATTAGGTTTTTCATAGCAACGACCTCCGCAATGGAACCATGACAGGTACCTATCAGACCCATCACCTTAAACTTACAAGAAGAAAAGAAGGCTGATTTAAAAACATATTTCCTACTCCCTTTTGTCCCATCCATCTTTGTTATATGTTTAAAGGCTGCCAATTGGGTGATCATCTGGGTGCAGAATCACAAAACATTTGTGCCAGCATTCGCTCATAGCAAAGCAGTGCATATGGCAACATCATTCAAATTTCTTGTGGAAATGAATTTTGGTATGAAAAGTTGACACACATTCATTACAAAATTATTTCAGGCCCATATTAATGTATGCAAAGGGGTGTAAAGAAGCATGTGTTGGGGACAGCGTAAACACCTCCAGAATTACATCTAGAGACAGGTCGACTATGGTAGTGCTGGAGCACATTTCATCCTTCACAGGAATCAAATGCTCACTGAGGTCTGTAGATCTTTGGACCCAGTAAAGGGTGTGTTAGAGCCATTATAAAATGTCAAATACAAATCAAATACATTCCACAGTATGGCCAATGTAGCCATACAAGGAAAACTCAAGTCAGAGATCAAGTTAAGGGGTTTATTACAAACACAACCTCAAAGTTGTGTAAATAATTCTAAGAACAAAATTATACAAATAAGGAATCACCAAAGGTTGACCAAGATGGTAAAATACAGGCAAACACAATAACATCAGAATTACAAGGCTCTCCATTAAGATCATATAAAACAGAAGCAACTGAATCTGCAAATTAGAAAGACAATGTTGCTCATTTCTAAATAGCATTAGTTCAGTTCAAGTTACAGAGTCAAATAGCTGAGCAATAAAGGGCAAACCTACTGGTAACCAAGTTAGGGAAATACATGTGTGGGGATGAACACATGCAGGCAAAAGAAAAAGCACAATGAGGGAAAGCATAATTTGGAAAAAGTTAAGCTTGGTCATCAAATAACTAACAAAGGTGGGCAAAAGATAGGTAAAAGTGAGTGCATCATCATGTCAGAAGCTCGGTCAAATGTCTTGTGATAGGGAACAAGGGGAAATATCTAAACTCTAGTGGGACATCTCAAAGAGGGAAAAGCAGAGAGAAATATACCTCTACAAGGGTCTCAGCATACGGAGGTCTTCATCTGTTTCTGTCAGGGACTGCTCTGGACTGTTTCTGACTCAAAATGCTCATCAGTACATCAAAAGGGCCACATTAATCCATTTCGTCAAAGTGGTCAGTTCATAATATGTTGAAAGGGTTGCCATCCAATAGAAATCGATCACACACCTCCAAAAGTTAAACCTCCATCTTGTCCCATGTATGTCATGAGAACACCATCCCGCCAACGGATGTCATGCAAGTTTGCAACAAATGTTTAAACATTTAGTCCAAAGTCCAGGATGTTCCTCTTTTCAAGGACAAAACTACACATCTCTCTGGGCTTGATTCACAAAGGTAAACTTATACTTTTGGTCTAAGTTTAGACCAAAAGTGTAAGTTTAGGATCGTTTGGAATTCACAAAGGTAAGTTATGAGGAGTATATTTAAGTCTGCAATTGGGGAGGATGAACAGCACTCGGGGCGGAGCATCTGTACTCGTGGCGGATGATCTGCATTGGGAACAGAGCATCCACACTCAGGATGCATGATCCGCACTCTGAGATTTTTCACACATGTCAGCAGGTGGATAGCAACACCAGGCAGTCTTGACCTGTCAAATCTGGAACATGCAATGTAGATTGGCTGATATTTTCAGGGATCCACCAATACACGTACCCACAGCTTAACAAAGGTCAGTACCAAGGCCTGGTTTTTACATATATGACCATGCAAGTGTTTATGTTGATTCAGCTCATGCTACACCTCAGATAACATGCAATAGTTTGAGACTATCAATTCTGCACTTGACAGGGTTTTCATACTCATAGTTCAGGGTGACCAGCCCATTCCAGATTGTATTCCTTTTCCACTTGCAGACATACTTGTGAAAATGACTAGGTAGATAGGACTGGGAACCCTTGATCCAATTTAACAAGGAAATATGAACTTCTGTCCAATCATTCACACAAACAGCTTTAAGGGCCCTGAGAATCTGGCCTTCCTTAAGGATTGGCTTTTTCAATACAGAAGGGCATACTACCCACAGTTGTGACAAATATTGATGTGTGAATAAAGTCTGGGCATCTCAGTGAGAGTACACATACACTTGAGATCTAAGTCATCTGATATTGGTCAATGAGATAAATGGACTACAGAGTCAACACTTGTTTGGATACTCATGTACCTTGCCTACATTTGTACACCTACTACATAATGTTTTCAATTGTATTTCAGTGGACCCGGCTGGCCAGGAACACCAAGAAGAGGACCGGGGATAGAGTGAAGCTTCCTGGGGATGTCAATGGGCACCGCCTTTGTCTTCAACAGAAGAAGAGGAAGTGGAGAAGGGACCAACAACATCAGGAGGCAGGGTGGTTCACCCACAAGGATGGACTCAGCTGAGAGTGACTGGGTGGAGGCTGTAGAAACTGTGGGGGGGGTATTGAACTGGACACTCTGGCCAGGGGGAGGATGTCCCCTCTCCACTTTAATTCCACTAGTCAGACCTGCCGGTGGTGACCACACAACAGGGAGATGTAACACCTGATCCCTCCCTACCACATGGTACCCCTAATCCATCAGGGCCCCAGCGGCCACCCCTGCCACCATTCTCCCTCAGAGTGCCTGCCAGAGTCCCAGGAGGATCTCCCATGTTTCCGACACCCCACATCCCTCTTGTGGTACCCAAACCGCTCCCTGTGTTGTCACACCTGTGGCTGCATCCCAGGAAGGGACGGTTGCAGCTGAGGGGGAGCAGGTAATCTGCTGTTGGATCCTACAGCAGCTCCATGAGGAAGTGCGTGGGATCTGACAGGATAGTGCCCAGAACTTTGCTTCCTCAATGCCAGCATCACTTCCTTGGGTGCAACCATCATGGCCCTGTCTCAGCGTTCGTCCCATACAACCCTCCATGTCTTGTCTCCCTGTTCATCTTCCTTCACTATTTTCCCCCATGCGCATCATGCCTCCAATGTGTCTCAGTCCTGTGCAGTGTCAGGTCCTCCAACAGCCAGCCAGGAGGAGTCCACCTGCACAGAGGATCTTATTGCCATTGCAAAGGAGCATGACAAGGAGCAAAATTGGCTGGACTTGATGTCTTGACTGTGACTGGACTCTGGACTTTTTTTTGCCCCCTGTACAAGGACTGATTACCCAGATGTTTCCTGACGTGTTATTTTTTGTGTCCAACACCTTCCATGCCCTCTGCCCCTACTCCATGAAGAGCATTATATGATTTAGGTGGTCATTACAACCCTGGCGGACGGTGTTAAAGCGGCGGTAAGACCGCCAACAGGCCGGCGGTAAAAAAATTGGAATTAAGACCGTGGCGGAAACCGCCAACAAAGACAGCCACTTTAACACTCCGACCGCCATGGCGGTACAAACAAACAGCGCGGCGGTCACCGCCAACAGACAGGCGGAGGACAAAGTACTGCCCACAGTATCACAACCTACCAATCCGCCACCTTTTCCGGGGCGGATTCACTGTGGACAAAAACACAGCGGAAACAGGACTTCGAAGGGAAAACGCTCACCTCTACACACCCCACGAGCAACTAGGACGCCATGGAACCAGAGCTGCAGATCCTGCCAGCCCTTATCTTCTTGCTCCTCTACCAGGAGCATGAACGCCGGCGGCAAAGACCACGGTGAGTACTGCACCTACGATACAGGGGAGGGGGGAGGGAAAAAACAGGGACACACACACGCAACACCCCCACCACCACCCTCACCCACAACAACACACACTAAGACATATTGTTACATTACAGTTCCACTCCGCAACCCCCCAGAAGAATGCAAAGACCAAAGAAAATGAGTGTAACCATTGTAATATATTAAAATCCTGATGCAAAAATATACATATATGCACTACAAACAAAATATACACAAAGAAAAGTAGTCCAGGTAGTGCTCCATTGAAGTCCGTGGAACACTGGGCCCACACGGTACAGGCGAGACCCACACAGGATCCCTGACCATGACGGAGAGAACACTGCCGGGCACTGGCCAACTTTTGATGCTTGACAGGTGGGGGACTGTTCGTGCTGTGGCTCCGTGCCACACTGGCTGCCCTGGTGGTCGGTGCACTCCAGATTCCGGTGACTACAGGCACCACTGGTCCCGGAGATGTTGTGGCTGAGGTGCTAGGTTGGGACCTTGAGAGTCGGGCCCTAGGAGACGGACGGGGTGGGGGAGTTGTGGGAAAGAGGTCAAGGTTGGACAGGAAAAGTTTTTTGGAAACACTGGGACGGGTAGCTGGAGGGGGTTTGGGAGTGGAGGAAGAGGTTGTGGTTGTAGGAGTTGTTCGTTTGGTGACTTTGAGTGAAGGTGCATGCGCTGGAGGCTGTTGTGAGGTGGATGGCTGTTGGGTGGGTGTATGCCTGCGTTTGTGAATCTTGGGAGGTGGCGTCACAGACACACTGGGAGAGGACACAGGGAATATGTGAATGGCAGTGGGGGTGGTGACTGCACGTGAGCGGGGTGTGGTGGTGGGTGTGCTGGTGATGGCAGTAATGGATGCAGATGTAGTGCATGCAGGTGTGAGTGGAGACGAGACTGGGAGGGAGGAGGGAGATGAGAGGAGGGGGACACAGTGGAGGCAGTGGATGTTGGTGTGTCTGCATGTGTGTGATGCTTGCGTGAGTGCCTGTGGGATGTGTGGTGCTTATGTTTGCCTGAGCTTCCCTTGTGTGTTGACGTGTGTGCATGCTGGTCTGAAGGTGTGCTTGGGATAGGCGGAGGTAGAGGGGTTTGGGTCTGGGTGGAGGAAGTTGGAGGGGGGTGGCCAGAGACAGGGACAATGGCTGCCATCAGTGCTGAGGCCAGAGTCTGAAAAGCTCGCTGAAGGGCCACCTGACCAGAATGAATGCCCTCCAGGAATGCATTTGTTTGTTGCAACTGCCTTTCTACACCCTGGATGGCATAAAAATGGTAGACTGCCCAACAGTGAGGGACCTGAGGAGGTCAATGGCCTCCTCACTGAGGGCAGCAGGGGTGACTGGGGCAGGGCCTGAGGTGCCTGGGGCGAAGGTGATGCCCACCCTCCCAGGTGAGCGGGCACGAGTCAAAGGCTGAAGGGCTGCTGGGAGGGCGGTGCTAGTAGGGGGGTGGCAGCTGTACCTGTAGATGCGGGGGCACATATGTTGCCACCACCACAAGGGAGCTCCCATCAGAGAACGAGTCCATGTCACTGGTGTCAGCTCCTGTCCCTGCCATGGAGCTCCCCTCGCCCTCCGTCCCACTGGTTAACTCCGAGTTCATAGTGTCGCCCTCCAGGGCCATGTGGGATGCAGCTCCCTCCTGCTCCGGTGCCACTGCTCCTCCGCCTGATGATGCTAATGCGCACAAGAACAGGGAGACCACAAAAAGGGGGGGGACGACAGAAGAAAGACATGTTGAGTGCATGCATTACCGCTACTGTTGGCGGACAGGACAGACACAGAAGCCCCCTGCACTACGCTGTGCACTTGGGCTCCACTGTTCAATCCCTGGGACATTGCCTACAAGGCTATGGACGACATCTGCACACATGGATGACATAGGAGCCTGACTAGGTGTAATTGGCACTGCACACAGGTGGGGTGGGGTGCCACAGGGTCTGCCAGAAATAGCACACTCGCCCTGGCCTAGGGAAACCCACAGCCCACCTCCCCCACTCAGACACCTCCACTGCGCGCAAAATCAGCAGAATGAGAGTGTACTCACCCTCTTGTGGCTGCTGTGATGCCCCCAAGCGCCCATCCAACTCCGGGTATGCCACCGCCAGGATCCTGAACATCATGGGGGTGATAGTGCAACGGGTACCCCTCCCACGTTGGGAGGCCATCCCCAGCTGGGCCTCTGCCGTCTTCTTGCTCCAGCGCCGAACGTACTCCCATCTCTTACGGCAGTGGGTGCTTCGTCTGTGGTAGACCCCCAGGGTCCGGACATCCTTGGCGATGGCACGCCAAATATCTTTTTTCTGGTGGGCGCTGACCTACATGAATTGTACAGGGGGAAAAGAAAAGTTATTACCAAATGCACCGTCACAGTCATTGGCCCCCATCCCTACCCTTGCCATGATGCACATGCACTCACCGTTGTTTCAGGCACGCCTCAATCTCCCCCCCCATCTTTCATCCACCCCACTCCACACAGGCATAGCCCATACAGCATGCTCCCAGTGTATTTACCTGTTTATCTGGAGGACCGTACAGTAGCATGTACTGGGGGAGGACCCCATCCACGAGTTTCTCCAACTCCTCCGATGTGAAGGCAGGGGCCCTTTCCCCAGACGCACGAGCCATTGTCTCTTCCAGACTAAGGTCACAGCAGCACTTGCAGTGTAGGTCCTCTCCTATCGAAGATCAGGTATCGAGTGATTGAACAGATAGAAAATGGTGGTCACGTCCGCGGCGGTGCGTACCGTCACCGCCGGCGTACATCGTCATTGGCTCCTGGGACCCATAGGGTCCAATGTTAACCAATGCAGCATTGCGCCGCGGTCTTCGACTGCCTACCGCGACGGTGTACAACGCCAGCGCAGTTACCTCACATCCCATTGTCCCACTTTACAGGTCAGGCAGCTGGCATTTCAGTGGCCCACAAGGCTTAATTTTTAACTGTATCACACATACCTAGGCCTTGCCTCAACACTCATACAGGCCAATTTTCGGATTATGATTAGTGTTCGGTGTAAGCTGTGGGTACATACCTCTGAGTTGGGTGACTCTGTGCTCTCTGTTGTCCTTCATAGGCACCCTCCACTGGGACATGTGAGGAGATGGCGGCATCCTCCGGTGTACAGACTGCTGGTTGACCTGTCGACAATGGAGGAAAGACATGTGATCATCACCTACAGGCTTGACCGTGCCACAATCCAGGAACTGTGTGCCCAGCTGGAGCCAGACCTGATATCAGCTATCCACCATCCCACAGGAATCCCCCTCAAGTGCAGGTGCTGTCAGTACTCCATTTCCTTGCAAGTGGGTCATTTCAAACAACAGTGGCCATAGCATCAGGGATGTCCCTGCCTATGTTTTCCAAAGTGTTGTCCAGAGTGTTGTCTGCCCTGCTGAAACTCATGCGGAGCTACATCGTTTTCCCTCAGGTGGAGGATTTGCCTACAGTGAAAGGAGACTTCTATGCCCTGGGACATATCCCCAACATCATAGGTGCCATTGATGGGACACATGTGGCTTTGGTACCCCCGCAGGAGTGAACAGGTGTACAGAAACAGGAAGAGTTATAATTCCAAGAATGTGCAGATGGTGTGTTTGGCAGACCAGTACATCTCCCATGTTAATGCCAAGTTCCCTGGCTCAGTGCATGACGCTTACATCCTGCAGAATAGCAGCATCCCTTATGTGATGGGTCAACTCCAGAGGCACCGTGTGTGGCTATTAGGTGAGCACCTGGAAGCAAGTCAGTGGGAATGGTTGTCTGGGTCTGAGGATATCCCTAGGGGTTAGTGTGTGTCTAACAGTTGTCTCTCGCCATTTGCAGGTGACTCTGGTTACCCCAACCTGTCATGGCTACTGAACCCATTGAGGAATCCCAGGACAAGGGCAAAGGAATGCTACAATGAGGCCCATGGGTGAACTCGGCAGATAATAGAGCGGACCTTCGGCCTCCTGAAGGCCAGGTTCAAGTGCCTCCATATGACAGGTGGATCCCTATTCTACTCACCAAAGAATGTGTGCCAGATCATCGTGGCTTGCTGTTTGCTTCACAACTTAGCTTTGCGATGACAGGTGCCTTTTCTGCAGGAGGATGGTCCAGATGGTGGTGTTGTTGCAGCTGTGGAGCTTGTGGACAGTGAAGATGAGGAAGCAGAAGAAGAGGACATGGACAACAGGAACTCGGTGATCCTGGAATTTTTCCAGTGAGACACAGGTGAGAATACAAACCTGCCTACTGCATGTACTTTAACACTACTATCTCTCTACTGTCTGTCATTTTCACCCAGTGTATGGTCACTGAGTTGTCACTTTCCCTTACGATTTCACAGATGTGTGTCTCACAGTCTGACATCTGCTTTGTTTCCTCATGGACTAGAGCTGTGTGACATACGTATGTTGACATTACAATCGAAAGAGCATTTTGCCACTGTAATTGCTAATACACTATTTCGAAATCACAGACTGACTCTAGATTGTTTTGTGCTTCAAGGGTGTTTATTTAAGTGCTCAATATTAGAGGGGGTTGTAAAATGGTGAGGGGTGATGGTGGAGGAATGTCCATGGCAGAGTCCAGTCTATTAGTCTCACAGGTGCATTGCCCAAATGGGCAGAGGAAGGGGAGCTGGGGCAGTTTGAGGATGGACAGGGTGACAAAGTGGGACAGAAAGGTGATATTCAGGGTGGTCTCATTTCTTGGCGGGGGTCTTGGCATTGTTCTCTGTCTTTGTCCTGGATCTCAGGGACCGTTTGCAGGGTGGTTCTCCATCTGCAGGGGGTGGGGTGCTGGTGTGGTGGTCCTGTGGCGGTGCCTGCTGTCCACTAGCGCCGGTAGATGTGGTGGGCAGTTCATCTACCGGCTAGTGTCAGGGGCCCCTTGTTGTGCCACAGTGTCCCTCCTGGTGTTGAGCACTTCCTTCAGCACCCCTACGATGGTGCCCAGGGTGGAATTGATGGTTCTGAGTTCCTCCCTGAAGCCCAAATACTGTTCCTCCTGCAGGCGCTGGGTCTCCTGAAACTTGGCCAGTACAGTTGCCATCGTCTCCTGGGAGTGGTGGTAGGCTCCCATGATGGAGGAGAGGGCCTCATGGAGAGTGGGTTCCCTTGGCCTGTCCTCCCCCTGTCGCACAGCAGCCTTCCCAGTTCCCCTGTGTTCCTGGGCCTCCGTCCCCTGGACCGTGTGCCCACTACCACTACCCCAGGTCCCTGTTGTTGTTGCGGTGGTGGGTTAGCCTGGGTTCCCTGTAGTGGTGGACACACTGCTGTTTGACGTGTCCTGGGGACAGAGGTATGGGCCCGCTGGGTGGGTGCTGTGCTGGTGTTTCCAGAGGGGGCAAGCTCTGTAGTGGCCTGTGACTGTGTCAGGGGAACCGACTGTCCTGATGTCCCAGATGGGCCGGGCTGGTCATCTAGATCCAGTTGGACAGAGCTGCTGTCATCACTGTGGGCCTCTTCTGTTGGTGGTGTGGACATGTGTGGATCCTCCTGTCTGGTGACGTTGGGTAGGGGTCCTGCAGAGGTATAAAAGGATGTTTATTACATCTGTGTGTGCCATGGTGTGCAATAGGTGGGAGACCGGGTACCCCAGTGCTTGCATTTCTGTGTGTTACCTTGTGTGATGGTGGTTTAGGGGTGTGTATGGGTATGTGCAGTGGCCATGCTTTGGTGATGGGTGTCAATGCTTTGTTGTTGCATGCAGGGCTTGGTGTTGGGATAGGTGGGTTGTGATAGTGGGACATTTGTGAGGAGTAGGAGTGATGGGGTGAGGGTGGGGGTATGTGATGGCATGCAGGTATGGTGGGGGATGTAATAGTAAAGCTTTGACTTACCAGAGTCCAGTCCTCCTGCTACTCCTGCGAGGCCCTCAGGATTCAGAATCGCCAAGACCTGCTCCTCCCATGTTGTTAGTTGTGGGGGAGAAGGTGGGGGCCCGCCGCCTGTCCGCTGAACCGCAAGGTGGTGTCTTGAAACCACGGAACGTACCTTCCCCCATAGGTCGTTCCACCTCTTCCTGATGTCATCCCTATTTCTTGGGTGCTGTCCCACTGCGTTGACCCTGTCCATAATTCTCCGCCATAGCTCCATCTTCCTAGCAATGGATGTCTGCTGCACCTGTGATCCGAATAGCTGTGGCTCTACCCTGATGATTTCCTCCACCATGACTCTTAGCTCCTCCTCTGAAAACCTGGGGTGTATTTGGGGTGCCATGGATGTGGTGTGAGTGATATGTGTGAGGATGTGTGAGGTGATGTGTGGGGAGATGTGTTGTGGTGTGTGCTGTAAGGTGCGTGGATGGTGTATGGGGGATGGTGTTCTGTGGCTCAGATTGGGTAGGTGTTCCTGGCTTGTCTCTCTCTCTCAGTTAGCAATCTTTTTTTTCATTGTAAGGGGTTATGGGTAATGTGGGTGTGTGTTTTATAGTGGTATGAGTGTGATGGCATGGTGTGTGCATGTGTGTCAGGTGTGTGTATTTTGAATTGTCCAATGTGGTGTGGTTTTGTAATTGTGTGTGTATTTTGAGCGCAGCGGTGTGTACCGCCAACGGATTACCACAGTTGAATGACCGCCGAGTTGATTCGTGGGTCATGATACTGTGGGCGTATTCCTGTTGGCGTAACGGTGTGGGTTTTGCTATCGCCAGTTTATCACTGACCTTTGGTGTGGCGGACTTGTGTGGGTGTCTGTATTGTGGTGGGATTCTCTGTGTGGGTCATAATACCCATGGTGGATTACCGCCCTGGTCACGGTATCTTGGCGCCCGTCGGCATGGCGGTAGGCAGCATTTACCGCCAGGGTTGTAATGAGGGCCTAAGTAATTGGCTTACAGCATGATGTGGTGGGTACTGTACTGATACCAGCAGCCTTGTAGTTTATGAGTGTCATAGTGACTGGCAAGTTGGGTGTAGAGGGCGGAAGGCTTCACATCTAGGCCCAGATTTATGAAAAAGTGGTGCATCAACACTGATGCACTAATTTTTCTGCAACCCCCTCCCCCCCACAGCACCTAACAACACCATGGTTGCTCAGTATTCAACATATGGCACACTATGGAAGAGGTTAGCTCAATAGCGTCAAAATTCTTGATGCTATTGTGGCGCTTTGCCACACTAGCATCAAAAATGTTGACTCTAGTGTAGCAGAGTGCAAGGAGGCCCATTGTTTTAAATGGGTGCATCAATTAATCTTCACATTAACTGATGTACCGCATGTGACCTGGTTTCTGTGTCTATAGACGTGATAGATCACACTGTGACATCGAGGTCTATAATGCAGTTGTACTATGCAAATGAAAACTCCCCAGTTCTCAGCAAGGGTCTGTGTGGTGTTGAGACCCACCTAGATGTTAGCTGCTGGATCGTGCTTCTTGGATGTGCTGCAAAAGAACTAGTCTGTGATCCAGCAGCTTTGAAAAGAAGTGACAATATGGCTACTGTTCAGCATGCATAATATGTGATAATGCACACCTGCAACACACATCACTGAACTTGTTGGATATCCTTTACACACCAACTACGAGATAGTGCTACAATGGCAATATTTGCTCATCCCCTTCCACAAGATTTTGTTTTTTATTGATGGATAAGAGATACATAGATGACACCATATGGATCACTTACCTGACAGCCGGATGGCAGTGGGTGTCTCCCAAACCCCTGGATGGTGTCATATGAATTCCTGAAGTAGTCCTGGCAGCAGCTTTAATGTAACATATGTATCCATTACTGAATGCAAAGGGTGCTGGTGATGAATCTACATGCACATGTCAGAGGGATGGTCCAGTGATCTAGAAGTTGCAGGCGGCATTCATATCACTCATGTATTTTAATTACAGGCAAACATTTAATTGGCGGTTACTGAGAGCTAAGGGACAGTAATAACTAAGGCATCCTACAATTTCAGTGGTATCATGCATCCTATGTATGATGTGGTGTCTGCAGATTTGTATATGAGTCTTCCAGAACATGCAGGGTTGTATGATCTTTGCACATCAGATTTAGTTAGTACATTGACAAGTACACGTATGACATACACAATTGTCTTACGAGGTATACGTTGCATTTATTTTGATACACCCGCCACTCCAAACATCATTAGGTTTGTACTGTGAGGTCATCCATTTCTGTTGTGCACTTCTCATTTGGCCTGTGTTTCCAATGTATGTGTACAACATCAGGGTCTATTTTGCCTGACACTGTGTACGGTCATGTACAGCACACAACCTGTAGTCCTCTATTCAGGAGCTCACCCATTTGAAATCATGGTGGCAAAGTGAAATAAACATAGATCTAGGTTCCCACAAATTGGTCAAGAGGAAAAATTGGGCTGATCCTCACATTTACTGTTTTCATATTGTGTAGTTCAACCACTAGGGGCCAGATTTAAGAAGGCCCTAGCTCCACCTTAGCCGTAAGTAAAAAAAAAACTGTTTTGATCGTAACAATCTAAAGTGCAAAGCCCTATAGTGCAATAAATACATTGACAGATAAATGCAGTATCTCAGCCATTGACCATAAAAACTAAAATAATAAAAACAAATGATGTTGTTATCATATTATTGTCACTATAAATTATAATAAAAGTTAATGAAAAAATGTCACCTCTAAAACCATTGAATAGAGACAGGGAAAGGGGATAAACCAGCCAAATATCATAGCCATCTGTTATTCCCCGCAATACCTGCTATAAAACTCAACATTGGAGGTCAAACACTAAGAGTGGCGCTATAACGAATAGACCAAGCTGCTGACAAAAATTTAGTGACCGTGCTTACAACCAATGTAGACGAATCATATTTACAAATTCTGTAGGCGTTAGCTCGGTCATATAATAACAAGGCTTTGCACAACAGAATAATCCATTTCCACCCAGGGCTTTTATATAGGGGGCAAAAAAACAAAACATGTTCGATTGATTCCTCCAGTGTATTACATTTTGGGCACTTATTTGCCACAGGACTGTTCTTCGACCATCGATCAATAAAACTGTTGACTGGTAAAGTTCCAGATCTAAACTGGAGGAGTAGAGCACGGGCATGAGCAGGTATTGGAAGGTCAAGAAATTGCTCAGGCCATGGTTCTTGTTTTGCAAGCAGGAACTCAGAAGTTAATCGGCCCACCTCATTACTATGAAGGATCTTCACATTGGCCATGTCCCAGTATCTTTGTTTAACTGATGCAATAGCATTGGTGGTGATCGACTCGGGTTTCTCCCAAAAGTGGGGGAAGGCCAATTCGGCCCAGGCCAATTTCATCACCCTCAGCCAGCTGACCTTTTTCCAGCTATTCTGGGTCTTTGTAAGATCTTTTATTGCCTTTCAAAAAGATTCCAGTTCTTCAATTTTCCATATGCGGATCCGATATAAGAGAGGTCTCAGACCCGCTACATCTTTAATGCTATTTATTCTGAGATCAAGTCTGAGTGGGATCATCGGTGTACCTTTCCCCAACCTGGTTATATACCTAAGAAAGTATTTCTCTTTAATCTGGAGAGCATCCAACTGCCTTTCAGAACCCCATAGCTCTGCCCCATACAGTGCAGCACCTCAAACTTGAACTTTAAATATTTCAAGGACAGGATTCAAGGGCGGACTAGCTACAGTCCTAGCTTTACGTCCTAGGGCCCCCCCTTTTTGGCATATTGTGTGAGCCCCTTTTCTGATAGCTGTGATCCAACTGCTTGAATCCATTAATCTAATGCCCAAGTAATCATACCCTTTCCAAAGGGATGGAATTCATTATAATGGTCGCTTTAGCTTTTGTTCTCCTGAAGCTACATATCATAAATTGGTTTTGTTAACGTTAACTTCCAAACCGAAGTCTTTACAGAACAGACAGAATTGGTTAGCAAGATTTTGCAATCCCATAGGAGTTTTGGTTAATCGGATGGTGTCATCCGCATAGAGCAGACCTGATATTTTCTTGCCTGCCAACTTGGGAGAATCATTGTTACAGTTGGTTAAATATTTGATACATTTTTTTAAATATAAAAGCAAGAGGGTGGGTCCTAAAACGCAGCCTTGCCTAACTCCTCTTTCAATAGCAACTGGATCAGATAATTCACCATCCTTACCGCTCCTGATTTGGGCAAAAGTACTGTCATGAAGTCGAACTATGAGGTTTAGAAGCCCTTTAGGGACACCCATATTAGATAGTGTCAGCCAGAGTTTGTTCCTAGGTACCAGGTCAAAAGCCACTCTGAGATCAACAAAAGCCATATATAGATTTCCACCTCCAACATCCACTGTCTTCTATTTAATTGCTATAAACCTTAGGACCTGGTCAATTGTACTAGTCGCAGGTCTGAACCCTGCCTGTAAGTCAGAGATGGCTCCGTTCTCTATTATCCACTCTTTTAAGTGGAACAAGATCTGTTTTGTAAAGAGTTTTTGGAGGCTATTGAGTAGGCATATTGGGCGATAATTTGATGGATAGCTGGGGCTCCCTTTTTTAAAGAGGGGAACTATCTTGTCTCCCTTCCATGTCCGGGGAATAGTTGCTCCTTCAGCAACTGCATTGCAAACCATGTTCAGATAAGGGGCCCAAATATCGGGGTTCGATTTATAAAGACCACCAGGGATTTTGTTGAGACCCGGGGCCTTCCCCCACTTCAAAGAGGTTATTGCTGCCTTGGTTTAAGCCAAGGTAAATCTAATTGATGGTACAACAGATTTCCTGGTTTCAACCAATTCCCTGGAATTTGATGCATCTGCCTCTGTATAAAGTGACCCAAAGTGTTTTCCCCAGGTTACAGGGAGGATTGAGGTACCAGGCGGAGGACGGGAGTCACCACAATCGCTTGAGATCAGTTTCCAGAACTTGGAGGTGTCATTAGCTCTTGCGGAGTCCAGAAGAGCAGCCCACCTCTCTTCTTCCCAGCTCCTACGGGCCTTGATACGTTCCTGTTTATAGCTCTCTCTTGATTGCCTTATAGGCTCTCTAGCCCCCCTTCTCAGATCCCTCAATAGCTTAAGCTTAGCTTCCCTACATGAATGGTTAAACCATCTCTCATTGCACTCATTCATTGTTTTGGCAGCCGTCTCTTTGATGAAGTGATTTTGGAGAGAGTTAAATAAATCTGAATGTGCTGCCATGAGCCTATCCCCATCCTCATGTGACCGGAGCATGTGCTCCATTTGTTCTGCTAAAAGGCTGTATATCGATGTAAGGGAGCTCAATGAAGAATTATTCTACTTAATGTTGTGTTTGTTCTTAGTCATGGCAAGCTGCTGTACATAATCCTTAGGATCAGAGGCTTCTAATATAGACAGCAAACCCCTAGTATATAAAACTAGTGGTTCATGGTCACTATCCTCATGTTCCAGTACCATCATTCGGCCATATGTCCCCACAAACAGATATCCAATAAAAAATAGTTGATATGACTTCTCTAAGCTCCTCGCCTAAAAGTGGAGCAGGGTTTGACATCTGAGCGAGAGCGGCCATTACAGGCATGGAGACCATATGTAAGTGTGATGTCAACAATTTGGTGGGCTGTTCGGCTCATTCTAATACTTTTATTCGATGTTAATTGCGCAATACCCCAGTAAATATCCTCTTCTGCGTAAAGTTCTTGGGCCACTGTGTAAGGCTTGAAAGTCGTATTGAAATCCCCTGCAATTATGGTATGATGAGTGATTGATTTGCTGGCTAAAATGTTGTCTAATGCAGTCAAGACATCAGACTCACAGTTGCTACCCATACTCCTACTATATATGTTTACTAATAATAAGGGTTTTTCCTTATGGGTCGATAGTATTACGCCTTGCAGATCTACACTACGCATATCTATTTCTTCGACCCAGCACTTAAGTGAACAATTAACTCATATGAGTAAGCCACCCGAAGGTCTCCCAGAAGTCACCTTACAGGCTGGGACCCAATAACTTTTGAAACCACATCTATACTTTGGCTCCAAGGCCCATGTCTCTTGGAATAAGCATATCTTGTGCTCATCCATGAAATGGCCCCAGTCAGGGATTCGCATTTTATTCTCCAGCCAGGCTATATTCCAGCAAATAATTTTTGCTGGAATATCATCTCGGACTTGTGATGCATCAGTCGAAGTTTGAGAGATAGTAGATGGATTACTCATAGGGTTCGTGTTACACGTTGCGACTGTCGATGAACAACTCTCAGTAAGTCTCCCTGCATCTTTGTCTCCAGTGGTGTCCCTTGCCCCTGTAAATTCAGGGTCTGTTGTATTCCATCTAATTGCTAGGGACCTTGTGTCATTCTGGGTTGGCATTATGGTTTGGGTGGGGCCCCTAGAATCCGCATTCAGGGGCATAGTTCCATCTAGGTTTCCTACTCTGGTTCTTTCTTGCTTAATGACACTGGTGCATTCCCTAATAGTTAGTCCTAACCTCGGGATCTCTGGAGTATCCTGTATAACACTGGCTTTATGTCAATCCACATCTGAAAGGATAGATAGTGGGCACCCATGTTCAAACTGGTGAGCATGTTGCATTTGGGGGTAAGGGGGGGTAAGGGGGGCCTCTAGGATCGAATATTGACCCACATAGGGCACATTTGGCTACTGGGGGATAAAACGCTGTAAGTCTACACAAGGAGGCGCCTCCTGCTGAAGGGCCAGTTCTACATGAATTTGTAAAAGTTGCTGGACCAAGGCGGGTGAATCAAAGTTAACAACAATACAATCCCCCATTCAAATCTTATTCAACGGGCCCATCCATCCCACCCTCCTCACCATTAATATAGAGGATACCATACAGAAGGCAAAATTAGCATTAACGTGCAACCAGTTTATGACCTTGTTTTTCAGTTCAACATAAGTTTCCAGGCTGTTTGATCGAGATCTGGGAACGTTAGTGATTACAAGGACATATGGACAGGATTCCCGAGGCAGATGTAAGACTCTAGACTGACCCCCCATAATGTTCTGAACTAATTCTGCTGTCCATCTCTGTAGCACCGTATTGGTGAGGCTCGCAAACATTGGAGACTTTACTGGAATTAGTCACTATATTAATAGTTGGAACTACTCCTGCATTTCCCCAATGCTATTGATTTAACTACTGCCATGGTGTGCATATGTTGAATACTGTGCAACCATGGTCTTGTTACGTGCTGGTAGGGGGGATGCATAAAAAGTGGCATATCAGTGATGATGCGCCACTTTTTCATAAATCTGGGCCTAGATGTGTATGCTTCCCCCCACACCGAACTTGCCAGCCACTAAGACACTCCCAAACTGCAAGCCTGCTGGTATCAGTACAACACTCACCAACATCATTACGTTACTTGTTGTGTCCTGAGATTTAGTAAGAAAGTATCCCTGTCATGAACACAGAAACAGGTTGTGCCTCAACCTCTACATGATGTACTTGGGGACATATTTATGAGCCTCACAAGAAACCGGAGGATAATCTTTGTGCAACTCCAGCTACACACACCAGTAATTCATGTCAATGAGTTCAGGCTTCTTGGAATGTGTCAAGACTGAACAAGTCACCGTGTTGCCTTACTCTGCCACTGAGTCACATTCCATGAACAATGGGAATACTTGTGACACTTCCCCAGTTTGATAAAACCGTGGAAACCGTGTATACCTGTAAGAGCACAAAATCTCACATTTTGAGGAGAGGTAGACAGTTTTGTTACATGTTGACTTTCTTCACTACCTAATCAATATCCACCTACATGAGGGGTAATTTGTACCCTTAGGTAAGTACTGTATATATGCATTGTTGGTAGACCTACCATTGGCCAGCATGCCAGGTGGTATACTGTTGGTATACTGTTGGGATCCATATAGGTGCATTTGGGGATGAATGAAAACAGTGACATTAGATACGCTTTACATACTGCTTTACATACTGCTGACATTTACACCACAGTTTAGTGACACTGGAATTTGGAAGAATCATTTTTATATTTCCCCACCAGTGTCTGAAATCTTCCCATTGTGTGATGCCTGTTCTTTTCTGGGCAATGTCACAGGGCCTACAATGATATGTGTGTGTGTTAAGTTAACACACTAATTGGCACATGTGATACACATCATTACCTAGTTAATTTCACAGGTGTATCACAGTTCATGCATCCTGTGAACAGTAACTATGATTTAACTAGTAACAATGTAGATGATGTTGCCTTCCTCTGACCATATTTATATATCAGTTTGTGCTGATGGTATGGGTCTTTGTACTCCATGACATTGCCTCTCTGATGGTGCAGTGAACTGTGCTCCTGTGTGTGACTGTCCTCTGGCTGTATGTTGCAACAAAAGGGAAAGGTCAATAGACACAACCAAGATATTTGCATATGTGCAAACTGTCACAATACTATACATTTGCATTTCCATGCCAACAGCAGTGGTAATTGAATGAGGGACATTATCTATTACCATACACCAGTGTTAAGCGGCTGAGGCAGCAGTGATGGGCAGTAATGCATCAGGATTTGTAGCAAAGACAGTGCGGTTGTGGTGAAACTAGTGCCTTGCTTGTGTGCTGCTTTTATCTGACTTCTGGGTCTGGGCTGCAGGTGGGATTAATAATGTGCAGGTGCATGTGGTTACAGGGGTGGGCGTATGTTCCGCCCTGAGTGTGGAAGCTCGGCGCCGAATGCTGATCATCCGCCCGAGGGCAGCTCATCTGCCCAGAGTGTGGATGCTCCACCATGAGTGCAGATCATCTGCCCCAAGTGTGGAAGTAAAGATACTCCTTGTAATTCACCTTTGTGAATGCCAAGCAATTGTAAACTTACACTTTTGGCCTAAGCATATGACAAAAGGTGGCAGTTTACCTTTGTGAATCGGACCCTCTTTTCTTAAACAATGCATTATTCTATTACTGACTTGTTGCGAGGAAGAAATCTGAAAGAAAGTTTACATTAAAATGAATGACACTGCAATTTCCGCACAGTCACAAAATTTAAACTAGGCCTCAATTAAGGTCACACGAGAGTTAAAATTTCATGCTAATACTCAAATAAAGCATTGATTTTAAAATGCAAAGTAGAGTTTTCAATGTAAATGAAACTCATTAGTGTTCATGTTATATTAATACAAAATGTAATATTATTGCTCACACAATTCAGTAAGTATTATGCACTACTACATTTGTATAACTTTCCATACATATTTGAAATAAATATCATTAGCAATTCAGTATATTTTTCATATATTCTGTTAAAGCAGAGTCAAAAATTACATGATTGCATCACTTTAGTTCAAACAGCATTTAATAACACCTAAATACCACCAAGCTTTCTAACATTGAGTTAACAATGTGCACTTTAAAATGATTAAGTGTTGTCAGTTCTACATTTCAAGTGCATAATTCTACGGTAACTTCATGCATTTTGTAAAATATGTAAAAATTAATACTATAGCATGAGGGACACTCCAGCATTTCAGCTATATCAGTCCTTCCTCTGAAGACAAATATGCCAAAATAAAAGTACTAATTCTCATTTCAATGAGACAATTTAAAAGTTCAGTCGTCTGTTTCAATGTGGTGTCTAAATTGTTCCAGTAATTTTACATTACTGTAATAAATGCTCCTTCTGTTTTCTGTTTAAATCTTCTCCAGTCTCTGTCTATTTCTAGCTCCTTTTGCCTTCAGTTTCATGTAAAATTTGTAAAGACCAATATTTATCAGGGCACACAGGAATATACCTAACAGGGGTCTCAGAATGGTTTCCACTGTACCACTATCTAAGCTTCCAAACCATTGACCAATTGCTGTAAATCCATGTCCTACGGAGTCCCATGCACCCAATAATAGAGGTGCATCTCATAGTCACTTATAATAACTTCCAAAGTATAATGTCTTTCTTTAGCAATTGGCAATGAAACCATAAAGTTCAATTCAAAAGCAATTTCAAACTCCAGAATGTTGAATTGAATCTAAATAGTTAATGCAAACGGTTGCAAATTCTCTCTCCCAGTCATTTACTATAAAGTTATTCGATTCAGGAGATGAGTATTTTTGACTTCGCACTCTTTTTATCTTTCACCTTCTGCTTTGTCGACTCGCAATATCACTCTCACTCTGGCTCGACTCTTCAGTTTTCTAAGCAGCAGTCAGAGGCACTTGGATATATGGTACTGATTGCTGTTTGGCATATTGTGTTGGGTAATGTGATTTTACTCACTGTCGCTCATCTTTCAGAGGCATCCAAGCTGACATGAGTCAATTGCTTCTGTTTTAACCCTTCTGTACCAACCACTGTCTTGACTCGCTCAGAACCCCTTTAGAGTGTGCATGAACTGTGGCTGCCATTTGTCCAGTCCCTTCAGCTTGGCTGACCTGATCCCTGTGGCTTACTATAACCAACCTTTTAGGAAAGGGTGCTTTATCATTCAGAGACTTGGAACTTTGCGAGTGTGGCTCCCTTGAATTCAATTTGGGAGACCAGCATACTTCCTTGCAGTAGTGGTCACAAGTACCACTTGGAATGGTCATCTCCAATGCGGTTCCAATCATATTTTCTTCACATGCTTTTTAACCATTACCCAGTCTCCAGGACTTAGGTCATGGAAAAGCTTGTGCTGCGGCTGGGCTGTTGCTTCTCCAAACTGATGAGACAAAGAATGAACCACATCAGCCAGTCCTTTGCAATAATCCAGTGCCAAGTCATCTGTAATGTTCATAAGTGCATTTGCTGGCACAGCTAGCAATCACATGGACCTCCCCATGAGAATATCATGAGAGGACAACCCAGTCTGGTGTGCTGCACATACTCATCAAAACAAGAAGCAATGCATCTGGTCATTTCAGATTTGTGGACTCACAAACCTTTGCCAGTCATGCCTTCATGGCTCCATTAATCTGTCCTACAAGTCCTGAAGCTTTTGGTCTGTAAATGCAGTGTAATTTTTGTTCAAATGGAAATGCTGTGCCTAACATTTTTAGAATCTCATTGTTGACATGAGTTCCTCGATCTGATTCTAGAGAAGTCAGGAATCCAAACCTCAGGATCAACTCATTCAGTGATAGTTTTGCTACAGTGAGATTATCATTTCTCCTGGTTGGGTAGGTTTCCACCCAAAGTTAAAAAATTCAAACAATGACCAAAATGTACTTTAAGCCTTTACACACTGGCAATTCTATAACATCCAACTGCATTTTGTTGAGTGGACTCTGGATCTACCAACATAACTCAGTGTGACAAATGTGCATTTCTCTACTCTCATCTGCTGTTATGTGACACATCTGTGACATACAGCTTCTGCAACTAATCTAAGTCTGGGATTAAACCATGTCTGTTTGTATGTCCTGATCATTACATCTCTCCCTATGTGTGATTCTCCATGATGAAACCGGACTATGGATGAGAACAGACAATTTGTCAATACTGCTCTTCCATCACTGGCAACCGAAAGATCATCTTCATCCATTTTAACGTATCCTGATCTTACCAAACTTTGTTGTTATTCTACAGTCACTTCTTCCTGCAATCTCTTGTCTTCCTCCCATGTATCAACCATACTCAACATTAAGTTATGACTTGCCTCATCACCTGCATACCCAATCCATTCTCTAGTGAAAGGGGCACAAGTCAGTGCCAAGTAATCTGTATAGTTATTACCTAAGGTAATATAGTCAGTAGACTTTGGATGATCATTAAATTTGACTACTGCAATTTTTCTACGCATTTGCAATGAATTTAGTAAATGGTGAATTCTGGCACCGTTTCAGACTGGCGTACCGGAAGAAGTCATAAAGTCTCTCTGGGACCATAACTGTCTGAAATCATGAACAACACGGAACCCATATTGGCTGTCAGTAAAGATGGTCACTTTGAGCTGGTCAGAGACACAGCATGCTCTGGTAAGAGCTACTATTTCAGCCACAGAGCTTCTATCACACCTGAGAATATGAATACTGCATAACCTGCTCTCAGGGTACCATCACTGTCTTTTAAAAAGGAGCCATCAAAAAACATTGCATAATAATTTTCATCAAGGGGAACATCTTTGATGTCAGGACTGGGTTTGGTGCACAATTCAGTCTCATCAAAACAATCATGTTCAACCTCATCCTCCCGGTTTCCATCCTTTTAAACAAGGTTAGGCAAAAGAGTGGCTGGGAACAGGAAGTAACATCTCTTGTGCATGATATTTGAATATGCCAAAATGACCTGCTCATATTGGGTCCAGTGGCCACTCATCAGGCACTGAGTTTTGGTGCAGGTCAACAAAATTGTAATGGAATGGGCAACAAAAACATTCAACGGATGACCCATAACAATGCTTTCACACTTCTCTGTGCTGATGATCAGAGACACGACTGCTTTCAAACAACCAGGTAGCGCTGAAGCCACAGGATCAAGTGTGGCAGAAAAATAAGACATGGGCTTATTTGCTTTTCCATGCATTTGTGTCAACATTGAAAGTGCACATCCACCTCTCACAATAAAATATTGAAAATAATTTGTTATAATCAGGCATTCTCAGAGTTGGGGGCTCAGCATAAGCTTTCCCTCGGCTCAGCGAAGGCATGTATGCAATCATTATCCAGTGGTACTAGATCAGACTCATCCTTGTGTGTCAGCCTCTGTAAAGTTTTCACCAAAAGGGAAAAATTTGGTATCAACTGACGACAGTAGTCAAACATTATCTCTTGAGACACCTTTCTTGCACCCTTCTCAACATGATGACCTAGAGACAAAATTTCTGTCTTGCAATAATGCAATTTTGTTGCGGCAACCTTATGTCCATTTTCTCCCAAATTATTCAAGAGTACAATTGTATCTCTACTGCATGCTTCTCACATGTTTGACACAAGACGTAGGTTGCTAATTTATTGGACAAGGACTTAGTGATACGGCATCTTCAGGGACTCATGATTCTTTTTCAAGATCTGACTAAAAATTGATTGTGATTTAGTATACCACTTACAAGTTTGGCACCATGCCAAAACACAACTGTCAAATTTGAAAGCAAAAAGATACTGGCTTTCCTCGGGCTATGGCAAAGTAAAATATGCTTAGCACAAACCAATAACTGTGAATTATTCAGCTTCCTATGGAATTTGGAACAATATTTCTGAAGGATTCGGTACCACAGGACAACATGGAATGACAACCTTTTTTTTTTTCTCAAATCCTGGACAATGTGGTACTTTCCATTGGGCATCTACAGTCTTAAAAATAGGTGAATTAGATGGGCTCCCCAAAATGTCTTTTAATATTCCATGTTCAATAAAGAATTTGATCAATAATGGAGTGATTCCAGCAATCATTTCTGGGGACATGTTGGGCTTCACTGTTATTTCAACAGACTCAACTGCTTTGGAGAGTCATATATCCTTTCCTTTAATATCCCAAACTTCAGGTGTCATTGTGTCTTTTAAGTCTTTGGGCAAATCATTACTAGGCCAGGACGAAGAACTCCTCTCTGCCGGCAGAGTTTTTAGCACTTGGGCCCTTTGTGCAACACAGAGTTCCTATTTTCCGCACTCCAGTGCGGAGCGGAGTTTGTTGACCCTTGCAAGACTGGGTTTTGGTGCTCTCTCACGAGTGCAACATTACTCCTGGGCTGCTAGCAAGCATGCGCAAGACTTTGCATTCTCTTGTGTTGCTTCCAGCCCCACAAATGGCCAAAATGGGCGACTCACGAGTGAGAACTCAGTTCTGAAGTAGATTTTCTACTCCAGAGCCACTAAATGTAATCACAAAGAGATTTTTCACTAGATGTTCTTCTCGAATGGGCCCTGCAATTTGATTTTCAGATTGAGAAGCTTTTTTTATTTTTTTTAAATGAGAAGGAAGTGCCCTAAAGGCTCCAACTTCCTGTTTCTGTCCAGGAGAGTCCTTCCAGTGCTTTGTGCATCCCCTGGTCACTTTTCACTTGGATTTGAGGTGGAAGGATCACTCTCTTTGTCTACTGGATATATCTTTGGATTTAAGGACTTTTTTGTGAAATCACAAAAACAAGTTCTACAACTATTGAATAAGGGTGTTGTTGTTGTTTACTTGGGCATGTACCATTATTTCTTTCTACTTTAATTTGATTTAAAAAATGTATAGTGGTGGGTGACCTGGAGTTTAAGTATGGACCTAGTTATTATTTATTTTGTATTTCATTGATTTTTCACCTTTTTTATAGGAAAATTGTTGCACAGCTCAGTACCTTTTCTACATGTTTGTAATATTTGCAATAATATTTTAGTATGTGGCCTACATTTCCAAAGGGCCAGTTAGCCAGCCGGCCCAGGCCAGTACTAGTTGTCATTAGTGCATGAAATAAATGTTCCAGTAGTATGTGTTTTTGAAGCTTCATCTAGGGCAGGGATGGCATTGGATTAACTTTACAATCTTGGCTATTGTTTGCATTTTTTTGTTGTTGCAAAAAGTGTATATATTGTGGGGTAATAACATTTGGTGGCATAGGAGTATGTTATTTGACCATGTGCTGACAGCCATTTTGTGCATGCCACCAGTGTCCCTTTGCCATAGGTTTGCATGTGTTCTTTGTTCCCTTGCTCCTTGTTGTTTGACCATGTGGCTGGAAGCCATTTTGTGCATGAAGCCAATGTCCCTCATTTTCCCTAGGCTTGAATTCGTTCTTTGTTTGCCGTGTCTCCTTGTTCCTTGTTGTTGTTTGACCATGTGGCTGGCTGGCAGACATTTTCTCCATCCAGCCAGTAACCCTTGCCATGGGCGTGCTTGTGCTCTTTGTTTGCCATGCCTTCTTGCTCTGTGTTGTTGTTGTTTGACCATGTGGCCTTTTCCTTTGATCCATTCATCCAATCCATTCCATCCATCCACAAAATATGCAGAGCTACACTACAGCATTTAATTTCTTAGGTGTAATTCCATTTCCTCCAGGACACCCTGGCTGCAGAGCACAGCATACAAAGCAACAAAATAATTAATTTTATTAAGGATTATTCAATTTTCCCTGTACCTCCTTGCTGCCATAGGTTATTTAAAGGATTATTCCATTTACAAATACACCTCTCTCTGAATACCCCAGGTATCTCCTTTAAAACAGATGGAGATAAAGCAAAGAGTTAGTTCTGTCTGTTATGCTGTCTGATTTAAAATGTCATTTATTATGGTGTGTTGGTCTGGTTTGCCTTTACAATGTTTGATTAAAAAGGTATATTACTTAAGGAGCTAATTGCACTAAGATTGCATTTCTCTGTATTATTTTCAACCTGCAACAATGCCACATTTCACTAACTGCATGTTTTTCTTCATTGGTTGTTCTTAGGTGCACAAGAGAAGAGACCCCACACCACCGGCACTACTGCCAAAGAGAAGGCCTTGCAGTGACTTTGATCCACAAGCACCAAACCCTTTCGCTTATGTATCTTAGAGGCACTGCCAACCTAGAACTTAAGATGGCCTGAAAAAATGTTGCACCCAGGAAAGTGGTCAGTGAGAAGAAGCAGCTTTCCAACAGTGGTGTGCCAACTGCAACCTATTTCAGGACACGTGTGCCTGCCACACCGGCCTCCAGGGGAGGGACCTGGGAGCAACACTCCCACACCAATAGCACCACCCCAACCCAAGCCCAAGACCAAGTCTGCCAGTGAGGCTGCCACTGCAATCATGGTGATGCCAACAATCAGTGATGTTGAATTGGATTTGTCCCTTTCTCAAAGTAGTACCCAATTGTTTCAGGAAACAATGCAAAGTGGACAGCAGCTGCAGCCAGATCTTCCCAAAGTTGGAGCAGAACATGAGGTTAATCTTTCTGTCGAGCAAGAACCTCCTAGTCTAGAATCAAGGGCTGTCATATCTCCAGCAAGCAAAAGGAAAGGTAATACTCCACCATCTTCTCTAAGCACCACTTCTGAAGATGATGATGGGGACATGGGATGGACCCCGGCAGAGTCCAGGAGATTCCAGGAGAGTCAAGGGAAAATAAAAGTTCAAGAAAGCCTTAGAATCATGGAAGGGGATGATGAGGATGATGACAATGAACCAGTCATTGTGGAAGCTGGCACAGATGAGTCTGACATTACTATCCAACTGACTCCAAGGGATATGGCACAGACAGCACCACCAGCTTCAATATTTGTAAGGCCCCAGAAGAGACCTGCACCAACCCATACCTCAGTAGAAGTCGGCGCTGCAGAGAGTCAATCGACATACCCACCGGCCTCCAGTTCTTCTTCAGGCATTGTCAGTGGCCCAATAAGAAAGTACTCCTCCCTAAACAGGAGGAGAACATTGCCATATGATCCATTTGCACTCAAGTGTTCATCGAGGTAAGGCAGGTTCACATTATGGTACTGGAGGCCAGACAACCTATATGAAAAAAGATCAGGCAATCCGGTGGGAGGAGCACCTTAACAAAAGTCTCAACATGGTTGCGATGGTGATGGTGAGGAGACCCAGGAAATATCAGCTACAACTGGCCAAATCACAGTGAAGGTGAGGAAGAAGAGGGTCCCCAACAGTGCGCCAGAATCAACCGCCTCAGTGACCTCACAATGACACAGGAAAACCCTGAGTCAGATGGAGACACCACAGCATACGGTGACTGCAGCACCACAAAGCCCACTAAGTCCATAGCCACCTACATCTGAAAAGTCACCTGCGCCAGTGGCCCCACAAAAGAAGTAAATCCAGTCTTCAATTATGGGCATGTTAAGGCAGGAGGGGCCCAGACCGCAACCACCCACTGGCATTTTTGTACAATGAGAAGCTGAAATGTTATAGCTGGACCTCCTCCCCTTTTCTTTTGTGGAAGGAGTGTGATTCTTAGCATTTGTGGCAGCCCTCTGTCCAAAATGGAAGGTTCCAAGCCAGACCTATTTTGCCAGAGTTATTATTCCAACGCTGTATCACAATGTGCTGCAATTGGTTGGCCAAGCTTTGAAGCAAAGTGTTGTCCACACTATGCACATGACAATAGACATGTGGGCCACTTTTGAGGCAACTGATTACGTGTGTATCACTGCACACTGGATCTCTTTTCTGGGGATAAAGCAAAAGCTATCTACAGGTTTTGGCCCTGAAGAAATTTTTAAGAGTATTCAGTGGCATACAACAGTAGCCATGTTCACTCTGGAGAAGTCACACACAGATACAAACAGCTTGGTGGAATTTAATAGCAAGGTGTCTGAATGGCTGCAACCCAGAGGTCTTCAAATTGGATTTGTTCCCACGACGAATGGCAGTAACCTAGTCAAGGCCATGAAGGTGGTGGCTATTTCAGAGTCCTGTGGCTGGCACACTGCAGCAACCAGGTTGTGCAATACTTTCTTTAAAAAGAAGACGTAGTCAGCAACATACTGACAATCTTCAGATGCATCTGCACTAATTTCAGCCATTATTTTAAAGCCCGGCAACAGCTGCGGATTATTCATTGTGATAACAGAGTACCAGTTAAGGCCCTGATATAGAAGTTGCCAACACATTGGAACTCAACATATTGGCGGTGATTCTAACCGCGGCGGGCGGCGGTCGCCGCCCGCCATGCGGTTACCGCCAAATGACCGCACCGCGGTCACAAGACCGCGGCGGCCATTCTTGCTTTCCCGCTGTGCTGCCGGGCGACCGCCAAAAGGCCGCCTGCCAGCACAGCGGGAAAGACCCAGCAACAATGAAGCCGGCTCCGAATGGAGCCGGCGGAGTTGCTGGAGTGCGACGGGTGCAGTAGCACCCGTCGCGAATTTCAGTGTCTGCAAAGCAGACACTGAAATTCCTTTTGGGGCCCGCTTACGGGGGCCCCTGCGGCACCCCCTACCGCCATCCTGTTCCTGGCGGGAGACCCGCCAGGAACAGGATGGCGGTAGGGGGTGTCAGAATCCCCATGGCGGCAGAGCGCGCTCCGCCGCCATGGGGGATTCTGCAGGGCAGCGGGAAACCGCCGCGGTCAGAATGCCCAGCGGTGCACCGCCAGCCTGTTGGCGGTGCTACCGCGGTCATTCGCCCTGGCGGTTTTTACCGCCAGGGTTAGAATGACCCCCATTATATGTTGCAACGTCTGTTGGAGCAGGTCAAGCAGATCAATGATATGTCGTTCAAGGAGGAGCTGATGCGATTGGGAAAGCTATGACCATGGATGCGGACACATGGGACCTTGTGAAATGCCTCACAAAGAGACTGCTCCTGTTTGAGGTTTTCACATGGGAAGTTAGCAAGTACAATGGGCCAAGCTATCGCGGTATTGCATCTGCTACTGGAGCAGCTGAAGAAGGTGTCTCAAAGGTTCACATTTGGAGGTGCGAACGAAAACACAGAAGCGCATGCCTTGATTAATAGTCTAAGCTATCACTTGACTCGCAATACAAGGCTGCCAAATTACATAATCTCATCCAAAGAGTACTTCTGTGCCAGCCTACTTGATCCACGCCACAGAAAATTCCCATTTTCCTATCATTCCTTTTTCTGGAGGGGATGTTTCACAATACAATAGGTGGATTGCTGAGCAAGTAGGAGAACTGTAAGAAGAACGGCTGGAACTTAGAGTGCCACTCTGCAGTTCTAGGATGCTGCCTTAAACTTCCAGAGAGGGTAGTCCTGTCCCACATCTGTCAACCCGACCAACAAAAAAAACAGTGACAACAGCATCAGAAGGATCAGACCCAACCTCTGCATTGGCTTGGTTTTAAGTGGCAGGTCTTAAGTCCAGTGCAGAGGTGAAGGAAAAAGCGGTTGAGCAGGTAGCAGGACCAAGGACCATTCAGACTATGTTCCAGGAGTATCTGAATGACCCAAAAGAGGTGTATGTGGATCAAAATCCATTAGTGTATTGGTATTGGAAGATGCACCAAAGGCCAGAGCTCAGCAGGCTGGCAATACCATTTCTGGCTTGTCCAATAGCCAGCATCTCTGCTGAACTTGTGTTCACTGCAGCTAGTGAAGTTGTTACAGTGAGAAGGACCAGTCTCTCTCCTCAAAATGTGTAGAGATTGACCATGATCAAAGTGAACCAGCAATTGTTACCACCTGATTACACCGTTCCTGAAACACCACAGGACGAGGAAGAGGATGATTGGTCAGTATCAAGCATGTTAGCTGACCAACGTTTAGGTGAACTACCAGAGTTTGAGGACAAATTCTCCTTCTCGAATTGTCTATGTCAGTGCCACCATAGAACTTTTTCATTATTTCTCATTCAGCTTCTTTTTCTCTTTCTTTGTTGGCAAAACAATATATATGTGCTAGTGCAACATTATGTTTGTGTCAGATTTATGCTACCCCACCTTTGATTTTATAGTCCCATACCACACTCGGATTGGAGTTGGACCCGTGTGCAGTGAAGAAGCCCCCACATACCCATCAGGATGTTGGAGATGATGCATGCCTCAATCACGTGCTATTGCCTATCCTATTTTTACATCACCTAGCAGGGCTGCCCTAGAAGATCACTGATTAAAAGACTTCCAGTGGCAATGTCTAATTCCAATGTGTAGATACCTTCAAAGAGGAGGTATTTTATTTTGTTCATATACTGTGATTTAATTGGAAGAGGTAATAAAGTTACTATTGCACCAATTAGTGGTGATATATTAATTGATTGCGATTGTGAATTTGTGAGTGATGATTGATGTATGTGATGGCTGACGGTGAGGGAGGGAGTTTAACAAAATTGTAAACTTGTTTTTGATGATTTACAATGTTTGGGGCTGATGGGTGATTATTTTTTCCTGAAAGTGAATGCCCTTTCAAAAGTAGTGAAATTTACTTGCAGGGTCTACTCCTTTTTCCTGATTCCTCGTAACAAACCAGCTACTTTAGTTACAAGTCTACACAAAAACATACTCCAGTTCTGTTTCTCTATTTGTTCTTCAACAGGAGTGCACTCCACAGGTCTACCTTGCTCAGTTTGGGATTGGGATGGAGTTACTCTGAACCTGGAGAAGGAAGAACTCAGGGCGGGACTACCTCAACAGCTAGAAAGGAGAAAATGTTCAACTTCAAAGAGAACCCATGATGATGGCAAAGACACTGAGGTCTAGTACTCAATCAGCTCTGTGAACTGGAGAGAGGTGCATTGATTTGGCAATGCTGCTGAGTATGTGGTTGCTGCATTGCTAGCTCAAACATGAAACTCCTCTTATGTTCTTGCTCTGCTTCTGAGTCTTCTTGGTACACTCCTGACTCCTCATGAAGTTTACCTTGCTTTCTTTTGTCCTTTTCCTTTATTCTATAATACAGCAACAGTTGTTTTCAATACAGAGGCCTTCTTGTAGTCCTCTCCTGCACACAACTCTGAAGGCTCAAGACTCCAGCATATCTTCTGGACAGGTTCAAACAGGCATCAGAGTGACAGACATTACAAGAAGAATGGAGATGCATCACCCAATTTGTCCATACAGTATTATTTTCCTTTTAACAATCATACTTTTTAGAGGTAAGTGGGTTACATTTAATCTTCCATATTTCAAAACTAGAAGAAGTAACACTTAGGATATGCTATCTGGGGTCTCACTTGGGCAGAGGGACTGTTTCCAATGAATGTATTGAACTGTGTCATACTTACTTATCCCTTTGTTTCCTTCCACAACAGATTGTTGGGGTTTCTTTTGTGTAGTGTTTGTCACACCTTTTCCCACATCCCCTTCCCTACCCATTCATTGAACCCCTAACCCTCTTCTCCCAGGCTGTGTGATTTATTGAGGTGAGACCTAATTTAATTTACACCATAAATGAATCACACGCTTGCCGGGGCGAATGTGGCAAAAGCAACACAAACTCACTGCATGACCTTCTACCTTCTGTTACCTGAGCAATATTCCGCACAGGCCCCATCAACATCTTCACTCATGACTTCTGTGTATATTCTGTAAATGCTAAACTTGTCCAAACACTCTTGAGTCTGAGCCCACTTCTGACTCCATGATCTAATTTCCTAAATGTTGTTATATACCGTAGTATATACTATAGCTTCCCTCCATTGCTCCGAAGAAATTTATATTGCTCTATTTCATTATCATACCAGGTCTTCTTTGCTGTGTGTCAATACTGCCATTGTGGTAGTCTGGTCTCAGTCTTCCTACAGTTATGATAATATGATGATGACCCACTAACTCTCTGTTTTTTAAATCAAGTTGACAGTGATGGATAACTCTTTGATTAATTCTGTGGTTGGAGTTTGCATATGTGGGATTGACACCTTCTGTTAAGTTCTGTCTTCCCTGTTAGTGTGCTAGCCTGCTGCTACTACTACTACCTACTTACCACCTCCTTAAGATGTCATCCTGGGAAAAAAAACCTGCAGTGAGAAGACTCCCTTGCTTCATCTATTCAGATAAGAGAACAACTATGGCTTGAAATGAACTTGTTTAGTTAGTATTTAACTCCTATTGAAAAAAATGTCCTCTTTGTGTACTGGGTTTTTGTAGGCAAAATAAGCAAGCACAATAGTCCCATAGTGGTCAATAATAGTTGCAGAGAGCAATAGAGTAAGGGTCTAAGTAAGTGACATACACCTTTTTTAGCAGATTAAAAATATCAGTCTACACTAAAAGACAGCAGTGCAAACTAAAAGTCTACAACCCCAAAATAAAGATTTGAGACACAAATTAAGTTAAAAAAAATCCCCTTTATTATTTACAGATAGAAAACCCTCCCTCTCCAACCATAACAATCCCACTCCTCTCCCCGAAGAAATGACCCCATCCCCAAAAAGTCCAATGAAATCTACAAAGTCCAACCCAAATGCCTCTCCACCCTCTCCATCCACAAGACCCACCCACCAAAACAAACAAAAAAGCTTAAAAAAGGACACCGTCAATGTGGGTCCAGAGCTGGTCGATGCTCTGCTGTATACTGGTGAGCTGGCTCTCTATCTGGTCCATTCAGTGCAGGATGCATCAGAGCAGTGCCCTGGTGGAGTGGGAGGGTGCAGCACCAGGTGCCGTCAGGGAGCCAGAATACTGGCAGCAGCACCGGCGATGTACTGGCCGTGAGGCTAAGGGCTGGTGTGCTGCTCTGGTTGGTCCTGGGTCCGAGTAAGATGTCTTGGCCTCTTTCTCCTCCAAGATCACCAGGCACTGGTATTAAACCTGAATGTTCTGCAGCCTCTACTGCTGCAGACGGGCTGCTATCTCCTGCCTGGTTGGTGGTAGTCATCGTGCAGGTGTAGCTATATCAAAAAAAAGGAAGAATAGCAAAATGCAAATTGTAAACAATGTTCTGAACAAACACTTCTTCAAATGATAGATAGTGGGTGGCACAGTAGCACTACATTGCTGATCCCCTAAGGATGATGGAATTCAATGTGATTATTCATGATTAGGAGAGTCACATGGCCCATAACTTATTTGTTTACCTACAAATGCCTCACATAAGAAGCACCATCTGTCTGGTAGAAAAGAAATAAGGTAGAATAAGACCAAATGAAAAAACTGATTTCATTTTTTTTGTCTTTTAAAGGCTTTTCTGGTAACTAAACATACACATTTAGTAGAAAAATGAAAAAATGAATTACCTCTCATTATGATGAGTAAGGCATTATGCACTCTGGAGTACAAGTTGTTGTACCAAGTAATTGAAGGCATAATAGCCAATGCTTCAAGTACGTTGCTACTGTCTACAGCTCAGGCAGCTGTAGCTGACAATTATCTATCTTTAATTCCAATGGCCCTGCACTTCCCCACATGCCTTTCATTCAGTTTAGTTTCTACCCTGACGCAAAAGAGACAGATGAATAAATATAAGATATGTCACACATGTCATGTATAAAATGTGGACATATTTTATCCTGTCTGCCATCAGTAGATGGGGAAAATGATGCACTTCAGTACAGGGAAAGGATTCACCACATACCAATGCCAAACTTGAAATCAAATCGGGCACTTACTAGTCACACTTTACTCACTGGTCTCGCCCCATCACAAATTCTTTCGGACAAATTGATTTGCTGGGTAGTACAGAACGTAAAGAAACTTGACTTACTCTACTACAGAGTAAGGATGATAGATTAGGCAGGTAGGTAGAATTTTGCTATAGAAGAATGGAGGGGTGTCACTGATCTTTTACTGAAGAAGAGCTTCCTTCTTTATCCATTCAAGCAATTATTAAATTGTCCTTTCATTCTTCCCTATATACACCTACAACCACTATGATTTTAGATTTACTTTCTCTCATCCAGCCTTTCACCCAAATTCACAATTCTTTTTCCAGCCATTCACTACCCACACTATCCACCCTTTCTTTCCATCATCCTTTCACCCATCCATCCATTTACCCAATACCAATAGATCCCCACGCATCCTTTTTCATCCACCCACACATCCATTTCTTTCACTCTTTTTAATCATCCTTTTTTTTAACCTTCAGTTCTTTCACATTTCCAGCAATCCATCATTTTAGCATACATTATGTATGCTTGTGCTGAGTTGCAGGTAGAAGAGGCCATAAGTATCATCACGTCTGTAGCTGTAATGCGAGGGGTTCATGAAGTTGATCACAACAACGCCATTGTAGCTAGTGAGTAAGAGTAATTTTCAATAAGCAGGCAATGTGACTTACCAGCACCCACCCCTGCCGCCACAATCTCTCCCTGCTCCGTCTGCTCCAGTGGTGATCAAACTTTAGCCATTTCCACTGGTGGTTGATGTGGCTATAAAAAAACAACATACAGTTTTTAAATGCCAGATACCATTCTAAATTTTTAAAATAAAAAAATGCAGCAGCAATTGTTTTAGTTCAGTTAGCACTGCAGTATCTTCTGTCAAAAATATAACTCTGGTCATTTTGTTGGAATCTTAGAAAAAAAGGGAGTCAAGCCAATCTAAAGCTTTGGGTAATAGAAGGTCAGAGCTATAGCCTATTATTGACAATGACTTAGATACGGGAGTTGGAAAAAAGGAAGGCAGTATGAAAAAAGTGAACAAGGAACAATTAAAAGTAGTATAAAAATGGGGAGAAGTAAAAGTTAGGGAAACAATATTAATAATAATAAATAATAGGACTTACTGGGATGGGCAGAGCCATCAGCATCGGCGCTGATGGTCTGTGCCTCCCAAGTTCCTGCCAGACTCGGCAGTGCAGTGCCCCTCTTCTTACTTTTATGTGCTGGTGTAAGATTAAAAAGAAGATAAAAAAATAAATTAGTGGTACTGCTAATCTCCACAAAATTATTATATAGCAAGCAAATGCAATAACATTGTACTTAAATCAGATCGCCTATGGTACTATACTAGTATGATCAACTATCATTGAGTTGGCCATATTCCTGAAATCCCTATTCCAAAGTTACTTAACAAAAACTACATTTGGAACCAATGCATTGCATTTGCAATGAATAATCTTTCATTGTATTCTCATTTCTCAAGCCCCTCAATGGGCCAACTCAGTCTACCTTTTTTGCAATGCATGCATACTCGCATCACTGTGAAATTGCTTGGGACTCTACGAGCTATATAAAGTTATAGAGAATGCTAACTCACTGATTCACTATGGAAACAGGAGGACAGAGGAGTCTGTGTTGCAATAGCTTCTTAAACAATCAGCCAAAGTGAGTGCCTACCTATGAGTACAATGATATAGAGCCATTGAGCACCTGCCTAGTTCTAACAGGATCACATAATAAATAATATTCTTAACGTAAACTAAATATAACTTACCCCTGAGTGGAAGCTGCATGCTATTCAGAATTTTTTTTTAGCATCCTAGAACACAAACAACAAAAAAAAATACTCACCAAGCCCTGGGATCTTGACACCTAGCATGTTGACAAGGTCCTGCTCTACGTTGATGATATCCTCCCAGTAGGGCTGGACCTGGATGGCGACCCTGACCACCCGACGCACCCTAACCCAATGCTGCCAATGCTCTTGCAGGGTGGTAACCGCTTCCAGGCCTGATGCCTGCTGCCAGTATGGAGGGGAGGTGGCGCTTCACACAAAAAAGCAGTGCTGAGACCTCCTCCTCGCTGAAGATCAGCCAAAGCTGCACCCCTTGACGGTGGTACCACCCACATGGCAGGTGGCCAGTGTTGCCCCAGTACTCTGCCATGGTGCTGGGTGGGTAGGGTAAGAGAAAGGAAACAGGAGGAAAAGAAAGAAGCAATAAGGAATAAAATAAACAAAAATAGAAAATGTCACAAAAACCCAAAAAAATTAAAACACTGTAAAATTACGAGGCACAAAAAGACACAATAATACAATAAATAAAGAAACAGAGGTAGATCAAGTATGGGGTTGAGAAGTGCAAAGATTGAGGACAGATTGAAGCTGAAAGCCCAGCACCATAAACATAGTGAAAACAAGATGGCTGTGCCCTTGGGAACCACGTGGTGTTGTTCGCGTGCAATTTGGAAAGCGAGTATGTACTTTGCATTGCGTTTGACGTCAAACACAATGCAACTAGTGCAGAACTCCACATAGTGCGGTGGAATTTTTTGGGCCATTTCTCGGAGCTCTCCACTCTCCACCCAGGCCTAATCATTACATGTCAGCACTGGGTACAATGCTACATTAGAACATCTCTTCTCTATTTTCAGGGCACATGTTCATCATTTATCTGGATTTCAACCCCTTTGTGTGTGCAGCTAATGGAGAAGTTAAGCTTACACAACAAGTTACATCCAAGAAGTCTTACTGGACTTAAAACAGCAACTACAAATTGGTGCTCATCTTCAAATGATCCTATTTCTAAAGGAACTGATTCTGTTACAGAACTAGTCAGTTGCCAATTTGCAAATCCTACAACCTGAACTCTCCTTCCTGAAAGGGGCAACTTTGGTACTTCTGAAGACATACCTGTGGAATGTGTAGCTCCCGTATCAACCACAAATGGAATGTTGCCTCCCATAATGTTGGCATTTACATAGGGACCACACTGATAAACTTCTAAGGATGCAGCTAACATGCAGTCCTCATCATTGGCGCTATTGATGCTCAGCAAATCTGAAAACTCTTCATCACTCAAATTCATAAGGTGAAATTGAGAAGCAACCTGATTCCAGTTTACATTTGCATTCTGATTCATGTTTGATTGGGATACAATCATCTGCTGCTGGGTCATTGAAGCTTGTGGAACCTGACCCTGTTATACTTGAGGCACATTTACGTTTTGTACTCGGGGTCTTTGAATTCTCCGAACATAAACCTGATTATTACCTTGTACCTAAAAAACTCCAGCATTCTGAGCTTGATCATTCATATTGTCATACGGGCATTCACATTGCCAATGTCCAAGATTTCTGCAAGCATGACACAGAAGGGTTTTCTTCATAGCCTTAGTGTCAATAACACTTCCACTCTGACAAACTTGAACACCACGTCCTCTACCTCTCTGCTGAACTACATTTGTTACCTGCTGCAGTGTTCCCTGCATACCCATGGTGTTCATCAACAATTTCTCTTTCAATTTCTTCTGCTTCATTTCCAATTCACTACTTCAATCCTTTGCATATAGCAGGATCTCCTCAATTGGTTTGTTCTGCCATTGAATCAGGTGCTGCTGGATCATTTAACTCATGACTGGCTTCATTCTATGCACACATTAGAACACAAAGACACATATCTTTAGCTTCAGTTGTCTCAGTATCACTATGCCATTCAAAGGCTTGCAACAACCCCTCATATAAGCATGAATAGACTCTTTCGACTCTTGAGAAGTTCTAACCATTTTCTGCGAATCAGAATCTTTAAGGGGCACTTCATTCTTCAAAAATTCATTCACCTTGTGGTATTTCTTCATCACTTCTCCAGACAGCACACCTGTAACTGGTTCTCCCGGAGAAGTTTGCACATATTCCACAAATCAGTTGTAACACAAGGTCAAACAGGGAATTCAAATCCTCCCATAGGCATTTTGAATGCTTCACAAATCTTTCAGTCATCTTTTATCACGCCACAGGCTTCTCTCTCAATCTCCGTTAATCATTTGTGAATGATAAAATATCACCTCTACTCCATGGTACATGTACATAATCTTCACATGGTATTTCTTTCATGGGCATCATTTTCAGCAGACTCTAAACTTGATTCACTCCTACTGGAGGCAAAATCGGCTTTGCTTTCTTTTGATCTCTTTTCTTAGTCCATCTACCTTCCCACTTACCCACCACTTCCCATTTCTCTATGTGTGCAAATAATTCTTTAACATGTGTTTTAATTCCTGGGGATCTCATGTTAATTATGTCTTTTGTGCTAAATTCCAATCTGTAACTGCGCTTTGGTGGTTTTGACTTCTCCAAATCCACATTATGGGGCTCATTCCGAGTCCGGCGGGCGGCGGGCGCCGCCCGGCGGGCGGAAACCGCTCAAAGACCGCACTGCGGTCAAATGACCGCGGGGGTCATTTTGACTTTCCCACTGGGCCGGCGGGCAATCTCCAGAAGATCGCCCGCTGGCCCAGCGGGAAAGCCCGTGCAACGAGGAAGCCGGCTCCGAATGGAGCCGGCGGAGTTGCAGGGGTGCGACGGGTGCAGTAGCACCCGTCGCGATTTTCACTGTCTGCATAGCAGAAAGTGAAAATCATGGTGGGGCCCTGTTAGGGGGCCCCTGCTCTGCCCATGCCAGTGGCATGGGCAGTGCAGGGGCCCCCAGGGGCCCCACGACACCCGTTCCCGCCATCCTGTTCCTGGCGGGTTTTACCGCCAGGAACAGGCTAGCGGGAAGGGGGTCGGAATCCCCATGGCGGCCGCCATGGAGGATTCCCTGGGCCAGGGGAAAACCGGCGGGAAACCGCCGGTTCCCCTTTTCTGACCGCGGCTTTACCGCCGCGGTCAGAATAGCCCTGGAAGCACCGCCAGCCTGTTGGCGGTGCTTCCGTTGCCCTCCACCCTGGCGGTTTCAAACCGCCAGGGTCGGAATGAGGGCCTATATTTCTCAGCCACATCAGCTAATTTCTCTTAAGCTTTCCCCACAGTTTGTGTGACATCCTCACACATGAACTGTAGCTCATCTTCTGTGTAACTCTCTAAATGGGCAGTATTTACTGTCCCTGAAATCATTTCATTTAATTCTAATTTGAGACTGGGCACATTTAATGTTCTATCTCTTTCAGGCGTCTATATTGTTCTGGCATTACAGTATGTCGCACACTGGGGACTCAAATTATCTAACAATTCAGTCTGCTGCTGTGCAGTGAAACCACTCAAACTTATGTTATTATTTTGTGCTACTTTGGCTCTCACTGAAAATAAACTTTGATGTGCTGGAGTCTGGACATTTTTCATAATTTCTGTTGTATTGCAAGATATTAATCCTGGTGAAGCACTGTAAGTTACATGTGGGATCTGATCTGGGCATTAAATAAGGTGTGGTTACTGGTGCTAATCTCACCTTTGGAATGGGTCGTGTTTGATTTAACCTGGGTTCTGCTCTGCAACTGGGGTTGGTTTAAAGATCTGATGAAAACATTGGTTCATTCAGTTTCACAATTATTTGAATATACTGAATGCTGTGCACCAAATTAAGACATTCCAGTAGACGTAGTTGTTGTATCAGAAATTGACAGGACCTTTACAGGCTATGCATGATTTCCATGTGCACCTGTGGCATACAATGGAATAACAGGACCAATAGTCACAGGAACTGTCAAGGTTTCTGGACCTACATGATTTCTTGAATGCTGGGGATATGCCATTCCTAAACCTTGTCCAGTCAGGACTGTGTTATAGCTCTGTCTTGTTTGACTCGGGGCAACATTTGACTTTGTCAAAACTGGGCTAAATAGTGGCAGAGACTGATTCGGAACGTAATTGGGCCATGGATTCATCTGATGTGTCAGCATCATTTAATTTGCATTAAAATCTGACACTACTTGATGTACAACTGAACTGGGTACAGAGTGAACTGAATTAATATTCACTATAGTAACTGGTGTTGCTTGAAGTACTGGGGTACCTGATAGGATATGACACAGAGTTTGTACAACTAGAGCAGTTGGCACATGCAGGTTTACACTTTTGGCTGTCTCACTTCTCAGGTCTATCTCAACTGCATGATACGGTAGTGGACGATTAATCTAAATCTGATTTATAAACTCATTATCCAAATCACTGTCATAAGCTACTGCCCTTTTATCCTCAGGGTCTTTTGTCTGTGCTGCCTTTTCTGTATTTTTCTTCGCTTTAGGTTTTGTGCTTTCAACTTCTTCTACAGCAAGAAACACAGACATTTTTTAACAAAAAGCACCACAATCATTTTGAGTACAATGACTCTGCAAAACAAGGCACACCATCACACTTTACCACACTCTTCAAGGGAAAAGCAATGCAAGTGCACAACTTCTTGTATACTCATGCATCCATCACATATACACTCGACGCTGGAACTTCATCAGACTTTGGAACAGATCATGGGACTGAATGCAGGGCAACTAAGATTTGGACTGGGAAATGTCATGATGCAATCCTAATCTCCCTATCACTAAACAAAATGATCCCCCCACTTTTGGGTTGAACCATCATTCTGCTACCAGAACTGCTGGAGGACTTTTCATCCTTCCTAGGAAATAAATGCTCACTGAGGTCTATGGATCATTGGGCCCCATAAAGGGTTTGGTAGAACCATAATGCAATTTCAAATACAAACCAAATACATTACACAGTATGGCCAATGTATCCACACAAGGAAAATTCCAGTCAGGGATCAAGTTAAGGGGCTTATTACACACTCAAGCTCAAAGTCATGTAAACAATTCTAAGGACAAGATTATAAAAATGAATGATCACCAAGGGTTGACCAAGGCAGCAAAATTAATGCAAATGAAATAATATCAGAATTACAAGGCTCCCAATTAAGATAATAAAAAACATAAGCAGTGGAATCTGTGAATTAGAAAGACAACATTTTTCATTTCTAGATAGCATTCGTTCAGTTAAAATTACAGAGTCAAAGTGCTAAGCAATAAAGAGTAAACCTACTGCTAGACAAATTAGGGAAATACATGTGTAGGGACGAACACATGCGGGCAAAAGATAAAAAGCACAAAGAGGACAAAAATTATTTGGGAAAAGTTAGGATTGGCCATCAAATAACAAACTAAGGTGGACAAAAGGTAAATAAAAGTGAGAGCATCAGCATGTCAAACTGGGCCAAGAGTCTTCTGATAGGGCACAAAGGGAAATATCTAAACTCCAGTGGGACATCTCAAAGTGGCAAAAGCAGAGAGCAATATACCTCTCCAAAGGGCTCAGCAAATGGGGTCCTCATCTGCTTCTGCAAGGGACTGCTCAGGAATGCCTCTGACTCAAAATGTTCAGCAGTATATCGAAAGGGCAGCATTAATCCAATTAGTCAAAGTAGTCAGTTCGTATTATGTTGTGAGGGTTGCCATCCAACAGAAATTGATCACACAACTCCAAAAATTACACTGCCATCTTTTTCCATATATGTCAGTAAAACGCCATCGCTCTATCCGATCGCATGCAAGTGTGCAAAAAATTATTAAACTTTTAGTCCATAGTTCAGGAGGGTCCTGTTTTCAAGGACAAAACGATACATCTGTCAATGCATTATTCTATTGCCAACAAACTTTTCATGAGAAAGAATTCTGAAGAAAGTTCATGTTAAATCAAATTACACTACAATTTCTGCACTGGCATTATATTAAACTAGGCCTCAATTAAGCTAACACAAGAATTAAAATACCATGTTTATATGCAAATAAAACATTGAGGGCCATATTTACACTTTTTGATTCAAAACTGCGGTGACGCAGTTTTGCGACAAAAGGTTTAACGCCGGCTAACGCCATTTCTTAGCACCGCTCGGGCGTCAAATTTATACTTTGATGATCGGCGGCGCAAAGCACTGGTTAGAGTCATTTTTTTTTACTCAAACCAATGCGCCACGTCGTAAAGAAAAAACATGTTAACACAGCGAAAATTACTTTTATCCGTTTTACGATGTCACAAACCGGATACGTGCCTTTTTTTGCCACAATTGCCTCAAAAAACAGCACAAACACAGCACAATGTGCAAAGGAGAGCCAAAATGGAACCCAGAAGCTATGAGAGACTCCGGGAAGATGACAGCCAACCAGGAACCAGCCAGAAGGACCCACACAAGACCCAGGAGAGGGAGAAGAAGAAAGGGAAGTGTTAGTTCAGTGCAGAGGAGCAGGAAATACTGGTGAAAGAGGTGACGGAACACCAGCACCAACTTTTTGTCACCTCTAAATTGCCAATAGGGAGGAGAGAGGCAATATGGCAACAAACTGTCTATAGGATCAACAGTGTGGCAGAGGTACGGAGAACAGTCATCGAGTGCAAGAAACGCTGGCATGACTAAAAGTGCAGGACCAAGGAAAAGATGTCAAGGAACAGGAAGGCTGCACTGCAGACTGGAGGTGGGAGCCAAGCACCGCAGGAGGCCCTCGACCACATGGAGGAGATGGTGGCAGCTGTCATCCCTGAGGAGATCGTCACAGGGATTCAAAGACAGGACAGCGCAGAACACCAGGATATAACACAGATGCAGGGTAAGTGGCATAGGGAACTAAAATGCCTAATTGTTAACTGCAAGCAGGGGGTGGGACATACCTACTACACAATGCATGTAAGTCATAATAATCAGGAAGTGGAAAGGGCAAAGGGGCATGAGACGGGGCAATGGCTGTGCAGGTCAAACCTGGGGTACAGCACATCACTACCTCAACAACCTTTGCATTGGGGTATGTTGCCATTCCAAGGATGTTGGAAAAGCAAAGCCAGTCCAGGAGAGTAGGGTACAACGTAAAAGTGGAATGCTGTCACACAACAGCTGATATTGTCGCTACATGAACTAGGGCTCAATTAACAGTCTCAGGCCAAAACCGCAAGTGGAATTTAACATTGACAACAGTTGCTACTACCACCTCTGCTGTGTGTGCAGGTCAAGTAGTTAATGGCAGTTGTGTGCCCATGCATCAAACACACCCAAATTAGAGGGTTCAGGATGACAATGTCATCAATCCCCTGTAATCAATACAAATGTGCTAATCTTGTCATATGCTAATGTCCATAGTCACTACAAACATCAGGCATTGTCATAAACATTATGAGGTACACAGCAGTAATGTCATACCCATGCTGCACATGTCAGGGTTTACCCTGTGCCTGGGTCACAATAGCTGCAATGCCACCATGCAACATCCCAACTGTCATTCTGCTAAGACAACAGCATCGAGGGGGAGGACATATGTTTCCGGCTAGTGAAACACACCCGCACAGTCAGAAGAGGAAATGGAACACTGCTAGGACCATCAGTGCAATCCAATGTAGCACACATTCCCCAACATCAACATTACACACGACCAATGCTGACTCCTGCATTGTGCCATGCCAATGCTATGCATAGTATATGCAAGGTCTCAGCAACATATAGGTGGATGTGAAATATCAGAGACTGGGTCAGTTCCAGATTGTTAAGTGTGGTGCAAGTGCCATCAGAACACCAACAGCCAGTGCAAGGCCACAACATGAGAATTGAAGTAGACGGAGGGTTGAGTTGTACAATAAGGTGGCAATATACAATTTGGGCAGAACCTACACCTAGAGGATGTAACGCAGACAATTCCCCAAACTGCCCACACTACATGTGACATGCATGTGGGGCATAGGCCTGGGAGAATGCGAATATTAATGACAGGAACAATGAACAGAAACCAAGACCACAATGTGCAACTAATAGGAAGTAAGGCACGTCACATTATAAATGCCATAACACAGACACACTAATTGTACAATATCTCATTGCAGAGGACGATGGCTCTCCTGGGATTATGCCTGTCCTGGACTTCCCTGATGGCATGGATGATGAGCTGACAAACATCAGCCAGCAGACCCTACAAGATGTCCTTGGAACCCTCCAGACCCCATCTTCAATCACAAGGAGGAGCACAGAAGTAGCAGCCACCACAGAGGATCCACCCACCACCCCAATTGTATGACCTGCCAGCTCCAACCCAGCTGAGGACTCTGACGACACTGGCACCAGCTTTGAGAGGACTGCAGTTGGAGTACAGCAGGAGCTGGTCAAGGAGGATGCAAAATATGGCAGCCAGCCTAGAGGGGTGCGTTCGTGCATGATGTCATCTGCAGAACAGGCAGCAGCCATGCAAGGGCGAACATCTATCTTGCAAGAACTTCAACAAAGTGTGAAGGAAATCAGCACAGCAGTAAGGGAGTTACCACAACACCTCGCACACCAAACCTTTCAATGCGTGCACAAATGTAATATTGACCCCCTCCTGGCCGACCTGGCTGCCTACCACAGTGATGTAGCTGCTTTACTTAAGAACCAGCAGCTCCTTCTTGCTGCAGTACTGCCCTTAATGGCCCCACAGTTGGCAGCTACCTGGATTTCTGACTCCATGTCTTCAAACACTGAAGTGTGTGTTGCTCCTTCAAACCCACCACCACCAAGGGCAGAGGAGACGACACACACATCGGAAGATGAAGACGTGGAACAGATCACCTTCACCCGTAGGAGTACCCGGTAGCGCAAGTACATGCCAAACGGCACTTATATCCAAGGTCCAGTGCTTCGTAACGTGCCAGTCTTACAACAGCTGCTCACATGCACTGTTCTCCAGCCCACTGTTTATCTTGACACTATGCTCTGTGATTGTCTCTCACTACCTCATTGCCAATTCATGTTCCTCTGCACTGCATGACACTTCACCCCAGCATGTCCAATGACATGTCCTTTTGAACTTGTGTCGTATCACAATAGAAGGCATCACACTAATGGACTCACAATCCTGGACTATGTAAATATTGCACTACAGCACTTTAAAATAAATAGCACTTACGCAACCACTTTGTCTTGTGTAATGTGACACAACAACCGTGAGGGAGATTAGTGATGTTTGCCTCATGTCAATGGGCATAGAATGTCAATATAACTGCGTTCAAAGATTGTGGGCTGATAACTATACACTGGGGTCTTCATTGTACCATCATCTGCCCTTCCTGAGTGTTAATTCTGAAGTAAATAGACAAATTACAGACACACCATACAGCAGGAATGGATGTGTACGAGTGTACGGACAAATATGTAACCTGGCAGTACAATGTAAGAAATCCTAGGTGTGAGTTATCTATACTATACTACATAAGATTATACCATTTAATTAAACAAACTCCAATGCTGGAGAGGGTCCAAAGTCGCTATTCTCCTGTATAAAATGCCTTGTTCATGAGAGAAGTTAGGGGACTTAGCCAGAGGACAGGGACCCACGTCCTCTAAGGGGTATACAGTACAAGCAAAAGGTAAAGTCCCACTCAAAAGGTTCTTGAAGTTGTCAAATTAAATATTTATTTAGTTGTTGTACAGGCGTTTTAATTCCAAAAAACTCAAAGAGTCACTTTTTCCAGGACAAAAGCAAAATCCAAATTCTCTTTCAGCCTTGAGAAAGCCCCGGCTTAATAGCCAGAGGGGGCGAAACACGTGTTGGCTGATCCTCTCTTGTCACCATTTTGGATTTTGCATAAGATTATACCATCACTCACCTTATCAAGGTTCGCATGAACATCAGGCTGCAGGCAGGCATACCACAGTGTCCCAGAGATAAAAACTGGGCTCAGAGTATGACAGATTGAAAATATACATCCAAACTTAACAACACATTGGGAACCATAGTAACCTTGAGTGGTGGGTGCAATGGATGGCAGAAGTTAAGAGAAGTAGCTTTGGTATAGCTGCCAATGATACAGCTCAATTGGGATTTGGATGCAGGATGGAACACAAGTGCAAATACTAAATTGACACTGTTCACCCATGCCAATGCCCTGATCCCTAAGCATATAACACATACTGTAAAGGAGTACCTAAATATTTATTTAACTGTAAAAAAGGATAATACAACTAGGGGAAACACCTTAACTAACCCAACCTATCCTAACTATACATTACCCACAACTGGCCCAAACTACCCTAAGCTAAACTTACTTATCACATTTAACTAAACACTCTAAACATCAACCCCACCACCCACTTATATGACGGGACACATGGAGGACAACATATACTTATTTAAACACATACTATCTTATCCTAAACAATTATATATTGTTTTGTATTTTTTTCTTTATATATTTTTTTGTATTTTTAAAGTTTTTAATACACAAAAACCCCATCATTCCCCACCCACCCACCCACAAAAAACACATGTAAGGATATCATACCCTCCACCCCCCACCCACTTATACTAACTAAACTAACAGCCTATTCTAGCCTAACACTAAGCCCCCTAAACCCACTAAATATGAGAACCAGGAAAGAGGAGGGAGGGGAGGGAATGATGGCTGAGGGTCCAACAGTTATAAGTTTGCCCTCCGCAGGATCTTTTTTTATCCCACACACTCTCCTGTTAATCTGGGACACCTCCTGCTGCAGCCTGTCCATTCTGCACAACATCCATTTCATGTCACGTTGCATTTTCCTAAATTCAACATTGTCAATGACTGTAGCAAGGGTGGTCTGTGTGCCAGTTGTGGAGGGTTGTGCTGTTGCCGGTGCCGAGCTTGGAGGGCGAGGTGCAGGGGCTGCTGTCAGTGGTCTAAAAGCAGATGATGTTGAGGACCTGCAGTGATGGCTGTCATCCTTGGTGCCACTTGGGTCGGAGTGGTGGTGCTGGTGGTGGCGGCTGTTGTGAACAGGGATGGGCCCCCTTGGGCAAATGCACTCCAGACCCCTTTGGCTCTCTCATGGCGATAACGCCATACCATGTTGCGGAACCCAGACTCAATATCCAGAATGTGGCGGTAACGCATCGCCATCCTCTGGAATTCGCGGATCTGATTGCCATCCATATTGGCTGCTGTTAAAAAAGATGAAGCCAAACATTAGTTACATCATTGTGTGATACATCTACTGATGATATTCAAAAAATTCATCAAATTTAGCTTAAACAGGCCAAATCACAGTACAGATCACAGATTGTCCCTGAGGAAGTACATGCCAACGCAGCCTACACATGTCCTATCTAACAGCACAGCAATGCTCAAAAAGATGTGTACCTACTTAAATGATCTAAGCATCATTGTTCTGCCATTAGTCACATAAGAAATGCTGCAAGTCCTCCACATGTGACAGGCCATATAATGACTATCTTCTGGATGACAATCAAGAACCACAAGATCTGTGATTTGTAAATGGAATTGCCAGGATGGTATGCAGTTGCTAATCATGAGTGGGTATCCTAGGTTGGAACAAACACATTTCTGAATTACATGTCTGTGTACTACCCTTGGATCCTCACACCTAGGTGCACATATTTCATAACCCTAAGCCTGTGCCTCGGGGGGGATGGACATGCAACACATACTTTCAAACATCAAGGACAGCCAGGAAGCTTTGGACAGCTGTCCATGGGTTTAGTCAGTTCTCCACAGGTAAGGAGGGTGCCCAACTAGGATAGACACAAACATTGTACAATCACATCCACATTTATGTTTCTAATTGCGGACAATTGTCAACATCATTTGATATCACCAATACCTATCCTACAACAAGCACATAGATGCAAGCACCCATCGGGGCTTGACCTGCACACCTATGACATTTCACTCAAGTGCCACATAAACGTAACACAACATGTGGAGCTAGATGCTGCTAGGAAGTCAAACATTCAGTCCTACATGTTCATTAGTTATTGCCTACTGCACTGCACTACAATCCCAAATGATGACTCTACGCCACTGATTGTCCAACTCAAGTATGGAAAAAAAAGTCAAACTCCAGTCAAGTCACATATCAGATCATGTGCCAGCACATCATACTTTACAGGAGTCAATCATACAACAGCTGCAAACACAACACAGAACTGAAATATCAACACTTACTGGATAGGTCTGGGTCCGCAAATCGAGCTACTTCTACAATTGTGTAGGGGGCAGGTCAATGCCTGTAAAGGATAGAAGGGTGAAATGTGCTCAATGTCTGTGCACTGTACAACACTTTGAAGAAAGAATTACTGTGTGTGACATTATATCTAATAGTCCTGCCCCTCAGGCACGATGACACTCCAACAGACATACCACTGCAAACATGCATAGACCCTGTCACTCCAGTGAGTGAAACACACACATATGCACACATGCAGTGGCCCTAACAATCATGTGGTGACAAACATGATTCCTCAATTGGTTGCAGATTCATTTATAGAGGGTACTCCATTTATTTATTTTTTGTTATGAGAGACATGCAAAGCCACGTTCCTGGTGCACTGCAATACCAGTCACTCAGGTATTGTGGCTTGTGCATCAAGGGGCAATCAGTTACTGTGTGATGCTCATGTGGGTTGAGTTTAGCTTATTAATTATTATGCTTTCTATGGTCCATTACATGTGTGCCTATGTTGTCTGTAGGTTACAAATGCTACATTGACAGTGTACCCTGAGCCAGATATGCCCCCTATGACACCATATTGGCAGGGATCCTGTGTTTTACTTGATGACAATCTGACGCTAAACATGGATTGGCCATTTATCTAAATTAATACAACAAAGAAATATATGCTGAGAGTGTCTATTTTGGTCTTCCGTGACAGAATGCAAGGGCACAGGTGTAGTCATTGCACCTGAAATGTGTCACTCATTGCCCTGTGTACCCTTATCGGGTATTGGAATTTACAGTTAGCCACATTCATCATCTTACATTAGCTAAGTTGGGTGATCTGCGGGTATACAACAAACTGACACTGTCCCATTATTGAAACATGGTTTAGCAAATGTCCTACTGTGGCAATCTTAATGAGGTAGGTCTCAATTTGTATGCACCTTGGGAATGGCAGCAGTCACAGGAATGCTCATCTTCTGATCTTAGCATACACCCATGTCTGTGATAGCCTTCGTACTGGGAAGTTAGCTATTGCACATATGCTGCACTAGATCAGCAGGGGTGTACCAAACGTAAATTAGCAAAGTATTTGGGCACTTTATATGTATGATGGAATCTGTCAGAGGTCCCTTGCACAACATCATGCAAGTAATAAATTGTGACCATGCAATCACCAGCTTCAGGTATGCCATGATGACCCAATAACTTATGAGAATTGCATGGCTAAAAAGTGAAACAGATGGCAAATGCATCAGCTCTGTGCCAGCCATTGTGCACAAGGCAAATTAAAACACACAGGAACAATGAACAGAGGGCCAGATATATTTTTTATTCCTCAATTTGGTGCATTTGCTTCATGTTACAAGCTACAGCTATGGAAAGAAGCACCAAACATTTAGATATGAACCTGTGTGCATTACTTTGGCATCCATTTCTAATTAAATGCTGCACAAACCAAGTCAAAGTATCAGCCTAAGATATTACCGGAGGTTAGGAAGAACTTTGTACGTATGGCCAGGAATATAGTTAAGACATGTATTCCAAATAATTGGGGACCACATTAATTCCTTGCTTTAGCTTGTGAAATACATCTCTTTCCTGGTACACTCAATGACCATGAATGAAACATATGTTTGAGCCGCATTACCATCATCTATTGTTATCAAAGCAGCACTAATCTACAAGATCAATTTGTGTTTTGTAAGTTTGTGCAGCTGTTGGGTCAACAAATGACAGTAATGTGTAGCAAATATTGTATAAATCAGGGCCACTGTATATTTAACTTGCATTCCACATATCCAAAAACATTGCATGCAGCATATCAACAAATCTTCTACTGTCATTACAGAGCATTTAAATGTGCACATTAATCTGCATTGTACTCACCAACAGGGCCACCAATCACCACACCCAGGTAGTCCAGCAGGTCTTGCTCTCTGGCAACAAGGTCAGTCCAGCGAATCTTGAGTTGCTGGTCACTGCGCTGTGTGTTGAAAATTCTCCTCAGATGGTACAGCACCTTGGATCACCTGAGCCTCCTCTCCTCCGTGTGATACCCCTCTATCACCTTGCCACCAGCCTCAATCATCAGGGGGAGGAAGTGGCACACCAGCCAAATGAATGCACCTAGCTCCTCCTCACCCATTCCCCCCAGACGTGGCCTACTCAACATGACTGAAATAATATTTATAGGAAAGGGTACAGAGGAAAATACAGGGAAAGGAGGGAGGAAAATGAAAGTTAAGTAACCCACAAACAGCCCAACAATACCCAAACTAACAATACTCCTCGCCGTTATACCCATCACCTGGTGGCCTATTACTATGAAACGGTGCATCGATTCAGGTGACACCCCCATCTTTATTGTGATCCACCTGAGGGTGGGTACATGTTACTTAACCCTGACATTGACACAGATATTTTGTACCATTCCCTGTACTCCTTGTTGTTTAGCTTTTTTAGTAATACGGAACATGTCTGTATTGTTTTCTGCTTTTCAGGGACTCCTTGTCCCTCATTACTGATCATCAGTTATTTTACTGTAACACAGAATTTATTACTCGTATCAGTCACGTTTGAGTTACCATGTTCGCTGTGATGGTTCTAACTGAGAACCTACCATTTTTACACTCTAGACCTCTATGTTACTAGACATTTGAGATACTTGATTGGGTAATCTACCTGTCATTGACATTTCTGTTCCATATCTCCTCTGTAGACGTCATTTAGCGCTGGACCATTGGTATGTGTATTCCTAGGATGCTCGTCTTCAAGTTTAGGACGGTAAGCTTGTATTCACAAGCATTTGCATATTTGTTGTTCACGAGTTAATACTTTCACTGTACAGCACGGTCGCCTTACTTTCCCACGATACACATAAGTCATGTCTCGTGCTTACTTTGGTATAACTTATGTACTTCTTTTTGCAGGGCACGAGTTAGGAACTATTGGTTCCATATTCATGTAAGTGATTGTTACTCCCCCCAGCTAATTGCGGGCTTATAGTAACTTGTATACCTTGTTTGAAATATATGTGGCCCTTATTATTCAGGAGATACACATAGTCACATAAGGTCCTGATGAAGCATCACTGGATCCGTTCGGACCACCAGGATGCAAAACATGTTGACCCATGAGAGGGTAGACTTTGGAGAATTCCCAGACTCCTCTCTTTGATACTATAAGAGTGATTGATCTTAATTTCTTTATTCACTCTTCTGATTGTATTTTTAACCTTGGCCCTGACCGTCCATCTGGTCTAATAAAATCCACTGTCCCAGTGGCGGTTTTGAGAGTCAATTTTAAACCACATTCTTTTCTGATCTCCGTTGACACTTCAATTACCTTTGGGGTCACGGCACCACCACATAAAAAGATCTCCGGCAAAGAGCCCCCCCACCAGGGGTGGTGCCCGTCAGACATTGCAGCGCCAGTCTGACGAGGAGCAGTGCCTATGATGAAGCATGACACCCTATGGGTGTGTGAGGCCTCTTGCTCCTAGAATTTAGGACCCCGGTCACTACTTTCTATTTTACATGGTTGGAACAGTGTATTGCTAATTTTTGATGTAACAATACCCACTACACACTCTCAACAGTACAAAGACAAAATTAGACACCAAATATGACAAAAACACTCTTACACTGAACAACTGAGACGATTACAAAAACACAGGCAAAACTCTCAGCACAGCCACACAGTCTAGAAAAATCACAGACTGCAAAGTGAAAGTGAAAGTACACCCACTGTACCATTTCTGGTAACAGGATATCCCATTACATCACTTCCTGTCTGAAATGCGGTGCATTTTTACTATGATGCTGAAAATTTTATGATGCTTAAAGACTGTGCGCAAACATTTTTTTACGCAAAAGCTTCAAAATTCCCCTGCATTCATACTTCCATATGTTTTTCATTGGCAATCAATTTCATGGGGTACAGTGTAGGAATTACCGTTCAGGCCCAATGGATGTATAATGGCTATGATTATAATTTTTCAACACATATGCGGCAAATTTTGACGCAGATGCATCCTTTTTGACGCATTTGCGTCAAAATATTTGTCTTTTACTGTGTTTGTGTCATTTTTCTAATTTTTAATGTACATGAAAGCTGTAACTGTACAGAGATAGGCTGTCTGCGCCTGCATTGTGTGTTCCAGTGTTTGAGCACATGTAGCAGGCCACACTACTGCAGACCATAATACCCATGTTGTTGTACCGGATGAGCACTCTTAACTGATGCAACAGCTACCCAAACATTTTGAATAAAAACTGGTGTTACCGAGTTTGAGCAGGTGGTGCTTCAATAGAGGATAGCAAGGCTATGCAACTCAATACATTCACTCATGGCCTGTGTGTTTATGTCTGTGAATTGGCTATTTCAATTGTTGGGGGGCCTCTGTGTGAATGTCACAAGATGTACTTTTATTAATGTGCTTGTATGCATGTGTTGTAAATGTGGATAACCATCAGATGCCATTCAGTGTGGAAATGAGTCAGGATATGTGTTTAGCATACACGTAGCATCTAATGCTGTGTGAACTTCCCTGACTTTTGGGACAAAACATCTCCCATGACAAACTATGCACAGGATAGATAGAGGATGGCTGATAATGGCAATGTTAGAAGAGTAAGCCATCACATGTACTGGAAGGTTGGATACCACCTCCTGGTCACTTGTTTGTATACTACCCATGAGTCAGGCATTTGAATATGCTATGCAGGTACAGTGTTTGTGACACATAGTCCCAAAACCAATCCAAAAATGTAATGTCACTCCACAGTTTGAGTCATATAAATTACCTATGTTTCTCTTGTGGCAGTGGAGGAACAGCAGACCAAGCTGCATGTATTCACAAATTTCCAGTAGTTAATTGCACAAAGGTGTCCAGTTCAAGTGTGTGGCCATGTGTACCCTGTTTCATTATTGGCCTCCATGTTGTCACAGTTACCTGCAGGTCTAGTCATGAGTCTGTGGAGCCATTCCCTGCATTGCATTAGTTGTGTGCCATATGCTGCAATGAACCATGTTGCCAACATGGATGTGTGCCATAGCTGTACTATTCTAATATTGCCCTTCAAATATGAAATGGACAGGATATATGTCATTTACATTGTGTATGAAGTTGGGTGTACATTCATACCCATCAAAAGTGATGTGGCTTTTTCAATATCCTAATATGTATATCTGCAATGCTCCATGAGGCTAAACTCTGATGATGATTCCTAGGGATCATGTGATGCATAAATAATTACCCAGACCATGATTAAGTGATGAAGTGAGGTGTTTAATGACATCTGGTAACAAAGTGGTGATTGTGACTAGAGTTAAAAGAAGTTTTGAACAATGTGTTGTCTCCGACGCAATCTTGCTGCAGTGTTTGGATGGTTCCCCTCATGTTGATGGAGAGAATCCTCCTCTTCCTCCTCTTCAGGCATTTGTGGGTCTGGTTCGTGGGTCTGGTTCATAGAGAAGAATGTTCCTCCTTACACATATGTTGTGCAGGATGGCACAGGTCAAAATGATCATGCAGACCATTTCAGGTGAATATAAGAGGCTGCCTCCGGTGATGTTGAGGCACCTGAATCGTGACTTCAGGATGCCAAAAGAACGAGTTACTTACCTTCGGTAACGACTTTTCTGGTGGATACATTAGCTACCTGTGGATTCCTCACCTAATGAATACTCCCATGGCGCCAGCATTCGATGGAAATCTTCTTCCTAGCTTCTGCACGTCGACGAGGACGTCACATTAGCCCATGCGACGCCGTCTGACGTCATACAGGCAATAAGAGGTCCTCGGCGACGTGCTGACGTCAGTTCCCTTTTTTCCGTGCATTCGAAACGGTTATCTTCGAGGGAGCTACTGTTACTTTCATAGTTACAGTGTATTTTCTGCTACGTGGATTTTCTCTGCGGTAATAATGTCTCATAGGAAGTCGGGTTTCAAGCCCTGTCGAGAGTGTGGCGGCAAGATGTCCGTTACTGATCCTCACTCCGACTGTCTATGGTGTTTAAGCTCCGACCACGACGTCGCAACTTGTGATTCATGTCAGCACATGATTCTGAAGGCCCTGAAAGAACGTGAGGCTAAACTATTCATGGCGAAGTCGAAGAGAAAGGAGAAGAAACATCATAAGAAGTCTTCTTCGCCAAGGTCTCATCGGCGTCATCGAGACTCCCGGCGCCGTAGGGATTCACGGCGTCATTCCAGCAAGGAGTCTCATTCGAGGTCGCCTTCGGCTCGGCGTCGGAAGACTTGGGAGGTCAGTCCCACGGTCACGCCACATCCATCGATGCCGTTGCCCTCTCCGACGTCACTGACTTCACCTGGACAGGCGTCTGTGGTTGAGGTGATGCAGCCTCTTGTGATGTCTCTGGCGTCGCGGACGTCGAGGCTGGCGTCGGGGTCGCCTTCGATCCAGGCACCCCAGTATCCAGCTTTTCCCTCCCCTGGAGCCGATAATACTGCATTTCTGAATGCGATGTATACCATCTTTCAACAGATGGCTCCAGGAGGTGCTCCGGCTGGTCCTTCGGGGCCCTTGGCCTTTTCATTGGGTGATCCTGCGCCTCTACGGCCGGCACCCTTTATGCCCTTTCTCCCTTTAGGGAATGTGGGCTCGGCGCCGGTGTCGGTGCCGGTGGCCGCTCCGGTGGCTCCAGAGGTTTTGGCCCTGGAGGTTTCCATCCCGTCGACGTCAGGATTTCGTCCTGTGCCCCAGGTATGACAAGCATTGCTCACAAGACATCCCCTGAGCATGCCATCCCAGGTTATGAGTCCTGCCACAGGCATGTTTTCAGTCTCCCCCTACCCTTCTCTAGGGGACCCTGTAACTGGACTATTTGTACCCTGACAATCCCTCATCTACACACACCCAGACTCCCATTCTGACTCCTGTGTGCTTCTCACTTCAGTATGGCATGCCATAGTCATAGTTCATCAGTCTGCATGGACTTCAGCTCAAATAATGCACTGCCTGGTAGTCGGTAAGACCTGTAATCAGGTGTCCATTGCTTCCCATGTGAAAGGACCACGTGGCCCTTTGAACTTGATTCTCAACTCCAGGACTTGTGAGAGACTGAAGATGCACACACCTGTGAGCACTACCATGCAGACCAGTCATTTGAACTTGCCCTGCCCTTGCTGCTGCCTGGAACTGCTTAGAAGCTGCCATTTTCAGAATTTCCTTGATGTGCATTGGCGTACAAATCACTTGTGTAGCAGAGCCCTTGGGGGATTGTTTAACGTTGCAGGCCACAGCACAAACTGTTTTTAGTTCCCACAGTGTTGTTCCAGCTTTTCCCAGTCAGAGTCTGCTCACTGTGTATTTGCCTTGTTGATGTCTGTACCTGACAGAGCCTGCATCCTGTTAGCCAGACTGGTTCCTGTCTTTGCGTTAACCATATAGGTTCCCCGTGGCTACATTTGTCTCATAGTTGCTTTCCATGCCCTCTTTTTCGTCATGGGGTATTGTGTCTGGTAGGTGTACAATGAATCCTCAAATAGATACTATATTTTATTCATGTTACTCATCGTAATCAGTTCTGGGACATGAATTCAAATGGCCTAATCCAGCCCCCATCCCTTGTCTGGTTTTGCATGTACTCATTTTTGCCAAACAGTGACAGTGCGCTATGGCTGTATTCATGGATTAGGTACGGTGCCACCAGCACAACAAACAAGGCTTGCCAGTGTGTATGTGAGGACAAAACATGTTTGTGCCCTGATGGTCCAGACACAGATTCACTTCTGCTGCCACCTTTTGATGGAGCTTGGTGGTAACTAGCTGTGAGATCAATTAGCACAGAGGCACTGATGTTCCCTGTTGCATTGGGAAATTTCAAGACCACACATGGTGTGATGAAAGCTGCCTGTTACCTATTACTCATCCATAAAGTTTTTGAGCACCCCAAGGTTGCCCTGTTGTCAGCCTTATTTATGTTCTGCCGGCACAACAACATGAGTATTATGGTCTGCAGTAGTGTGGTCTGCCACATGTGCCCAAACACTAGAACACACACACCAGGTCATAACATCCTATATTTGTATAGTTATAGGCTTCAGGTATGTAAAAAAAATAAAAAATGACACAAACTCAATTATAGACATATTTTTTTACACAAAAGCACCCAAAAAAGACGCACATGCGTCAAAATATGACACATATGCACAAAAAAATGACACTCACACCCATAATACATCGGTTGGTCCCTACCGTTAATTCCAACACTGCACCCCATGAAATCGGTTATCCATTAAAAATGTATTGATTCTTGAATGCAGGGGAATTTTTAAGCATATGAATTAAAAAAATAATAACGCAAAGCACGGAAGCTTTACAAAATTTCACGCTTTATAATAAAAACGCACAACATTTGAGACAGTAAGTGATGTAATAGGATATCCTTTTTACAGAAATGGTACAGTGGGTGTACTTTCACTTCCACTTTGCAGTCTGTGATTCTTCTAGACTGTGTGGCTGTGTATAGAGCTGTGTCTGTGAATATTGTGCTTTTGTCTCCTGTGTGTGATTTCCATTGTCATCTGTTGTTTTTGTAAGTGTCTGTATAAATCAGTGTAAGTGTGTTTTTGTCATTTTTGAGACTCGATTTGACTTTGTACTGTTCGGAGTGTGTTAGTGGGTATTGTTAGTTGGGGTATTATTGGGCTGTTTGTGGGTTCTTTAAGTTCCCTTTCCATACCTCCTTTCCCTGTTTTTCCCTCTTTACCCTTTCCTATCCTTATTATTGTTGAGATGTTGGGAAGGCCACGTCTGAAGAAAATGGGTGAGGAGGAGCTGGGGGCTTTTATATGGCTGGTGTGCCACTTCCTCCCCTTGATGTTGGAGGCTGGTGGCAGGGTGATACATGGTCATCACACCGAGGCTAGGAGGCTCAGGTGGGCAAAGGTGCTGTTCTACCTAAGAAGACTGTTCAACAGCCAGCACAACTACAACCAACTGAAACATCGCTGGGCTGACCTGGTGGCCCGAGAGCAGGACCTGCTGGACCACCTGGTTGTGGTGATTGGTGGCCCTGTTGGTGAGTACAAAGTAGACTAATGTGTACAGTAAAATGCTCTGTAGTGACAGTAGCAGATTTTGTGACATGTTGCATGCAATGTTTGTGGACAAGTGGAATGCAAGTTGAACAAACAATGGCCCTGATTTATATAATTTTTGCTACGCATTACTGTCATTTGTTGACGCAAAAGCTGTACAGACTTACAAAAGACAACTTTATCTTGTAAATTAGTGCCGCTTTGACATCAATAGATGATGGTAATGTGGCACAAACAAAAGTATTATTCAGGGCCTGTGAGTGTACCAGGAATGAGATGTATTTCACATGCTAATGCAAGGAACCAATGTAGTCCTCAAATTTTTTATACCATGTCTGAACAGTATTCATGGCGATACATACAAAGATCTTCCTAACCTCTGGTAATATCTTAGGCTGATATTTCGACTTGGTTTGTGCAGCATTTAAGTTAATTATGGATGCCAAAGTAATGCACACTTAATAATATCTAAATATTTTGTGCTACTTTCCATAGCTGTAGCGTAAACAAATGAACCAAATGCTACACTTAAAAAAAAAGAACATCTGTCCCTACGTTCATTGTTTCTGTGTGTTTACGTCTGGACAGATAATGTTTCACATGGCCAAACGTAATTGTGCCCGAATTCTACCAGATTGCAGTAGCACTAAACAGGTTCATCTTGTGGCTTTTTAGAGTAGGCGTAGGAATCCTATCATTGAGTAGCATGGCCCAACAACATTTTTGCCTTGGGCACAATTTCTGGTACAGAGCTGGTGCATTTGCCATCTGTGTCACTTTATAGCCAAACAATTTTCAAGTTAATGGGTCATCATGGGATCCCTGAACTTTATGAACGCATGGTCACAAATTATTTATTTGCATGATGTTGTGCATGGGACCTCTGACTGCTTCCATCATACATTTAAAGTGACAAAATAGTTTGCTAGTTTACATTTGGTACACCCCTGCTGATCTAGTGCAGCATATGTACAATTGTTAACTTCTCAGTATGAAGGCTATCACAGACATGGTGGTGTGTTAGATCAGCAGGCCAGCATTCCTGTGAGTGCCGCCATTCCCAAGGTGCTTACAAATAGAGACACACCTCACCAAGATTGCAGAGGTAGGACATTTGCTAAAACATGTTTTAATTGGCAGACAGTGTCAGTTTGGTTGTAAAACCACAGATCACCCAACTTAGAAATTCTAAGATAATGAATGTGGCAAACTGGGATCTCTAATACCTGATATAGGTACACAGGGCCCAGAAGAACACATTTCAGGTGCAATGACTACACCTGTGCCCATGCATTCTGTCACAGATTATCAATTAGACACTGTCAGCATAAATGTTTTTGTTGTTTTGATTTAGATAAATGGCCAATCCATGTTTAGCGTAACATTGTCATCAAGTAACACACAGGATCCCTGCCATCATGGTGTCATTGGGGGCATATACGTCTCTGGGTACACTGTCAATGTGGCATATGTAACCTACATACAACACACACACACAAATAATGGACCATTGAAAGCACATTAATTCCTGAAAAAAACTCAGCCCACATGAGCATCACACAGTAACTCATTGTCCCTTGATGCACAAGCCACAATACCTGAGTCACTGGTATTGCAGTGCACCAGGAATGTGGCTTTGCATGTCTCTCATAATAACAAATAATGAAATGGAGTCCCTCTAGAAATAATTAAGCACAAAATTGAGTAATCATGTTTGGCACCACATGATTGTTAGGGCCAGTGCATGTGTGCATATGTGTGTCTATCACTCACTGGAGTGACAGTGCCAATGCATGTTTGCAGTAGTATGTCTGTTGAGGTATCTACATGCCTGATGTGCAGCTCTATCATATAAAATGTCACACACTGTAATTTGTTGATCCAAGTTTTGTACAGTGAGCAGACATTGAGCACATTTCACCCTTCCATGTTTCACAGGTGGACCCAACTCATAAACAATTGGTGAAGTGACTCTATTTGCGGACCCAGACATATTCAGTAAGTGTTAATATGTTTGTCCTGTGTTGTGTTTGCAGCTGTTGTGTGATTGACTCCTGTGTGTTGGGCTCATTGCAAGGTATGATGTGCTGGCACATGATCTGATACGCGACTTGACTGGAGGTTGACATTTTGTTCCATGTTTGAGTTGGACATTATGTGGCAGATAGTCATATGTTGGGAGTCGAGTGCTGAGCTATAGGCATGGGCAGGTGAACAGGGTGATTTTTTGCTACATGTATGATAATGATTGATTTGGAGGTGGCCAGTTTCATGATTTAGTCAGCAAGTCATACCCTGATTCACACAGACCAGTGATTGTGAAGTCTTACCCACAGGCTTGAGCATCCCTGTTAAGTAATGAACATGTAGGACTGTATGTTTGACTTCCTAGCAGCATCTATCTCCACATGTTGTGCTCCATTTATGTGGCACTTGAGTGAAATGTCATAGGCGTGCATGCAGGTCAAGGCCAGATCGGTGCTTGGATCAATTTGCTTGTTTTTAGAAAGGTATCAGTGAGATCTAATGATGTTGACAATTGTCCGCAATTTGAAAAATAAATGTGGATGTGATTGTCCAATGTTTGAGTCAATCCTAGTTGGCAGACCTTACCTGTGATGGACTGACTAAACCCATGGACAGCTGTCCAAAGCTTCCTGGCTGTCCTTGATGTTTGAAAGTATGTGTTGCATGTCCATCCCCCCCTGAGGCACAGGGTTAGGGTTAGGAAATATGTATACCAAGGTGTGAGGATCCCAGTGTAGAAGACAGACATGTAATTCAAACATTCATGTGTTCTAACCTACAATGGCCCCTCATGATTACCAACTGCATACTGTCCAGGCAGTTCCATTTACAAATCACAGGTCTTGTGGGCCTTGATTGTCATCCAGAAGATAGTCATTAGTTGGCCTGACACATGTGGAGTACTTGCAGCATTTGTTATGTGACTAATAGCAGTCCAAAGATGCACAGATCACTTAATTAGGTACATTGCTGTGCTGTTAGATAGTAGGTATGTAGGCTGTGTTGGCATGAACTTCCTCAGGGACATTCTATCATCTGTACTGTGATTTGGACTTCATGTGCTATTTTTGAGGAAGTGTTAGAATATCACCTGTAGATGTATCACACAATGATGTCACTAATGTTTGGCTTTCGAGATCAGGAAATTCCAAGGGAGGGTAATGCGTTACCACCACATACAAGATGTGGAGGCTGGGCTACGCAATATGGCATGCCATTATCGCCATGAGAGAGCCACAGGGGTTTGGAGGGCATTTGCCCAAGGGGGGCCAGCCTTGCCCACAACAGCCACCACCACCACTGTAGCAGGTCCCTCAACCTCATCTGCTCCAGGCCCACAAGCAGCACCTCCTGCACCTCCCCTTCCAACCACAGCACTGGCACCAGCAATGGCATCAACAAGTGGAACACAAACAACCTCAGCTGCTGTGATAGACAATCAGGACATACAGACACTGAAACGTGACATGCAAAGAATGTTGCACAGGGTAGACAGGCTTTAACAGGAGGTGTCCCGCAATAGCAGGAGGCTGTGAGGTATCAAAAAAATCCTGCGGAGGGCCAATTTGTGATTAATGGATCCTCACCCATGATTCCCTCCCGTCCATCCTCTTTCCTCGTTCTTATCTTTAGTGGTTTTAGGGGGCTTAGTATTAGGTTGGAGTAGGCTGTTAGTTTAGTTAGTATAAGTGGGTTGGAGGTGGAGGGGGTTATATTATTAAATGTTTTCTTTGTGGGTGGGTGGGTGGATGATGATGTTTGGGTTTATGTGTAGAAAAAAAATACAAAAAAATATAAAAAATATTTTCAAAATAATGCAAAAAAATATATATTTGTTTAGGATAAGTTAGTATGTGTTTAGGTTAGTATATGTTGTCCTACATGTGTCCAGTTATATAAGGGGGTGGGGGGCTGATGTTTAGAGTGTTTAGTTAAATTTGATAAGAAAGTTTAGTTTAGGGTAGTTAGGGCCAGTTGTGGGTACTGTATAGTTAGGATAGGATAGGTTAGTTAAGGTGTTTCCCATAGTTCAAGTTTCCTTTATTACTGTGAAATAACGTTTTAGGTACTCCTTTACAGTATGTGTCATATGCTTGGGGATCAGGGCCTTGGCATGGGTGTACAGTGTCAATTTAGTATTTGCATTTCTGTTCCATCCTGCATCAGAATCCCATTATTGACATGGTTATTTACAATTCCAAATGAGCTGTCACATTGGCATCTACACCAAAGCTACTTCTCTATGCATCTGCCATCGATTGCACCCACCACTCAAGGTTACTATGGGTCGTGTTGTGAAGGTTGGATGTGTTTTTAAATCTGTCATCGTTTTAGACCTGAATTGGAATCTTGGGCACTGTGGGACTTCTGCCTGCAGCCTGATGTTCATGTGAACCCTGATAAGCTGAGTGATGTTATAATCTTCTGTAGTTCTGTATACATAACTCACACCTATAATTTCTTACAATCTACTCCCAGGTTACATATTTGTCCATACACTCGTACACATCCGTTCCTGCTGTATGGTTTGTGTGTGTGTGATGAAAGTTTATACTCAGATGTCACATACATAAAGATTGTCTTGAAGGGAATGTTGGCCACATTGACTTTCAGCTTATACATACTGTGAAGCTGATGTTTTTTGTTCTACACAGCATTATACTGTTTGTGATGCTTAAGCTTCAGAAATGAGCCTAAGGAAGCATAGATGATGATAAAATCCAGACCCCAGTGCATAGTTATCAGCCCACATTCTATCAACACTGTTGTATTGACATTCTATGGCCATTGACATGTGAAATACATCACTAATCTCCTACACAGTTGATGAGTCACATTACACAAAGTGGTTGTGTAAGTGCTATTTATTTTAAAGTGCTGTAGTGCAATATTTACATAGTCCAGGATTGTGAGTCCATTAGTGTGACGCCTTCTATTGTGATGCAACACAAGTGCAATGGTGAGGAACATGCCATTGGACATGCTAGGGTGAAGTGTCATACAGTGCAGAGGAAAATTAATTGCCAGTGAGAGACAATTACAGTGCATAGTGTCAAGGTAAACAGTGTGCTGGAGAACAGTGCCTGTGACCAACTGTAGCAAAACTGCTATGTTAACAAGCACAGGACCTAGGATATCAGTGCCCATATGGCATGGACTTGTGCTACCGGGTACTCCTACGGGTGAAGGTGATCTGTTCTACGTCTTCATCTTCTGATGTGTGTGTCGTCTCCTCTGCCCTTGGTGGTGGTGGGTTTGAAGGGGCAACACACGCTTCAATGTTTGAAGACGTGGAATCAGAATTCCTGGTAACTGTCAACTGTGGGGCTATTAAGGGCATTACTGCAGCAAGGAGGAGCTGCTAGTTCTTGAGTATAGCAGCTACATCATTGTGGTAGGCAGCCAGGTCGGCCCTGAGGGGGTCATAATTGCATTTGTGCACGCAGTGAAAGGTTTGGGATGCCAGTTGTTGGGGCAACTCCCTAACTGCTGTGGTGAATTCCCTTACACATTGTTGTAGTCCTTGCAGGAGGGATGGTAGCGCTTGCATGGCTGCTGCCTGTTCTGCAGATGACATCATGCACGTGCGCATCCCCTCAAGGCTGGCTGCCATATTTTGCATCCCCACCCGCACCTCGTTGGCCAGCTCCCGCTCTACTTCCACTACTGTCCTCTCAAAGGTTGTACCAGTGTCATCAGAGTCCTCAGCTGGGTTGGAGCTGGCAGGTCATACAATTGGGGTGGTGGGTGGGTCCTCTGTGATGGCAGTTGTATCTGTACTCCTCCTTGAAGGTCGGGTCTGGAGGGTCTGCTGGCTAATGTTTGTCAGCTCATCATCCATGTCATCAGGGAAGTCCAGGACAGGCATATCCCCAGGAGAGCCATCGTCCTCTGCAATGAGATATTGTACAATTAGTGTGTCTGTGTTGTGGCAGTTGTAATGTGACGTTACTGACTTCCTATTAGTGAGACATAGTAATCTTGGTTCCTGTTCTTTGTTCCTGTCATTAATATTAGCATTCTCACAGGCTTATGCCCCACCTGCATGTCACATGTAGTGTGGGCAGTTTGGGGAATTGTCTGTGTTACATTCTCTAGATGTAGGTTCTGTCCAAATTGTATGTTGCCACCTTCTTGTCCCACTCAACCATCCATCTACTTTCATTATCATAGAGAGGCCTTGCAATGGTTGTGGGTGTTCTGATGCCACTTGCACCACACTTAACAATATGGAACTGACCCAGTATCGGATATTTCACATACATCTAAATGTTGCTGAGACCAAGCACATACTATGTATAGAATTGGCACGGCACGATACAGGTGTCAGCTTTGGTAGTGTATCATGTTGATGTTGGGGAATGTTTGCTACATTGGATTGCACTGATGGCCCTGGCAGTGTTCCATTTACTCTTATGGCGGTGCGGGTGTGCTTAACTAGCTAGACACATATGTCCTCCCTTCAATGCTGTTGTCTTAGCAGTATGACAGTTGGGATGTTGCAAAGTGGCATTGCAGCTATTGTAACACAGGCATGGGGTAGACCCTGAAATGTGCAGCATGGGTATGACATTACTGCTTTGTACTTCATAATGTAAGTAACAATACCTGATGTTTATAGTGCCTATAGACATCAGCATTTGACAGGATTTGCACTTTGTTAGGAATTACAGGGGACTGATAATGTTGTCATCCTGAACCCTCTATTTTGGGTGTGTTTGATCCATGGGCACATAACTGCCATTAGCTACTTGACCTGCACACACAGCACAGGTGGAAGTGGCAACTATTGTCAATGGTAAATACCACTTGCGGATATGGCCTGAGACTGGAAATTGAGCCCTAGTTCATGTTGTAACAATACCAGCTGTCGTGTGACAGCAGGCCTGTTTTACTTTGTACCCTACCCTCCTGGACTGGCTTTGCCTTTCCAACATCCTTAGCATGGCAGAGTACCCCCATGCAAAGGTTGTTGGTGTAGTGTTGTGCTGTGCCCCTGGTTTCCCATGCACCTGGGTCATGCCCCTTTGCCCTCTCCACTACCTGATTTTCATGGCTGACATGCATTGTGTAGTAGGTTTGTCCGACCCCTGTTTACAGTTAACATTTAGGCAGTTTTGTCCCCCATGCAACTTACCCTGCATCTGTGTGGTTTCCTGGTAGTCTGTGCTGTCCTGACCTTGAATCCCTGTGACGATCTCCTCTGGGATGACGGCTGCCACCATCTCCTACATCTGGTCCAGGGCCTCCTGCGCTGATGGACTCCCACCTCCAGTCTGCCTTCCTGTTCCTTGCCATCTTTTCGTTGGTCCTGCGCTTGCAGCCATGCCAGCGTTTCTTGCACTCAGTGACTGTTCTCCGTACTTCTGCCACACTGTTTATCTTCTCCACAATTTGTTGCCAAATTGCCTCTCTCCTCCCAATTGGCAATTTTTAGGTGACAAAAAGTTGATGCTGGTGTTTTGTCACCTCTTTCACCAGTATTTCCTGCTCCTCTGCACTTAAACAACACTTCCTTTTCCTCTTCTCCATCTGCTGGGTCTTCTCTGGGTTCTCCTGCCTGGTTCCTGTTCGGTTGTCATCTTCCTGGGGTCTTTCATGGCTTCTGGGATCCATTTTTGAGCTCCTTTGCACATTTTGCGGTGTTTGCGCCGCCTTTTGACGCTATTGCGGGGGAAAAATGGCACATATCCGGTTTGCAACGTCGTAAACCGGATTAAAGTCATTTTCGCTGCATTAATGTTATTGTTCTTTACGACGTGGCTCAATGGTTAGAGTCAAAAAATGTTTACTCTAACCCGTGGTTTGCGCCACGTAGGGTCAAAGTATAAATTTGGATACCGGGAGGTGCAAAGAAATGGCATTATCCGGTGTAAAACTTTTTGACGCAAAACTGTGTTGGCGCAATTTTGTGTCAAAAAGTATAAATATGGCCCCAAGAGTCTGGACTCTAACTGGACATACCTCCGCCATCACCCCAGCCCATTGCACATCCCCTCTACTTATTAGCACTTAAATAAACACCCTTGGAATAAATACAAATCTGGAGTCTGTCAATTGATTGAAATATGTATTAATACAGCAATCTGAAAACATTTAAATTAATATGTACAGTTAAATATACATTGGTATGACCTGTAGTGGGCAGCAGTAAACACTCCAGGAGCCAGAGTGGGGCACAGAGATCTTAAAATAGAGATGCCAAAGGGTACAGTAAGTGGCCATAGACATAGGGAAGTCATGCTGCCATGTCCAATGTCCAACAGAAAACAGAAATGATAAGTGAAGTTACAGTGGCTTTCCTGTGTGTCACTGGAAGTACTGCTGTATGATCGTACTTCTGTTGTCCACATCTTCATCCTCTGCCTCCTCTTCATCACTGTCCACAGGCTCCACCGCTGCCACAAGACCATCTCCAGGCTCATCCTCCTGCAGAAAAGGCACCTGGTGCCTCAAGGACAGGTTGTGCAACATGCAACATGCAATGATGATCTGGCACACCTTCTTGGGTGAGTAGTACAGGGATCCAACTGTCAGATGGAGGTACCAGAACCTGGCTTTGAGGAGGCGACAGGTTCTCTCAATTATCCTCCTTGTTCGCCCATGTGCCTCATTGTAACGTTCCTCTGCCCTTCTCTTGGCATTCCTCACTGGGGTCAGTAGCCATGAGAGGTTGGGGTAACCAGAGTCATCTTCAAATATCGAGGGATACCTGTTAGACCCACACCAACCCTTAGGGACAACCCCATACCGAGACACCAATATATACTGGGTGGGGATCTTGGGCTTACCCATTAGCCTCACCCAATGCCTTTGGAGTTGTGCCATCACATATGGGATGGTGCTATTCCTCAAGATAAAGGTATCATGCACAGAGCCAGGATACTTGGCATTGACATGGGAGATGTACTGGTCCGCGAAACACACCATCTGCACATTCAGAGAGTGATAGATTTTTCTTTTTCAGAACACTTGTTCATTTCTCCGGGGGGGGGGGGGGCAAATGCCACATGTGTACCATCAATGGCACCAATGATGTTGGGGCCATGTCGCTGGGCATAAAAGTCAGCTTTCACTGTGGCCAAATCCTCCACCTGGGGGAATACTATGTAGCTACGCATGTGTTTCAGCAGGGCATGCAACACTCTGGTCAACACGTTGGAGAACATTGGCTAAGAGGTCCCTGATGCCATGGCCACTGTTGTTTGAAAGGAACCACTTGCCAGGAAATGGAGCACTGACAGGACCTGCACTAGAGGGGGGATACCTGTGGGCTGGCGGATAGCTGACATCAGGTCTGGCTCCAATTGGGCACACAGTTCTTGGATTGTAGCCCGATCAAGTCTGTAGGTTAGTATAATGTGTCAGTCCTCCATTGTCGCAAGGTCCACCAGGGGCCTGTACACTGGAGGATGTCTCCATCTCACATTCATCCTCAACAGTTGAAGCCTATGGAGGAAAACGGTGAGCAGAGGGTCATATTCACACATCTGTTGCAATAATGATGCATTTCTTCATTTACAGAACCAGTATGTGAATCAGAGAGTCATTTGCTGTGCCAATGTCTGCTGTGACGCAGTTAGGTGCCATGGCCTGTGCCCCCCTTAAATGGCGGCTGCCTGACCTGTGTGGAGGGACAAGTGTAAATGAGGTAATTCCGCTGGCGTTGTGCGCCGTTGTGGTAGGCGGTCGATGACCGCCGCGCAACTTCGCATTGGTTAGCATTGGGGCCTATGGGTTCCAGGAGCCAATGGCGATGTATGGCGGCGGTGACGGTACCACCGCCGCGACGTGACCGCCATTTTCTATCTATTCACTCACTTGCTACCTGACCTTCAACAGGAGAAGACCTACACTGCAAGTGCTGCTGTAACCTGTGTCTGGAAGCGACAATGGCTTATGTGTCTGGGGAAAGGGCACCTGCCTTCACTGCGGAGGAGTTTGAGAGACTGGTGGATGGGGTCCTACCCCAGTACACTTCACTCTATGGTCCTCCAGACAAACAGGTGAGTACACTGTGAGCATGATGCGTGGGCCATGAATGTATGGAGTGCTGTGTGTGTAAGCCACATGTGGGGGGGCTGAGGCATTCTGGCCAGATTGCTGCATGTATGGTGGTCAATGTATGTGCATCAGGGGATGGGAGAGATATGGTGGGCCATGAGTGTGACGGTCCAGATGGAATAACTAATCCCTTTTCTGCTCTATTTTTCCTGCAGGTCAGCACCCATCAGAAAAAGGGTATTTGGCGTGCCATCGCCAAGGAGGTGCCGACCCTGGGGGTCTTTGACAGGCGGAGCACCCTCTGCCACAAACAGTGGGAGGTCCTGCACCGCTGGGCAAGAAAGACGGTGGAGGCCCAGCTGAGGCTGGCCTCTCAACGAGGAAGGGCTACCCATCATACCCTGACCCCCCTGATGTTCTGCATTCTGGCGGTGACCTATCCAGAGTTGGATGGGTGCTTGAGGGTATCACAGCAGCCACAAGGGGGTGAGTACAAATTCAGATTCATGACTTAGCGCGCGTTAAGTTTTTACCTGGGTGAGGATGTGGACTGTGGGTGCCCCTAGGCCAGGGAGAACATGGCAGGGTAGGTCCCTTGTTGGGCAGGCTCTGAGGCACTCCAACCTCAATAGTGTTAGTGGGCATCTACTAACTGGTTAGGGCCCTGTTTGTTTCAGGTGTGCAGCTGATGGTGTTAGGCATTGTACCCCATGGGCTGGTGACTAGCATTGTAACTGGTAGTGCATCGGGCTGTTCCCTGTGAGTTATGTACATCAACGGTAGTGTTGTTGCTGGCATTGACCAAGTGTATCCTCTGTCTCCCCCCCTTTTTGTTTTGTCACCCTGTCCTTGTGTTCATTAGCATCATCTGGCGGATGAGCAGAGGCACCGGTGACCGAGGGAGCTGCATCCCAAATGGGCCTGGAGGCCAAACCCACTGACGGTGAGGGTACCAGGGAGACAGAGGGTGAGGGGAGAACCACGACTGAGACAGGAGGGGACACTACAGACCGCGACTCCTCCTCCGATGGAAGCTCCCTGGTGGTTAGCAGACACCTCTGTGCCCACCCCACCAACAGGTACAGGTGCCACCCCCCCTACCAGCACTGCCCTCCCAGCAGCCCCTCAACGTGTTTCCCGTGCCTGCTCACCCAGGAGGGTGGGCATCTCCTTTACCCCAGGCACCTCAGGGCCTGCCCTAGTCAGTGAGGAGGCTATTGACCTCCTGAGATCTCTCACTGTTGGGCAGCCAACCATTCTGAATGCAATCCATGGTGACGAGAGGCATTTGCAACAGTCAAATGCATACCTGGAGGGCATTCAGTCTGGCGTGGCGGCCCAACAGAGAGCATTTCAGGCTCTGGCCTCAGCACTGATGGCAGCCAGTATCCCTGTCTCTAGCCTCCCCCCTCCAACTTCCTCTATCCAGTCCCAAACCCTTCAACCCCAGCCTATCCCAAGCACACCTTCAGACCAGCATTCACCCAAATCAACACACAGAAGTGGCGCAGGCAAACACAAGCACCACACTTCATCTCACAAGCACTCACACAAGCACCATCCCCAGGCAGACACAACAACATCCACTGCCTCCACTGTGTCCCCCTCCTCCTCCTCGTCCACCTCCCTCCCAGTAGCATCTCCACTCACACCTGCATGCAATACATCCTCATCCACTACCTCCATCACCAGCACGCCCATCACTGCACGTCCCTCACTGGCAGTCACCACCCCACATCCATGCACACATCCCCTGTGTCCTCTACCACTGTGTCTGTGACTCCTCCTCCCAAATTACACAAACGCAAGCACCCACCCACCCAACAGCCATCCACCTCACAACAGCATCCAGCCCCTGCACCTGCACCCAAAATCAGCAGACAGACACCTCCTACAACCACTCCCTCTTCCTCCACTCCAAAACCTTCACCCTCTTTCCGCCTCAATGTCCCTAAGAAGCTTTTCCTGGCAAACATTGACCTCTTCCCTACCCCTCCCCCGTCCTTCCCCTCAGGCCAGGGTGGCCAAAACCCAGCTCAGTATCTCAGCCACCAGGTCTACGTCTGCTGTGGTTCCTGCACCTGCCAGAGGCTCAAAGGGGGCACCCGCCAGCCCAGTCAGTGTGTTACCAACCCCTGCCAAGGCAAAGACCATTCCGCCACTTGGCAAGGTGAAGAAGCGGACAGCATTCAGCAAGGGGAAGGAGCCACAATCTCCCAGCAAGGCCACCTCAAAGACTCCAGCTGTAGGACCCAAGGTGACACCACCATCTGTTAAGGGCAGGAAGGGGCGCAAAACACCAGCCAAGGCACTTCAGCCATCTGAGCCTGCAGGTGAAGGTGGTCGCTACCAGCACAACCGCCAGCACAGCCACCTGCACCGCGGCCAGCACCGCCACCTGCACCGCTGCAAGCACTGCCACCTGCACCGCTGACAGTAGCACCACTACCAGCAGCAGCAGCCCCAGTGGGCAGCCGTCCAAGGCTGCAGGAGAGGGGGTGGACCTTCCCCCCACCACTGGCAGCACCCCCACAAGCACCTCCACTACCACCACTATTCACCACCAGATGGACCTTAGCCCTGCCTCCATGAAGTATCATGCATCCTGGTCACTGCAAATCTCGTGGCTCGGACAGGTGATGGACTGTGACCTGCCACCACCCAAGTGCTGCATCACTGGGCACAGAGCCGCTTCTAGAACCAGTGGAGAAAGGCATCCACTCACCCCGTCCTTGGCAGGATGAAGCAGACTGGCCACAAAGCCCCCACCAGAACCAGTGGAGAAAGGCATCCACTCACCCTATCCTTGGCAGGATGAAGCAGACTGGGCACAAAGCCCCCACCAGAACCAGTGGAGAAAGGCATCCACCCACCCTATCCTTCGCAGGATGAAGCAGACTGGGCACAAAGCCCCCTCCAGAACCAGTGGAGAAAGGCATCCACCCAACCTATCCTTGGCAGGATGAAGCAGACTGGGCACAAAGCCCCCTCTAGAACCAGTGGAGAAAGGCATCCACTTGAAAGACTATGGCCTTGCACTCCCCAGAACAAGCAGTGGGCAAACCACCCACTTGAGAGACTTGAGAGACTGTGGTTTTGCACTCCCCAGGACCAAGCAGTGGGCAATCCACCCACTTGAGAGACTGTGGCTTTGCAGTCCCCAGGACCAAGCAGTGGGCAAACCACCCACTTGAGAGACTGTGGTTTTGCACTCCCCAGGACCAAGCAGTGGGCAAACCACCCACTTGAGAGATTTGAGAGACTGTGGCTTTGCACTCCCCAGTACCAAGCAGTGGGAAAACCACCCACTTGAGAGACTTGAGAGACTGTGGCTTTGCACTCCCCAGGACCAAGCAGTGGGCAAACCATCCACTTGAGAGACTTGAGAGACTGTGGCTTTGCCCTCCCCAGGACCAAGCAGTGGGCAAACCACCCACTCTAGAGACTTGAGAGACTGTGGCCTTACACTACCCAGGACATTGCTGTGTGCATTGAGCCCCCTCAAGGAGCAGTGGCGTTGTCCCATCTTATGGCTGAGGTGCCCCCACCTTTCCTGTACCCATCAGGGGCCTGTGTGTTTTCGACCTGATGCCCCTGCAGTGTTCTCTCTGTATTGAGGCAGGAGTCAAGTGTGGGCTTGGCCTGTGAGTTTGGCCAAGTGGCCCACAGACATTTAGAGTGGATATTGTACCGCCTTTTGTATATATTGTATATTTTATAAATACAATTTTTGAATTTGTAACGTATTTCTGACTATTTATAATATAACACTCATTTGACTCCATTCCTTTTGTCCTTGCGTTCTTCCAAAGGGATACGGGGTGTATATGTAATGTTGATGCTTGTGTTTGTGTGTATGGTGTTGGGGTGGGGGTGTTGCATGTTTGTGTCACTCTCTTTTTCCACCCCCCCTCCCCTATGTGCTAGGTGCAGTACTCACTGTGTCATTGCTGCCGCCGTTGGTACTCCTGGTAGATGAGAAGATACACCAGCAGGGCTAACACCTGTAGTTTGGTCTCTATGGTGTCCTGGTTCTACGTTGAGTGTCGAGAGGTGAGTGGTTTCCCTTCCAAGTACTGTTTCTGCCTTGCTTATGATGGCATTGGTACCGCCCTAGAAAAATTAGTGGATTGTCGGGTTGTAATGGTGTGGACAGTACATTGGCTTCCGCCTGTCTGTTGGCGGTTACCGCAGCGGTGTTTGTTGCTACCGCCATGGCGGTCGGATTGTTAAAGTGGCTGTATGTGTTGACGGTTTCCGCCGTGGTCGTGATTCCATTTTTGTTACCGCCAGCCTGTTGGTGGTATTACCTCCGCTTTAACACTGACCACCAGGGTTGTAATGATGGCCTATGTGTTGTCAGTTGTACATTTCAAATGCATAATTCTATGTTAACTTGATGTATTTTCTAACATGTGTAAGTGGTTACTATAAGACGAGGGACACTCTAGCATTTCAGCTATATCTGTAGTGTGACCTAGCTTTGTGTGTGTATACATAGGACAAAATGAAAGAAACAATTAGTAAAACGGAACTCACATGTCTTTCCTTCTTATGATATAAGTAAACCACAAAATTACACATATGGCATGATTTACTGATTCAAGTATATATACTTCTATAGCAAGCAGCAATGTGCCTTGAAAGTACTTGTTCCAATTATGAACCATTGTGGGAGGCTGGCCTGGTTTGTAATGGGTACCTTGGGTACTTACACCATACACCAGGACCAGTTATCCCTTGTTAGTGAATGTAGTAGTGTTCTATCAGCTTAGGCTGATAGTGGTAGCTATTGCAGAGCAGCTTAGGCTTAACTAGGAGACATGCAAAGCTCATGCAATACCACTTATAGTTACACTGTACTTATGCACAAGTAAAGACAATACTCAGTGTTACCAAAAATAAAAGGATTATCAAAAATATCTTAGAGACGATACTCCTTCTGGAGGTAAGTATTATACACAATACATACACTAGACACCAAAATTAGATACGTAAATAGTCATAGAACAATACAAACAGTAGGAAATCATATAGAATGCAATTGGAGAAATTAGGTCTAGGGGCAACACAAACCATGTACTAAAAAAGTGGAATGTGAATCACTAATTCCCCCCTAGACAAGTGTAGTGTGTGCAGAATCGCTGGGAGAGTAAGAATACAGTAAAGATAAGTAAATTACCCCAACCCAGAGCCCAGAAAAGCAGGAGTAAAGTACTGCAAGTTTCCTTAGGACACACTACACCTTGTTTTGGGGATTTTGCAGCAGCCAACCAAGTCTGCAAAGAACAACTGCTAGATTATTGGACCTGAAGACGTCCAAAGGAAGGGGACCAAGTCCAGAAGTCGAAAGAAGTTCCAAGAAGGACAGGAGCCCCTGCCAACCCTGAAGAGGGTGCAAAAGAAGAGTCCCTGTTTAGTTAAAGACTGGAGAAATGCACCATAAGAAGATGCCAGTGGGTTCCTGCATGATGCAAAAGATGTCCCACGGTGTGAAGATTGTTGCAGATGAGATTTTGTGTTGGAAGGCACCAACAAGCATTGGCTATGACAAAAGTGTGTTTTTAATCAAAATGGCATTGGGTGGACCCAGGAGGGACCTGGGGGCCTCAACTCTCTATGAGGAGGAAGAGTGAAATCTCAGCACTTTAGAGAGCCCTCAGTATGCCAGCCAGCACCCCCAGAAGCCACAGGACCAGGGTTCTAAGGAGGTGCAAAATGCAATTGATGCAGCACAACAAAAGAAGGTTCCACGCAGGGTGGAGTGCTGGAGACAGGGGCCAGGCTGTGCATGAAGGAATTTTGCAAAGAGTGCATAGAGGCCTCAGGAGGCGAAGAAGACACAATACACAGGGGTCCCATCGTTCTCGGAGAATGCAAGGTCTTACCTCCTCCAAATTGCATCAGAAGGACCTCAGGACTGTCTATGTCGTTGATGTCCACCCTCTGTGTCCTTAGGAGCATGCTCGTCGCCGTGAGAGGAGTCCCAGGGTACCTGTCATCACCTTGGAAGGTGCCTGCTTGGAGCAGGGGAGTGACTCCATCAATCCACAGGAGATTTCTTCGGTCCTTCTGGTGCAGGATGAAGACAGGGAGTCGCCAGAGCATGCACATTGTGGAAACTGTTGCAGTTGCTGACATGGAGCTGAGGTTGCTGAAGAAAAGTGTCTCTTGTAGACACTTTTTTGCAGTTACAGCATTTCTTGGAGCAGTCTGCGGTTGATCCGAGGTCAGAAGAGTCCGAAGTTGTTGCAGAGGATTCCTGAAGGAAACTTGCAAGCAGAATCTGAAGAGAACCCATAGGAGAGACCCTAAATATCCCTGAGTGGGGGATTGGCCACCTTATCAGGTATGGACCTATCAGGAGGGGTCTATGATGTCACCTGCTGGCACTGGCCACTCAGAGCCCTCCAGAGTGCCCCCACACCTTGTAAAGCAAGATAGCTGAAGTTTGGGACACATTGGAGGAGCGCTGGGCACCCCCCCGGGGTGGTGATGGACAGGGGGGTGGTCACTCCCCTTTCCTTTGTCCACTTTCCCACCAGAGCAGGGGAGAAGGGGTCCCTGAACCAGTGTAGACTGATTTATGCAAGGAGGGCACCATCTGTGCCCTTAAAAGCATTTCCAGAGGCTGGGGGAGGCTACCCCTCCCCAGCCTGTAACACCTATTTCCAAAGGGAGAGGGTGCAACACCCTGCTCTCAGAGGAAATACTTTGTTCTGCATTCCTGGGACTGGGCTGCCCAGACCCTAGGAGGGCAGAACCCTGTCTGTGAGGTGGCAGCAGCTGTAGCTGCAGTGAAAGCCTCAGAGAGCTGGTTTGGCAGTACTGGGGGTCCATGGTGGAGCCCCCAGGATGCATGGAATTGGCTCCCCAATACCAGATTTGGAATGGGGGGACAATTTCATGATCTTAGACATGTTACATGGCCGTATTCGGAGTTACCATTGTGAAGCTACATGTAGGTATTGACCTATATGTAGTGCACACATGTAATGGCGTCCCCGCACTCACAAAGTCTGGGGAAATGTCCCTGATCTATGTGGGGCACCTTTCCTAGTGCAAGGTGCCCTCACACTTAGTAACTTTGCTCCTAACCTTCAGCAAGTGAAGGTTAGACATATAGGTGACTTCTAAGTTACCTAAGTGCAGTGAAAATGGCTGTGAAATAGTGTGTGCACTATTTCATGCAGGATGCAATGGCAGTCCTGTGTAAGGGTTTGTCTGAGCTCCCTATAGGTGGCAAGAAAAATGCTGCAGCCCATATGGATCTCCTGGAACCCCAATTCCCTGGATACCTAGGTACCATATACTAGGGACTTATAAGGGGGGTCCAGTATGCCAATTGAAATTTGTAAATGTAGTCACTGGCCTACAGTGACAAATTTAAAAGCAGAGATAGCAGAAGCACTGAGGTTCTGATTAGCAGAGCCTCAGTGAACCAGTTAGGTACTACACAGGCATACACATTAGGCAACAAACTATGAGCACTGGTGTCCTGGCTAGCAGGATCACAGTGAGACAGGCAAAACACACTGATATATAGGTTTTTATCTATGAGCACTGGGGTCCTGGCTATCAGGATCCCAGTGACACAGTAAAAACACACTGGCACACACTCACAAACAGGCCAAAAGTGGGGGTAACCATGCTAGAAAGAGGCTACTTTCCTACAACCATGAAAGAGCAGGAAAGCAGGGAAGATCGGTCAAACAGACACTGGTCTTCTGGTGATGGATGTTCTGTAAGTTTGGGATGCTTCAGTTAAAATATCCAAGGGCAACACTGAGCTACTGGAAGGTACAACAATAAAATGTAACTTAATAAGGCATTAATAAGTGAGATAGCAAAGCTAAATGTTGAGGCAAAGCCAATTCATTGGCCCATATACCTGCTGGATAGTGTTGCATACACAACTCCACAAGGTGTTAATTGAGGTTCCAACTATGGCAGTGACATTGGCAGCAGTATTGGGCTGGTGGGCTCACAAACCAAGCAAAATGTACATTAGCTTGTACGAAGACATAGTTGTGGCATCATCAGTGTAGTGATTCTTGCCCTGCATCCCTTATAGTTGGCAACTACGTACCCAACAATGGCATGCTTCCTAGGGAAAAGCAATCTTTAATGGATGTATAGATGTTGATAACAGACCACAATAACCTGATTGCTTTGTAGTCCTAACCGTGATTCTCAGAGAAACAGCAAAAAGACCACAGCAAAAATACCAAGGCCCCAATTTACAAATCTGTGACACAGCGCAGCTCCCAAAATGCTGAGCTGTGCTGCATGACATGTAGAGAGCAGGAAAGTACCATATATACAGAAATTTGGCACTATCCTACTCTCTTCCTAGTATCGGTACAGAATTGTGCTGCTGAGAGACAACGCACACACCTTGCAGCATGGTGCAACAGTGTGTGCATGAGTCAAGCATAGGTGTGGCACAGGAATGTTAACCTTCCAGTGCAAAATACTATGATTGGATTTACTTTTAATTATTCCTACTTTGGATATTTGCTGTACACTACAGCACAAGTGTAAAGTATAGAAACATGGGGGAAATTAACACATTTAACTTTTTTACTCCTAATTTCAAATGTTTATTTTTAGCGCAAAGCCCTGTCTACTATTGATAGAAGATAGGGTTTTGCATCAAAAACCATGGGTGGCTCAATGGGAATGCTCATGTAACACCCATGGTACGCCCCCTTTATGCAGAACAATTCAAGCAGCTCTTCCTGCTGGTTTGCGTTACTTTTTCTTAAAAGAATACTTAAATTAATCATACATATATGTACAAACCATACAGAATGTGGGCCCTGGAGTCTTGTAATGGCTCGAGGAGTGGGACGATACACTTCTCCTCTAAAATACAAAGTCAGTCACACTCCTGTTCCAGGCCCCCCCGATCAGGATACAAATTAAAAGTGGCAAGAGTATGCAGTTCTGTTTTTTTGATGGAACTGCAGATCCACCAAATTAGTGAGGATGCCTGGTCCAGGGAGCCACAGTCCAGACAATTTTTTTTTTTCTGTGACCGCCCTCACTAGCATAGGGAGTCAAGAAATCCCTACCCTATGGAAAATGTTATGGAGAAAATGCATTTTGAAACCCCCTCTTTTTTGGCCCCTGCTGGCCACTAGATCATTTCACTTTGAGTGGGTGTATTTAGGCCTTTCACAAGGAGCAAATCTGCACACAGTGTAGTTTTCTTCACCAGTGTTTTTGTTTTTGCTTTAATTTAACTTTAGTGTTGCCTTATTTTGGAGAGTCTGGCCTGTTATCAAGATGCTTTGTGCAAAATGTGAGCATAGGGCACAATCCAGGTTTATCAGTTCTGGTATCCTGCCTATGCTGTTATAACTTCCTTTTGAATTGGCCTTTGTTTATCTAACTGCTGCTTTTTTCACACTACACCAGCCATTTGCATAAATTCCGAATATAAGCTCATGAGTGTCCTCTAACTCTTCAACCTTAATAATCTTTCTTTCTTTCTTACTTTCTATCGTTGTTTCTTACTTTCTTTATTTCTTTATTTTTCTTACTTTTTTTTGTTCTTTCTTTCTCATGTTTTCTTCTTTCCTTATTTCTTTTTTTGTTTTTCTTTCTTTTTCCCATCTCCATTCTTTCCTTCTTTCCTTTTTAGGGTCGAGCCTGCTTTGCATGCGCTCGCGCATGCGTATAGCAGGGAGACTCTTTAGTATTTAGTAAAGGGCTCCGAGCACTGTCAACTTCACGTCAGTGCTTTTTATTGGTTCGTGGGCTTCCCTAATTAAATCGGCTTGCTTTCATTAGTCGAGGCACGCATATGGCATGCCTTTTCCGGTGGCAAGCCCTCCTCCAGCGCAGCGACCAAGTACAGAAAACATGCGAGGCTCGCTGTTTTCCATCGGGCTCGTGGACTTCTTTTTTAACTAATTTACGAGCCCGATCTCGCTTGGCAGAAGTCGAGCGCTTTACCTACTTGATTTCACTTTTTCGGGTTACGTGCATAAATGCACTTTTGCCCGATAGGTGAAAAGTCAGGTTAGGAGTTTACAACGCGATCGGCTCTAACACGAGCAAACGCGAGACCCGATGCATTGTAAATGCTTGTTCTTTCTTGCCTTCCTTTTTCTTTCATCTTTTTTTCTTTATTTCCTCCCTCCTTCTATCTTGCCTTTGTCTTTCTTTTTTACTTTCTTTCTTCCTCCCCTATTTTCTTTCTTTCTTGCCTTCTTTCTCAAGGAATGAGACCTGCAGTAATTACTAGACTGACTGGCTTTTTAAATTGTAGTCAAGCTTTTTGGTTTTACTAAAATTATGCGTATAACATAGTTCCTTATAGGGGTTTTCAGCCAGACCTTATCCATTATGTGGGGTTGTGTCATTCACATTTTTCTTCCACCAATCCAGCATGTATCAACTTCAGCCATTTGCTGAGTTTACTTTGAGTTATGGCTTGCAGACCTTATATAAGAAGCACAATCACACACAAAGTTCTTCCATGCAGTGCTGCAGAGTACTATGGCAATGTGTGGTTTTTGAGACCAAAACAACATTTATGCCTGTAACTCATGCTTTTTTAGTTGATTAGGGCCTGATATCTTCCCAAACAATAAAGGTTTGCAAATACAATGACAAAACAAAACAGGAACTTACAAAAAAGGCAAACACCTATTGACTTTGCCAGTGCTTTTTTACAGTCGGGTTAGAAACAACAGTTACTAGCCTATTCGAGCTATGAAATCCACGGCAACATAAAAGATATGTGTGTTTTACCTATGTGTTTTGGGACAAATGAGATAATACCATGGGAAAGCAGACCCAGAATTAACTATTCCCTTAGTAATTCCTCATTTCTAAGGGATCCTCAGGGTCCCTCATATAATCTCCTGCTAATTTAACTTCCCAGAATTACTGATTCCCTCTTGATAAGTCATTTGGGAGTTAATAGGAGGATTGCTGGTCCACATGTGGCACGTCCAAAGTGATTAGGCTCTTGAAAAGTGCAATTATAATTAAATTCCATTGAAATTCAATGCTAACTCTCTAGTAACTATTCATAAAACGGTATGCAGTTACCCCAGTTGAAAAGAGGAAGATTTGTCAAACCCCCTCAGCAATATTAAAACGTATCCCTTCTGCTTACACTTGAATTTCGCACAAATAGGTTCCATTTTAACTGACATGCTGGGAATAAAAGTAAGAGGTTTATTTAGATTAAAGATGCAAGGCGACCAGCACAGACTGCCAAATTACTAACTGTCACCTGGTCTCTGCGCTGCAAGGAGTTGGCAATATATGTCAGTAACAAATTAAGTTGCACAGAGGTACAGTTCTCCATAGAAATCAATTTTTGGCTCAAAATGCCTTATTTGCAGTTTTATGGCATAAAACCACTGACAAGAAGTGATTTATTGTTTGCAGAAGAAAACAAATAATGAATTGAAGGTATTATTCTTGGCGCTGACTTCATGACTTTGCTTGGCGCGGTTTTGCTTAAAGAGCTTTAATGTAATATAGTGCTTGATTTAAAGCGTTCCTCTCCCTGCCCGCCTGACCCATCTCGTCTTTGTCAAAATTATGGGAAGGAGGGCATGGGAGCCGCCTCCTGCCTTTCAAGTGTAAAATGAAAGATTGTTTTTTCACTTGCAAGTTTCTTGGGCTGCTGTTCCCTTTGGATACATTCTGACTTGCAAAAACAGGATGGAAAATGGATGAGTATTTATTATACATGATAGGCCACCTCTGCAAAGACCACCCAAGTTATAACATTATCCAGACCTTTGTAGGGCTTGAGAATTGCTAGGATGATATCTGTTCACAGACTTACAGTTTAACAAATTAAAGCTCTTAGGTGTGGATTGGGTTTTTACGGTTTGTTCATCTTTGTAGAATCAAATACAGAGGTTTCAAAAGATTCCTAAGGTGAAAGCTACCTCTGATCACTGAAAACCATGCTGAGTTACTGCTTATTCTAGGGTACGTATAGACAAAATAAACTAAACACTGCAAATGGAGTACACCAGCCCTATTTTAGTGAACATAGAACGGGGGAAGGGGGAGAAAGGAAGGAAGGAAGGAAAGGGGAGGGGGGTAAAAGAAAGGGGAAGGGGAGGAGGGGTTACAGAGAAGGAAAGAAAAAAGCAAGAAAGAGAGAATGAAAGAAGCAAATAGTAAGCCAAAGGAGTAAAAAAGAGAGAGGCTGATGTCCCGACACAGGCAATTTTTTTTTTTTTTCCATATGCATCACACCCTTCCGTAGGACCGTTAACAATATACTAGTGTGTGAGGCGAATACCACAGTTCTCTACAAGTAAACATATCTCTGCAATCACTCCACAGGGTATGCCTGTCAGGTAATCATGACACACATATTAATGCATAGAAAAGAAGAAAGAAAACGGGACCTAAACAATTAAGAAAAATAGCACAGTGAAGAAAATGATGGAGGAAAATAAAAAGAGAAACAATGGAATATTTTCCTGAATTTGGTGCCATGGGGCAGTATTGTCATCTACGGAGGTCTCACAGAACTGGAAGCACAATGTTTTAAAGGGCTGCCTTAGCAAGTGAGCTTCTGTTTTTGTCAGTACAGCTAACAGGCAAGTATCATGTGTGAGCTGCTCAGAAGGAGGCAGAGAGCTACTGGTAGCTTGTGATGGACCGTTTGGAGCCCCTTGTACTGCATTATTTAAATATTAAAAAGAGGTTGTGGCAAACGTTGGACCTATGTCACAACAGCCATGCCGCAGTTGCCTAGCATAACTTTACCCACTGTTGTTTTTCAACTACAATCTATCTCATGTGGCATGGCAGGAGCCGATTTGGCTGTAAAATAATCTGTGACAGCCACTCCATCAGGCCAGTCCAGAATGGTTTACTTGTCATCTCCTTGGCTGCTACACGGGATACATTTCTAAAGTACGGATTCAGATATAGGAATAACTCAATTAATATCCCCTACGTGCTGGAACTTTTCTCCCAGTCTGTTGAGGAGGTTTAATGCTTATAAAGAGTTTGGTCATTTCCTATAATTGGCCGGTGCACAATACAAAGGATTTAGGCCCGAATTTAAGAAAAGTGGTGCTGCATTCAATGCAGTGCCACATTTCTTGCACCTCCTAGCCCCCGGTCCCACTGCCACCATGTGTGCGCCAAAGGGTAGGGGCAATAGCATCAAAATCTTTGATGCTATTGTTGTACTGTGCAGGATTAGCACCAACAATTTGGTGCTAATCCTGAAGAATACATAGGGGCCATTGAAAACAATGGTATTCCCCCTTTTAACGCCAGCTCTGTGCAGGCATTAAAAATAGGAACTAAAATGACGCAGTGGAATCTCTCAGATTCCACTGAGCCATTTTTGCAGTCCCCCTAGTGGGGGAACTCCCCCTTGCATACATTATGCCTGGGGTAGATATAATGTGGCGGTAGGGGTTACAAAGTGATGCAATGCACGCATTGGTTCACTTTGTAAATATGGCACAGCAAATTTGGCCTCGTTGGGCCGCATTAGCATCATAAAAAATTGTGTTATTGTGGCGCAAGAAGGCACTAGGCTCCCTTAAATCTGGGCCTTCATTTTAATCCTTGCTTCCAATGGGAGCCAATGAAAGGTTTTAGGATGGTAGAATGTTGACATATGTGAGCAGGATTTAGTCCTGTGTGACTTTCAGTTTTTTTTAACCTTGGAAAGTGGTCAGTTGTGTTTTTAGGAGCATCTAGTGGATGACATTACATTAATCATAGAATACTATGCGCTTGATGTAGCAATAGTTTTGTGGAAGAAGAAATATTTTAGAAGCTGGAAAGCTTCCTATTATCTCCTTTAACCACTACATTGATTTGGGAAAAGAAAGAGAACTCATGGCCTGATGTAGAGTTTGGCAGATGGGTTACTCTGTCACAAATGCGACCGATATCCTGTCCACCGTTTTATGATTCCCATATGATATATTGGGATCGTAATACTGCAGATGGGATATCTGCCACATTTGTGATGAAGAAACCCTATCATCCAAATTTTAAATCAGGCCCTCAGTGTTGAATATACTGCCTACGTTTCTTACTGTTGATTAATTCATTGGAGATGTTTCAATATCAGAGATCCCGAAGTAAGCTTCCTAGGTTAAAATGTGTACAAGGTAATTCAAATGTATGCATATTAAAGAAAGGCAGCACCTATCTAGTATTTCTCTTACTCTTTACGAAAGGGTACTTCATAGAGAAATAAAATTTATAATATACCTTATGACTGTCATTGATTAAAGACCATATTGTGTCTGCACGTGGAAATGCACAAATAATAACAGCATTTGAGTTGCAGAGCCTATATTAGGCTGTGTAACCATGACAACAACTCGGCAAAAAGTTTTACGGATTCTGCTGCTCACGACTTTCCACTTCACATATATGCATTCTAACTTGAAGTATATTTTGTTATTAGAAATGTATACATATGAGGTAGGAGGCTGAGCAGCAGGGCAGTCAACATGGTGCGCATGCTCTACCACGCTTTTGATTCTGAATCCTTGACATTCTGAGAAAAGTCTTCAGAGCAACTAGCTACAATTAGGTTGAACACGACTAGATTTAGCAAGAGATTTAGAAAACAATACCATGCACACCTTTGAGGCATTAACAAGTTTACCATTAACAAATTGCAGCAGAGCCAATGAAAACCCTCCACACCTTAATGTATGGTCTGGTGAATGCCTGAGCTCATTAAGATGGTCACTCCACAGTTTGGAGGTCCCAGTTAATCAAAGGATTCACAGCTGAGTCTTGGATCTAATTGCAGCTTGAATTATGTATCATCTTCTAAGGCAGCAAAGATGGGCTGGGAAGAAGCCAAATGGACAACGGCGAAACATCAGCCCTCATCCTCCTGGACCTATCAGCCGCCTTCGACACGGTATGCCATCACACTCTGAGAACCCGCGTCCTCGAAGCTGGAATACAAGAGAAAGCCCTCAAGTGGACTACATCCTTCCTCTCTGACAGAACCCAGAGAGTCCGCCTCCCCCCCTTCCGCTCCAGAGCCACCAAAATCATCTGCGGCGTACCCCAGGGCTCATCCCTCAGCCCAACATTATTCAACATCTACATGGCACCCCTCGCCCAAGTAGCCCGCCGATACAACCTCAACATCATCTCCTACGCCGACGACACCCAGCTCACCCTCTCCCTCACCAAGGACCCACACACCGCCAAGTCCAACCTCCACGAGGGAATGCAGGCCATTGCCGAATGGATGAGAAACAGCCGCCTGAAACTGAACTCGGACAAGATGGAGGTCCTCATCCTCGGACCCAACCCCTCCACCTGGGATGACTCCTGGTGGCCAACATCTCTAGGAACCCCACCAACACCGACCGACCACGCACGCAATCTGGGCTTCATCCTCTACTCCTCCCTCTCCATGTCAAAACAGGTCAACGCAGTCTCCTCCTCCTGCTACAACACTCTCCGCATGCTCCGCAGGATCTACAAGTGGATCCCAACAGACACAAGAAAAACAGTAACACAGGCCCTCGTCAGCAGCAGGCTAGACTACGGCAACGCACTATACACAGGCATCCCGACAAAACACCTACGACGCCTCCAACGCATCCAAAACGCATCCGCCCGACTGATCCTCAACGTACCACGCCGCAACCACATCACTTCCCACCTGAGAAAACTCCACTGGCTCCCTGTTGACAAGAGGATCACTTTCAAGCTCCTCACCCACGCACACAAAGCACTCCACAACACCGGACCTGCTTACCTCAACAACAGACTCAACTTCTACACGTCCCCCCCGACAGCTGCGCTCCGCAGACCTTGCACTCGCCACCATCCCCCGCATCCACCGAAAGACATCCAGAGGCAGATCCTTCTCCTACCTCGCCGCCAAGACATGGAACACCCTCCCTACCAACCTGCGACTGACCCAGGACCTACTCACCTTCAGGAGACTCCTCAAGACCTGGCTCTTCGACCAGTAGCAGCGCACCCCCCTAGCGCCTTGAAACCCTAACGGGTACGTAGTGCACTTTATAAATAGATTGATTGATTGATTGATTGATTGATCTTGTTCTGCAGGTGACAGGGCAGAATTTGACAGCAAGTGGAGCAGATTTGGCCCACATACAGATTCTATGGGTAGGGACTGGTTTGAGATATACAACTGGTTTACTTTAATTAGCTTTGATGTAGAGAGAGCGGTGTAAAGGATTGGGATTGGCAATAGTAAAGAAGAAGCTGAGATTGCCAAAGTGGTAGGCATGAAGTGTTCAAATGAGTAAACCTATGATGAGCAAAGGAGGGTTGGCAATTTTAAACTGAATGTACTCTGTGCAGAGCACCATGTGAGTGCTGCTGCACAAGGTGGACATGAATACCTCCACAAAAGTGGAGGACGTCCTTTTACTGAGACTATCGCTGGAGTAGTGAGTGTCCCGGCAAGAGAACAAGACAACTCAAGACATCACAACAACACATGTGTGCTACTCTAGTGAAAGCAACAGATGCAATAGGAAATATCAGCCACATAGGGCAAAACCATACATTTTCTGCTCACTAAGCCCACCTACAAGATCAGCCTGGTGGTAACATATAGAGCAATCCTTATTTAGAGGTATACTATGAAGTTAGAGGAGTTCACCTATTTACTTCCAAACGGAAACTGAATACAAACAGCAAGCACTAATAGATCCTATGGAGGGAAAGGCTCCCAAGGGAATTTGGCTTCATTTGCACCTCTGTCACCAAACCAATCTGAACTTGTCTACAACTTGGGCCCATGTTAGCTCCCATCACAGAGGATGTATTTTATTTGTTCATCAACAAGATACCACTGTTAGCGTTTTGAAAAGCTCTGGGATTTTTAAAATAATGCATAGCATGCTTCCTAATTCTGACAATAAGTCATTGCAGCTTGTGGTAACTACCATCCCACATAGCTACCTCCCTGTTTCAGGGTGGCTGGCATGGAGTCATTTCAAACTTTCTTACTTCTCACACAAGGTGACGCAAGGACAACGCAAAGGCTTCAGTAAGGTTTACAAAGCCACTCAAGGGAAGATTTGTTCCACCTAGCATTGCTTTGTAAAGAAATGTGATGCAACACAGTGGCTTTTACTGTGTTGCATTACATTTCAAGCTGGTAAGAGTTCCATGGATGGAGTATGGGCATTGCTGAGCATCCACACATGGATTTATCACAATTCCTGATTTACAAAGTTTGCGAACCTGGGATTGTGTCAGATTGGTATGACTCCTGGAGGATGGCGCAATGAGGAGAAAAATAGGTTTTTCTCTTCATTATTTTCTCTTCTATATTCATTCTGCATCACACATAGAAAGAGGAAAATGCTTAATTGGATTGTTTTTATGTAACCTTAGTTGGCGCTAGTCAGCAGGTTTCCTTGATGGCCTGCATTGCGTAAAATAATAGTAAATATGCCAAATAAAAAAATAAAAATAAACTTGGAGCGGTCCGGGGGGGTGTGTGCTATCATATTTTTGATGGTCGGGGTGTTGTGCAGACCCCTCCCTGAGCCTTTTCTAGGCTCATGGCCACCCATCCCCTGGAGCAAATTAATTTGTGAAGGGGAGCTGTGTAATTTCCCTCCCTGAGCCTTTTCCAGGCCTGAGGAACCCATCCCCCAGGGATGATCAATTTCTAATGTAGAGCGGCGTTTGTTGCCCAACTCTCCGAGCCATGGCATGGCCACAGGAATTCCATGCCTCCAGGCCAACTTAGTTCAGGGGCATAGCTTTGGGGGGAGTGTTTGGTGTTACATCTCCTAATAAATGTATTCTATAGTAGATTGTTGGGTACAGATGATATGAGTCAGGTATCATGAGGTGTTTGTTAAATTTCACACAACAATCTCTGTTTTAAAGGTCTTAAAAATTAATTATTTTACAAAATATTGAGTTTTAAATACCTCTAAGAATCTGCACTCCCCTCCACACTCCTTACAGCCATGCCCTGCGTAATTGTTTGAAAATCTGAAGCTTACACCCCACCCCCCAAACCTTACTGCCCAGGCTATGCCCCTGGGCTCAGTGGTGGTGTCCTGGTGACCCCATCATTTAAGACACTATTTGTCCCATGCAGGCAAGGCAGGCAAGGTAGACTTCAGAGCTCCCACCCAGAGTGAGCGGAAAGGCTTCGCCTGCTCTCTCATGGGCAGGGAAACATAGAATGCTCCTGCCTGGTGGGAGCAGAAATAAAATTCCAAATTGGTGATAACCCCTTCACAAATGGGAAGGGGGGCCCTTGGGAAAGTAAAACAACATATATATTTTTAAGAGCAAGCAGTGGTCCAACAAACCAATTGCTCTTAAAAAATAAAACTTAAACATTTCATTTTCTTTTTTAAAACTTTTCCTAATTTCCTTTAAGGTAATTCTCTTTTTTATTAAAGAGCAATCACAGACATGGTGGTCTGCTGAACCCAGCAGGCTCCATCCCCGTGATGGCTGCGAATTCTAGGCGGTTGCTAATTGGAACCTACCTCATTAATACATGAGGTAGGTCAATTTGTGACCTACTAGGGATCACTATTTGGAAATAAAGAGGTTCATACATTAGGCATACCAACTTCCTAATTGTAATTTGGAGATAATCACAATTAGGAAATCACTATTTCTAACGTTGGTTTATCTGGCCCTTGAACTTATACTTATGTTCTAAAGTAACTCTTAACTTGCATCCTCACCATGCACTGCTAACTAACTCCCATATTACATCACTCATGACATATTCTATAACATCATTGATAATATCACTGCAATAGCTTAAATGACATCATTGTATATGGCTTGGGTGCGAGTTAGAAATCTATTACAAAACTAACTTGAGATTGGGTAACATTTCAGTAGTTTATTATCGAGCAAAAATCACTGATACATTGTATACTGGCACTCAAAACGCGACGTCTACTTTACACCTTTTCCAAATGAGAATGCTTGATGAATTACAAAAAGAGATTTGTAAATTGGCTCTTCCAACTTGAAAACACCTTTGAAACATTGCATTCTTGCATGCTGCAGTCTCGGAGCCTGTGATGTTCCAAATCGCAGGCTATGCAAAATGCAATGATGCACTAAACCAATATTTTTGCAAGCTTAAGCAGCACGCTAGTGTCAGTCCTACTGGTTGTCTCGCATTAGCAGCTAGTTCTGAAAGTCGCAGGATACAAAAATCATAAGCCTAGAACATGTGAGTGGAAAAACCTCTACTTTCCAGCTTCCTCTTATAAAAAGCACAATATTTCCTTGCTCTGCTGCATACAAGCTGAAGCAAAACTCTGAAAACACCGATCCCTCACAACAACAAATACAAGGGAAATCATAAAACCACAGGGCGAAGCATCAGCCATGAAAAATTCTAGCGTGAATATTGTATGCACATCAAGACATTTTCCCGATAGCACGGGAATGCGGGATCCTAGGAAGTATCCATAATAGCGCCTACGCTGCATATCGTGGTGGCAGATGCAGTTGAAAAGAAGCAAAGGCAGCATGCCAGGGAGTTTGTCGTGGAGATAGACATAAAAGGCGAGCAGTCAGTTACTACGGTGTCTAATTGTGGGGCTGGGGAGCCAAACAAAGAAAAGAAGGTGCGTGGGATGATGTTTCTGATGAGATCCTGCCAGAGACTGCTGCAGAGAATGTAATGCTCTGAGACAGATGAGGTTACTATAGAGAAAGAGGAAGGATGGGTTTCCAGGATACGCGGAGGACTCCTGTCAGAGGAAGGTTTGCAGTAAATATAAAATCTGGAAAAATATTATGAGACATTCTTCTAATTAGCAGAGAGCAGGTGAAGAAAACAAAATAAACCAAAATAACTTTACTCTTTTCTCAAAGCTGAAAACATTAAAATTCGCAATCAGAGCTATGTTATGAACCATTTACTGATGGAGAAGAACCTGTCAAATTGGATTCACTACAAGTTATTACTGTTGTGTCACCCAGGGCCTGATTCACAACAAGAAACGTACACCTTTGATGCAAATTTACAATTTGTTCCTGTTCACAAAGGTAACTTACAGCAGTATCTTTACGATTGCGGAGTCTCCACACTTGTGCTATCTTTTCATGTGCAGAGTCTATGCTAAGAGTGCCCATCAAGGCCACAGTCAGAGGTGCTCCCAAAGCTCTTTTACCTTTCCCTAAACATTCCTTGTCCGTTAACATGTTGTTTTTTAATTAACCTGAAATCCCTCATGATTGAACCTGCGTGCACAGGGAAACAACACTGCATCAAATTGCATTACCTTACCAGCTAGTTGGACATACCGCACCCAATTGTGAACTATAATCCCACACTTAGGCCCCATGCACGAGTTAAACGCTACTGGCATAAGGCAAACTCAGCAAAGTAATGTAACACAAATGGTGCAGAATATGATGAGGGGCCCCTTTTCTCCAATATCTTAGAGATATTTATTGGCATTTAGCAGATTGGGGGCCCCTTGGAAGGATTTGGGCCACCTGCACGGTTAGGAGCCCCCTGTGGTGCAGGGGGAGCGGTGACCTATGTTACCACCTTGAATCAGCACCCATAATTAGTGGTACTGTGCAGTAATGCTGCACTAGTGCCACACAGTTATGAGTGAAATCCCTCACAATGGGCAGAAAGTGTGTGGGCCCAGACTTACCTGACAGAATTCTGCACAGGATTCCTTATTCTGAAGGGTTTAATGCACATATGCATCACCTGCTTTGAGAAGGCGATAAATGTGATGTGGCTGGTATGAGGTGGGCTTAGGAAGGGTAGAGAAGGAAAGGGTAAGACGTTTTATGGCAGAGAGGAACACTGCATTTCCCCGCCCTCTGTGCTGTTGCAAGTGGTTGGGTGGGGTGTGGGATGATGCCAGGTTTCTGTTGCAGCCCAAGCCTAAATAGAATTCACTAGCCACTTTTTTCCAGCTGGTAAAACCAGGTCTGGTGTTTCACACCCGGGAAAACTGGGTGTGGAAACACCAGGCCAATCGTGATCAGTAGTAACAGAAACCCAAATGGGATCGAACATTAGTGATTGAGGTGGAAGTAATGCACTGTTGCCCTGTAACCACAATCTTGTGCCAACTTCGAAAGAGATCCTCAACTTCCATTAACTCAGCAGCAAAAAACAGCTGGGCATGGCAAAGACTGTATGAGCTTGAAGGTGTTAGACTTGACAGCCCTAGGGTGGTCTTCCCCCTAATCTTTTGCCCACCTCCTCCTCTTTTCTGGCCTGGTTTTGCTGGCTGTTGGACTCTGTGCACTTGACCACTGCTAATCAGTGCCACAGTACTCAGCTTTCTCTCCTAAACGTGGTAAAATTGGATTAGCCCCAATTCACCTATAAGTTCCTAGTACAGTGCTCTACATGTGCCCAGGGACTGTAAATTAAATGCTACTTGTGGACCTGCCACTAAAGTAGCCCTCTAAGCTTGACTCTGGCCTGCCATTACAGAGCCTGTATGTGAAGCTGGAAAAATAACCATGGTTTCAGGCCCACGCCTTCCCTTTCTATACATATTTCCCGCCCCAGAGGGCAGGGTGCAATGTATTTAAAAGGCAGGACATTAACTTTTAACCTTTACATGTCCTGGTAGTGAAAAACCCCCAAAGTGGTTCCCTACAGCAAGGCTTATCTCTCCCGTAGGATAACATTGGGATTACCGTATTACCTCTTATTAACGTATTATACAATCTGGAAGAGATATGTTGTTTGAGTTTGGTGTCTCTGGAATTACAATTAAAAATAACAAGTCATGGTGAGTTGGATTTTAAATTGTAATTCTAAAAATGCCACTTTTAGAAAGTTGGCATTTTATTTCTTTAGCCATTTCATGCCTGCTGCCTGTTTCTGATCACTTGTCTGGGGTGGGTGAAAGCTGGGCTTTGTGTATTACCCTTAGGCAGCTACACATGATGGGAGCTTAGGTGTGACTTGATGGGCCATCCACATCCTGATGGGCCATCCTGAGTAGGATGGGAAGGAGGAACTGGACACAACCTCACATTTAAACCTGAGTAGGCTGTGTCCTGTCCCCACACAAAGGGCTGCATAACCCTGTGTAGTGAGTCTGGAGTCATGGAAGGGAGGGCAGGACCTATTGGTACATCAAAGTCCTGTCTTGGAAGTTTCTCCCAATTCAAAGGCGGGCCAAACTTGGGATAAGTGCTGAACCTCTGACACCACCAAGACAGTCCACTTCTGGACCTGTGAATACCCTGCCAGGAAGGACTGCCACTCTGCTGGAATCCTGTTTTGCTGTGCTGACCTGATGTCTGTTGTTCTCGTGCCTGGGAGTGAGAAGTACTGGACCTGTATCTCTCCAACACAGAACCCAGAGTGAATCCAAGGGCCAACTGACCGGTCTCCTGATTGAAGTCTCAAGAACATAAAAAGCTTCCAACTCACCTACGTCTACACCTGGACTATGCCTCAAGTCTACCCTGCATAGTGGTACCACCACAGTCTTGGCCCCTTGGAAGTGGGTTAAGGCATTTCCTGCAGCGGAATCGACACATCATGCTGTGCAGATTAGAACTGGAACATCACCCCTGTTGCGAGGATCAGAACCGGCACATTGGCCCCCTTGTATGAAGCAAATCTGACAGATTGCCTCTCTAGTGAAGATTGACCTAGGTGCAGTGCCCTTGAAACCACTGCACCTCAGTCCCAATGCATCACTGCTGTTGTGTGGAGAAAATATGTGCATCTTTGCTACTGTGTGGTAAGGATTGATGCATCACCACCACTGCAGGATTCAACATCTATGCATCACGGCAGCCTGCTCCCCGCATCTTTGATGTCAACTCAACCAACATAAGGTACTTTCGTACTGTGGGCCCAACGGGGTCTCTGTAGCCAGCCATTACTGTCGGCCTGAACTTTTGACTTTGTCTTGGTCCGGTAAAACCAGATATCTCTGGTTGGCGCTTCTTGTTTCTAAGTGCTATTTTTTGTTTAATCTTTAAAAATCCATAACCTAAGTTCCACTTATTGGATTTTTGTCATTTTGGTCTTATTTCATTCATTAAAGTAAGTTCTACTTTTCTAACAAGGTGTGATATATTTTTGTGTGGTGTTTTCACTACTTTACTGTTTGCAGTGTTGCATAAATTCTGTACACATTGCCTCTTAAGTTAAGCCTGACTGCTCTGTGTCAAGCTACCCGAGGGCGAGTACAGGTTAATAATTTAGGGTGCGTCTGTGACTTACTCTGACTTGGAGTGTGTTTCCTGCTTGATCAGGGTGCATGCCTCTGTCAACCAGAAACCCAATTTCTAACAGTAAGCCATACACTTTTATAGTACCCTACTCTGCCACTCCCAGATTCTCTCTTGATTCTGTCCACAGCGGACACCAATCCTCAACCTCAGTTATCAAGATTGGAATTAGTCTTAAAGGGTGACATATTTACTGAAGGTAATTTTCTTCCATTGCTGTCAAATACATGTAACCTAGGTAGCACTCTGTTAGACATTTTCATTTATTGTAGCCTCCATGCTACAAGTGAAACTATAAATCCATCACTTCATCAGGATCCCCTGAGTTACGTACTCTTTTACAGATAATAGTAAACCCTGATTTGTGCCATTTGGGTTCAACCCTCTATAAGTCCATAAAGGGCAAGATTAACAATCATGAGATGGCAGCATGGTAAGTGGAAGTTTGACCTGGGCTTGCTAGTCACGGATGAACAATACGTGCATTGCTACACTCAAGCTTACAAGGTGTAATTTCCTAATTGACAAACAGTAATGCATCATAAATTCCTATAAAGAATCGATCACAGCCCCATGGGATTAGTTGAAATAAGGTTTGAGGCACATTTCGAATTCTCATGCAGTCATAACGAGGGCTTAAGGTTCTGTCATCATCCTTGAGTGTGCCCGGGATTGGTGAAAAGTTGGACTGCCATCTTTAACTCGTTCTCTCACATGATTGGGATGGTGATAGTGGACCTTCCTGGGCACAGGATAAACCTGCAATGCTGTGCAAATATAACGCTGATATCAAAGTAGTATGTGGCTATGACCTGGGAAAGTGATCTATGCCACAAGGCCTAAGAATGACTGAAAGGTGTAAACCTATTTTAACAGAATTGCCAAAACCTATGAGCCTCTTTTCCCAACATCTGCATGGTCAAGAGAAATCTGGACCACTTTAAAATTGCACTTAGCAGGCCATAATTATACAGTACTCACACAAGAAGCCTGAGGGGATCAGTAGGTTCAGTGTGCCATTACTACATTCTGATAACGACAGCAAATAAAATTAAATGATGGATAATATTTGGTTCCTTGCCCACTTAAATACCATGTAGAGCTTTATGGATGCAGACTACGGGCCTGATTATGCATTTGTCAGACAGGGTGCTTTCTGTCGGGGCAGTGTAGGACATTGCCACTATCTTCTTGACGGTACTTCCCCCACCAGACTTCTACCTATTTATATTTGAAAAATCAAACTCCAAAAAAGGGGATATGTTCTTGAAAACAACAGACTAATGACTGCATTCTCATTTTAACTGGCTAACTGATGTTTTCTGTACTTATGAACTGGCTTGATTGTACAATTGAAGTTAAATCCTGTTCAATATTGTATGGAGGATATACCCGACAATGTCATTTGTTGGATTTTTCTACTGTATAAGACAAACAGAAAATAACTTTCAGAAATGGGGCAATGCAAAAACAACCAGAAGATTAAATAGTCTCACATTTACAGAGATGGAGTAGAAGAAGAATGAAGGTAGAGCAAAAGATGAGGTAGAGAAATAGATGAGGTAGGTGAAGAAGAGTAACAGCACAGGTGAGGAAGGTAAGAAAAGGTTGTGTTTATTCATGCAGCGTAGCTTGAACAGCCGGACCTCACAGTGCAATCCTTCAACTGCTGAAGCTTTCCCTTCCACATTCCATTTCCCTAGCTAACATTCTACCCGCGTCACAGAGCAACTTTAAAAAGAAACACAACATACAACACATCTTCCCCCTAATAACACTTAGATATTACTATATACATTTTCTATATACACATCAATAAGAATTACATATTCTTGTTATAGTCACTCTTAACAATTTCTTACACAAAACCCAATGCAAATCATCCAGTTATACATTGCACATAGTTTCCACTTATCTATTGCCCATAGTCCTTCAACCATTTAGGTTGGCTATTCTGTCTCTCAGACTTCCTCAACATTCTTTTCATGTCAGCATCACCAACATCATCTTGTTCCAAAGGATCATCACTTCTTTTATCCCCTGGACATAACCTAAATCCCCATGGAACCAATCTTCTGACATTCCATTTTTCATTTCCCTCCAATATGACAGTATTACCAAAAACTATTTATACTTCCTTGGGCTTAGAAAATTTCGACTCTCCCTTCCTCACCATAGTACCCAATTGAACTCGTACATATTCCCCACCTTCAATTTATAAGGGGCTTTATTCATCTTGTTGTTATCACTATTACAGCATTTCTGCTGCTTCTCTTTAATCTTCCTCGAAATTTCATCTAGGTCACGACTAGTATAATGTTCCTTTCTCATCCATACAGGAGCGGCCATAGTTTTGGTCTCCTCCCTCGCACAACACAAAAGGAGTTTCTTCAGTCACAGAATGCGGAGTACATATGTAACTCCACAACATGCTCCTAAGTTTATCTTTCCACTTCAAACCATTCTTTACAACATTTGCAAACACTCTCCCAACACCCTATTAAACCTCTCAACTAAACCATTCTCTCGAGGATGATACAAAGCTGTTTTATGATGTATAATGTCAAAAGACTTTAAAAAACTTCAACTTTTTGTGAAACAAATTGGGGACCCTTATCTGTAACTATTTCCTTAGGAAGACCTTCCCTCGCGAAAACATCTCTGCAAAAAGCAATCACATCATCTGAGTTTATATCATCAACCATGCGAACCTCAGGCCATTTGGAAAAATAGTCGACCATTACTATAGCAAATTTATTCCTTAAACTTGTAAAATTAAATGGGCCACAAATGTCTATACCAAGTTTTTTCTAACGATCCGCCGGAAACTTGATTGGAACTATAGGCAACTCTTTAACCACCCAAGACTTGTCACTATCCCAGCAATTTTAACAACTGCGCCCAAACCTGTCTATATCTCTGTCCATGCCTGGCCAGCAGAAATCCATTTGAGCTTTACGCTTCATAGCCAACATTCCACCATGACCTTCATGTAATAACATTATTAACCTTTCTCGGACAGACACAGGCACAACCATCCTTTCAGCCCTGTACACCATACCATTCACAACTGATAACTCTGACCAAACTAACTTGTATTTTCCCAAAAGAGTGTCATCCGCCCATTGTTTCTTCCATTCACTAGTTACATTCTGTCTGATTTTTCACATTTCTTCATCCAATTCTCCAATTCTCTCCCATTCCTCCTTAGTAATGGCCCCTCTAAATAACTGATCCACAGCGGCTACCATCCATTCCTCTGTATCTTGGTCCTGGAAGGAATGATCTTGTGACAAATTGACTAGCAACTGTGAGAGACAATCAGCTCAAACATTATTCCTGCCCAGCACATATTTCACAGCAAATGTAAACTCCTGCAACCTAAACAACCACTTGGCGATACGTGGTGTAGCCTTTCTGCCACCCTTCATTGAGAAAACATTCACTAAAAGCTTATGATCCGTCCTCAACTCAAAGTGAATACCCCATAAATACGTACGAAAATGGTGTACCCCCTCCAGCAAGCCAAAGCCTCTTTCTCAATGACCGAATAGCTTCCTTCAGCTCCTTTCAGGGTTCTCAAGGCGAAAGCAATAACTCTTTCCTATTCTTGATGTAACTGCATAAGCACAGCACCCAACCATATGCACTATCGTCCGTACAGAGAACTGTTTTATACTCCATGTTGAACTGTATCAAAATAGGAGCATTGGAAATACTCTCCTTAATAGCTAAAAATGACTTCTCGCAATCATACTTTTCACCTTTCTTAAGAAGTAAACTCATAGGACTAGTTAAAGTTGCAAAATGCCTCACAAATTTAGCGTAATATTCTGCCAGTCCTAAGAATGATTTTAATTGTTCCTTGTCTATTGGGCTAGGAGCACACTCAATAGCTTACAGCAGTTTCAATTTAGGTTTTATGCCCTGAGTTCCCACAGCATGCCGGAGATATTCAGCTTCAGGCAGAGAAAACCTACATTTATCTAACCGAATCGTAAGTCCTGCCTCTTGCAATTTTGTCACTACTTATGCCAGAGTATGATCATGTTCTTGCTGTTCCTTACCAGACACTAAAATGTCATCCTGGAAAACAACCGCACGACTTATACCCATCAAGATCTTCTGCATGACACATTGAAACACCGCACTGGCTGACGCCAATCCAAAAGGCATTCTCAGATACCTAAAAGCTCCTTGAGGCGTCACAAGCGATGTCAAGTGCCTGCTGTCATGATGTAAAGCAATCTGATGGTATGCCTTAGACAGATCTAAAGTGATAAAAATTTCCCTTCTTGTAAAGTACTCAATATAACATTAATATTTGGTAAAGCCATATACATTCATTGAGATCGCGCAAATCAACACACATGCAAATCTTTCCATTCGATTTCCATGTCAACACAATGGGACTTAACCATTCTGATGCCTCTATAGGTTCTATAATACCCTCAGAACACAGTTTGTTTAATTCAAGAGCCATATCATCCTTTATTGCTAAAGGAATATTCCTCACCTTGTGAACCTTCGGCACAGAACCTTCTTTAAGTACAATACGATGTGAAAATCCTCTTAACTTGCCCAACTTTTCTTGGAAATCTTGTGGAAACATTTTTTTCCATTCAACTGTAGTAGAATCTTCCATGGCCATCATTTGTTCAACTCTATTGGGATCTAACGTGATTCCTAACTTCCTCTGTTCCTTCCAACCCAGCAGAAGCCTACCTTTTTCCACAACATACACACAGCACATAACGTTTCTATTCTTAAAACTAAAAATTTCATCAAAACATCCAAGCATAACCAACTTTGTTTCACAATAGCCCACAGGAGTTATAGCGGTCTGCTTCAAACATGTGACTTGTAGAAGATCATATGTGGCCTAGTTAATAATGGTGAATGGAGAACATGAATCAGCCCAAATATCCAGAGACACACACAACAGTTCAATTTTGCACTTTGGTGGATTATACACATCACTAATGTTTAAAATTTGATGCCTCACGGAACCATCTGATGAACATGCTGCAAAATCTTCAGCTTCATATACAACTAAAACCTCATGATCATCATTCGATGATTGTTCCTCAAGCATTTGTATTACCCCTTTGGAATTTTAATTCCTATACACTTTTTTTCCATTCACCTGACCTTTGCACATTCTAGAAAAATGTCCTTTACATGTACAATGATAACATTTGGCCCTGATGGCTGGACAATTTTCATACGTAGCTATATGCTTAAAACTTCCACACCTAAAACATTGACTTTTATTCCTACTATTAAAATTTTCAGGTGGTTTATCTTTCCATTTGCTTCTTGTGATAGTACTCACATCCTGCACATTTCCTTCACAAAAATTCACTTGGGATGAACATGTCTTATTGTCCGATTTTAAAATCGACATATACGAAGAAGCATCTTCCATTTTCTTGGCAATTGTTATCGTTTTTTCCAATGTGGGTTCATTCACACTCAACAGTTTTTCCATAATTTTAAGATTATTTAACTTATTGATCAACTGATCTCTAATGATCTCATCATGTAAATCTTCAAATTTACACGTGGCTACCAAAACTCGTAAGCATCCTACATATTGTTCTACACTTTCATCTGGCAATTGACTTCTAGAAAAAAAAATATGTCTTTCTACAACCTCATTACACTTTTTACTGTGATGATCATTTAAAGCACTAATAGCTCTTTCATACACTTCCTCATCATCACCTTCATTATGTGTATCAGGAACTGGTAAGCTACGCAAAAGTTTCCTACCTTCAATACCTAAATTATGTTTCAATAAAGCGAGTTTCCTTTTAAAGGTAAAAATATCCCCTCCAATCGCCTCTAAATATGCTTCAAAAGCATTCTTCCAATCCTCCCATGGCATTACAGGTTGCACTGGCCTTTGTAAAAACAGAGGTGGTTCTATTACAGATTCCATCCCTTTTTTTTTTTTTTTAAGAAATACGTACAAATAAGCAGACAATCAGCAGTAGTTAAAATAAGAAATTAATATAAATAGAGTAGTCACCGTTGTCTTTTGGAGTGTTCTAAAGTACTCACAGTTACATCCTGTGCAAGCTGACTTGGTAATGTGCTTTACCAGAACAAGATGTGCACATCACCGACACTTCGTCCCATTATAATAGAGCTGTTATAGCTCACACACTTGTTCCTGCTTCCTGGAAATGTGCCGACAATACGATGACGTGCGTATGCACGCACGTAGCAGCTTGTGCACACAAAAAAGTGCACGTGAGAAAACACATGCTGGATGTTGCTCAGAATCTAGCTTGCACGCGCCAGCCAACGGTTGTGACCGCGCGCCAACCAAACGGTTGCCGCTGCACAGCTGTTGAAAATGCACTCTCAGTAAAAGCGCTCCCAGCCCTGGAAATGCACTTTCAGCACCACTCGGCCTCGAAGAAAAAGGCTTCTGGACAGCCGAAATTCCGTCGAAACACTGCCGCCCACAGCAAAACTGCAAACCGTCGGATTCCAGGCAAACAGGGTCCAGCAATCAGCCACTAGTAGTAGGAAGGGATACCTTTAATCATCATATTAAAAGTGACAGTTATCCCGCCCCCCGGAAATGACGTCATTTCCGGTGACTGGGACTTCCGGTGTCCCTGAAAGCCCTCCCCGGAAGTGACGTGTGTGCATGGGGGTGTCAAGTGGGATGTGCCCTCATGGTGTCACGTGTTAGCCCCCCTTTTTTTTTTTTTTTTTAATGTTGCATATAAGGAGCTGGTTAGAACCGGCTGTCAAACCGTGAACCAGGGCTGAAACAGTTTGGCAAGGTGTCATGAAGAGATACAATCCGATCGCAAGAAAAGCCGCCTCCTCAGGGGCCCTGAACACTATTGGTAGATATTACCGGACCCTAGCCCCTCTTGCGATGGATGAGAATGCACAACAGGGTGTCCCTGCCACCCAGGATACCGATGTTACCGGTTTTGAAGAGGAACTTTGCTATCAGCTTGAAAAGCTCAACCTCAAGGATGTGTGGACCCTGATATCCCCTATTAAGGGGGCCGACAGCGACAGCAATGCCTCGAAAGATGAATTAAGTGTTGCATCTAACTTCATAGACATTGAAGATGTTGAAGAATGTGTAGCACCACCGAATTCGCCCATCTATGAAGACATGGGCGTCCAGGAGGACCCCGAGTCAGAGGCCGTTATTGTACAGCCATCAGGTGTAAGCTCCGGCGATGTTTCTACCCCAATGGACCTCTGCGACTCCCAAGATTTCAGAGGAGCCTCTGAATGTGACGCGAATATGGAGGTTGGTAATGACAGTTTTAAAAAAAAAAAAATTATGCCTGTATACTCCAATGTCATACTTTTAACTACTAATGTGTCTTGTGCTTTCTGTTTGAACCCTAGAACGTAGCTGAAGAAAGAGAGCCTCTAGAAGGGTCAACTCCAAAGGTTAACGCCGTAAATTTTTACTGCTTATGCTGTTCCAGACAGTCTGAAAGTATTGCAAGCCAGAACAAAGAGCCTCGTAAGAAATGTGTCTGCACCTACACTAGCCGCGATTTTGAAAAGGAAGCTCCGGGCGTACCCTGGGCCACCATATGGCCAGTTAAAGGTTTTGCAGCAGCCGTTGTGAACGCTTGTGTTAAACGGGATTATTATGATCTTTGTTACGGGCATAAAATTAATGAGCCTCAACAGGAGGCTCATGAATGTTTATACGATGCATACACAGCAAGAATAATTTGCCACACTTGTAGCCGGATAGACCCTTACCGGGTATATAAGTTGTTAAGGGTTGTGTATGGGATGTCTGCTGTGAAGAAAGGTGTCCACAGTGATATGATTAAGGTCTTGGCTGCGGCTGTCAATGAGATCCGATACGCTGCTGAGCCCTGCTCAAAACTCGACCGTATGCACGGGATGTGTCCCCACTTTGACATAAGTATGTTAGAACGGGTTATAGAAAGACAAATGTGTGACATTTATTATAAAAACAGAAGAATTATGTCTTTAGCCCCACGAAAGCCGTTTTAAAAAAAATAAAATAAATAAATAAATACATTTTTTTTAAAAAGTAGACCATAAATGTGTTACTTAACGCTCCATACTTACTCACTTTTAGGCGGAGAATCCGGGTATCGAGATGCAAGATGTCTATGAGTTACACCCGGGCTACATCTGTATCGGGAGATTGATTTTTGTGCTGGTTAAAGAAAGAATAGCTGAAATACATCCTGTGACTCTGCGGTATCTGAACATTTCGGAACCTTCGGCCTTGTTGCAATGTAGCAGTCATGTGTGTATCGCCAAGTGGTGTATCAATGGACGGCTAAACGCATCTGTTAAATGCCGGACCTCGGACAAAGATCACAATCGAGAGTTAAGACTTTCACCTGAGACGGGGATACACGCGGCTTTGGAGAACATGACTGAAGATTATCTCACAAATAAAGGTTCTGAATGGTCCTGGCTAGAACTGTATGAACTGTTGAATTCTGTCAGTATCCTGAGTGTTCAGAGTTATAGGCGTGGGGAGCGGGAAGTCATGTCTAGAGCTATTGAGAGTATAGCTATAAAAATATCAAAGTTTGTGGCGCTTAGGGTTTGTAAAAGGACATGCTCTGAGTAACATGTGTAGTGGGTGTTGTACTATGTATACGATTGTAAAAAGACCACAGCGGTCCAGCGTTATGACATCTATAAGCTATGTAGCACAAAATGTCAAATACACGTTGGTTGTGTAGCCCAGCCGCACTTTTATGTTTTTCATGTTTAATAAAATGACCTTACACAAAACAGGCGTCTTTCATTTCGTGGTGTTGGTGGGAGACAGCATGACGAATGCGGATTTAAGGAAGCTTTATTACGATAAACATGGGGTTGGAAGTTTCGGAGGCTCCGAAGCTCTATTTAGAAGGGCTCGAACTGAAAATGAATCTGTAAAACGTGCCAGTGTGAAGACTTGGTTAGCTGAGGAAGAGGCTTATTCGCTGCACAAACCAGCCAGGAGACGCTTTAAGAGGAGGGCCACCGTTGTTAACGCACAGCTCGATTATCAGTGGCAGGCCGACATAATCAGTCTTCAAGATCTAGCAAAACATAACGATGGCGCCATGTATATATTAACAGTCATAGATGTCTTGTCCAAGTACGCCTATGCAGAGGCATTAAACGATAAAAGTGGTACCAGCGTTACATCTGCTTTTAAAGACATCTTCGCTAGCGGGCGTGTGCCCCAGAAACTACAAACAGACGCCGGAAAGGAATTTTTAAACAAACATTTCCAAAAATTATTAGACCAGCAAGCTGTTCAACATTTTGTAACGCACACAGAGGTAAAGGCTGCTGTTGTAGAGCGTTTTAACCATACTTTAAAGTCGAAGATGTGGCGATATTTCACTGCCAACAACACCTACAGATACGTGGATGTTCTAAAGGCTTTTATAGATGTTTATAACGCCACCTACCACAGGACAATCAAAATGGCCCCTGTTAAGGTAACAAGGGATAATTCGTTAACGGTGTGGAGAACGGTGTACGGTGGGCGTCTCACGCTGAAGGTCAAGAAACCGAATTTAAAAGAAGGGGATCATGTCAGGGTTTCAAAGTTGAAGGGGGTCTTCACCAAAGGCTACCAGCAAACATTCAGCGATGAGATATTCATAGTGGAAAGTGTGCAGCTTAAAGAAGGGATATATATTTACAGGTTAAAAGACTACGCTGGGGAAGAGGTATCGGGTGTCTTTTACACCGAAGAGTTGCAAAAGGTGCCCTACGATCCGAACAGGGTGTACAGGGTTGAAAAGGTTCTGAAAAGGAAAGGGAGCAGTGCCCGGAGACAGGCGTTGGTCAAATGGCGTGGGTGGCCCGAGAAATTTAACAGTTGGGTCCTGGCCAGCTCATTGCACGGTGTGTGAGGTCAAGCTGTAAGCACCATGATGGAGAACTCCCCTTTTTATATCACGCTGCCATCCAATGCTTCGAAGGACATGGTCCCAGACAATCAGATTTCGAGTTATACGGTGAAACTTGCAAAACCAGTGGATTTGAAAGGCCCGTGGGAGGTGGCACTAACGGAAATACAGTACCCTAGAACTTGGAATACCTTTACAAAGGCCGATGTTAAATTTCATATAAAGCGCCCTCAGGATACCCTGACCTATCACCTGTCTTTCCCACACGGCTTTTACCCCACCGTAGCGACGGTAGTCGAGGCCATCAACAAATCTATAGGCAGCATCGAGACGTATGCGAATATATATCTGGTATTGGATTACGTTAGAAGAAAAGTGTTTCTTAAAGCCCCAGAGCTCAGTACCGTGTTTAAATGTAGTGGTAAATTACAACAGGTTTTAGGGACCGTACAACATCAGCAAAGGCAGGTGGATCCAGACCCTACATGTCCCGATATTAACGGAGGATTTTATACACTCTACGTTTATAGCGATATTGTAGAGCCGCAGAGGGTCGGGGACAGTTATTCACCTTTGTTGAGGTGGGTCCCTGTGCAGGGCGAAAATAACACGATGGTTAATATACAACATCACAAACTCGACTATGTTGCAATTTCTAAAAACCATTTTGACACTATAACCATCATGGTGTACAACGATCAGTCGGAGCCGGTTGCCTTTAAATACGGGAAAGTTATTGTCAAGCTTCATTTAAGGCCACGGCGCGAAGGTGACTATTAGACAGCTGCAATGGTCATCATGAAAACCTACGGGGATCCCTCTATGTACAGGGACTATTATAGAGTTCAGGCGGGGTATGGAGGCCCCCAGCCCTACTTTCAAGGGGCTCCGGTTATGTATGGGGCGGGATTGGGTGGTTTCTTCCGGAGCATGTTTAGGAGAGCCATGCCCTTTTTGAGAAGAGGGTTCGAAATTGCAAAACCTCATGTTAAAGCGGCTGCTACAAACATCGCCCAGGATGTCGTGGGTAGTGTAACGTCTGCGGTAGCCGAACGCATGAATAGACAGCCCCAAGAAGGTTGCTGTATAAAGCGCATGGTGGTGTTAAAAGGAAGCGCAGGGCTTCGAGGCGTAGGGGCCCACCAAGGCCCTATAAGAAGCGCCAGACTACTTCAAAAGGCCCTCACAAAAGAAGAGCCGTAAGACGGAAGAGATCGACCAGGAAGAAGAGAACTCATTCTAGTGCGAATATTTTTTAAAACATCGATCATGGCCTTCGTACACTGTCCATCGGGTGAATGCGCCAAATCTGAGTTAGATCTGTTTTCTCTCAAACCCACACAGACCAGCATTGAAAACAGTTTTTTCATGGAAGTGTCGCCGATGGCCGCTCTGACACCCCTTGCACCGATAGACTTTTATGTGTCGGGGGCCACGGATATGTACCTTGATCTCAACAACACTCTCCTGCACCTCGTCTGTAAAATAACCAAAGCGAACGGTGACAACATCGAGGATGATGCTAGAGTGGCCCCGATAGCCTACCCCATCGCAACAATGTTTAATCAAGTGGACATTAACCTAGGCGATCGCCTCGTCACACAGAGTGATAACATGTATGCCTACAGGGCCTACATAGAGAGTATTCTAAATTATAGTCGCGATGCCCTGAACACACATCTTTCAGCGGGGCTCTTCTACCGAGATACCGAAGTGCATTTGGAGAACACGGCTTTGAACGGGGACAATGAGGGATTTAAAAAAAGAGCCCGCTTCGTCGCCGGCAGTAGGCATTTTGACCTCCTAGGGCGCGTACATTCAGACCTTTTCTTCCAAGACAAACTGTTAGTCAACGGTATCGATCTTAAGATCAAACTCAATCGTAACAAAGACGCTTTCTGTCTCATCAGCGGTGATGCAGAGCAGTATAAACTGGTTATATTGTCAGCGAGCCTGTTTGTAAAGAGAGTGAAAGTGTCCCCAAGTGTCAGACTGGCCCATGCTGAAGCTTTACAATTATCGAACGCCAAGTATGCCATTGAAAGAGTTGCTCTGAAGATATTCAGCATCCCCGCCGGAACCCGATTAACGCAGCAGCAGAATCTATTTCTGGGGCAATTACCGAAACTCATCATCATAGGGTTTGTGGACAATACCGCTTTTAGTGGCGTCTACAACTCAAACCCTTTCAACTTCAAACACTATGATATCAACTATGCTGCTCTGGTTCACGAGGGCGCCGTGATCCCCGCAAAACCTTTCACGCCGAATTTTGGAACACCAAATTTTGTCCGGGAATATCTAGGACTGGTCTCGATAACGGGGAAACAGCTGAGGGACTCTGGAGTAGTTGTTTCAAGAGAAGGGTATGCTGCCGGCTACACTCTGTTTGCGTTCGACCTGACGCCTGACATGGAAGACGGCGACCATTACAACCTGATCAAAAACGGAAATCTAAAAGCGGAAATACGTTTTACACAGGCGCTGGCGGACAATGTGAACATGGTTGTGTTCTCGGTATTCGACAGCGTTATCCAGGTCAACCACGCCCGTCAGCTTATGTTTGACTACCATTGAAAGAGTGTAAAATAAAAAAATACATTTTTTAATTTTTTTAAAAATATATAAAATGGACACTACGGAGGTACGGGACTTCTTAAGTAGACATAAACATGCTAAGAAATACTTTCTAGGGGTATACCCTAGCGATGGACTACCTGAAAAGATAGGTCCAGAAAGGCCCCGCACCCTCGTCTTTAACACCGATCCCCTTTACAGGGGTGGTGCACATTGGGCGGCTCTGTTTCTGGATGTGGACAAGGTTATAGTGTTTGATAGTTTAGCCGAATTCCCTGAGCATAGTATTTATACAAAGCCGATATTCAAATATGTAAAAAAAGCATCACCCACAGTTGTGTATAATAAACTTCGGGTACAGGATCCTATGGCCATCACATGCGGGGAACATTGTATATACTTTATTAGTAAAATGTCTGAAGGTATAACGTTTAGAATTTTTTTTAATCTGTACTCAGACGATCTAGTAAACAACGATGGTGTTGTTATGAAATATGTGAATGAAAACTCCAGGACAATGTTGCACGTTGTTAAAGCAGAATATGGTCTTTGTCAAAAGTGTAAGGTACTGCAAAGCTGTTATTTGTACTTATGTGTGTCTAAAATAAAAAACATCTTAAACATGCTTTCATCCTTGGCATTTTTTTTTTAATTCACACTAGGCACATTTTCAAACCATTTATAAACAAAAAGATGGCAGACTACTGATGAAAATTTAAAAGTGTTTATTACAAGCATGTTTCAACACTAACATTTACAAGGTTAAACATATAAAATGAAGCACAATTTTTCGAACCATAAAAACTTTTAACAACAACTGTACAGGTGTGCAAAATTAGAGCGGTAGCCAGGTGTTCATTTTGAATAGTCTCTTTTTAGGCTCCATAGGAAGAGCAGCACTGTTCCGAACGGGTGTTAGTTGTGGAAAGAAAGGTGATGTCGACATAGCGGGGCTCCTTGTAAAAACAGCTGGGGCCGGATCTTTTAATCTTTCAAGCTTACGGCGATTCTCTGCATTACCGATAATCGTGGAGGGAATGTTGAGTTCCGCAGCTGCACTTAGGAACTGCTCCCAGCCTCTAGGAGCGTCTTGTGTCGATAGGGTTTTACCGTGTGTGAGACCCCGGACCAGATCATACATATGGGAACCAGCAACCGGCTGCCCTTTGTAAACGAATTCACCCCGGTCGTTCCAGGTGGTCAAATCTTTAGTAGTAGTCATTTTACTGAGCAACATTTGAGCAGCCCCTCTATATTTCTGACTGATATTTTTTAAAAGGTCTAAGACAAAGGCATCCGTTGTGGGTGTGGGGCCTATGTCTTGAGACGCCGTAGAGGGTCCTGGCTGCTGTTCAGCATCTGGGGTATACAGCGTCAGTTTGTTTTTTTCATAGGTTAGCTGCTTGTAGTATTGTAGAAAGTTTTGAAGGGCTCCTGAGTAAAGCCCTGCTTTGTCGTGGGGTTTTAAATCAGTTTGGTTCAAAATGGCTTTGATTTCAGCATCGAGACGCTGCGTTTCGTTCTTGCGTATGTCCCAGACATCCGTGTTAGAAGGGCCAAGATGTTCCAGCTGTTGCCGTGGTACGAGGTACATTTTGTGGGCGTGCTCCATCAGGACCTCGACAGTAACCCTGTGATTAGGGGTATAGCTATACCTAACAGCGACCCTATAAAGCCTCCTGACTGTTTGAACAGTTTTCTTTTGGAAAGGAGCGATGCCCTCTTATTGCTGAGCTTCTTAATAATGTGGCGCTTCTTCTTCAGAACGCGGAACTGGCTCGTTGATATCGGGACATTACCTTTTAGGGTGTTTAGGGCTATTTCTGAAATGGCGGCCACTAAGTCCTCCGAGGCAGCGCAAAGGATTGCTTTTCTTTTAGAGGGGCTGGCTGTGATCAACATTTTTAGAAGGCCTAAATTACGCCGCAACCTCGCAGACATTGTGGGGTCCTTATATTACAAGGTTTAGAGTGTTAATGTTATAAACATCTTTTTACTTGTTCTTTTTAAAGGTTTTGGGCATTGTTTTAGGCGTGTAGGCGACAGGGAAGTCAGGTGGTAGTATGCCGGCTCGTAGTCTGTAGTCTTCAAGAGTGTTGGGTTTCAAATCCACCAGTAAGTAACCATGGGGTTTTGCTGTAGCATCGTTAAAGGCCTCCATGAAAAACGGGGTGTTTCCGGCGTACATTTGTTTAGCTATAATTGAGATCTGAAGTTTGTCTCTGGGGTTTTTAAATAAGACCAGGTATGAGGCGTTGAGAGTTATGGACCGGCTGCTCTTGCCCTTGTAAAACAGGTTCTGCACTATATAGCATATGCTCAGATTACGGTGGTGTGAATATTGCGTAAAAGCCCGCTCAATCTCGGGGTGGTCCCCGCCTTCACACATGAGGTCATCCACCACGACCATGTTTACAAGTTGTTTTGGTAGCAAATCATCGTCGTTGAGATTATCGGGGATACCCTCTATAAACTGAATGTGGGGGAACTTTAGGGTGAGCTCCGTGTAAAGATCCTGCCAGCATGAATAAAGCCCCACAATGTTGTTAGGGGTCTGAGATAAAACACCGGGAGCGTTTTCTAGCAGTTTCTTTATAAAAAAACTTTTATCGCTATTGGAGGGACCTGCTAAAACGCAGGAGAATGGGTGTTGTAGTCTAGTGTCCATATCTGGGTGGAGTTCGAGCCTCTAATGTCTTTTAGTAACCGTAAGGCAGTGTTTTGTAGTCCGATGTGAGGACCCATTTGTCAAACACTACTCTTAAGGTTTTATACATAGGTTGGGTTGTAATTTCCCATTTTTTCTTGGACCTGACAATGCTCGGGTGGTTTACAACAATGGCTTTGCTATTTTTGTGATCGCTCGAGGCGGAGTATTCGTGCACCAGACCCTTCAGACTGTCAAAGTTTATTTTAATCGTATTGTTGACGTTTAAAGTGATACCTTTGACTTTCATGCAAACCTTGTTGTTTGAGGTCTTATAACTGTACATCTTAGGGCCTGATGAGGTAAATTCCTGTATATACTCCCCCTTTTCGAGCTCGCTGGTCAAATCCCCTAGATAATCACCCAGCGGAGGATCTTCATCACCCTCTTTACTCACAAAGATAACCGAGTCAGTGTCATGGTACAAACACCGTTCCTGAAGCTTGTCCAGCAACCTGTAAAGCTCTAGCCTGGCGTGAGCGGTTGTGAAGCAGGCTATAAAGATGTTTATATTGTTACACGTTGTGGGGTACTCTTTGGCGTATTTCCAGCATAGAACGGCCGTCTCGTCGTCAATAAATTCACAACTGGATATGTCATAAACCGGTGTGAATATATACTTAAAAAGCTCATCTGGATCTGTGACGATGGATGTGTTTGACAAATTGGTACGCTGTGCGAACTTTCCCCACAAGGAATTGAGACAGAGCTTAGCTAGCTGACGGCGGGCGGGGTTAACCTTAATGAACGCAGGTCTCAGTTTAATACCCTCGCAAGCTTTGTAATCAGCGATATCCTTTTTCTTTGAGGGCTCATCGACACACCATTCTGGATACCCCGAGGCCTCCTGCTTGTCTCTGAGAAACAAGTTGATGTACTCAGAAAAGAGCTGGGTTGTTGTGTTTGGAAAGTGCCAGACTTCCAGGATTTTACCTAGGCGATACCCTTTCTCTAGGGCCGTCTGCACCTCGATGGTACACCATGGTGGTTATTCTAACTTTGGAGGAGTGTTAATCCGTCCCAAAAGTGACGGTAAAGTGACGGATATACCACCAGCCGTATTACGAGTTCCATAGGATATAATGGACTCGTAATACGGCTGGTGGTAAATCCGTCACTTTTCTGTCAATTTTGGGACGGATTAACACCTCCTCCAAAGTTAGAATAACCCCCCATGTCCCTTCCAGCACCCTCTGCTCATCACTATGCAGACATTCGCTAAGCTGTTTACTTTCAGCGCAGGTACGGCATAGGGGGAACATTAGCTTACCCTCGACTCTATAAGGGAGCACCGGAAAGTAAAGTTTCCGCGGTGGGTGAATCTGACACTTAATGATTCCAAAGTACTCTTTGAGAGGTTTAAAGTTCTGGTATATGATTGTAGGATGGCCCATAGGGTACAACTTCACCTTGTTCACAAACGGATACAGACTTGTGAAGTCGTAGTAATGTATTTTCTCACCAGGGCCAGCTACACGGTACAATTGAATGGCGTTTGTACGACCACCGAATAAGGCGTCACGGGGTTCCAGCGGTGAAGGTAACTGCTGGCTCTTAATAAAAGTGCTCAGTTCACCATCTTTCGATAGCTCAGTTACCCAATCATGTTCCCAGAGAGTTCTCAAAACAAACCCACAACTCTCAATATACTGCGCCTTCGCCATAGTCCTGCGGTGCAGATGTTCAAACGTGGTTCCCTGCAGTCTATTAAACTCATGGGGCTTGTAACACTGAGGGCATCCATGGTAAAAACACCCGTTGAACTCAAAGGCCGTTGGTACACCGTTAATTAATGCATACCCGTCTAGATAGTAGCGACCCAACCGGTATTCGCCGCCCTGCAAAGCGTGCTGAATGAAGATGCTCTCATTCGCAGAGATGTACACGAGCCACTGAATAGAGGGGGTGGAGTAACGTTTCTGCTTGCCGTTATAGAGGTCAGGTGGTACTAAGGCGATAGTTCCATACAATAAAAACATGTGTTTATAAATAGACATGCACATTGAAGCCAGAGTAATGTTTTGAAATGGGTCCAGGTATACAGTTATTTTTTCTTTACTCTTGAGTGATTCGGTTTCAACAAACAGGACCCGCTTTGTCATCGCCACCACAATATCTCTGAAAAGGTTGCATGCTTTTCGCAATATCATAACATCCGCCTGACAGTATGCTTTCAATTCAGTTTGAAAATGAAACAATTTTTCACGGTTTTCATCGTACCACTGTAGAAAACACTCTTTTTCAGAGGGCATCATGTACTCGCAACCATAACTGTCGGGCGGAGGCATAGGTCCGCTGTAATTCTGATTAGCCCAGGTGTTAAAAAAGTGAGGGAAATAACCTTTACAGCCTTCAAACCCAAAGGCTTTTGGCAGTTTGCTCAACTCCATGGGCAGAAAATTCAAGGTGTCTATGAACCTAATGTCAAAAGGTACAACCTTAAGCAGCATTAGTTTGGAACCTTGGGTTATGAGACTAATGGGCAGCTTTTCATGTATCAGGTCACGGATAATGAAGAATGAGTCATATGCTTTGGAGTTGTGAGCCAGAAATGTATAATCCTGGTATCGAGGTTGCATGAACGTGATGAGGAAATCATTCACGCATGACCGTCCTTCAAACTCCCAGCTCTCATCACCTGTTAGATGGTGGGCGTAAATATAGTTTGGGTGGTGCACACCCGTCTCTTGCGTACACTCTATATCAAATACGATATAGTCTTCTGTTTTTTTCTGGTGGTGACTTCTGAGCATGTAACACTCATGTGTTGTTCCGGCTATAAAAGCCTCGGTACACCTAGGGCATTGCATGCCTTTACATTTGTGGTCGACAGGTTTATAGCGACCGCATGTCCCACAGTCGGCTTTAAGAACACATTGGGCTAGGCCGATGTGCGTGATTAAGCAGTCTTGCGACCGACAAAACAGCTTACACTTTGTGCAGTTCACTTTCTGAGCATTGTCATTGACACAACCGTCCCTCTGACACATTTTACAGTGTAATTCACACTGGTGTTTGGTCCGATTGTTGTATATATGATCGCAATGCTCGCACACATACTTGGCCCCTAGAAAACCCTTCAGGTTCAAGATACCGTAAAAGTGTTTTTCATGATGCAGCACATACACAGTCTTGTTTTTCACACCTTCATTGGTGGTGAAGTACTTCCAAGAACCGGCACGGTATAGAACTTTAACCGTCACGGCAAAGTGATTCTCGAAAAGGCCCAGATCCCCAAAACCTACCATTTTGTCAGACGGTATCTGAAGCGTCTCATGTGCTGCTACAGCCATCGACATAATGACGGCGTCTGGGGTAGAGCGGTCCATCAATAAGCCCGCAATGCTTGCGGCCAGACACATGTTGGTAGCTCCGGTATTAAAATCGAGCAACCACCGAGATTTCTTGCCAATGATTTTACTGTACATAACGCTCTTTAAGGCTCTGGAAGCACCACCCTCGCGACCCCTAACAACGAGGGCGATGATTCTAAAGGACCCGTACGCCAATAATTCAGCCTTGCTCTGTAAAAGTTTAGATAGGTTTTCTAAAAACGTTACAGCGTCAAACACATCCCGAGATGACCGTCTGGTGAACAGGGGACTATTGAGACCCTGTCCCTGAAAACGCATCTGAAAGAAATCATTAGGACCCACATCGTGTAACAATCGTTCGATTAGCGCTTGCACAGCCTGATGTATAGCTATAATGCCATGATCTGAGGAGTGTAGGCGATCTAGGTTAACAAACCTAAACTCCTCATAGTGCTCTGTAGCGTTAAACCGCTCTACAACTCGACTATACCGTCTCACACTTTCCATAAATACTGGTTTTGAAGCCTCAGTTTGAGAATTACTGGTTGTTGGAGAGCTCACAGGGGTATGGTTAGATGTAGGTGTGTTTTTAGACCTTCTGGTAACGCAGAGTCTGGCTTTCTTTAACTTTTTTATTACAAGCTTGCGTTTTCTAGAGCTACCAAGCCACTTTGGCTTCTTATGGGCCCATCTGGTTTTTGGTAACTGTCCCCCGCCGATCTGAACAATATTTGTGTTGTTTACAAATGGTGACACTGACCCTACACCTACTTCGGATGGGTCTCCTTCAGACTGCTGAAGGCTGAGACTGCTCGGACCATCACCCCCAGAGGGCCTGTAAAGACCATCAGCACCTCCTAACTCTATATTTTGAGGTCTTATTGAGGTTTTGGGGGTTGACATGACCTCTGACTATTGAGCGCTCGTAAAACTCTTAGAGCTCTACTAAGCAGGTGCTGTGGCTTCTTTTCATATTTAGACCTACGGCCCATTGTACTGGTAAATGTAGCTCTAACATTCCCCGTGTATGTACGCGCGCCTAGTCATGATGGTATGTTACCCATGGCTATAACTGTTGAAGCGCAAGTTTGGGCCATTGTGTTTCTACACCGAGCCATCAGCTGTTTTAAAGCCTTTATGCTAGCTCTGGATGCCCCTATATTACCGTCGTTCTTACACAGTTTTAAAGTTTTTAGACGGAGTTGGCATTTTAATTGTCTGAACGACTAATGGATTTCTTTATTGTAGCTGTCTAGAACTTTAGTACGGTTTGAAAGGTTGGTTTCAAGGCCCGTACTTATGACATTAGAGGTATGATTGCCAACTCCCTGAGCCACCCCGGTTATAGGACAATGGCTGGCGTTATCACCACCACCCACTGTTGATGGACCAGAGCGGGACGTAAAAAACAGGGTTCCAGTGTGAACATCCAGGAGTTTGAGAGCCCTGATCATCGCTCAAGGGTGTTCCAAAACTCTGATTTTGCGTTCCGCTACACCCTATACTGCTGTCGGGGTATATTGATGAGGATGGTGAAGACCACTGCGCACAGGCACTTGGCGTAGGACTGGTGGGGTCGTATGCCCCCGGGGGTGTATCGGGGAACATCAGACATGGGGAGGTTTAATGTTTATCGCAATAACGAATGGCCGCTGATGTAGAGGCAGTGTTGTGGCTGGGTGCTACTGATTGAGACCCTACTGATTGTAACCCTGAGAGGATCATCTTAGAAGTATCACAAGGGGATGCCGGGGCTTCAGAACTTTGGGTAGTACCAGCTAGAGCCTTAAGAAGTCCTATACAGTGGGAGTAAGGATCCTCTGCAGGGTGATCATTTTCCAATGACGAGTCATATAACACGGAGGGGATAGTTGTACACCCTGTAGGGGTTAGGGTGTGGCCTGACACCCCAGTATTAGAACTCTGGGCCCTAGGGGGAACCGGTTGTACCTTAACAACATTTTTAAAAGACAGGTCTAAAGGCCCAGATTGCAGCTCAGGGGTCTGGAACTTCTTCCTACGACTCTTTAAGGACAGCCGATTTATTTTAGGACTGCTGCACTGTTTTGGGGACCCTCCAGAGACCTCACACGGTACAAACAGTTGGGCTTTTGGTGATGTAAGAACTATAATGTCCGTTTGTCCATGCCCCATCCCCGGGATAGTTGTTGCAGAAGTGTTCGCTGTACTAGGTATTCCCTTTATGACGGATGGTGTGGTGCCGTTAAGAGTTGTACCTGGACCATGATCGGTGGCTGTAGAGGGGTTGCAGGGTCGGTCTTGATGTTCGGGTTGGTTCACGTGTACCGATGACACGGTGGGGTTTTGAGCAGTCCCAGTGCAGACCTTTAAAGACGACATCCGCTGCTTAGGCTGAGGGCCAGCATCTCCGGAGCTCTGGTGTGATGATTCTAGGATGTAAAGATAGCAAAATACATATTAGGGCTAGTTATAACTGCTATACTGGTGGGTGTGAAAGACGTTTAGACACACTAAGGACAGTATACATCACCCTCTACATTTTCTAAAACTCACCTTGGGTTTTTCGGCTTGAGGAACCCTTCTTAATAAGGGGGCCGTCCTTAGACCCAGGGGACTTCCTTTTGCGGGGCTGGCTTTTAAGCTTTGCATCCAAATTCCGGATCGCTTCTTCCATAGGGACCCCTCGGGATAAAAAACATAAAAAAATAATGTTACACTTACAATATAATACATAGACTATACAAACTCACTGAGATGACCAAATATAGGTCTGATTGTAGGGCTTGTTAGGTTTTCAGAGGGGTTACAAAAAGAACCCTAATATTTACCTGCAGAAACGTTATCCTGTGACAAGATGCTTGACCCATCTTGAACATGAAGGATTTGTTGGAGAGAGGCAATCGCACACCTGAGTTCGGTATCATAACCTATGCAAACACATGGGTTCCCATTAGCAGTAAAATAAAAAAAATAACATTCCTGACAACGTAGTTTAGAACGACCTATGGCCTGTAACTCACCTTGCTGCATGGTCTCCATTTCCACATGGGATTCCCCAGACTCTTGACAGTCCTGTGTACAAGAGAGACAGATTTGCCTTTAAGCACCCCACAATTCATCTTCTAGGTCAGAACCCTTCATAAAAGCACACCGAGTGTTGAAATATTATTATTATTATTTTTTTTTTTTAATTGAAAAAAAAAAAAGAAAAAAAAGTAATTAAAAAAAATATATATATACGTATATATATATATCAAGATTCAAATCGTTGAATCCCTATGTTCTGTAAGTATAAATACATATTGACAACTGTAAAACTTTTCTCAAAAACTATACACGGTTTAATAAACAAATTCCACATGGTGGCGCTCTTGCATAATACGAGCTCTAAGATTGTCTCTATAAGACATAGCCAGGAAACCGGATCCTAGGAGCCATGCCTGGTTTTCACCTTAGCTGAACAAGGCTGTGAACCATGTGTGGGGGCGGAGCTCAGTCTAAACTCCAAGCTGAGCCAATTCCAACACCACACAGTCTTTGTTTTAAAAAAAAAAGAAAATGGCCGGATGTGGATGCAACATGTGTGAGGTCCTGGGTTTTTCAGGGCAACAAAATCAGATCCAATGCCATCCTGAACTACGGTGAGTGGTGTGGGGTACTTGAGGGGTCTGAGGCTCCCTACCAGGGATAGTTATTTTTTAATCATTATTATTTTTTATTTATTTCAACAGCTTTTATTTTTTTTTAATTTATGTGATTTTCTATTTTTAAAATGTTCTAGACTTCAGGGTCTCCTAAACCCCTGGTCACACTTGCCATATATATATATATATATATATATATATTTTTTTTTTAAAAGCATGCCCCATGGAGACCTGGGGTCTCTGAGCCTGGTGCTCAGGGCCCTCATGGCCACCCAAACTTTATTGTATTTAAAAAAAAAAAAAATGCTGCCCTAAGGGACCCTGGGAGCCCCAATCCCAAAGCCCCCAAAACGCTATTCATTTATTTTTTATTTTATATATATGTACGGGCCCCTAGGGCCCTAGCGCGCGTGGTCAGGGCCCCACAGACCATGGCCACACGCCATTAATCCTCCTTCTTTTTAAAAAAAAAAAATAAATAAATAAATGCCGCACCCTGGCGGCAAGCGATCGGATCACCGAGGCCTCGGGAACCCCTACGAGTTCTCGGTGAGCCGATCGCATGGTTTAATTACAGAGAATGTCGCGTTGAAACAAACACGGCATTCTCTGTATTTAAACCATCCAGGCGGCTCTCAGAAGCCGCTAGGAAACCCCCAGCGGCTTCTGAGAGCCGCCTTACTCCTTGTAGGACACCTGGTCCCCACCCGGAGACCAGTGTAATTATTCATTAAAGCTGTAATGCTCGCAGGGACCGCGTGGTCCCTGAGAGCATTTCAGCTTTAATGTATAATTACACCGGGTTCCCGGGCGGCCGTGGCCGCCCGGGTGACCCGCTGTAATTATTTACTAATGCTGAAATGCTCTCAGGGTCCGCATGGTCTCTGAGAGCCGTTTAACATTAGTGAATAATTACAGAGGGTTCCCGGGCTCCCGCGGCCGCCCGGGAGACCCGTTGTAATTATTTACTAATGCTGAAATGCTCTCAGGGACCGCGTGGTTCCTGAGAGCATTTTAACATTAGTGAATAATTACAGCGGGTTCCCGGGCCCCCGCGGCCGCCCGGGAGACCCGTTGTAATTATTTACTAATGCTGAAATGCTCTCAGGGACCGCGTGGTTCCTGAGAGCATTTTAACATTAGTGAATAATTACAGCGGGTTCCCGGGCTCCCGCGACCGCCCGGGAGACCGTTGTAATTATTTACTAATGCTGAAATGCTCTCTGGGACCGCATGGTCTCTGTGGTTAGGGCGGGAAATCAATAATAATAATGAAGGGTTCCCCAGAGCTTAGGGCATCTCTGGGGGGCACTGTTATTAACTTTAGAGCTCAGTGCAACACAAAGCAGAGAGCTGAGCTCTAAAGTTAATAACAGTGCCCCCCAGAGATGCCCTAAGCCACAATTATATATGTATGAACACATAATACCAAGGCTGAGTTACACATGTCTCTGAGAACAGCTCTGAAAAAATTAATAACGTGGTGTCCCAGAGCGCTGGTTATCTCTGGGGAGAACCAGAACTAGATAGTACAACTTAAACCTAAAACCAACCCCCAAAATACAACCCCACAAAAATACCTGCCCATGCACAACCCCTGAACCATCCGGTACAAATTAAGCCCTAGAGCAAACCCTAAAATAAGTGCAGACCCTCAAAAATACCTTCAAATGCATAACCCCTGAACCAGCATGTACAAATTAAACCCTATAACCAACCCACAAAATAAGTGCATACCCTAAAAAATACCTTCACATAACCCCAGAACCAGCAAGTACAAATTAAGCCCTACAACCAGCCCACAAAATAAGTGTTCCCCCCTCAAAATACCGACACATACACAGCCCTAGAGTCAACATGTACAAATTAAACAATACAGCCCACAAAATAAAATGCTTACCCTTAAAAATACATGTACATACACTTCCCCAGAACCATCCGGTTCAAATTAAGCAATACAGCCATCCCACAAAATGAGTGCAGATCATCAGAAACTCATGTAAGTGCTCAACATAAGAACCAGCCTGTACAAAATAAGCAGTACCATTACATCCCACAAAATAAGTGCGCTCACGCAAAAATACAAATACATAGCCCACGACCCTACAAGTACCAATTAAACAAAACCATCCCATAAAGTAATTACAGTATCTCAAAAATACACTAATAGCTTTTAAATTTGTATTTGTTTTTATTTATTTTTTAAAAGCAGGCATTTTACATATCTATGTATAGTTAAACAGGTTGGGGCTAATGTCATTGTTAAACTTTAGTAAAACACATACACACACCACACTGTTACAGACCTTAAGTAGAAGTTGTTCAGCATCACCAGTCTGAGCTCTGCCCTTCATGTTTCCAGCCATGATGTCCTGATACAGCCCTGCTTGCCACAAATGTCAGTATGTAGTTCAGAAAAAAGAGGTCTGTGAAGGTGGGGGGTTCTTATACCATGCTCACCGTGGTAATTATGCCTGTGCTCTATGATTGGTGGGACCTGGAAATAGACATCTGTTATAGGTTAGCAATACTTGGCCTTTTTTGTGTTTCAACTTTTAATTACTGGGTCAGTTTTCTTTTGTTTCAACTTTTAATTACTGGGTCAGTTTTCTAATTTAATCCCCTCTGTGACCCCTGGAAAGAATGTAGGCCCACCTCTGTTTTAGATTAGCCATGCCACACCAGCCTCTGTTGTGTTTCAAACTTTTAATTACTGGGTCAGTTTTCTCATCTAAACCCCTCTGTGTCCCTGGAAAGAATGTAGGCCCACATCTGGTTTAGATTAGCCATGCCACAACAACCTCTGTTGTGTTTCAAACTTTTAATTACTGGGTCAGTTTCTAATTTAGCCCCCTCTGTGTCCCTGGAAAGAATGTAGGCCCACATCTGTTTTAGATTAGCCATGCCCCTCATCCTCTGTTGTGTTTCAAACTTTTAATTACTGGGTCAGTTTCTAATTTAGCCCCCACTGTGTTCCAGGGAAAGAATGTAGGCCCACAGCTGTTTTAGATTTGCTATGCCCATGATCCTCTGTTGTGTTTCAAACTTTTAATTACTGGGTCAGTTTCTAATTTAGCCCCCACTGTGTCCCAGGGAAAGAATGTAGGCCCACAGCTGTTTTAGATTTGCTATGCCCATCATCCTCTGTTGTGTTTCAAACTTTTAATTACTGGGTCAGTTTCTAATTTAGCCCCCACTGTGTCCCAGGGAAAGAATGTAGTCCCACAGCTGTTTTAGATTTGCTATGCCCATAATCCTCTGTTGTGTTTCAAACTTTTAATTACTGGGCCAGTTTCTAATTTAGCCTCCACTGTGTCCCAGGGAAACCCTATAGGCACACATCTGTTTTAGATCTGCTATGCCCCTCATCCTCTGTTGTGTTTCAAACTTTTAATTACAGGGCCAGTTTCTAATTTAGCCTCCACTGTGTCCCAGGGAAACCCTATAGGCACACAGCTGTTTTAGATTTACCTCTCTAAATTGATAGGCTGGCTCTAACAAAAGCAGCATTTGACCATTCCCACTTTTTTTTTTTTCTTTGGATTAGCCAACAGTGTGGAGGTTTGACCAGACCGCCCACTTTGCAGCCCTATGCAGAGGCACCCTAACAGCCACTTGGGCATGAATGTCTGACATGTCCAGACCTGTCCCTCTCAAGCTCTGAAACCCCTTGCACATCACTAAGTCATACTTTTTACACATCTCATAGGCCAAAACCCAGGGGCTAGGACCCAGACACAGGGCTAACACGTGACACCATGAGGGCACATCCCACTTGACACCCCCATGCACACACGTCACTTCCGGGGAGGGCTTTCAGGGACACCGGAAGTCCCAGCCACTGGAAATGACGTCATTTCCAGGGGGCGGGATAACTGTCACTTTTAATATGATGATTAAAGGTATCCCTTCCTACTACTGCCACTCGTCGCCAATGAAGAAGATTAACAGCACACGTGAAGAAGATAAGAAAAGGTTGTGTTTATTCATGCAGAGTAGGCTGAAGAGCCAGACCTCAAAGTGCAGTCCTTCAACTGCCGAAGCTTTCCCTTCCACATTCCATTACCCTAGCTAACATTCTAGCCACATCACAGAGCAAGTTTGAAAAGAGACACAACATACAACAGTAGGGAAAGACACAGGGTAAAGAAAGAACAGTGAGCAAGGCAGAAAGATACCAAGAGGAACAAAAATGAAGCAGTAAGTAGAAAAATAAAGATGGAGACCTAGGTAATGTTTTAGACATGAGCCATCAAGCTAAAGTTTCGGAATGGGAAAGTTTGAAAGAGGAATAGGGTTGGGGTATGCAGAGGGATGAAGTGAAAAGAGAGATAAGGTCATAGGAGATATGAGAGAAAGAGAGAGAGAAGAGAGAGAGATAGAGGTAGGAAGATGGAAAAGTGACTTAATGCAAGAAGTATAGAACTTTGGATTTTAAATAGACAGTGGTAAGTATGGGAGCAAAGCAATCTGAAAAGAGATATTGAAGTACAAGTCAGATAAAAAGGAAGTAAAACAGAGTTAGAGAGTGGGGAATAAGTAAAAAGAGGTGTGGGTAGAAAAGTGATGATTAAGAGAAATGGAGGTGGGGTAGCAAGATAGACCTCAGATTAATGTAGAGGTAGATAAAGAGCGAGATTGAGAAAGATGACCTAGATAGATAGATAGATAGATAGACAGTAAGATGCAGGTAGAAAGATAAGTTAGCAAGAGACTTAAGGTATCCAAGTGCAGTGAACTTGAGTGCATAGAGATATGCACAGAAAGTGTACAAAGGGAGGGGCAGTCATGAAGAAGAGGGACAAGAGATGTGGTAGTGATAGGTGTTTTAAGAGAGAAGTGAGTCATACATTAGTGAGGCAGAAAGAGTTGAAAATTGAGATGGTTGTAGGTGCATAAAGATGTAGAGAGAGACACACAAGACAGACTGATTATTTCAACTTCATGAGATTGCAAGGCTTAAAGTTGCATAGGTTATGTATGTGCAGTTGTAAAATTTGTAGATAATCTGTTTTACGCACTATCATTTCAGTGGTAGTCCTGACACCCTGATCATTTTACCTCCAAACCCCTTGCAAGGTTGTGGCTCATTGCAATTACCAACTTTGTCCATACATTAAAATGACTCTGCTTCCTTAACTCATTAGGAGAGGCAGATTTATATAGTTTATGTGGAGGGAGCAACAGTTCCCTGATGAACATGGCAGCGCAATCGGTTGCTAAAGTAGGTATGTGGGAGCTGGTTTAGAGTTTGGCGGAGAGGGTTCTCTAATACATCTGCAACAGAGTAAGCTCTCCGCTAAACGGAGTGTCCGCCTGCCTGATTTGAAGACACACAAGCCTTTAGTAGTTCCGGGATGGAAACAGGTTCATCTCCATTGCTGACATCCACCTCCCGTGGCCCAAAGGAGTAAGTGCATTTGGAGGTATGACGATTCAACCACTCACCCTATTTAGACTGGGCAGTCGAATGACCAATTTTAACTGCCCCTTACCACCACGTAAAACCTGGTGGCAGGGAGCAGTGAAAACTGCAAAACAACGCCCACGCTATTGGGTACCACTCCTATGGTGCAAGGGTGATTTGTTTTTGCATTTTCAAACACAATTTCTCACTTTGAGATTTTGCTTTCGAAAATACAAAAACATGTTAAAAAAAAAGTTTGACAAATTTTGCTGTCATTTTGATGGTAAAATCGGTCAAACTTGTAATACATTGTCAGGAACTGCCTTGATGTTGGTTCGTGCCAATTATAAGAAATGTCCGCTGGGATAGCGGACATCACTACATTCTGAGAATGCTTACTCCAAAGTACGAATGAGGACCTTGGTGACCCTTTGCTCAGGGAGAGCACATTGTAGCCTGTTACAAGCCAGACACTTTGTGATCTATTGCTAGGCAAGGTAGTCTTGCAAACAATATTTGTTATTGTGACCTGGCATAGAAGCCATTAGTTAATCTTTCACATTGTTATGGGCAGAACTAAAGTTTCATACGCAGATTCTGTTTTACAAAATACTCATAAGCAACACATCCTATGACAATAGGCACACAACAAAATACCTCTAGGCCCTCTAACTTTATACCCTTACAAGAACTTAGAATAGGAAATCAATAAGGTGCTTCCAAGAATAAAGGTTCCATTTGACATCTACCAATATTAATGTAATTGTGGAATTGGGTGTACCATTGGCAAGAACGGAGAAAATAGAATTAAAATGTCTCCCAAGAGGTGAAAAACACCATAAAGTCAGTTCTATCAAAGGAACACAATCTCCTCCAGCAATACCATTTAACCCTCATAACCGAGAAATGCACAGAATGATATGGCCCCATTTCAGGGACAAGAATCATCCGCTGCGATGCAACCACTACCCCGTAGCCCATAAGAAGTCTAATTAGCGTCCTCTCCTCATCTATTAACCGTCATGAGCGATGAAAGCACTGTTATAAAACCCAGGAAATCCCTGGGGGCCATGATCATCTTTTTAAAGCATCTAGTTAAGCCAGGAAATAAATTCACTACTAAGAATCACCTATGCATTACAGTCATAATTTAAGGACTCAGATTATCCCAACTAATTCAAACACCAATATACAACCAAAAGCGACCTCATTTGACTAGACTGTCAATTCACCACCCAGAACACAGCTTGGGTGATAATCCCTCCTACTACAGAGTCAAGGGACACCTATGTGTATACGCCCTATGAAATACAGGAGCAGAAAAACATTTGGGAACAAGACCAGCACTCATGCACTAACAATCATTTGAGGTAATAAAAGCACCATTTTACAAAGATTCATTCCCACCAAAAATCTCAATCGAAAGCTGCATGAGTAGCAGGTTTCCTTGAGGAAGCCCTGAAAAAGTCATGTGACATTCCCTTCAGGATTATGTTACTGCTGTGAGAAGTCCTCGGCAATTTAAAACTTTTGACAGGGGGAATATGTTCCCCTGTGCAAGTGTAGACTATTTCATTTTTTTGGGTAAAAATGTTTTTTTTTCCAAAGGAGAAACCCCTCACCTTACACCCATAGCATATTTGGAGGTTATCCATTTCCCATTCAACTCCTGAGAGGGATTTATGCCAGCTCTTAGCTCGAGTAAAAATGCAACCATTTTCAGGGTGGAAAGGGTCAGAATATAATAATAATTTTAATATTTATGTACTAAAGTCTTTATATGTGTTTTTGGACTGGTGTATGAGAGGGTAGTTTTTAATTTTGATGATACACAAGTAATGATAAATAATATGGCATTAATTCTTATATCAAGGTAATTCACTTAAATTGATATCTAATTTATTATTTTAAAATGAAGTGTCAATTAACTAAGAAACAAGTTGTGGTTCATTTATTTAATTTTTCTATATTTTAAAAACCCATAAACAGAGGGCTTTCTAATTTTGAGAGCTTATGGTCAACTATTAATATGAACATTGATTAACATATGTTTGCAGTTATATTAATTTTACAATAAATTTACATACTGTAATTTCAACAATGTTTTAAATTAAATACTTTTGGGCTCATATTTACATTAATATAAAGTTGTAAAAATATTTTAATTAAAAACAATGTAGTTGTGATTTATTTGGTGTTTGATTTTTATTTACAATTTTAAAATTTCAAATAATTTATTTTATAATTTAGAACATACTATTTGAACATATTAAGCAACTTTTAGCATTTAAAAAATGATTTATATTTATATTAAATAATAATAATATAGCATTTTAATTCGATCTCCTTTTTAATTACATTTAAGTAATGCATATTTATTTTTTGCATGTTTGCCTGTTTAGAGTTCGGATGTTGACTTAGAAATCTCCTCCTGTGAAATGTATATTTTAGAATATTTTACCTGAGTTGTTTATTTGGTCAGAGCAGAGCCTTCCCAAAACACTCACAAATGTAGCTACCTTCCAGCAATTATTTCCTTACTGGATTATGTTTGGAGTTCGATGTGCTTTACGCTTGTTAGCATCATATATCTGAGAATGCCTCATGCCTATGATAACACGTCCAGTCCTTATAAATTACTTGTACCTGGACACGTTGGAGGTCGGTGAACCTTTTAGCCGAGTTGGGCTCTCCTCATCCTAGAATAGTCGAATCGCTTAAACCAATAATCAACAACTATTGTAATCGATACCCAATACTCTATTACTAGATCAAAATAACACATTAGGAATCAAATAACAGTTGCTATTTCGACGCAACATGACCTTTCAGTCATGAATAACCACACCAGTTTATTAAAAGTTGATGAGTTTATATCCCTATATTAACAAAGCTAACACAATTTATGTGAGTCTCAAAATCAAATGATATATGTATACGAACATTACTAGCTGTCCATAACGGCGGAAGAAACGCAATCTACACAAAATCTGAATTATAATACACTCAGTTACAGCAATGTAAATCACTAATATGAGTAACTGAATTTGACTAATTGCATACATCGGTCAGCATAACAAGATTTCAATTCAACGTGGTGCGTCAAGTGAATACCTCGACTAACCTCTAATTAGCATTGGCATGTGGGGCTTCATGCAAAACGAATTTAGTCAACACAAATTTGGAAAACTTCTAGCTTGGGCCCTATCAAAATAGCAGTTGGTACCTAAAAGGAAAAACACAATGCATAATACAATTATCCTTTCATAATTACCAAATACAATCAGCATTCAAGAAAGTCTTCGTCCTTCAGGTACCTGTTCGACCAGCATGGGACAGATTTCAAAGGGGCAGAGTTAAGGGCAAGTTTCCTTGCGGCAGCAAGGAGAATGAGGCAAAGTTACTGCATGGGCAAGACGGGGCAAATTAAAGTTAAAGTCTCTAGGGTGAGAATTCTTAAAGTCTCTTTCTCTGGAATAGAGAAAAGGGCATCAAGATGTCGTCTAAGATGACGTCTGGCATTTGGCTTCAGAATGGCATCAAGGAAAAATGGCTGACTTCTCTTTGTCTGGTGGGTGTAAGTAAGAAACATTCCAAATTCTTCAGGGTCTTCCATTGGAGGGTTCATAGGATAGCTTCAATTTGATCAATGAATAGTGTCTTTCTCTTAGTACTCATTTATGCATACATTGTCCTTGGAGCCTTGGAACACTAGTTGCAACAAAGTTTGCCAATTAATTTTATCTTAAAGCCTTTATTGTCTGCACCTGCAGGAGCTGACCTTGTATCAAAGGGGATGAGACCGGCCTAGCACGGAACCTTGGAGAGAAGTGTATTAGTCATCTCTACTGGAAAAATACAGAATAATATCTTTGTTAGTAAAAGTGAAAACCACGCAGTTAAATTTGAGATCAGGTAACTAGGCCAAAGCCTCTACTAAATTTAAGCTAAGCATAAAACAGTTTCAACAAGAAAATCATAGAACACATTTGCAATTATGACGGATTACTACATTTGTCAATTCTTCATGATTAATTAAGCTTGTTTATAATAATGGCGAACTACTCCGTGGGCACAATTTCCCACGTACATTATTTTTCTTTGCTAAAATCACACTACCTTATACGATTTTGTTACATGATATATGAATATATGTTGGTCCTTCTTTTTCTGCGTCATCAATCCCTCCTCTGATGACTAATTATGTCATCACATCAAATCTTCCACCACAAATTTTATTTCATTAAAATTCTGTTTTAATAATTTGGCACTTCAGTCAATTCCCTCTTCCTTTTTGTTCCCTTAGATTTTTCTCTGTATATTTCTACTATTTTGTTTTCTATTTCCTCTTCTCTTCTCCTTTTGTTTCTTTTTTTTTTTGTCCTCATTCAGCCCCACTTACTGAGATCCCTCTTCGTTCTTGTAACCTTTTCGCCCTCTTGCCTAAGAAGAGAGAGTCAAGTCAGGCGGTGCACCTTTGTCTCCCCTGGTCCGCCTAGACAGACCTACCAAGGCTTCACACGGTGCTTAATCATTGGACTGAGGCAAAAGAAAGACTCAATTGTGCAATTTCCCATAGATACCCCTCAGTGAAATTTAACAGGAAAACAAATTTAGACGTTTCTCTGCCGATTTTACTAATGGTGCCCACATTTCTACGCTTTTCTTTGGGCCCTGCACATTTAGATCCATATTTGCCACACGGAGAGCAGCGTTCAACCAGTCAGTATAGCTCGGCGGGTGCTCCTTCAGCCATTTTTTACAAATTTCATTCCGTCCCAACACAATTACATAGAACAAAAATGCACGATTAGTTTTATTCACTCTTTTCCATATCCCCTCCTCCTGGAGCTGCCCAAAAATAATTAGTGGTAGTGATACATTGATTTTCCAGCCTAACATAGATGATAACGCCCTAAAAACCTCCTCCCAAAACAACCGAACAAAAGGGCAGTCCCAGAACATATGTATATCTGTTGCTCCTAGCCCACCACATTTCAGGCACTTAATCTCCTCCCCCTTCTTAAATTTGGAAAGTTTTGCTGGAGATATGTATGCTCTATGTAGAGTATAAAGATGATTTTTTCTTAGTGGGGCCGGCTTCACTACTTCATACAGTGTCATGCACGACTTCCTCCACCATAACCCAATCTTGTCGCCTAACATCACCTTGCCCCATAACTTGCTTGGTAGGTCAAAGTTCTCATCCAGAATTTCTAATATTTCCCAATACCAAGCCGCCACCTTCCTCCCTGAAGCCGAAACTGCCAGGTCTAGAAAAGAGTCCTCCAAAACATTTACCACTCCTAATCCTTCCTTAGTTACTTTCTCCCACTGTCTTATCTGTAAATATTTTAACCTAGACAGAGAACCATCCGTTATTCTTACCAATTCATCCCAAGAAAGTAGAGTGCCTTCTCGGGCAATCTCCCCCCACCTTTCCACACCTGCCTTTTTAAGTGGTAATACGAGAATATCCTGGAAACATTCTGGGGTGCCCGGGGAGTCCCAGATAGGGGCCTGATAACTATAATAGTGTACACCCAACTGCCGCCTCAACTGATACCAGCTCCTTGCCATTCCTTGCAGCACTTTTAGTTTAACTTTTTTGAAAAATTTAGGGTCACCAAATTTAAATAAAAATGACTGTAAGCCCCCTTTTTCAGACAACACCATAGCTTTATACATTCTGCCTACTGCTGAGTCATCTGGGGATATAAACAGCATACTTGAGTTCTTAAACAAAAAAGCCCACGCATAATATGTCAAATCAGGAAGAGCCAGTCCTCCTTTTTCCCTCCTTCTACGTAGCTTTTTCCATGATATCCTCGGCCCCTTTGAGTTCCAAATGAAACTACTTATTGCTTGTTGCATTTTATCTAGATGCACCTTGTGCATTGCCAAGGGTATAGCTGAAAACACAAAGTTCCATTTGGGCAGAATAAACATCTTAATTAGATTTGTCCTCCCCAAAATCGTCAAAGGGAGATATGCTCATTTTTGTAGCATAATTTTACATTTGGCTAATAACCTTTGAGCATTCCTCTCTGCTAAATCCTTCAAGTTTTGGGTCACTAGAATACCCAGGAACCGTATTTCCTGCTTAATTGTTGTTGGCCCACCCTCCATATTCCACTGCATAATTTCTGTTTTCCTCACATTAATCCGGTACCCTGATATCCTTCCGAATTGTTCAGCCAGATCTTTAACTGTATTAAAAGCAAGGGGCAGGTTATTAGTATATATTAATACATCTTCTGCATATAAAGAAATTTTCTCTTCCCAGCCATTGCAGCAGAAGGGTGGGATAAGAGGGTTTTGTCTGATTTTTCTGGCAAATGGCTCAATATATAGATTAAACAATACCGGGGACAAGGGGCAACCCTGCCTCGTACCTCTTGAGATAGTGATAGGACCCGTGAGTTTACCATTCACCAAAATCTTAGCATAAGGGGAAGTATAAATCCGATCGATTATACCACAAAACTTTGAGCCTAAATTGGGCCGCCTCAAAACTGATTTAAAAAAATTCCAATTAACTTGGTCAAAAGCCTTCATTGCATCTTACATCATAACTGCCAAAGGCGACCCAAACGTTGTGGCCATATCTATTGCCCCGATCAATTCGAAGGTTAATTCATGCAAATATCTACCTTTTGAAAACCCTTTTTGATCGGGGTGCACTAGAGTATTCACCGTCTTGCTCAGCCTATCCGCAAGAAGTTTAGCTAACAGTTTATAATCGCTGTTCAACAATGATATAGGCCTGTATGAGGCACACTCGCTGGGTTTTTTCCCGGTTTCAAAATTAGGGAGATCACTGCTTCATTCCATGAAAGAGGAATATCATTACCACACTCCACGATCCCTCCAAACAATTCTGTCAGCACTGGGATAACTAAATCCTCTAGTGCCTTATAAACTTCCACTGGGATACCATCCGGGCCTGGCGCCTTACCCGATTTACTACTAGTCAGGGTTCTCCTAATTTCCTCAGCCGTTATTGGGGCGTTCAATACTTCCTTCTCCTGCAGTGATAAACCTAAGAATCCATCAGCCCCTAACCAATCTGTCACCATACCTTCATCCACCTCCAACTTTTCCGAATACAGATTCGAAAAGAAGTTTCGAAAAGCCGATTCTATTGCCGCCCCATCTATTGTTTTTTCACCTGAATGCTCCACTTCAACTTCCTTAATGTAGTTCCTAATTCGATCCGCTTTGCCTTTCCAGGCAAGCAACTTCCCCGCATTTTCCCCGTATTCAAAATGGGCCAATTTGCTTGCTTCCCATTTGCTTTGAATTCTTCCCTGTAGTATATTTTCCAACTGACTTCTCAACCCCTCCCAGCTAGACCTCACAGTCTCCGTCTCTCCTGCTTCAATTATTTTCTCTTTACATTTTCGCATTTCCTGCTCCAATGCATAAATCTCTTCTTTCAACCGTTTATGTTTCTGGCTGGAACAACTCCTTAATTCCCCGCGGATGACTGCTTTAAACGTGTCCCATACTACAAATAAGGGAGCGGAGCCCAAGTTTACACTAAAAAAGAATTCAGCTTCCTTACGCAATTTTAGCAACACCTCTTGATCTAATAACAATGTTCGATCAATCGTCCACCGACCACTACAACTTGTCTGAAAAAAGCACATATTTAACACCACCGCAGAATGATCTGATAAATGCGAGGGCAGATACGCAATATTCTTCACCTCCTCTCTCAAACGCATGTCCAATAAAAAATAATCAATTCGCGACGCATGTCTGTACTTCTTATTGAAGAAAGAGAAGTCCTTACTGTTCCCCGCCCTTTGCCTCCAAATATCGCACAAACCAAATTCCTTCATCATCCTCCTTAAATACTGTTGTGACTTAGGTGTACCTCGTGATTTACAGTTATGTCTATCTAACTCATTGTCTAGTACTACATTGAAATCACCCATCAAAATAACCGGGTCCGAAAATTCCAGAAGCTGAGAGAAAAGCTGCTTTAAGGGTTCTATATCGTCGTGGTTAGGCCTGTAGTATCCTGCTAATACCAGATTCCGACCTCTAAATTGTGTTTTAACTATTACCCATCGCCCTGCTAAGTCTGATCAAGAGTCCAGGATTACTACACCCCCCTGCTGTAAATGTTTAACTAAAATTAACACACCTTTATTATGATAGCTGTGATCTGTGCATGCAAATGTTTGCACCCATCTTAATTTTTGTATTATATTAGTACACTCCACCTTTGTAAGATGTGTTTCCTGCAGAACTAAAATTTGTGCCATGGAATCCTTCAAATACTGTAATATTCGTTCCCTTCTTCCTCGCACCCTTAAGCCATTGACATTCCATGAAAGAATTTGTAATGGCATATTCAGCACCCTCTGACCTCCCCCCCTACTAGCCATCTATCAATCTTAAATAACAAATAGTTGGGCTGAACGAGGCACTACTTTTTACTTTCTTCCAATCTCCCCACCCCAACCCTACAACTTCCCCTCCCTCCCTTCCCCCTCCCCCCCACCCTTACCCGTGGAGAACCCCCCCCAACTAAGGACCATACTGATCCAAATTTTAGAGCGCCCCCAGGTTCCTAGGAGAGTTTCGCCATTGCGCATTACACGCAGCCTTATTCAGTAGCCTGCTCATTTTTGACCACAGCCAATAATTCATCTGCTTCACTAATGTCTCTAATGTTGTACATTTTGTTGTTATACATAACTCTAAGGAAAGCTGGGAATTTCAGCTGAACCGAGACCCCCAAAGATCTGAAAATCTCCAAACGTTTCCCCAACTCCCACTGCCTATCCATAGTCGCCCTGGATAGGTCAGATCTAATCTCGAACACAATATCCTTCACTCTTAAAGACATCAATTTCAATGCTCTAGATAAAATCTTTTCTTTCATCTGTTCTTCTTCTCTGTTCTTCTCGGTGCTTCTGTGTTCTTCTTCTCGGTTCTTCTGTGTTCTTCTCTGTTCTTCTCTGTTCTTCTCTGTTCTTCTGCTCTTCCGATCTTCTGTGCTTCTGTCTTCTGTTCTTCTGTTCTTCTGTTCTTCTGTCTTCTGCTCTTCCGGTCTTCTGTTCTTCTGTCTTCTGTTCTTCTGTCTTCTGTTCTCCTGTCTTCGGCTCTTCTACCTCCTCCGTCTTCTTCCCCCGAGCCTGCCCTCCTGCTCCTTCCTCATCCCCCTCCCTCACTCGCCTCCCCCTCTCTCACCCCTAGCTAACCCGTTCGCTATCTACCTCCCTCACTCCTCCTATCTTCCTATCTCTCTAGCTCCCTATCTCACTATCTAACTCCCCCACTCTCCACCTCCTCCTACCTACCTATCTGTCTATCTATCTATTTCCCTATCTATCGACTTCTCTATCTATTTTCTCTATCTATTTCTCTATCTCTCCCCCCCTCCCGCCACCCCCTCTACTACCTATCTCCCATCCTCTCACTCTACCTCTCTCCCTCACCCACCTCTACAACCCCCCCTCCCCTATCTTCACAACCCTCCTCCTATCTCTCTCCCTAATCTCCAAACCTCCTAACACTCACCCTCCTCCACCCTAAACCCCCTCCCCCAGCTCCTCTCACTCTACCTGTCCCCCCCTCCCTCGCGCTTTCCCGCCGCGACCTCCTGCACGCCCCCGCCCCCCAGCTCCCATTCGCCCCCAGCTGACCCCTCCCCCCCCCTCCTACCTCTTATGGCGGCCGCTGCGCGACTGCGCAGCGGGCGCGCGCAGCGGGCACGCCGCTGGCGCGCCAGAGGCGCGCCAGAGGCAAGCCCGTCTGCGCCCGTCCGCGCCTGGCCCGCGCCCAGCGCCACGACCCCTGGTCCCCAGCTCCCCCAAGCCCCGCTGATCCGCTACGACCCCACCACCCTCCACGCCCTCAACCCAGGGCGCTCCAAAACCTGCTTCCTAGCTCACCCCAAACGCACCCATGGACCCTTCGCCTGCAACTCCTGCAAACGCATCTTCCACCACGCAACTACCACGACCACAAGCCCACGCGCCATCAACCACCTCAAGTGCATCCTGATCAACGCTCGTTCCGTCCACAAGCACGCCGTTGAACTTTGGGACCCCCTGGACTCCACAGCCCCGGACGTCGCCTTCATCACGGAGACATGGATGAACGCCTCCTCTGCTCCAGACATCGCTACCCGCCATCCCCGAAGGCTACAAGATCTCCAGAAAAGACCGCACCAACCAAGTAGGAGGAGGTGTCGCCATCATCTTCAAAGACTCCATCAGCGTCACCACCTCCACCGAAGACCCCCCCCTCGCCGCTGAACACCTGCATTTTCAGATTCGCACCGACCCAAGGACCACCCTCAGAGGATCCCTCGTCTACCGTCCTCCCGGACCTCGCGCCTCTTTCAGCGACGCCATCGCCGACTTCATCTCCCCGCACGCCCTCGCCTCACCGGACTACATCCTCCTAGGCGACCTCAACTTCCATCTGGAACAAAACAACGACCCCAACACCACCACCCTGCTCGACAACCTCACCAACCTCGGCCTCAAACAACTGGTGAACACCGCCACCCACATCGCCGGACACACGCTCGACCCTATCTTCTCCGCCAGCAAACACGTCTTCTTCAGCCACACCTCTGCCCTACACTGGACCGACCACAGCTGCGTCCACTTCACATTCCGACGCGAGACCTCCCACCTCCGCACTCAACCCATCCCTCATCGACAGTGGAACAAGATCCCTGAAGAGTAACTCTTCTCCGCTCTCGCCGCCAACCAACCCACCCTCACCACCGACCCCAACGACGCAGCTCTCAACCTCACAAACTGGATCTCCAACTGCGCTGACAACCTTGCTCCCCTCAAACGCACGCATCGACAGACCAACACCAAAAAACCTCTCTGGTTCTCTGACACCCTCAAAGAATCAAAGAAAACTTGTTGTGCCCTTGAGAAGGCCTGGCGCAAGGACCACACCGCTGACAACATGACCGCCCTCAAGAACGCTACACGCGAACACCACCACCTGATCCGCACTGCCAAAAGGAACTTTTTCACCGACAGACTAGACAAAAACAGCCACAACAGCAGAGAACTCTTCAGCATCGTCAAAGAGTTCTCCAACCCCAGCGCCAGCGCCAACGCCGTCACGCCCTCACAGGATTTGTGCGAATCCCTCGCCACTTTCTTCCATCGCAAGATCAGCGACCTCCACGACAGCTTCGGACACCAGACCCAACCATACACCACTGAACCCGCTTCCCCGGACATCACCCTCAACAACTGGACCCACATCAACACGGAAGAAACCAAATCCATCATGAACTCTATCCACTCCGGCGCCCCTTCGGACCCCTGCCCGCACTTCATCTTTAACAAAGCCGACGACATCATCGCCCCGCACCTCCAGACCGTCATCAACTCTTCTTTTTCTTCTGCTACCTTCCCCGAATGCTGGAAGCACGCTGAAGTCAACGCCCTACTAAAGAAACCTACGGCTGACCCAAGCGACCTGAAAAACTTCCGCCCCATCTCTCTTCTACCTTTCCCAGCCAAGGTAATAGAAAAGACCGTCAACAAACAGCTGACCACCTTCCTGGAAGACAACAACCTGCTCGACCCTTCACAAACCGGATTCCGAACCAACCACAGCACGGAAACCGCCCTCATCTCAGTCACAGACGACATCAGAACCCTGATGGACAACGGTGAAACAGTCGCCCTCATTCTCCTCGACCTCTCGGCTGCCTTTGACACCGTCTGTCACCGCACCCTAATCACCCGCCTACGCTCCACCGGGATCCAAGGCCAGGCCCTGGACTGGATCGCCTCCTTCCTCGCTAACCGCTCCCAAAGAGTTTACCTCCCTCCGTTTCGCTCAGAACCCACCAAGATCATCTGCGGCGTACCTCAAGGCTCATCGCTCAGCCCGACACTCTTCAATGTCTACATGAGCCCCCTCGCCGACATCGTACGCAAGCACGACATCATCATCACCTCCTACGCCGACGACACCCAACTTGTACTCTCCCTCACCAAGGACCCCGCCAGCGCCAAGACCAACCTACAAGAGGGTATGAAGGACGTCGCAGATTGGATGAGGCTCAGCCGCCTAAAGCTGAACTCTGAAAAAACGGAAGTCCTCATCCTCGGCAACACCCCGTCCGCCTGGGACGACTCCTGGTGGCCCACGGCCCTCGGCACCGCACCGACCCCCGCAGACCACGCCCGCAACCTCGGCTTCATCTTGGACCCTCTTCTCACCATGACCAAGCAAGTCAACGCCGTGTCCTCCGCCTGCTTCCTCACTCTCCGCATGCTCCGTAAGATCTTCCGCTGGATCCCCGCCGACACCAGAAAAACCGTGACCCACGCCATCGTCACGAGCCGCCTGGACTACGGCAACACCCTCTACGCCGGGACCACAGCCAAACTCCAGAACCGCCTGCAACGCATCCAAAACGCCTCGGCCCGCCTCATCCTCGACGTACCCCGCAACAGCCACATCTCCGCACACCTGAGACACCTGCATTGGCTCCCAGTCAGCAAAAGGATCACCTTCCGTCTTCTCACCCACGCACACAAAGCCCTCCACAACAAGGGACCGGAATACCTCAACAGACGCCTCAGCTTCTACGTCCCCACCCGCCCCCTCCGCTCCGCTGGCCTCGCACTTGCTGCCGTCCCTCGCACCCGCCGCTCCACGGCGGGTGGGAGATCTTTCTCCTTCCTGGCGGCCAAGACCTGGAACTCCCTCCCCACCAGCCTCAGGACCACCCAGGACCACTCCGCTTTCCGGAGACTCCTAAAGACTTGGCTGTTCGAGCAGCGATAACCCCCCCTTTCCCCCCTAGCGCCTTGAGACCCGCACGGGTGAGTAGCGCGCTTTATAAATGTTAATGATTTGATCTGGTATGACAGAAAGTTTATCAAAATTTTCCGAGGTCTACTGCTATTTGTTCGTAGCTTAAAGGGGTCACGGTGGATTCTCTGAATATCCTTCCCAATTTCATCTTCGGTTTCCTCTAGGTCCACCGCTGATTTGATTAATGACACTACAAAAGCTTTAAGATCGCTCCCTTCCGTGCCTTCCGGCACTTTCAACAGTTTTAGATTATTCCTTCTAGAATAGTTTTCCATCTGCTCCACCCTGTTTTTTAGAGCCAGTTCGCTCCTCTTCAAAGCCTCGATCTCGCCCTTATGCTGTACCAGCTCCTCCTTCATACTCCCCATCGCTTCTTCCAGGGCCTGCGTTCTTACCATTACGCCATCAATTTTTTTTCTCCAAATTAGCACACACCTCTCTTATCTCCCCTTGATTTACTTCCGAGTTCGCAAAGCCCTTTTTAACATCCTCAGAAATAGAGAAAATTAAAGTCTCCAACGAAGCACTCAATAAGGAGGGGGTCCCCGAGGCAGCCTGAGAGGGCTCTGGCGCTACCGTCTTAGATGCGAAGTCTTGAACTCCTGCAAGGCTATCATTTGGAGTCTGAACTAACACTGGGGCCATCTGTTCTTCTCCTAGCCCTGGCAGGGGGGACCTCGTCCCCTCCCTGCTCTCACCCATAATGTTTTCCACCTGCCTAGTGGTAACTTCCATTGCAACTCTAACCTGCCCGGGGATAAGTGTAACTACCTCCGGTCTCACTTTGAAGAAGGACCTTAGAGAGGGCGTCAGCTTATCTCTACCTTTAAGTTTACTCTCTCCTGCTTTCCCCCCCACATTCCTGGCTCCTTCCCCAGATTTAAATCTCGATTTTTTTTTTTTACCAATCCTCCCTTCTCCTTTGTAATCGGAACCAAATTATCCTGGGGCAGCTGAACCGTCCCTTCCACTCTTGTTAAGGGGAGCGGGGGAGCAGGAGAAACGCCCCCCTCCCCACTCTGCCTCACCGTCTTCTTCCTGGCGTTTTTCATCGGAATCTCCTTGGGCTGCTCAGCCCACCGCCACTTCTCAGATGCGGCTCCAGACGCTCTGGTGTTGCAACTACCGCAATTCTCCCAAAGGGGAATTCGAGCTACGTTTTTACGGGTCCGGCGCAGCTCCAGCGCGGCCCGATACCACCAGACAGCCCCCGCTGTCCTCCAAGTTTCCTCCGATGTAGTTAATTGCGGCACGCACATTCGTGTGCTTTTGCGACCGCCACTCGCTCTGCCGCTCGGCTGCCGCGGCTGCCGCGACCTGCCACGCCCCCAGGGAACCGGAACGGGAAGCGCTCTAGCACGCTACGCGACCTGCGTAGCCCGCCATGTTCTCCTCCAACTACCCATCCTCCTTTTGTTTCTTGTTTTCAATATTTTAATAGCTTTCCATATTCCCCAAATACCTAACAAACAAATTAACACTATTAATATTCCTTTTACTATTTTCAGTAACAATCCATTCCAAATGCTGCTGAGCCAATTTCCCACGGAAGCAAATCCTTTTCCAACCTTCTCCCATACTCCTGGTTCTTTCAATTCTTTCAAATCTGTACTTTTGTTTGTTAAATTTGTAAGCATTTTTCTAATTTGCCCGCTGTTGTCTGGAATATAAGAACAACAGTGACGTGCACCAAGTATTTTGCAAACGCCGCCATCCTTTGCTAAAAGAATGTCTAAAGCAAGCCGATTTTGGAGAGTCATAGCTCTTTCTTCAGCAAGTTAAGCATCCATCAGGATTATAGCTCCTGAGAATTTTGTCAGCATGTTATCCACAATAGTAGACAACTTTCGTATTTTAATTGAATTCAGTATGACTCCTACTGAAGGAATCATCGCTCCAAATATATCTCCTACCACACCAGAAGCTGTCTCCCTTTTCTGAACATGATGTGATTCAGACAGCTTTGGAAAATTCTTTAAGTCGTCCAGTTGATAAATCTTTGGAAATACTATTCCCAAATAACATCTCCCATACCATCCTTTTGGAAGACGATAATAGGCGTTAAGTCCACAAATATAATATACCCCGGAATAACTGGGTCTTGTCCATTCAGCATGAACGTCCATTTAGCTTGAAACAAAAACGTATGTTTACATTCACTCGTTCCCACAAAGATTGTGTCATAATATGATTTAGGTCTATGCACACAGAGCCTCCCTACTTGTAATTCATCTAAAGCTAGTTTCCCTTGTGTCTTTATCGCGGCAAAAGCATAATTATCTACAGATGTCCTCTTGTGTAATTCCCTTTCTAATTTCTCCTTCCCCGCTTTCCTCCTATCGTCAGTGTGATCTAAAAAGCTTTTCTCCATCGGTGAAAGCAATCATGTAAGGTTTTCTCTGTGAGCGTAAGCCGTGTGAAAGGGTGACAATGGCTCAAAGAAACCCCTCATTATCTTTATATAATAATCTCTTGCTATTTTACTCAGGTGCTCTATTATGGGGATATATGCAAATACAACATCCTGATTGGAATAAAAGTAGTGAATATACTTCTGACCATAAAATCTGGTCATTATTAAACTACATGAAAGAGGCATGCTATGATATGTCACTCCTTCCATTACTGAGGTAGGTATTTGTGTGCACACATAACAATCTTTCGCACCCATTGTCTCAACATACTCACTCAACAAGCGATAGAAAACGCTGGACGAAAGTTCCTTCTTATCATGCAAATGTCTTTCGTCTTGTTCGAGTTTCTTCAAAGGAGTTAGTTCAGTAGTAGGTTTAGAAGTAGAAGCATCATTCGTGTCTCTTTCATTCCCTCCATGCATTCCAAGAATTATTGCCATAACTGTTAGTACACATGCAGTTATTAGACCTATACACATGTATTTACAACACTTCATCTTATGTCCCTGTGTAGTGTAGCCTGTCATGATATATATAGAATCAGAAAGTTGAAGACACTTTATCAAATCAGATTTGCAGATATATATAAAGCTGAACGAGCTCAATGTTCACACAATTCTTTTTAGCAGCATTAGTCTCTTATCGGTTTAGCAGCTTTGTCTCAAGGTCGGTTTCAAGTCAATCAGGTTATCAATGTCTTTTTCGGTAATGTTCATGGAATTTCACTTCTCAAGTGCCAAAGTGACTTTCTGCTTCTTCGTTCTCAAGACTGAGAGATAGTAATTCGTCTGACCAATCGTTAGTGGCTATGTACGCCCACTCCAGACCAGAATATCTTCTGCTCGGTATTCTTTTCCTTTTCAATTTTGCATCTCCTTTTGATTCTCTCCCGCTGGTACTTTCTTCCTTGGCCGGGACTTTCTTTTCACTTGGTGTTGTTATTGTGACAGACACTTCTTTTCTTTTCTCTTTCAACTTTGGCCCTTCACTTTCGTTTAATATTTCCCTAGTTCTTAATTTCACTGGCGATATGCTTTGTCTCCGTTTCGCACTGTTTTCACCTGATGGACCTGCAACCGGTTCTGGAAGATTTTGAACAGTTTCACTCTGTCCTGTCTTGTCTTCTCCCCCTAGGAGGTCAATCAGGTTTTCCTTTTCTTTCCCTGTATCGTCTGCTTCTGGGAAAGCCCTCCTCTGATCAGGCTCTCCTGCTCCTTCACCTGTCTCAGGCTCCTTGTCACCTTCAGGACCTTCGTCACTTCCTGAGGTTTCTCCTTGGTCCTCCTCAAAAGAATCAGTTGTTTCTTCCTCAGAAAATATCTCTCCCTCCTCTATTTCTGCTTGTTCGCCTCCTGGTTCTCTTTGTTCTGTCTCGGTGCCTGGTACTCTCTTCTCAGTCACTGGCGAGTTCAGCGCTTCAACTTCCTCTTCTGTGGGGCACGTCACCCTTTTCGTGTGACTGGCGTGAATCCAGTTGGGAACTCCCGCACACTTCACAGCGGTGGTAGTTGTCAGAATCCCTTGAAAAGGTCCTTTCCAACGGGGTTCCAGACACGACTTCCTCACGTGCTTCTTTATCACGACCCAGTCACCTGCTTTTAGGGCGTGTCCTGGACCTTGGATCGGTGGCAAGGTGGTTGCCTCCACCTGGTGAGAAAAACAGCGCACCACATCAGCTAGACCTTTGCAGTAGTCCAACACCATATCGTCTGTAATATTCAAAAGAGCATTTGCAGGAACTGCTGGAAGCCTCATGGCTCTGCCCATGAGGATCTCATGCGGTGACAGTCCAGTCTTTCTTTCAGGGGTGTTTATCATTGACATTAACACCAAGGGCAATGCGTCAGGCCATTTCAAGTTTGTTGATGCACATATTTTTGCCATCCTCGATTTCAATGTGCCATTCATTTGCTCCACTAGTCCTGATGCTTCAGGGCGGTAGCTACAATGCAATTTTTGCTCAATGTTCAGCGCTGCACACAGTAATTTTATTACTTCATTATTCAAGTGACTTCCCCTATCTGATTCTAAGGAGATCGGGAATCCGAAACGTGGTATTAGTTCTCTCAAGAGTAGTTTTGCAACTGTAAGGCTGTAATTTCTACGTGTGGGGTATGCTTCAATCCAGTGACTAAAAATGCACACAATCACCAACACATATTTCAAGCCTCCATGCACAGGCATCTCAATAAAATCCATTTGCATCCTGCTGAATGGACCACCTGCTCTTCCAATGTGGCTCAAATGTACTACTGTTCCCTTCCCTGCGTTCATTTGTTGGCAAATGACACAACAATGGCAAACTGCTTCAGCAACTTGACGGAATTTGGGATTAAACCAATCAATTTTAAATAGTCTAATCATGGCATCCCTTCCAAGATGGGCTTGTCCATGATACAGTCTGGCTAACTGCGTCAAAAGACTGTTTGGCAGAACCAATCTCCCTTCACTTGAAACCCACAAATCATCTGGTTTCTTTAGGCATTGTAATTTGCTCCATGAGAGTTTCTCATCTTCACTAACATCGTTCTGTAGGGATTTCAATTCATCGATTGTATCTACAACCTTTAGAGCAAAGGCTTCACTTGGTTCAAGTTCTGGCTCATTTATCAAGTTCCATTCGTCTCTGAGCAATATACAGTTCAATGCGCAAAACCTTGCAACTTGATCTGCATACCCATTTCCCAAAGAAACATAGTCTTGTGATTTTGAGTGTGCACTACATTTTACCACTGCTACTTCTCCTGGTAACTGGATGGCATGTAACAATTCTCTTATTCTTTCACCATTTTTCACTGGCCACTGGCATGGGCAGTGCAGGGGCCCCCTAACAGGGCCCCACAAAGATTTTCACTGTCTGCCTAGCAGACAGTGAAAATCGCGACGGGTGCCACTGCACCCGTCGCACCCCTGCAAATCCGCCGGCTCCATTCGGAGCCGGCTTCCTCTTTGCAGGGGCTTTCCCGCTGGGCCGGCGGGCGATCTTTTGGAGATCGCCTGCCGGCCCAGCGGGAAAGTTGAAGTGACCCCCGCGGTCATTTGACTGCGGGGCGGTCTTTGGGCGGTTTCCGCCCGGCGGGCGGTGCCCGCTGCCCGCCGGGGTCGGAATGACCCCCTTTGTGTCCTTTCCTTCCCAAATGGTTCAATAGGGCAATGGTGTCAGCTGTACAGTCATTTTCTGTCTTGGACGCGATCAGCAAATCGTCAATATACTGTACCAAGGTTGATTCAAATGGTAATTCTAATGATTCCAAATCTTTCTTTAGAATCTGATTGAAAATTTATGGTGACTCCGAAAACCCTTGAGGAATTCGACACCAACTGTAGACTCTGTCCAAAAATTTGAAACAAAAGAGAAATTGTCTGTCTTCATGAAGAGGCACAGAAAAGAAAGCTTGTGATAAGTCGATGACTGAGAACCACTCAGCATAACAGGGAATTTGAAACATTATCATAGCTGGATTTGGTACTAAGGGACAACATTTGACTATTATGTCACTTAATTTCCTCAAATCCTGAACAATCCGGACCTTTCCACTCAGTTTTATTAGTCCCATGATTGGTGAATTACATGGACTACTTAACACTTCTTTCAGTACTCCCTGTTTCACAAACTTGTCAATGAGTTGAGCGACTTTCATGAGGGTGTCTTGCGGCATATGGTATTGTGGTGTCTGGGGAAAATTTACATTGGGTTTTACGGTCACTTTCACTGGTTCTACTTCTTTGACCAATCCTACTTCTTTCCCTGTCATATCCCACACTTCTTTTTCAACTGTTTCCTGTAACTCAGCTGGAATATCTGCTTCAGTGAGCATTGGATAAAGAGTAAGCAGGGGATACTCTTCATCGCAGTTTCCACTTCGTCTTCTTCTAAACTGTCCTCTTCTTCCTCATCACTGTTTGTCTGAATTTTAATTCCATTATTTGAGCACATAATCGAGCATCCTAATTTGCATAACAAATCTCTCCCTAACAGGGATATCGGACTTGAGTCACACACCATAAATTTATGCAACCCTTGAAAGTTACCACTTTTGACTTGCACTGGATCTGTGATTGGGTTTGTCAGGTACCTATTTGCCACTCCCACTACTTGAACTGTTCTCCCTGAAAGTGGCAAATTTGGTACTTCGAACTGTAGAGCGTGTAGCTCCGGTGTCAACCAAGAACGAAACATGGTCACCCATAACTCTTCCTTCCACATACGGACCCTTTTGATCAACTTCCAAGGATGCTGCAAGCATACAATTTCCCTCCCCATCTGAACTTTCACTCTCCCACGCATCGTTTATTCCATTTTCACTGTGTAATGGGAATTGGTGTACTGTGTCATTTTGGTTCATCCCTTGACCCGCGACCTGTTGAGGAAGCATTACATGTTGCTGATTCATTGGTGCTAAGGGTATTTGCATTTGCTGATTAGGTACCATAGGAAACCGCTGTTGCATTGGCTGCAACTGTGCCATTTGTGCACAGGGCATTTGCACCTGCTGCGGTTGTATGGGTTATAAACCCTGCATCTTATTTACATTATTTTGAAAATTTGGATTTGGACCTCTCAATTTCGGTCCTCTCATATTCTGAAATGCATTGACATCATTGTTTTGCTGACCTACACTTTCCTGCACCATCATTGGGCACGCCCGTTTCCAATGCCCGACGATTCAGCACGTGTGACATGGCATCACCTTCTTCATTGCCTGTATACCATTTGGAATCATAACAGTATTTAAATCAGGACCATTATTCACAAAACCTCCTCGGCCTCTGCCTCTCATTTGTGGCTGAAACATAGCATTTCCCTGCTGTTGCTGCTACGGCAACTGTTGTTGAAAACCTTGTAAACCTTGCAAACCTGTCTAAGCTGCTCGAAGCTGCATCACCATTACTTTTTTTTTCAACCTTTTCGACTTTGTCTCAATCTCATCACTGCAGGATTTTCCATAGTTCAACACTTCGTCGATCGATTTTGACTGCCAACAAATCAAATGCATTTTAATCATCTGACTGATCTCGGGTCTCAACCCTTCCACAAATCTGAACACAAAATGGAGCATGTCCTTTGCCTCAATCGTTACCGTGCCACTGTAATTTTTAAACGCTTTCAACAATCTCTCGAGTACGCATGTATTGACTCTTTAACTTCTTGTGCCGTTCTGTCAATCCTCTGCCAATCCACATTTTTCGACGCAACCTTTGTTTTCAAGTGCTCAATCACCTTATGGTATAAACTCATTACCGTAGGTGATGGTGCACCTGTGTCCCTATCTCTTTCTGGTTCACTTGTCGGCCAACCTACAGCCAGCCCTCTTACAATCTTCCCACAAATCTGCCAGAACCACAATTTCGAATAAGGTGTTTGGGTCTTCCCAAAGACATTTTGCGAGTTTCACAAATCTATCTGTTTGTTGATACCATTCAATTGGTTTCTCTCTTAATTTAGGGAAATCGTCCGTAAAGGATTGAATATCGCACCTGTGCCACGGTACATGTACAAGTTTTCCCCCTGCTGTTTCTCTCATTGGCAACATGGTTATCAGGTCATCATTCTGTTGTGCTTTTTCATTCCGATCTGGGGTACTTTCTTTCTTTTTGTCCTTTTTCTTAACCCATCTACTTTCCCACTTGTCTAAACATCTCCAGACCTGTGTGCTCTGCAGTATCTCCTTAAGGTGTATTTTCATCTCTGCAGATCTCATGTGTTCAAAATCTTTTGTCTCAAAGTCTAACCTGTAACTTCTGCTCAAGTGTTTGGTCTTACCTATATCGATCTGGTTTCTGTCTGCAATTTTCTTGCAATTTCTTATGTATGCTGCTCACTTCTCTTGTAATCCTAGGGCACATGTATCTCAGCTCTTCTTCTGTTTATGATTCTAACCTGTTCAAACCCATCGTTCCCTCTACTAGTTCATCTGCTTCCATGCCCAATCTTATTTTATTCAGGTATTCTTCTCCCTTCCCGCTGGGTGTACTCTGTGGGGAGTTCAGACTATTGAACCATTGTGTTAGCTGTTGTGCGTTCAGTCCCATCAATGTAGCGCTTACATCAACTGCTACTGATGGTTGCTGTAACACTTCCGTTTTTGAAGTTATCGGTACTATTAGTGGTGGATTTAACCTTACCACAGTTGACGGAGCACAAATTGGAATTGGACTAAATTCCGACAAAGACCCAGATCCATTTGGCAGTGTTCCTACCGGAGTCGTTTCTGGAGTGTTTTCTATGCATCTTCTCCCTGTCTCATTTTGTGTCATTACACCTTGATCGCATACGTTTGGGTTTGCCTGAATATACAATGGTACTGGCGGACCTACAGTGATAGGCAGAGATATTGCATCTGGATTCTGTCTGTTCCCCGAATTCTGTGGCATGTTAATCCCCACGTTATGGTTCATCATTGCTGGCATACCTAACTGGCTCTCTGTTACTCGAGTGTACCTCGCCACTTCTTGTACCTGCTTTTGAGGCATCAAAATTTGTGTTGATTCGGCTTGAATCAATGTCGGTATTTGATAATTCTGTCCTCCATGCGCCATTAAATCGTAAGTCATTCCCAGATTATGCTCATCACAGCAGCGCCTTTGAACCTGTGGCTGATAATTATTGACAGGATTCAATTTAGGCATGTCAGGATATATCCTCTGAATTGGTGGTATTTGTGGTGCAAAGGGCATATCGGAACTGCTCTGCCTCTGTGATATTCTCAAATTCGGTGTCACATTACCTTGTATTGGTTCTGGAGGGGCAGTACTAGTGCTTGAGCCGTTTTTGCTTTCCACATATGGTGGCGGGTGATCGTTTAGCAATTGCATAATGAACTCCTCATCGTCTGACTCGTCTGACCTTTTCGAATTTCTGTTGTTTTCTCTATCTCTGGACTGACTCCTGTTTGTTTTATAGGTGGCTTTCCTTCCTTCCGTCTCTGCTTCGTCAGTAATTGCTGGAAACAGTTTAATTCCCTGCAATACATCTGATCTCCAAACCTTTTGTGTGCTATCCCATCTAGCATCCGCTAGTGTCTTTTCTACTTTTCTCACTCTTGTCTCAAATTTCTTTTGTTGTTGGTTTCTAGCTATTAGCTCCCAAATTGCTAATGCCTCAAACTGTGCTGGTCTTGGAGGTACTTTCCTGTCGTATAGCGCGAATCTTAGATTCTCCAAAACTCTTAGATTAAACGACCCATTGATAGGGAATGCTACACTTCCATGTTTTTCTGTTAATTTGCACCATTGCTTTAGCCAAAGACATGGTGCAACACCCTTGTCTTCAATCACAATGTAAGCTGGTGTACCCTTAGGCGGTGTTTCTTCTCCCACATTTGCTTTAATATATACATCTCCCCTCAAGGCACTCTTGAATGCTTTGAAAAATTTCATCTTTCCGTCTTTTATTTTTCTAAAATATGTAATCAGTAAGTGACTTTAATTACCGCAATACTCTTTGCTTGCCTTTCCCCACCAATTGCGCTTCACGGACTGCGTCCAATCTGCGCGCGACCCTTTTCACCAACCAACCTATCCCAGCGCGGCTCCTAGTGACGTCATACTCTCACACTGCAGCTGACAAAGTCCCGCGGCTTGTCCTCCTTCATTCAGCTTCACTCAAAACTAATTTCCGAAATATATCGCAAGCACTAACCAAAAGAAGAAAACAAATCTGTTGGTTTACTATAGGAAGGGTAATACGATTGCTTCAGAAACCTTAGGGATTTTTCACTAGCCTCGGCAGTTATTCCATCTTTCTCGGTTTCAAATTTCGCAAGCAAAATTTGACCCGCAAATTTTACTCTCAACTGATCAATGAACTATTCTAGTGCACCTTAGAATTCGTCAAATCTCAAAGTCGAAAATTTCCTCTCATTACTCAATATTCATACTGACTCGTTGATCACGCCAGATCAACCTATTAAACCGAACAGATTACAACATCAATCAAGTGTCTCATACACATTTCAACATACTCCGGAGTCTCTTGACCTCGCAGGGCCCGTCTCAACATCAACAACCACGTGGACAATTTTTCCTGCACAAAGCGCTTTACACATGTGAAGTTCGACGACTTCCCTACTCTCACACTTTGGAGTAACACTCCTCTAATATCTTTTAATTGGAGTTCGTAACCCCCTAAAATCCTCACAAACTTCTCAATTAATCTGCTGCAATAAGCTGTGCAAGCGCAAAACCCTAACTTCTCTCATACCTTCACTAGAAACGCCGGAAACATTCTCACACCTCCATTTCCTCCATTCGCAAGCTCTGTGATTCCGGGAAAGTCATTGGGGATTTAGGGCATCATCATCTCTCCAACTTGTTTTATCAAGGAAAATTCTAACTTGACTCCATCTATTGTTCGGATGGGGTCCCAAAGGGCGAAACCATCAATCTCTGCTACCATCTACTGATAACGCGTCCAGTCCTTATAAATTACTTGTACATGGACATGTTGGAGGTCGGTGAACCTTTTAGCCGAGTTGGGCTCTCCTCATCCTAGAATAGTCGAATCGCTTAAATCAATAATCAACAACTATTGTAATCGATACCCAATACTCTATTACTAGATCAAAATAACACATTAGGAATCAAATAACAGTTGGTATTTCGACGCAACATGACCTTTCAGTCATGAATAACCACACCAGTTTATTAAATGTTAGTGAGTTTATTTCCCTATATTAACAAAGCTAACACAATATATGTGAGTCTCAAAATCAAATGATATATGTACACGAACATTACTAGCTGTCCATAACGGCGGAAGAAACGCAATCTACACAAAATCTGAATTATAATACACTCAGTTACAGCAATGTAAATCACTAATATGAGTAACTGAATTTGACTAATTGCATACATCGGTCAGCATAACAAGATTTCAATTCAACATAGTGCGTCAAGTGAATACCTCGACTAACCTCTAATTAGCATTGGCATGTGGGGCTTCATGCAAAACGAATTTAGTCAACACAAATTTGGAAAACATCTAGCTTGGGCCCTATCAAAATAGCAGTTGGTACCTAAAAGGAAAAACACAATGCATAATACAATTATCCTTTCATAATTACCAAATACAATCAGCATTCAAGAAAGTCTTCGTTCTTCAGGTACCGGTTCGATCAGCATGGGGCAGATTTCAAAGGGGCAGAGTTAAGGGCAAGTTTCCTTGCGGCAGCAAGGAGAATGAGGCAAAGTTACTGCATGGGCAAGACGGGGCAAATTAAAGTTAAAGTCTCTAGGGTGAGAATTCTTAAAGTCTCTTTCTCTGGAATAGAGAAAAGGGCATCAAGATGTCGTCTAAGATGACGTCTGGCATTTGGCTTCAGAATGGCATCAAGGAAAAATGGCTGACTTCTCTTTGTCCGGTGGGTTTAAGTAAGAAACATTCCAAATTCTTCAGGGTCTTCCAATGGAGGGTTCAAAGGATGGCTTCAATTTGACCAATGAATAGTGTCTTTCTCTTAGTACTCATTTATGCATACACTGTCCTTGGAACCTTGGAACACAAGTTGCAACAAAGTTTGCCAATTCATTTTATCTTAAAGCCTTTATTGTCCGCACCTGTAGGAGCTGATCTTGTATCAAAGGGGATGAAAGCGGCCTAGCATGAAACCTTGGATATAAGTGTATTAGTCATCTCTACTGGAAAAATACAGAATAATGTCTTTGTTAGTAAAAGTGAAAACCACGCAGTTAAATTTGAGACCAGATGACTAGGCCAAAGCCTCTACTATATTGAAGCTAAGCATAAAACAGTTTCCACAAGAAAATCATAGAGCACATTTGCAATTATGACGGATTACTACATTTGTCAATTCTTCATGATTAATTAAGCTTGTTTATAATAATGGCGAACTACTCCGTGGGCACAATTTCCCACGTACATTATTTTTCTTTGCTAAATCACACTGCCTTATACGATTTTGTTACATGATATATGAATATATGTTGGTCCTTCTTTTTCTGCATCATCACCTGTTAGTGTATAACAGTCAAACCCAATATGATTCCCTCCGATTACAGTTCATCCAGTTCTTTATTGTCTATATGAATGACTGAAAATGGGGTTCCGTACAATACAGTGAGCCTCTGTTTGATTTGAATACATGCATGCAAGCAATTGGGAGACAAGACATTGCCTCAGTAGTGTTGAATTTAATTATATTTCTACTTATGCAGTAAATTATTATGCTAGGATTTTGTTTACAAGCATTATAAGTGTATATACATTTATTTTTATAACATAATTTCCCTACCAATCTAACATGCAAACGTTGGGACAGTGCCAACTTTATGCTAGGGAAAGAGTCATTTTGATGATCATAGCACTAATCCATTTAAGTGGGATTTTTGCATGGTTAGGACACACCTCTACACAATGCACAAATGTGTGTGCATTGACACTTTTGGTCACATGACTTAATATGGTGATTAAAGTGATTATTTATTTTGTTGTATCATGTTTTTACTTATATTGTTTTCTAAGCAGGTCTGCAAGAGGTGCAACACCTTGATCCACTTGTGAATACTAAGGCTTTATATCCTTAAGTTTCTCTGACACTTGTGTTATGTAACCAGACAGGAAAGGCCCTGAATAAAGCCCGTGGCAACTATTTAGGAGAAAGAGATGGGCATAACCATGTTGACTTCACTCTAATGATGGAAGAATTCCCCTTCTTTTTAGCCCTACTCACTAGAGACAATAATACAATTAGTACAGTCTACTAGTAGGTCTTTTTAAGTGTTTTTCTACTCTGCACAAGAGTTGTAGCCCTACTCCAAAAGACTTGGACCTCTCTGAATCACTCAGTGTTTATTATTTCCACCCAAAGATCTCCCCTGGTCTCCATGGGTGTGCCCACATTGGTAGAGTTGTTCTGACAAGGTGAGCAGGGGTCCTGTCCTGTGGAGAAGCATGCCTCCCCTGGATGGGTGAAGGCTTTTATCCTTTAAATATACAATTTCACTGTGTCATATGATATGTGCATGATGTCTTTTTTCAGAACTAGAGAGCTTTTGTTTTTCTGTTCTAAATGATTAGTAAGGCAGGAGTTAGAATAGTAATTTATATCCACAAGTATAGGTGCTTTCCCAGTGTCAGTTAACTGAATGTATAATAGTGATTCAGTCGCAAAAGTCCTAAAAAGTTAATTTTCTCCAACTTTTATTTCTTATACATGTTTTCTTAAATTTTTGTGGGACTGGAGTTCGAATAGTAAACCAGACTCATTAGCTGTATATAGATTGTGAGGATTTGATGAATGGGGGTGACCACTGTCAATTCAACAGCCACGATCCCTTTCATGGTGAACAACTAAAGTCACTAAATTAACTCATGCCTAACCCTTGGTATCTTGGTACAAACAGCAGTCAGGCTTAAGTTAGAGGCAATACGTGAAGTATTTATACAGCGCCCAAAAAATAATAAAGTGAAATCACAACACAAGAAATATCCCACAACAATTTAAAAGAATATGTAAAATTTAATAAATTACTTGATACCAAGATGACAAAATTCCAATCAGTCGAATTGGAATTATTATTTTTTTATGAAATTACATGCCTAAAAGACCAAAGGGCTACATGCGGACATCTAGACGAGTGAGACAGGGTCAAATTCGGTTGGTCCTGGTCTTCCCTTGGTTTTCAGAACAGTTTTTAGCAAAAAGTTTAAAAATCCCAAGTTTGGGATTTTGGCTCTCTGGGTATCTTCAACACCACAACCAAGTGTTCAGGACTGGGGGTGCCAATTGGGAGGACAGAGGATCACTTGAGCTGGGTCCAGGTACAGTTTCAAGATGGTAGGAGACTTTTATATTCCTGAAGCTCTGATCAGCAGGCCAGCAAACTAGCCCTTGAAATCACTCTGGTAGACTTGAGCTCAAGTGATAAAGCAGGGCTCAAGCAGCAGGGCAGGCTTCTGAGGGTTCAAAGCAGGCTCCAGGTAGCAAAGCAGTTCTTCCAGGAGTACAAAAGCAGTCTTGTGGAATACACAGCAGGCCACAGCAACATGCAGTCCTCTGACAGTCCTTCCGCAGTTCCAAAAAGTTCACTGAAGAGTGTGTCTGAGGGTCCCTTTCTTATACTTAGTGTCTTCTTTGGAGTAAGAAACGTTTCTGGAGGTTGTCCTTTGAAGTGCTTGAATTTCCTATCTCACCTGCTCAGGATCCAAGCTGGCTGCAGGGGCAATGCAGTGGTGATAAATAGTTTGTGTGAAGGCAGAGCACAGCCTCTTCAGTTGCAAGTGGGGCTGTGCCCAGCTACTCCTCCACATCCTGCTAGCAGATAGCCCATATCAGCACACCTAGATCCTCTATTGTGTGACTGTCCCCCATTTTGTTGGTCTGGGGTTACAATAGTATATCTAAACCCCTCAAATATATACACTTTTCCCAATGATTGTAGGACTTGGTTTAGCTTTGTAAATCTACCCTCCAGAAAATAATATATGTACTCTACCTAATGTTGGTAGGCCTGAAGTTAGGATAGTAAATATATGAACTTTTCCCAGGTTATGTTAGGCCTGAGTTGCAATAGTAAATCTACCACAATATATCCACTTTTTTCAGTGTTACTAGGACTGGAATTACACTAGTAAATCTGAGCCCCCACTGCCATCAGATACATATGAACACTGTCCCCAATGCCCCCAATTGCATGCACATCCCCCACTTTATACTGGGGTGAAGTTAGAAAAGTAAAACTCACCCACCTCAAATGTATGCACTTTTCAAAATGTTTATGGAACTTGTTTCAGAGTAGTACATCTACCCCTCCAAAAAAGACCATGAGGGTCATTACAACATTGGCAGTAAAAGCCACTTACCGCCATGCAGAAGACCGCCAACACACCGCCGCGGCCGCGGAATTCCGCCACAGCTATTACGACCCACATCCCGAAATCCGACAAAATTCAGACACCCACACAAGTCCGCCACACCAAAGGTCAGTGATAAACTGGTGAAAACAAAACCTCCACCATCACGCCAACAGACATGCACCCATGCTATCACGACACACGAATCCACGCGGCGATCTTTCAACCGCGGTATTCCATTGGCGGTACACACCGCTGCGCTCAAAATACACACACTCTTACAAAACACAGCCACATTGGACAATTCAAAATACACACACCTGATACACATACACACACCACTCCCACACACCCAATACAATATAAAACACACACCCACATCACCCACAAACCCCTACGACAAAAAATTGAGAAAGAAGGCAAGAGAGAGACACCACCATCCACAAACTAGCAGCCACAGGCACACAACACCATCACCCACACTATTTCCACGCACAAAACACCACACACCACTACATATCACCACACTTATCACCACATACACCACCCCACACATCACCTACACCACCCCATGACACGGCAAAGACACCCCAGGTTCTCGGAGGAGGAGCTCAGGGTCATGGTGGAGGAAATCGTACGGGTAGAGCCACAGCTATTTGGATCACAGGTGCAGCACACCTCCATAGCTAGGAAGATGGAGCTATGGCGAAGAATTGTCGACAGGGTCAACGCAGTGGGACAGCACCCAAGAAATCGGGATGACATCAGGAAGAGGTGGAACGACCTACGGGGGAAGGTGCGTTCCGTGTTCTCAAGACACAACATCGCGGTACAGCGGACTGGCCGCGGACCCCCACCTCCTCCCCCACAACTAACAACATGGGAGGAGCAGGTCTTGACTATTCTGCATCCTGAGGGCCTCGCAGGAGTCGGTGGAGGAATGGACTCTGGTAAGTCAAATCTTAACTATCACAGACCCCCACCCTAGCCCCCTCCCCTATTACTCCATCTCCACACAAATATACTAATAACACAAACCACACATCCCAACACCAAGCCCTGCATGACACAACAAAGCATGGACACCCATCACTAAAGCATGGGCACTGCACATACCCATAACACCCCCCTCAACCATCATCACACAAGCCCCCACAAAGGAATGCTAGCACTGGGGTACACGGTCACCCACCCATTGCCCACCATGACACACACAGATGCAATAATCATGCTTTTATACCCCTGCAGGACCACTACCCAATGTCACCAGACAGGAGGGTCCAGACATCTCCACCCAACCCACAGAAGAGGCCCACAGTGATGACAGCAGCTCTGTCCAACTGGATCCAGATGACCAGCCCAGACCATCGAGGGCCTCAGGACAGTTGGTTCCCCACACCCAGTCACAGGCCACCACAGACCTTCCACCCTCTGGTAACACCAGCACAGCACCCACCCAGCGGGCCCATACCTCCGTCCCCAGGACACGTCAATCAGCTGTGTGTCCACCACTACAGGGAACCCAGGATAACCCACCACCCCAACAACAACAGGGACCTGGAGGCAGTGCTAGTGGGCACACGGTCCAGGGGACGGAGGCACAGGAACACAGGGGAACTGGGAGGGCTGCTGTGCGACATGGGCCGGACAGGCCTAGGGAACCCACTCTCCACGAGGCCCTCTCCTCCATCAAGGGAGCCTACCCCCACTCCCAGGAGACGATGGCAACGGTACTGGCCAAGTTTCAGGAGACCCAGCGGCTGCAGGAGGAACAGTATTTGGGGTTCAGGGAGGAACTCAGAACCATCAGCTCCGCCCTGGGCACCATCATAGGGGTGCTGAAGGAGATACTTAACACCAGGAGGGACACTGTGGCACTGCAAGGGGCCCCTGACACTAGCATGGACGATGAACTGCCCACCACCTCCGCCGGCGCTAGTGGACAGGACGCCCCACCACAGGACCACCACACCAGCACCCCACCCCCTGCAGACGGAGAACAACCCTGCAAATGGTCCCTGAGATCCGGGAACAAGACAGAGCACGATGCCAAGACCCCCTCCAAGAAATGAGACCACCCTGATTGTCATCCTACTGTCCCACTTTGTAACCCTGTCCATGTTGGAACTGCCCCAGCTCCACTTCCTATGCCCATATGGGCAATGCAACTGTGAGGCTAATAGACTGGACTCTGCCATGGACATTCCTCCACCTTCACCCCTCACCATTTTACAACCCCCCTCCAATATTGAGCACTTCAATAAACACCCTTGAACCACAAAACAATCTGGAGTCAGTCTGTGATTTCGAAAATGTGTATTAGCAATGACAGTGACAAAATGCGTTTTCAATTGTAATGTCAACATACCTATGTCACACATCTGAAGTCCATGAGGAATCTAAGCAGATGACACACATTGTAAACCACACCGTAAGGGAAATGTACAACTCAGTTACCATATACTGGGTGAAATCGACAGACAGGATAGAGGTAGAAGTGTGAAAGTACTTGTAGTAGGCAGGAATGTTTTCTCACCTGTCTGTCACTGGAAATATTGCTGGATAACTGAGTCCCTGTTGTCAATGTCTTCTTCCTCTTCCTCCTCATCACTGTCCACAGGCTCCACAGCTGCTACAACACCATCAGCTGGACCATCCTCCTGCAGAAAAGGCACCTGTTGTCGCAAAGCCAAGTTGTGAAGCATACAGCAGGCCATGATGATCTGGCACACCTTCCTTGGTGAGTAGAATAGGGAACCACCTGTCATATGGAGGCACCTGAACCTGGCCTTCAGGAGGCCGAAGGTGCATTCGATCACCCTCCTAGTCCGCCCATGGGCCTCATTGTAGCGTTCCTCTGCCCTGGTCCTGGGATTCCTCATTGGGGTCAGTAGCCATGACAGGTTGGGGTAACCAGAGTCCCCTAATAGCCACACCCGGTGCCTCTGGAGTTGACCCATCACATAAGGGATGCTGCTATTTCGCAGGATGTAGGCGTCATGCACAGAGCCAGGGAACATAGAATTTACCTGAGAGATGTACTGGTCTGCCAAACATACCATCTGTACATTCATCGAATGATAACTCTTCCAGTTCCTGTACACCTGTTCACTCCTGTGGGGGGGGGACCAGAGCTACATGGGTCCCATCAATGGCACCTATGATGTTGGGGATATGTCCAAGGGCATAGAAGTCACCTTTAACTGTAGGCAAATCCTCCACCTGAGGGAAAACGATGTAGCTCCGCATGTGTTTCAGCAGGGCAGACAACACTCTGGACAACACGTTGGAAAGCATAGGCTGGGACATCCCTGATGCCATGGCCACTGTTGTTTGAAATGACCCACTTGCAAGGAAATGGAGCACTGATAGCACCTGCAATTGAGGGGGGATCCCTGTGGGATGGCGGATTGCTGACATCAGCTCTGGCTCCAACTGGGCACACAGTTCCTGGATTGTGGCACGGTCAAACCTGTAGGTGATGATCAAATGTCTTTCCTCCATTGTTGACAGGTCCACCAGCGGTCGGTACACTGGAGGATTCCGCCATCTCCTCACATGTCCCAGCGGACGGTGCCTAGGAATGACAACAGCGACCACAGAGTCAAACAACTCAGAGGTATGTACCCACAGTCTACACAGAACACCATTCATACAAAAAATCTGGCCTGTATTTTTGTTGCGCGACAACGCCTAGGTCTGTGTGACGCAGTTGGTAATGAGGCCATGTGGGCCCCTGAAATGGCGGCTGCCTGACCTATAAAGTGGGACAATGGGATGTGAGGTAACTGCGCTGGCGTTGTACACTGTCGTGGTTGGCAGTCGAAGACCGCGGCGCAATGCTGCATTGGTTAATAATGGACTCTGTGGGTCCCAGGAGCCAATGACGATGTAGGCCGGCGGTGATGGTACGCACCGCCACGGATGTGACCGCCACGGACGTGACCGCCATTTTCTATCTGTTGAATCACTCGATACCTGATCTTCGACAGGAGAGGACCTACACTGCAAATGCTGCTGTGACCTCGGTCTGGAAGAGACAATGGCTTGTGCGTCTGGGGAAAGAGCCCCTGCCTTCACTGCAGAGGAGTTGGAGAAGCTCGTGGACGGGGTCCTCCCCCAGTACACGCTACTCTACGGACCTCCAGACCAACAGGTAAGTACACAGGGAGCACGTTGTATGGGCTATGCCTGGGTGGAGAGGGTTGGTTGTAAGAATGAAGGGGGCACAGTTCGGCGTGCATGAACGACTGTGAATGCATGTGCCACATGGCAAGGGTAGGGATGTGGGCCACTCACTTCGACGTGCAGTTGGTAATGACCTCTTTTCTTCCCCCGTACATGTCATGTAGGTCAGCGCCCACCAGAAGAAGGATATTTGGCATGCCATCGCCAAGGACGTCCGGACCCTGGGGGTCCACCACAGACGGAGCACCCACTGCCGGAAAAGATGGGAGGACATTCGCCGCTGGAGCAAGAAGACGGCGGAGGCTCAGCTGGGGATGGCCTCCCAACGTGGGAGGGGTGCCCGTCGAACCATGACCCTCCTGATGTTCCGGATCCTGGCTGTGGCCTACCCTGAGTTGGATGGGCACTTGAGGGCATCACAGCAGACACAAGGGGGTGAGTACAACATCATTCAGCAGACTTTGCGCGCAGTGAAGGTGTCTGGGTGGGGGAGGAGGGCTGTGGGTTTCCCTAGGCCAGGGCGAGTTCTGTAGGCTAGGCCGCTCCGTAATGCAGGTCATGTGGCACCCCACCCCACTTCTGTAGAGTTCCAAGTACAGGTATATGTGCCCCTGTGTCATCTATGTGTGCAGATGTCGACCATAGCCATGTAGGACATATCCCAGGAATTGCATCTGTAGAGCCCAACAGCGCGAAATAGTGCAGGGGGCTGCTGTGTCTGTATTGTCCGCCAACGGTAGCGGTAAGCCATGCACTCAACCTGTCTTTCTTCTGTCGTCCCCCCCCTTTTTGTGGTCTCCCTGTTCTTGTGTGCATCAGCATCATCAGGCGGAGGTACAGTGGCAACGGAGCACGAGGGAGCTGCATCCCACATGGCCATGGAGGGCCACACCACGGACTCAGAATACACCAGTGGGACGGAGGGCGAGGGGAGCTTCTCGGCAGGGACAGGATCAGCAACCAGTGACACGGACTCGTCCTCCAATGGGAGCTCCCTTGTGGTGGCGGCAAAATCTGTGCCCCCCACTTCTACAGGTACAACCGCCACCCCCCTTACCAGCACTGCCCTCCCAGCAGCCCCTCAGCCTTCGCCCCGTGCCCACTCACCCAGGAGGGTGGGCATCACCTTCGCCCCAGGCACCTCAGCCCCTGCCCTTGTCACCTCTGCTGCCCTCAGTGAGGAGGCCATTGACCTCCTCAGGTCCCTCACTGTTGGGCAGTCTACCATTTTGAATGTCATCCAGGGTGTAGAAAGGGAATTGCAACACACAAATGCATTCCTGGAGGGCATTCATTCTGGTCAGGCTGCCTTTCATCGAACCCTGCAAACTCTGGCCTCAGCACTGATGGCAGCCATTGTCCCTGTGTCTAGCCTCCCCCTCCAACTCCTCCTCCCAGACCCAATCCCCTGTACCCCAGCCTATCCCAAGCACACCATCAGACCAGCCTGCACACACCTCACCACACAAGGGAAGCTCAGGCAAACATAAGCACCACACATCCCACAGGCACTCACACAAACATCACACACATACAGACACACCAACATCCACTGCCTCCACTGTGTCCCCCTCCTCGTCGTCTCCCTCCTCCCTCCCAGTCTCGTCTACACTCTCACCGGCATGCACTATCTCTACAGCCACTACGTCCCGCACCAGCACACCCACCACCACACCCGCTCACGTGCAGTCACTACCCCACTCCCATTTACACGTCCCCTGTGTCCTCTCCCAATGTGTCTGTGACGCCCCCTCCGAAGATACACAAACGCAGGCACACACCCACCCAACAGCCATCCACCTCACGACAGCCTCCAGCGCATGCACCTTCACCCAAAGTCACCAAACATACACCTCCTACAACCACGACCTCTTCCTCCACTCCCAAACCCCCTCCAGCTACCCGTCCCAGTGTGCCTAAGAAACATTTCCTGGCCAACCTTGACCTCTTTCCCACCCCCCACTCCAACTCATAGGTCCCGTACTAGCACCTCAGCCAAAAAATCGCCAGGACCAGTAGTGCCTGTTACAGGTATGTGGAGTGCACCGGCCACCAGGCCAGCCAGTGTGGCACTGAGCCACAGCACAGCCAGTCCCCCCCCTGTGAAGCACCAGAAGTTGGACAGTGCCCGGAGGGAGAGGGGGAAGACTCCAGCCAGCAAAGCAGCTCACAAGGCTCCCGGAGGTGGTGTCGACTCAGCTGTGACTCCTCCCAAGGTGGGGTAGGGGCAGAAGAAATCTCCAAAGTCTGGGAGGAGCAGCACGGTGGAGAAGACCGCCATCATCCCCGCTGCCCAGGAGGCCACCGCCAGCCCAATCGTCACTGGCCAGGAGGCCACCGCAAGAGTCACTGCCAAGGAGGCCAGCCCAATCGTCACTGGCCAGGAGGGCCCCGCAAGCCACAGCCCAGCTGACCCATGAAGGACCGCCAGCCATAGGCCTGCTGGGCAATGAAGGTCCGCCTTGGCAAGCACCGCTGAACAGGCCAGGGACCGCTGAACAAGGCAAAGACCTCCATGGCAAGCACCGCTGAACAGGCCAGGGACCGCTGAACAAGGCAAAGACCGCCATGGAATGCACCGCTGAACATGGCAAGCACCGCTGAACAGGTCAGAAACTGCCAACTCAAGCACCGCTGAACAGGGCAAAGACCACCATGGAATGCACCACTGAACAGGGCAAGCACCGCTGAACAGGTCAGAAACTGCCAACTCAAGCACCGCTAAACAGGGCAAAGACCGCCATGGAATGCACCACTGAACTGGGCAAGTACCGCTGAACAGGTCAGAAACTGCCAACTCAAGCACCGCTGAACAGGACAAAGACCGCCATGGAATGCACCGCTGAACAGGGCAAAGACCGCCATGGCAAACACCGCTGTACAGGGCAAGGTCCGCCGAACAGGGCAAAGACCGACAAGGCGAGCACCGCTAGCCCATTAGCGGCAGGGGCAGTGAAGCAACTGGGACCGTCACGGGGTGAGTGCTCCACTCTGGGCACCAGTCCCCCTCCAGAACCAGTGGAGACATGCATCCAGTCCGTCTGTCCTGCACAGGATGAAGCACTCTGGGCACCAGTCCCCCTCCAGAACCAGTGGAGACATGCATCCACTCCGTCTCTCCTGCACAGGATGAAGTACTCTGGGCACCAGTCCCCCTCCAGAACCAGTGGAGACATGCATCCACTTGAGAGACTGTGGCTTTGCACTCCCCAGGATGCAGCAGTGGGCAACCCACCCACTGTAGAGACTTGAGAGACTATAGGGGTAATTCCAACCCTGGCGGTCGGTGTTAAAGCGGCGGTCAAACCGCCAACAGGCTGGCGGTAAAAAAAAATGCAATTCCGACCCTGGCGGAAACCGCCAACAGAGACCGCCACTTTAACACACCGCCCGCCACGGCGGGACAAACAAACAGCGCGGCGGTCACCGCCAACAGACAGGCGGGAGACAATGTACCGCCCACCCTATCACAACCCACCAATCTTCCACCTTTTCCGGGGCGGTAGCCCCGCCGATAAAAACACGGCAGAAACAGACATTTCAAACGGAAAACGCTCACCTCCATACACCCCACGAGGAATCTGGACAGCATGGAACCCGAACTACACATCCTACCAGCCATTGTCTTCCTCCTCCTCTACCAGGAGCACGAACGCCGGCGCAGAAGACAACGGTGAGTACTGCACCTACGACACAGGGAAGGGGGAGGCAAAAAAATTACGGGGACACACATATGCGACACACCCACCCTCACCCTCAACCACTACAACACACACATCAATGCATAGCAACACATCACAGTTACACCCCCAAAACCCCCGGAAGAATGCAAAGGCAAAAGGAAATGATTATAAATATAGAATTATATTGTAAGACTGAGTATAAAGTATATCACACATCTATAACTTTATATACATAAATTGTCCAGTCCGATATGTCCATCAGCCATTGTTCGTGGGCCACTGGGCCAAAACACATGGGCAAAGCCCACACAGGATACCTGCCTCCAACCGAGAGAACACTGCAGGGGCATCAGATAGGAAAACTACAGGCACCTCAGGGGGAAGGGAAGGGGGGGCACCTCAGCCAGATGAGTCCACGACGCCAGATCCACGAGGGGCCTCCATGGCCACTGTGCCATCCTGGGGAGTGCAAAGCCACAGTCTCACAAGTCTCTACAGTGGGTGGGTTGCCCACTGTGCCTCCTGGGGAGTGCAAAGCCACAGTCTCTCAAGTCTCTACAGTGGGTGGCTCGCCCACTTGCATATCCTGGGGAGTTCAAAGCCACAGTCTCTCAAGTCTCTACAGAGGGTGGCTTGCCCACTGTCATATCCTGGGGAGTGCAAAGCCACAGTCTCTCAAGTCTCTACAGTGGGTGGCTTGCCCACTGCCATATCCTGGGAGTGCAAAGCCACAGTCTCTCAAGTCTCTACAGTGGGTGGGTTGCCCACTGTGCCATCCTGGGGAGTGCAAAGCCACAGTCTCTCAAGTCTCTACAGTGGGTGGCTTGCCCACTGCCATATCCTGGGGAGTGCAAAGCCACAGTCTCTCAAGTCTCTACAGTGGGTGGCTTGCCCACTGCCATATCCAGGGGAGTGCAAAGCCACAGTCTCTCAAGTCTCTATAGTGGGTGGGTTGCCCACTGTGCCATCCTGGGGAGTGCAAAGCCACAGTCTCTCAAGTCTCTACAGTGGGTGGTTTGCCCACTGTTCAATCTTGGGGAGTGCAAAGCCACAGTCTCTCAAGTGGATAACAGTCTCCACTGGTACTGGAGGGGGACTAGTGCCCAGAGTGCTTCGTGCAGCCCTGCCCGACACAGATGCGGGCCTGCCCCTTCCGCCAATGGGCCAGCGGTGCTTGAGATGAAGGGCCCAGTTCAGCGGTGCTTGAGACAAAGGGCCCAGTTCAGCGGTGCTTGAGACGGTGGTGCCCAGCGGAGCGGTGCTTGAGATGAAGGGCCCAGTGCAGCGGTTCTTGAGACGGCGGTGCCCAGCGGAGCGGCGCTTGAGATGAAGGGCCCAGCGGAGCGGTGCTTGAGATGAAGGGCCCAGTTCAGCGGTGCTTGAGACGGTGGTGCCCAGCGGAGCGGTGCTTGAGATGAAGGGCCCAGTTCAGCGGTGCTTGAGATGAAGGGCCCAGTTCAGCGGTGCTTGAGACGGCGGTGCCCAGCAGAGCGGTGCTTGAGATGAAGGGCCCAGTGCAGCGGTTCTTGAGACGGCGGTGCCCAGCGGAGCGGTGCTTGAGATGAACGGCCCAGCAGAGCGGTGCTTGAGATGAAGGGCCCAGTTCAGCGGTGCTTGAGATGAAGGGCCCAGTGCAGCGGTTCTTGAGACGGCGGTGCCCAGCGGAGCGGTGCTTGAGATGAAAGGCCCAGTTCAGCGGTGCTTGAGATGAAGGGCCCAGTTCAGCGGTGCTTGAGACGGCGGTGCCCAGCGGAGCGGTGCTTGAGATGAAGGGCCCAGCGGAGCGGTGCTTGAGATGAAGGGCCCAGTTCAGCGGTGCTTGAGATGGCAGTGCCCAGCAGGGCGGTGCTTGAGATGAAGGGCCCAGTGCAGCGGTCCTTGAGACGGCGGTGCCCAGCGGAGCGGTGCGTGAGATGAAGGGCCCAGCGGAGCGGTTCTTGAGATGAAGGGCCCAGTGCAGCGGTTCTTGAGATGAAGGGCCCAGTGCAGCGGTGCTTGAGACGGCGGTGCCCAGAGGAACGGTGCTTGAGATGAAGGGCCCAGCGGAGCAGTGCTTGAGATGAAGGGGCCAGTTCAGCGGTGCTTGAGATGAAGGTCCCAGTGGAGCGGTGCTTGAGACGGCGGTGCCCAGCGGAGCGGTGCTTGAGATGAAGGGCCCAGCGGAGCGGTGCTTGAGATGAAGGGCCCAGTGCAGCGGTTCTTGAAATGAAGGGCCCAGTGCAGCGGTTCTTGATATGAAGGGCCCAGCGGAGCGGTGCTTGAGATGAAGGGCCCTGTTCAGCGGTGCTTGCCTTGGCGGTCCTTGCCCTGTTCAGCGGTCCTTGCCCTGTTCAGCGGTGCTTGCCTTGGCGGTCCTTGCCCTGTTCAGCGGTGCTTGCCTTGGCAGTCCTTGCCATGTTCAGCGGTGCTTGAGTTGGCGGTCCTTCATTGCCCAGCTGGGCTGTGGCTGGCGGTCCTTCATTGCCCAGCTGGGCTTTGGCTGGCGGGGCCCTCCTGGGCAGCTGGGCTGTGGCTGGCGGGGCCCTCCTGGGCTGCAGTACCGGGCCTGTGTGTGTCCTCCTGCACACCTGGGATGGGGCTGGTGGGGCCCTCCTGGCCAGCTGGCCTGCTGCCGGACTTGTCGGGCGTGCTGCCCTTCTCACCCTTCCCTGCACGCTTGTGGCCCTTTCCCATCTTTGGCGGTGTGCCAGGTGGCACTTCACTTCCTGACGGAGCCAATGTAGGGATTTTGGTCCCTGGGGTCTTTGGTCGCTCGCGCCGGGCACTGGCAATCTTAGGATGCTTTTCCAGTGGTGGGCTGGCCGTGCCTTGGCTCCTAGCTGAACTGGATGCCCTTGAGGGTGGGGGACTCCACAGTCCATGGACAACAGTCTTCACTGGTCCCGGTTTTGTGGTGGCTGAGGTGCTGATTGGAGTCTTATGAGATGGACGGGGTGGGGGAGTTGTAGGAAAGAGGTCAAATTTGGAAAGAGAGGGACGGGTAGGTGTAGTGGGTATGGGAGTGGAGGAAGAGGATGTGGTTGTAGGAGTGTGAAGTCTGGTGTCTTTGGGTGCAGGTGCTTGGGCTGGAGGCTGTCGTGAGGTGGATGGCTGTTGGGTGGGTGGCTGCCTGCGTTTGTGTAGTTTGGAGGAGGGGGTGACAGACACACTTGGAGAGGACACAGGGGACGTGTAAATGGTAGTGGGGGTGGTGACTGCACGTGTGCGGAGTGTTCTGGTGGGTGTGCTGGTGATGGACGTAGTGGCTGAAGATGTTGTGCATGCAAGTGTGAGTGGAGACGTCACAGGGAGGGAGGAGGGAGACGAGGAGGAGGGGGACACAGTGGAGGCAGTGGGTGTTGGTATGTCTGCATGTATATGTTGCTTGTGTGAATGCTTGTGTGATGTGTGGTGCTTATGTCTGGATGAGCTTCCCTTGGGTGTTGAGGTGTGTGCAGGCTGGTCTGTAGGTGTGTCTGGGATAGGCAGAGGTACAGGGGATTGGGTCTGGATGGAGGAAGTTGGAGGGGGGAGGCTAGAGACAGGGACAATTGCTGCCGTCAGTGCTGAGGCCAGAGCGTTGAACGCTCGCTGATGGGCAGCCTGACCCGAATTAATGCCCTCCAGGTATGCATTACTCTGGTGCACCTCTCTTTGTACACCCTGGATGGCATTCAAAAGGGTAGACTGCCCAACAATGATGGTCCTTAGGAGGTCAATGACCTCCTCACTGAGGGCAGCAGGGGTGACAGGGGCAGGGCCTGAGGTGCCTGAAGCGAAGGAGATGCCCACATTCCTGGGTGAGCGGGCACAGGGCAAACGCTGAGGGGCTGCTGGGAGGGCGGTGCTGGTGCGCTGGGTGGCGGCTGTACCTGTTGTTGCGGGGGGCACGGATGTTGCCGCCACCACAAGGGAGCTCCCTTCAGAGGACGAGTCGCTGTCACTGACATCAGCACGAGTCCCCGCTGTGGAGCTCCCCTTGCCCTCCGTCTCACTGGTGAAATCCGAGTCAGTTGCATGGCCCGCCATGGCCATGTGAGATGCAGCTCCCTCGTGCTCCGATGCCACTTCTCCTCCGCCTGATGATGCTAATGCACACATGAACAGGAAGACCACAAAAAAGGGGGGGGGGAGAAATAAAGACATGTTGAGTGCATGGATTACCGCTACCGTTGGCGGACAAGACAGACACAGAAGCCCCCTGCACTACGCCGCGCACTTGGGGTCCACTACGCAATCCCTGGGACATGGCCTACAAGCCTATGGACGACAACTGCACACATAGATGACACAGGGCCATGGATACCTGTACTTGGCACCCTACAGAGGTGGGGGGCGGGGGCAGAGGGCCATGCCTTACGGAGGGGCCTAGCCTACAGAAATCGCCCTGGCCTAGGGATACCCACAGCCCTCCTCCCCCACCCAGACACCTCCACTGCGCGCAAAGTCAGCAGAATGTATTTGTACTCACCCCCTTGTGTCTGCTGTGATGTCCTCACGCGCCCATCCAAATTGGGGTAGGCCACCGCCAGGATCCGGGACATCAGGGGGGTCAATTGACGACTGGCACCCCTCCTACGTTGGGAGGCCATCCCCAGCAGAGCCTCCGCCATCTTCCTGCTCCCGCGTCGGATGTCCTCCGACCTCTTCCGGCAGTGGGTGCCCCGTCTGTTGTGGACCCCCAGGGTCTGGACATCCTTGGCGATGGCACGCCAAATCGAGACTTTCTGGTGGGCGCTGACCTATGTGACATGTACAGGGTGAGAAAAATTGTCATCACCTTCTGCATGCTCGATGTGAGTGGCCCCCCATCTCCACCCATGCCATGTGGCACATGCTCTCATCTGTCGTTTGATGCATGCCTCAATCGCTCCCCTCCCCACCATCTTTCATCCACCCGACTCAACCCAGGCATTGCCCACTAAGCATGGTCCCAGTCTACTTACCTGTTGGTCTGGAGGACCGTAGAGTAGCGCATACTGGGGGAGGACCCCATCCACAAGTTTCTCCAACTCCTCTGCAGTGAAGGCAGGGGCCCTTTCCCCAGTTATATGAGCCATTGTCTCTTCCAGACCGAGGTCACAGCAGCACTTGCAGTGTAGGTCCTCTCCTGTCGAAGATCAGGTATCGAGTGATTAAGCAGATAGAAAATGGCGGTCACGCCCGCGGCGGTGCGTACCTCGGCGGTGCGTACTGCGACCGCCGGCGCACATCGTCATTGGCTCCTGAAACCCATAGGGTTCTATGTTAACCAATGCGGCTTAGCGCCGCGGTCTTCGACTGCCTACCGCCGCGGTGTGCCACGCCAGCGCATTGACCTCACATCCCACTGTCGCACTTCACAGGTTAGGCAGCCGCCATTTCAAGGGCCCACATGGCCTAATTACCAACTGCGTCACACATACCTAGGCCATGCACCAACACTCATACAAGCCATTCAATGCATTGGGAATCGTGCTATGTGCAAGCTGTGGTTACGTACCTGTGGGTTGCTTGACTCTGTGCTCGCTGTTGTCCTTCATAGGCACCGTCCGCTGGGACAAGCGAGGAGATGGAGGAATCTTCCCGTCTACAGACCGCTGGTGGACCTGTCGACAATGGAGGAACGACATGTCATACAGACATACAGGCTTGACCGAGCCACTATACAGGAACTGTGTGCCCAGCTGGAGCCAGACCTGATGTCACCCATCCGCCAACCCACAGGGATCCCCCCTCTAGTGCAGGTGTTGTCAGTACTCCATTTCTTAGCAAGTGGGTCATTTCAAACAACAGTGGCCATATCATCAGGGATGTCCCAGCCTATGTTTTCCAAGGTGTTGTCCAGAGTGTTGTCTGCCCTGCTGAAACACATGCGGAGCTACATCGTTTTCCCTGAGGTGGGGGATTTGCCTACAGTGAAGGGTGATTTCTATGCCCTTGGACATATCCCCAACATCATAGGTGCCATTGATGGGACACATGTTGCTTTGGTCCCCCCCAGCAGGAGTGAACAGGTGTACAGGAACCGGAAGAGTTATCATTCCATGAATGTACAGATGGTGTGTTTGGCTGACCAGTACATCTCCCATGTTAATGCCAAGTTCCCTGGGTCAGTGCATGACGCCTACATCCTGCGGAATAGCAGCATCCCGTATGTGATGGGTCAACTCCAGAGGCACCGGGTGTGGCTATTAGGGGACTCTGGTTACCCCAACCTACCCTGGCTACTGACCCCAGTGAGGAATCCCAGGACAAGGGCAGAGGAACGGTACAATGAGGCCCATGGGCGGACTAGGAGGGTGATCGAGCGAACCTTTGGCCTCCTGAAGGCAAGGTTCAGGTGCCTCCATATGACAGGTGGATCCCTAATGTACTCACCAAAGAAGGTGTGCCAGATCATCGTGGCCTGCTGTATGCTTCACAACCTGGCTTTGTGCCGCCAGGTGCCTTTTCTGCAGGAGGATGGTCCAGATGGTGGTGTTGTAGCAGCTGTGGAGCATGTGGAGAGTGAAGAGGAGGAAGCCTAAGAGGACGACATAGAGAACAGGAACACAGTAATACAGCAGTATTTTCAGTGACACACAGGTAAGAGTAGACACCGGCATATTACATTTACTTAATGACTCCTACCTCTCTACTGTCTGACTTTTTCCCCCAGTGTATGGTAACTGTGTTGTGACTTTCCCTTCCGTTTTCAGAGCTGTGGGCCCCACTGCGTGACATCTGCTTTGTTTCCCCATGGACTACAGCTGTGTGACAGAGGTTTGTTACCATCACAATGTGAATGAACATTTTGGCACGGTCATGTCTAATACATTTGTTCTAAATCACAACCAGACTCCAGATTGTTTTGTGCAATAAGTGTTTTTATTCAAGTGCTCTAAATTGGATGGGTGGTTGCAAATCGGTGAGGGGTGATGGTGGAGGATTGTCCATGGCAGAGTCCAGACTATCAGTTTCACAGGTGCATTGTCCAAATGGCTGTGGGAAGTGGAGCAGGGGCAGTTTAAGGTTGGACAGGGTGACAATGTGTGACAGTGGGTTGACAATCAGGGCGGTATCCTTTGCTGGCGGGGGTCTTGACATCTTACTCTGTCTTCTTCCTGGATCTCAGGGCCCGCTTGGGGGTGGTTCTCCTTCTGCAGGGGGTGGGGTTCTGATGGCCTGTTGGTCTTGTGTCGGGGCCTCCTGTCCACTAGCGCCGGCGGAGGTGGTAGGCAGTTCTTTGTGCATGCTAGTGTCAGGAGCCCTTTGAGGTGCCACAGTGTTCCGCAATGTCGTGACTACCTCATTCAGGGCCACTACGATGGTACCCATGGCGGAACTGATGTTTCTTAGTTCCTCCATGAACCCCATATACTGTTCCTCCTGCAGAAGCTGGATCTCCTGAAACCTAGCCAGGACCGTCGCCATCGTCTCCTGGGAGCGGTGGTATGCTCCCATGATGGAGGAGAGGGCCTCGTGGAGAGTGGGTTCCCTGGGCCTGTCCCCCCCCTGTCGCACAGCAGCCCTCCCAGTTCCCCTGTTTCCCTGGGTTCCCTGTAGTGGTGGACACACCGCTGATTGACGTGTCCTGGGGACAGAGGTATGGGCCCGCTGGGTGCGTGCTGTGCTGGTGTTCCCAGAGGGGGGAAGGTCTACTGTGGCCTGTGGCTGTGTGAGGGGAACCGACTGTCCCGAGGTCCCCGATGGACCGGGCTGGTCATCTAGATCCAGGGAGACAGAGCTGCTGTCCTCACTGTGGGCCTCTTCTGGGGGTGGAGGGGACATTTGTGGACCCTCCTGCGCGGTGACGTGGCCTTCGGGTCCTGCAGGGGTATAAAAGCATGGTTATTGCTTCTGTGTGTGTCATAGCGTGCAATGGGTGGGTGCCTGTGTACCCCAGTGCTGGCATTCCTTTGTGGGGGCTGTTGTGACGGTGGTTGGGGGGGGGGTTTGTATGTGTATGTGCAGTGGGCATGCTTAGGTGATGGGTGTCCATGCTTTGTGGACGCATGCAGGGCTAGGTGTTGGGATGGGTGAGTTATGATGGTGAGACAGTTGCAAGGAGTAGGATGTGATGGCGGTGAGGGTGAGGGTGGGGGTATGAGTTGGCATGCAGGTGGGGTGGAGGGGAGAAGTAGTTAAGATTTGTCTTACCAGAGTCCATTCCTCCACCTACTCCTGCGAGGCCCTCAGGATGCAGGATGTTCAAGACTTGCTCCTCCCATGTTGTAAATTCTGGGGGAGGTGGTGGGGGTCCGCCGCCAGTCTTCTGCACCGCGATGTTGTGCCTGGATACCATGGAACGCACCTTCCCCCGTAGGTCATTCCACCTCTTCCTGATGCCGTCCCGATTTCTTGGGTGCTGTCCCACAGCGTTGACCCTGTCAACTATTCTGCTCCATAGCTCCATCTTCCTGGCAATGGTGGTGTGCTGCACCTGTGCCCCGAACAGCTGTGGCTCTACTCGTACAATTTCCTCCACCATGACCCTGAGTTCATCATCAGAGAACCTGGGGTGTCTTTGCTGTGCCATGGGGTGGTGTGGGTGATGTGTGGGATGGATTGTGTGGTGATGTGTATTGTTGTGTTGTGTGAAGTGCGTGCAAATATTGCTGGGTGACAGTGAATTGGGCGTCTGGGTGCTCGGATGTATTTTCTCGGTGCGTGTTCACGAATCTCTAGGAGTGGAGGTTTGTGGGTGATGTGGGTGTGTGTTTTATATTTAATTGGGTGCGTGGGAGTGGTGTGTGTATGTGTCTCAGGTGTGTGTATTTTGAATTGTCCAATGTGGTTGTGTTTTGTAAGTGCGTGTGTATTTTGAGCGCGGCGGTGTGTACCGCCAATGGAATACCGCGGTTGAAAGACCGCCGCGTGGATTCGTGTGTCGTGATAGTGTGGGTGTATTTCTGTTGGCGTGACGGTGGAGGTTTGGTCATCGCCAGTTTCCCGCTGCCCTTTAGTGTGGCGGACTTTTGTGGATGTCTGTATTTTGGCGGTTTGCCTGTTGTGGGTCAGAATGACTGTGGCGGTTTACCGCGGTTTACTGCGGCGGTGTTATGGCGGTCTTCTGAACGGCGGTAAGCGCCTTTTACCACTGAGGTTGGAATGACCTCCTGTATCTTTGCACTCCCCAGGATGGTACAGTGGGCAAGCCACCCACTGTAGAGACTTGAGAGACTGTGGCTTTGCACTCCCCAGGATGGTACAGTGGGCAAACCACACACTGTAGAGTCTTGAGAGACTGTGGCTCTGCACTCCCCAGGATACATCAATGGGCATGGAGCCCCTTCGTGGATCTGGCGTGGTGCACTCATCTGGCTGAGGTGCCCCCCCTTCCATTCCCCCTGAGGTGCCTGTTGTATTTCTATCTGATGCCCCTGCAGTGTTCTCTCCGTTTTGATCAGGTATCTAGTGTGGGCCTCGCCCATGCATTTTGTGCCCAGTGGTCCACGGACAATGAATGGTGCATTACCTGCACTACTAATCGTGGTGTATATTTTGATTAATGTGTATATATATATATATGTATATATTTGGTTACTGTATTTTGATATATTACAATGGTTCCACTCATTTCCTTTTGTCTTTGCATTCTTCCGGGGGGTTGGGGGTTGTTAACGTAATGTTTGGATATGCATTGGTGTGTGTGTTGTAGTGGGTGAGGGTCGGGGTGGGGGTTGTGATGTTGGTTGTGTGTGTCCCTGTGTTTTTCCCTCCCCCTCCCCTATGTCGTAGGTGTAGTACTCACCGTGGTCTTCGCCGCCGGCGTTGTTGATCCTTGTATAGGAGCAGGAAGACTATCGCAGGGAGAATATGGAGTTCCAGCTCCATGGTGTCGTCGTTCCTCGTGGGGTGTGTAGAGGTGAGCGTTTTCCCTTTGAAATGGCTGTTTCCGACGTGTTTTTATCCGCGGTGAATCCGCCCCGGAAAAGGTGGCGGATTGGCCTGTTGTGATACTGTGGACGGTACATTGTCCTCCGCCTGTCTGTTGGCGGTTACCTCCGCGCTGTTTGTCTGTACCGCCGTGGCGGTCGGAGTGTTAAAGTGGCTGTCTTTGTTGGCGGCTTCCGCCACGGTCATAATTCAATTTGTTTTACCGCCGGCCTGTTGGCGGTTTTACTGCCGCTTTAACACCGACCGCCAGGGTTGTAATGACCACCCATGTGCTTTACCAAATGATAGAAGGCTTGCAGTTAGAATAGTAAATATATGCACTTTTCTCAGTTTCTGTTAGGCCGGAGATAGAACAATAAATCTGATCTCCAAATACATTAACTTTCTCCATTGTTAGTAGGACTTGTGTTAGTATAGCATAAATGTTATACCCCAAAATATGCAGTTTTCACAATTTATGGTGGGCTTCAGTTAGAAAAGAAAATCTCAAACACCCAAATATAAGCACTTTCCACAATGCTAGTAGGAGTGCTGTTTGAATACTAAATAGGCCCCCACCACATTTATTAGGCCTGGAGAGGGAATAGAGTTAATAATAGCCTCCTTTGTCCAGATGTATGTATTGATCCAATATTTGCAGGAGGATGGTAAAAGTGAGTCTGCTTCCAAATGTATGCACTTCCTCCAATGTATGTAGGAGTGGTTAGAACAAAACAATGGACACTCTCTGGTAGACCTGACAGCCTTAGTGTGGTAACCCCAAACTTTCTGCCTGCCTCCCTCCATTTTTTGTATACTGTTTTTGCTGGCTGTAGGACTCCGCACACTTTCCCACTGCTAACCAGTGCTAAACTGCATATGCTTTCTCCTTTAAGACATGGTAACATTAATTCATACCCAATTGGCATATTTGATCTACTGGTCAGGCCCTAATAAAGTGCACTACATGTGCCCAGGGCCTGTAGATTGAATGCTACTAGCGGGTTTGCAGCACTGGTTGTGCCACCCACTTAAGTAACCTGTTGTCTCAGGCATGCCATTGCAATGCCTGGGTATGCAGTTTCACTGCCACTTCGACTTGGCATTTAAACATACGTGCCAAGCCTTAAACTTTCCTTTTTTACACGTCACTCCTAAGGTAGGCCCAAGTAAGCCATAGGGCAGGGTGCTGTGTAGGTAAAAGGCAGGACATATATTTGTGTGTTTTATATGTCCTGGTAGTGGATAACTCCTAAATTAATTTTCCACAGCTGAGAGGCCAGCTCCTTTGATAGGCTAACATAAGGGCTACCCTCATAAACTGTTTGAGTAGTAGATTCTGATTAGAAAGGGGTAAACCAGATCATATTTAGTATGGCTAGAATGGTAATACAAAATCCTGCTGAATGGTGAGGTTGGATTTTAAATTACTATTTTAGAAATGCTACTTTTAGAAAGTGAGCATTTGTCTGCACTAAAATCCTCCTGTGTCTTACAGCCTGTCTACAATCCACGTCTGGGCTGGGCTGGTTGACAGCTCCCTTGTGCATTTCACCCAGACAACCCAAAACACAGGATGCTCACTCCCACCTGCACACATCTGCAATTGAATGGGTCTTTCTGGGCTGACAGCGTGGAGGGCCTGACACTTCCAATTCAAAGGGCAGTGGCCTGCCCTTACACTGTGGAATCACATTTTTCCTGGGACCAATTATGGGCCTGTTGTGCCCTGTGATACCAATGACAACTAGGCCTGTTTCTGTTGAACAACTCCTGACCAACATAAGCTAAAGTTACTGATATATTTTACTGTTGCTCGGAACGCATTATGTTTCAAGACTTGCTATCAGAACAGCCACAATGAAATATCACTGCATTGCTAGCTGAAGCAATCTTCCTTTCGGAAAGTACCATCCAGTGTAAGTGTTGATCTCAGTTTCTGTAGAAAAGTGTATCGCAAGATAATAGACACGTAGGACATATTATGTAATTTCTTTGTCTATGCTTTAGTTTACTATATATGGTGCGTTATGAAGAATTAACGGTAACACCTTTAGCAATGTTGAAGAAATGATCATACGTCAATGTCAAAAACCAATTAAATGTACAAACATCTTTGTGGTTTATAGTATAAAAGATCATGTATTACTTCCTTCTTCAGACTGTTTGGACTTTATCTCCCAGGCTGTTCAGTCTTCATGTATACACAATAAATTGCTTCATCTTATCTAAAAAGCAGGCTGGTCTTTGGTTTCTGAGCTGACCTGACCTGATTTGGCTTCAACATCTTGGTGAAGAAGGCGGTGTTCAGACTGACGGTCTCCCCGGCCCAGCTCTGTGTAGGAGGGACCGGCACCCGTGGCTTTTTCCCGAGTACCAGAGAGGCGCCTCCCCGACAGGGAGTGGGGGCTGTCGTGAGTATCTGTCCCTTACTTGGTCGCCTCTTGTGTAGCTTTTTCTTGCCACTGTTGTGTGGGTTTGGTGACACAAACAAAAGGGGGGTAGTGGTGGAGCACCATATTAGTTTCTTAATGGAGTTGTGGATTCTTTGGATATTCTCTGCTCCTTTGAGCCTGCTATCCTTTCTTGTCATGTTTCTCCTTTGCCGGCATGCTCTGCCTCCTCTCCAGTGGTTGCTCCGTACTTCCCATTGGTGGCCATTCGCCACTCGTCGGATTCTGAGATTTTGTAGTAATGTTATTGTTTCTATCTCATTGCAGCATTTCCTCCACCCTTTTATCTTTGTAAGTTTATATTTGCTATGGATGTCCTGTATGGTTAACACCAGCTGGTCGGGCTGCGTGTTGTAGACAGCTGGAGGGGCTGTGACACCACTGCAGCCAAGCAGACCTTACCAAGGGTACTCTACTGTTAGGGCTTCCCAGCGCACCGGGTAGGAGGCACTGCCGCAGTTCAGGACGAGCCCTGCTTTTTGTGTTATGTTGGTCTGATTGTAAAAGTATGTAGTGTTCACTGCCTATGCCTTACCTGTGTGTTACCCCCCATGGAATGGGGATGGGTTTAAATTCCATACAGCTGCCCCCTGCTTTGGAGCAGGATAGCAAGGGTTTTAGAATTTTGAACTTCTTTCCCTACCTTTCTGTCATCTCTCTCTCGCCATACAAGAACTCAGATGAAACAGCACCTTTGGCCTCTACCTATATCCAACTTGTGGACCTACTCATGGAAGACAAACTGATGGGGAGGCTAGGGAATAGCAACAAGAAAGAAGGTTCTGCTAAAAGAGAACAGCTTAAGTACTCAGCAACAGGGACATAACCTCCTCAGCTGTCTTCAGCTGAGAAGGCGGCAGCCCGTGCCTTGGCACAATGCCTGGTAAAAGAGGAAGTACGAAAGACAGAACTCAAGGCTGTGACAGACCATCTGTTGCTGCAGGAAATAAAAGAGGAAGTAGCCCAAGCTGCACGAAAACTAAGCAAGATTAGCAAACAATTACTCGAAGAAAGTGAGAAAAAGGGAGGCAAAGAACCATCCCTGGTAAAAACAAATTGGAGACAGAGGTTCCAAGATGCCTCTGGGGACAATGACATGGAAATAGAGGAAATGAAGAAGGTCATATGGGACACATGCATTTATGCACACCAAACACAACACAACATTGACCTCCTGACAAACTTTTTACAACAAGTTTCACAAGCATCAAGGAGCAGGGGGAACAGCATGTTAAATACCCAGTCCAAGGGGAATACATTGTGTGGCTCTCCTGGGTTACAGAAGAAAAGGTTTCTCAAATCAGACAGTGCAAAATGTTGAGCCATACTGACTGATGTCATTGATAGAGGGACGACATTTACAAAGAAAGAAAGAGATCATACCTGTGTGTACAAAGAAGAAATAATGACCTTAGGACGTGCAGAACTAATGGCCCATGCTACTCAAGTACATGAGAAATACAAACAACACACAAAGAGCACAGGCTCCCTTACCACAGGAGTACAGTTGGGATACCTCCCAGTTAAACTTTACAGATACATAGTTACATTCCTGGGACAATGCTAAGCTGACAGGGAAATTGAACTACGCAGTATTAAAGTTACAGAAGTAGAAGGAGTTGATGGAGGGCATCAACATGGCACATGTTCTCAAGGACCTAGAAACAGGAACAGATCTAGAGACAGTAAAAATGTTACCCCTGAGAGAAGTACCAATATTATCTCCAGGGGAATAGGATCACACACTGTCCTACGCCCATATACCTTGGACTCAAAGTAACTTATTTTCATTCACCAAAGACTTCCCGAAATTATGAGAGGAACCCTACAAGTGGTACACAGAATTAAATAGGATAGTGGCAATGGGAGGGTTACTTTGGAAAGACCTGGATACATTGTTTAATATAATAGTACCAAGGGACCTATGGGAGGATTGGAAGAAAGTGGTGGGGTGGCCAACATAGGAGACACAGAGGGGAATAGGGGGTTTACCAGGAGATGAAGTAGAAAAGGCAAGAAAAAAAGTACTGGAATACGTAAGGGGAAAGGTGCCAGAAGAAAAGGTAGATTGGTCAAAAATAATACACACAAAGCAAGAAACAAATGAGAGTGTAAACAGTTATTATGACGGTCTCATTCAGGTATACCAACAAAGCAGTGGGATGAAAAATCCACTAGCGGAGGCGATGCCAGTGTTTTTCACTACATTTGTATATGGGTTATAATAGCCCAACCAGACACATTTACAAACATCTTTAATATGCTGGCAACAGGAACCTATAGACAACGTATTAGCAGCAACCTGGTACCGTGCAGATTATCAAACACATCTTCAGAAGGCAGATGAAGAAAAGACAAAAAGAGACAAGATTAAGTTAATGGTGGCACAGGAGCGGTTCTACAGCGGTAGCCAGGGCAGGGGGAGGGGCAGAGGTGGGGCAGGGGTCAGCGGACAAAATGAGTGAACGTCCTCTCATCCCCCTTTGGGCACCGCATGCTTTTACTGCAACCAGCAGGCACACTGGAAAGCAGAATGCCCCCTCTTAGCAAGTGGACAGAGAGGTAGCAGTCAGCTGAGTCAACAACATGGGACACCACCCCCACCTTACACCGGTAATGTATTTGATGCTACGCCAATAACACACACCAAGACAGGCCACAGACACCTCAACTCCACCTCAGATGGGGGAGGACAATGGAACAGGGAGGAGAATGAGTTCCCATATTCGCCTCCTCCAGGCATATACTTCATCGGTCCGGTAAGAACAGTGGATCAAGAGGGCCCATATGTAGATGGGACAGTGATGAGCAAAACAACACCATTCTTAGTGGACACAGGAGCAACAAGGTCAATGCTGAAAGTATCCAACATACCAGAAGCAACACTATCAGGAACACAGATAACAGCTGTAGGAATGATAGGACAGCCTGCTGATGAATATTTAATTGAAAGTAGGCCCATCATTGTAAAACATCAATTCATCTTTGATAGACATTGCCCAGTCAACTTGCTGGGAAGGGACCTCCTATGCAAGTTACCGCGTGCTATCAGTTGCTTACCTGAAGGGATATTTCTACAAAGTAAGGAGAATATGATAATATTACAGGCATTTATGAGATGCGATAACAAAGAAAAGGTGCAAGTGCAGCACCTCCCACCAGAGTTACAAGGCTCAGTCCCTAGCGAGATCTGGGCACAGGGACCCAATGATGTGGTGAGGATACTGGACTACCCCCCAGTGGGTGCGACACTGTGCCCTGGAGCATCACTGCCCCGGGTACCTCAATACAAAATAGCTAAAGAGGGGGAGGAAGGCATAGCACCTTGTAATAGAGGACCTCCTGAGGAAAGGCATATTCTGGGACATACAAAGTAGCCCCTGCAATACTCTGATTCTCCCTGTGAAGAAGGCCACCAAGGGGCCCAATGGAGCCCCGGTGTCCCAATTTTTCAAGATCTGCGAGAACTCAAAAAGGCAGCTATACCATCATTCCCAGTGCTTCCCAATCCACCCACCATCCTATCCAACATCCCAAGCACAGCCACATATTTCACTGTCCTAGATCTCAGCAACGCTTTCTTTTCTGTGCCTCTCCATAGGGAATTCCAGTATCTTTTTTCCTTCACTTTAAAAAAAAGAAGACTAACATGGGAAAGGTTGGCCCAGGGGTTTTGTGACAGCCCCACAGTATTCACCAATGCGCAGTAAACAAATTTGGCATTCTTTGCACTTACCGGGAGGGTCTATGTTGGTATAATACATTGAGGACCTATTATTAGCTTCACCATCACAGACAACATCTGTTCAAGATACAGTGGCCCTATTATGTCACCTGGCAAGGAAGGGCCAAAAGGTTTCCCCCAAGAAATTAAAGTTCTGTCAATCGAAAAATGCAATACTTGGTACATGAGCTGTCCCACGGATCAAGGAGATTGCTGCCAGTCAGGATAGCAACTATAACACAATACCCAAGGCCACAAACGCAGAGGGAAGTTAGGGCTTTTCTTGGGGTGGCAGGTAACTGCAGACACTGGATACCAAATGTTTCCCTGATTGCATGCCCACTCCAGAACCTCAAACACAAGGGCACCATGGCCTGTGGATTGTGAGGAGGCTTTCCAAAAGTTAAAAAGGGAACCATGCACAGCACCAGCACTTAGCCTCCCAGATTGTCATGAGAAAGGAAGTTGCTCTTTGGGGGCATTGGCACCTTCTACCGCCCAGTGACTTGTTATTCGGCTACCTTTGACCTAATAGAGGCAGTCCTTCTGCCATGCCTGAGGGTGGTAGGAGCAACTGCTCGAGCAGTAGAACAATCAGAGACTATTGTATTGGCTCACACACTAGTGTTGCATGTCCCGCATGCAGTTGACACATTATTAACTCCCACCAACACTCAACACCTAACAAATACTCTCCTCTCACATATGAGCTAACATTGCTGGCACCACACATAGGCCCTCATTATAACAATGGCTGTAAAAACTACCTACCACCGTGGCGATGGCCGCCAAAAGACTGTTGCCGTAGCTACTAGCTGTCCCCCGTATTATGACCACAGCCGGATTTCCACCAGAGGGATGACGGAAATCCGTCTGTGGTCATGGCAGTGGATGGCAGTAAGGGGGACCTGCTGCCACCAGCAGCGCCACACCAGTAAACCGTCACGGCCGTATTATGACCCATAATACGGCTTGGTGGTGTTCTGCTGGCAGACGCTGCTGGTGGCAGGCGCGCCCTGTCCCGTCTCCTGCCGGAGGACCCCCTGACTACAGGTAAGTCGGGTCTCTGGAAGGGGAGGAGGGTGCTGTGTGCCTGTGTGTGTGTGTGGGGGGTGTGTGTGTGTGTATGTTTGTGTGTCCGTGGATGCGGGTGTGTGTTGCGTATTGGATGCAAGTGTGCATGTATGAAGGTGTGATGGCGTGTTTGTTATGTTTTGTGTCTGCGTTTATGTTTGAAAGTGTGTGCGGGTGTGTGAGAGTGGATGTCTGCATGTGTGGGTCTTTGTGGAAAAGTGTGTGTGTATGTGTGTGTGTGAAGGGGGCATGAATGTAGGGGGGCGGGGAGGGCATTGGAGAGGTAGGGGGTAGGTGGAGTGGGAGGGGGAGACCCCCATCAGTGACAGGGAAGGAATTCACTGTCACTGATGGTGCCTACCACCATGGTTTTTGTGGTGGTAAGGAAGCCATGGAAACCATGGTGGTAGGGGGAGTCATAATCCCGCGGGTGGAACAGTGACGCCCGCCGGGTTAGAGATAGATGTCTCCAGCCCGGCGGCTGTCACCACCATGACGGTCAGAGTGGTATATTGGCGTCATAATATGGCGGTAAGTACCCCCAGCCTGTTGGCGGTACTTACTGCCATATTATCACCAACCGCCGGGGTCATAATGACCCCCATAATGTTTAAGAGGTTTACCACATTGAACCCCTCTTGCCTTCTGCCTACAGAGCATGATAATGATGACCCTTCCATAGACAACTCCTTGCACGACTGCATTATAGCAGTTCATAGGCACACAAAGATGAGACCAGACATCAGAGATACCCCGTTCCCAGATGCACAGGGTGATTTGTTTGTCGATGGGTCAGGCATAAAGGACCACACTAGGACACTGCAGGCTGCTTATACTGTAGGGACGTACAAGAGATTATTGGAAGGAGGAAGGTTACCCACAATAAAAAGTGCCCTGGCAGCAGAATTAATAGCACTTCCAAGAGCATGCAAGTTGGCAGAACGAAGATCAGCAAACATTTACACAGACAGCCAATATGCTTTTGGGGTCAAACACAACTTTGGCCAGTTGTTAGTAGTAGGGATTCCTCACCTGGGCTGGCCAACACATAAAACATGCATCATTGATTGCTGATTTGTTGCAAGCTCTACTCTTGCCCAAAAGGATTGCAATTCTGAAATGTACAGTTCCCATCTCCGCTAGGGATTATATTTCTTTGTGAAATGCACCCGTTGACAGGGAAGGAAGGAGGATAGCACTCAGTGGGTGTAAATATTAAATGGTACAGGTCATGCCTGGCCCACTGGCTAAGGAAGAAAGTGCATACTTTGATCCCAAAACTGTTCAACAGCAGGCTGGGAAGCAATAATTAGAAGAATAGAGGAGGGGCGGCTGGAGAAAGAACAAAGAGGGAGTTTGGTTAGCCCCAAATGGTAAGATATGTTTGCCATCCTCATTGCTCTCCTCCATGGCCTGCCTTTTTCATGGCCCTGCGGGTCCTGTTTGCATACATCTACAAAGTACCTTGGTTGGCGTCAAGTGCTAGTTAACCTCTGACGTCACGCTGTGAGGTACCACTGTGGGAACAAGAGGAAAGAAGACAGCAGCATAAGGATTGCACTTCAGACTCCGGGTAAAGGACCGACACGTTAACTACTACAGACTGTGATACAGTTTTCATCGACAAAAAGAACCATGCCTGGAAGAAAAAAAGAAGAAAGGAAGTGGCCTGCAGTATTGTCTGCCACATGTACCCCAGTTCCATGAATAATATTGACAATAATAATAATAGTATATGCAAATAAAATGTACATACCGTTTTTAGATGACGATAATTATATGAATAAAAGTGAACAAGGGCATGTGAATAATTCAGAGAGAAAGGGCGTAGGCCTGTTGGAAGAGATGGGGAGCCGGGGACAAACATCATGGGGTGAGGATGAGGAAATGTATGCTAATAATGCATTTGTACAATTGGATAGATTGTAAAAAGAAATTGCGACTGTCTCAGATTGCCACATATGCACCCACATGTCCAATACCGTCCAGGGGACTACGAACTACATGCACATTCATCTTAGCCAAAGGGTTTCATGCCATATAGTGAACAATATTTTAGAAAAGAAACTTAGGGAAAAATAAAAAGCCGCACTAGAGTATGAAAGGAGGTAGCAAATGGTTTTGTGAGCTCCATGATTGATAAGGTTATATAGAATTACACAATGATAGAAAGGGTTTTAGAGAACCTTAGACCGCATATCGAAAGAGAGAGAGAAAGTAAAAAACACAGACAAGGAAATAAAGGAGTATGTGGGAAACTGGTCCCTTGACTGGGAGACAGTGAACTCCTCACCAAATTTAACGAAGAAAGGGACAAATGTTATGTAAAAGACGAGACATCTGAAGAGGTGGAAATACCAGCTTTTAGAATAAATGAGAAGAAAAGGGCACCATGGTGCATTAGATACCACACAGGCAGTGCCCCAGTGAAAAATAAGTTGAATAGTGAATTATCCCCAGCGTTCACATACTTACATGTATTATCTCCAACATGAGTGACATGCATGAATACTGGTATATTTTACAATATCAGCATTGATGTGGGGGTTAGTACATGCTACAAATATTCCAATTTAGACAAGATACGGGATGGCTCCAAGGGCTTATCAGTAAGCATCTCAGCGCCACAAGGCATATTTTTGTGAGTGTGGAACTTCTACATACTTTAAGCTGCCAACAGGGTGGACAGGCAGCTGCTACCCGGAGTTTGTATTGCCACATATTTTACATGAGACCAGTTTGTCCCACATAATGGATGAGGCCCCCCCCGAGAATATGCAGAAGGAGGAGCCCCTCTTGGATAGATAAGGCTATAGCTACATTAGGAGAAATAATGCCACCACTGGGTCATGAATACCGAACATTAAATACACAAATTAGCAGTAGTAGTGGAAAAATTGGTGAGATCCACAGCTACAGCCCTAGGGAATATTACTGAGGAACTTATGGATCTAAGAGCTGTTGTGATTCAAAACAGAATGGTGTTAGACATAATTCTAGCAAAAGATGGTGGTGTCTGCCAGGTGATCCATCAAGAGTGATGTGTATATATTCTGGACAACATGGGTAACATAAGAGGGGCAATAGTAATAGGTAGAAAAGGGGGCAAAGGAAGTGTCACTTTCAACAGAGGTTGGAGGTATATTGGGGATACTTGGGGCGTGGTTCAGTGGTTGGGGGTTATGGCTGGTAATAGGGATAGTGGCCCTAATAACTCTACATGTACTGATAAGGGTTTGGCCCTCCTTCTTGACAATATAATGCCTGCAGCAAGGATACTGTGTCTCACTGCCAAATAGGGAGAGAAGACAATGCCAGGGGAGGTGACACCACTGAAATGGCACTCCTTCATCACGAAGTTTAGGTTGTCATTGAGTATGAGAGGGTAGAATGTGGAATCAAATTTTTCCTGGGACCCATTTTGGGCCTGTTGGGCCCTCTGATACCCAATGACAACTAGGCCTGTTTCTGTTCAACAACTCTTGACCAACATGAACTATAGCTACCGATATGTTTTTCTGTCGCTCGGAACGCATTATGTTGCAAAGCTTGCTTTAAAACATCCACCATGAAATATCATTGCATGCTAGCTGAAGCAATCTTCCTTTCGGAAAGTACCATCCTGTGTACATGCTGTTCTCAGTTTCTGTAGAAAAAATGTACCACACGATATTAGACACGTAGGACATATTATGTAATTTCTATGTCTTTGCTTTAGTTTACTATGTATGGTGCATTTTGAAGAACTAACGGTAACACCTTTAGCAATGTTAAAGGAAATGATCACACGTCAATGTCAAGAACCAATTAAATGTACAAACTTCTTTGTGGTTTGATAGTATAAAAGATCATGTATTACTTCCACCTTTAGACTGTTCGGGCTTGATCTCCCAGGCTGTTCAGTCTCAGTGTACACGTAATAAATTGCTACATCTTATCTAAAGAGCAGTCTGGTCTTTGGTTTCTCAGCTGACATGAGCTGATTTGGCTTCAACGACACAATGGACTGCCAAACCCCCTACTGGGACCCTGACAGACAGGGTTGTGCTGAAAGGAGACCTTGTGCACTTCAAAACCACTTTTTTAGGTCTACCTCATTTCAAAGGCACCTTTTAGTATATACACTGTGTCCCTGACCTTATCAAATCAGACACTTCTTGGAACAGACACTCTGCACCAGAATCCAAAACCTGCCAAGAGAAGCTGCCTGCCTACCCAAAGGACTAAACTGGACTGATTTGTTGTAAAGGACTGCTGCCTTGTTGTTGCCCTACTGCCTTGCTGGCCTCTGGCTCTGCTGAGAAATGCTCTCCAATGACTTGGATTGAGCCTGCCTCCTGTTAGTCTCAGGGCCAAAAAGACTTCGGCCCGTGTTTATACTCCGTTTGTGCCGAATTAGCATCGTTTTCTTCGACGCAAATTCGGCGCAAAACTAACGCCATATTTATACTTTGGCGTTAGACGCGTCTAGCGCCAAAGTATGGGCAAAGAGCGTCATTTTTTAGCCTGAACGCCTTCCTTACGTTAATGAGATGCAAGGAAGGCGTTCCCGTCTAAAAAAATGACGGCGACGCAAATGCGTCGTATTTATACTCCCGGGCAAAAATCACGCCCGGGAGGTGGCGGGTCAAAAAACCCCGCATTTGCGCCACTTTTTAACGCCTGGGTCAGGGTAGGCGTTAAGGGGCCTGTGGGCTCAAAATGAGCCCACAGGTGCCCTCCCCTGCCCCCAGGGACCCCCCCTGCCACCCCAGCCCACCCCAGGAGGACACCCAAGGATGGAGGGACCCACCCCAGGGACAATCAGGTAAGTTCACGTAAGTATAATTTTTTTTATTTTTCAATTTTTGTTTGGGTGGCGTAGGGGGGCCTTATTTGTGCCCCCCTACATGCCACTATGCCCAATGACCATGCCCAGGGGACATAAGTCCCCTGGGCATGGCCATTGGGCAAGGGGGCATGACTCCTGTCTTTACTAAGACAGGAGTCATTTAAATGGCGTCTGGGCGTCGAAAAAATGGCGCAAATCGGGTTAAGACGATTTTTTAGCGTCAACCCGACTTGCGCCATTTTAAGACGCCCTAGCGCCATTTTCCCCCTACGCCGGCGCTGCCTGGTCTACGTGGTTTTTTTCCACGCACACCAGGCAGCGCCGGTCTGCTTGCGCCGGCTAACGCCATTCCATAAATACGGCGCCCGCATGGCGCTTCGGAATGGCGTTAGACGGCGCTAAATTTTTTGACGCTAAACTGCGTTAGCGCAGTTTAGCGTCAAAAAGTATAAATATGGGCCACCATCTCTGCAAATAAACTCCTTGTGTGGCGAAAATCGCCACACAGCCAGCCTGAATCTACACCCATTCTGTCCAGTGGGGAGAAAATCACTGCATTGTCAAACCAGAACAACACAGCCAGCTCCCTGAGTGGAGAACGACACAGCGCCAAAATTGCAACGGGAACTTCCATGCACAGCCCACTGGATCGATGCATCGCCAAACCAGAATGAAGCAGCCTGACTTCCTGTGAGAGAAATCGATGCCGCTCCAGATGTGCGGCAGAAATTCTGCTGCATCACCTGCCGGATCGACGCAACAACTGTGACTTTGCCCCAAATGCCCAGGAGTTCCACGCATCGTCCCTGGGCATTAAAAGACCCTGCATCGCAAAGAGGATTCAAGCCTGCACACCGGAAATTGACACGAAGCCCTTTAAAAAGCCAGTGGAAAAGAATCTACGCATCATCTGCACCTGGAAAACCGACGCATACCTACCTTTTTCCACGCATTTCCTCCTCTGGGGTCCTCGTGCATATAATTTTCACGCAAACGAGGTACTTTTTGCTTGCATGAGACAATTGTGGCTTTTAAGGACTTATGACTCTTCCTATAATTGTGAAAGTGATTTTTCAATTTGTGATTATCAAATCTTGATTGTTTTAACCTTAATTTAATCCGATAAATATCCTATATTTTTCTAAACATGAGTGGTGTCTTTTTGTGGTGTTCTCACTGTGTTATTGCATGATTTATTGCACGTATACTTTACACATTGTCTTCTAAGTTAAGCCTGACTGCTCAGTGCCAAGCTACCAGAAGGTGGGCACAAGATAATTTGGATTGTGTGTGACTTACCCTGACTAGGATTGTGGCCCCTACAGGGACAAGGGTGTACACCTCTGCCAGCTAGAGACCCCATTTCTAACACTCCCCATACACATGCACTTTACCCAATTCATGTTAGGCTGGAGTTAGAATATTAAATCATACCTATAAATATATGCACTCTCCCAGTGTTTCTGGTATTCAAGTTAGAATTGTAACTATACCCCCTCCCATAAATGAATGCACTTTGCCAGTAGGACTAGAAATCCAATAGTAAATATGACCCTCTTAAATGTATGCACATTCCTCACTGTTAGTAGGACTATTGTTAGAGTAGTATATCTGACCTCACACCAGCCCTCCTATTAATATTGAAAAAGTCGATGTTGGTATGCACAATGATACGTGCATATATAAAAATGAAATTGTATCAATATTATCAAATTCACCCATCGTTACCTCTCCATTAACCCTGACTCAGACAGAAGTATGTGGTCAGAGAGGCTCTGAGACCTGGCCCTGAAGTTATTGATTGACAGGTCACAGGTAGGGTGTCACGTAGCCAGCAGACAAACACACAAACAGGAATCTCAGATCAATCCCACACATAGACACAGTGATACCACAATGGTCCAAGGAAATTGGCCCCAATAAAGCACACATGGCCAGAGGGGTGCGCAAGTTACCAAAACACCATAAAGTCAGATGCCACATGAAGTTAGGAATACTCAGCCAATCAGAACACAGCAGACACACAAACATGCAGCAAACACTTGCTGCGCAGGCTGGACATCTGGGCACCTTACCCAATGGCCCTCACTGTGTCCACACAAGGTCAAGGCCCACCTGCATTTTCATCAGGGTCTTTATTTAATAGTCCAAAACAGTGGCCCACATTCTTTACCTAAAAAGAAATGCTGAAATTGTTTTATGATGCCCAGAGAAATGTATAAAACACAGCTCAGATCCATTGTACACAGCCCTCAGAGCCCACCCTTGTAACTGTTCTCATGGTTTTAGTGTTTAATTAACCCAACTGTTCCTGTATTGCCAAACGCCTCTTGTTTTTTGTTTTTTCAAAGTAAATTTACATTAGAGCAACATTTTGGTGAGCCAGCCAGGTGCTGATTGGTACCTCGGACCTGACTGCAGCCGAAGGAAGGGACTTCGCCCGGATGGATTCAAATTTGTGCAACAAGGAAAGATGAGCAGTTGTCACAATTGACTGGAAGTTATCCTCAATTCTTTGGGAGGCAGTCTGACCTGAAGCTGCTGGCAGGAGGTAAGAGACTATATCAGAGCCTTAGTCCAGCAGCTGGCATATGGCAAACTAGAAAGAAGCATAAACATTTAAACTGAGCGCCCTGCCACTGGCAAAAATCTGGCAAGTTAACTCTTTTACCTATATATGAGTCTGAACTGAGTAGTCGAAAGGTGGCCTCAGAAGTGTTCCCAGTACTACCAGATTCTAAGCACTGTTGTTATCTGAAAGAAGTGAGAGGTGTTGCTCGCTTGGACTGCTGGGCATGACACAGATGGTACACATCACCCCTGGGTGTTATATAGGGTGTGATTCGAACATAAGGGAAAACGATTTGCATCTGTGTGATTAGGTGTCGCTTGTGTTTGACCAAGAAGGGCCTGTAGTTGTTGGGTTATTCATTCTTCTGCTCATAAATTGTAATGTTTGCGATGGAGCCAATATTGACAGACTATTAGGCTCACTTAGGCCCATATTTATACTTTTTGACGCATACCAATGTTAGCGCAGGATAGCTCAGTAAAGACAGGAGACATGCCCTCCAGCCCAATGGCCATGTAGGGAGGCCATGTTAGGCCCCCCTATGGCACTTTAGAAAAAAAAATAATTTACTTACCTGTACTACCCTCTACTTACCTGAGATGGGGTCCCCCATCCTCTGCTGTCCCTCTGGTGTGGGTGTCCCTGGGGCCTGGGGAGGGCACCTGTGGGCTTATTCCATGGTGTTCACCATGGAAATAGGCCAACAGGTCCCCTATTGCCTGCCCTGACCCAGGCGTTAAATAATGGTGCTAACCAAGCTTAGAGCCATTATTTAGGCATGCCTGTATCCTGTGCGTGATTTTTGCACAAGAGGATAAATAAGGCACCTGGGCTTTTGAGTAATTTTTGCCCGTGAATCCCTACCTTGCATCTCATTGACGCACGGCAGTTTTCTGCAAAAATATAAATATGGAGTTAAGTTTGTGCCGGATTTGCGTAAAAAATAAATGATGCAAATCTGACACAAGGAGAGTATAAATATGCCCCTAAGTCCTGTGTATCATGCAGTGCTTCCCCTGGTTACAGAATAGCATGCGTTACGAGTGGGCTAAAGTATTTTTGACTAAATCGTTTCTCCTCCTCCGGTCGGGTCAGCGTGCATCGTTTTCCTCTCTGCAGGACAGCGATGCATCGATCGGGGCAAGCACTCGGTTCTGGGCAGCCTTTGCATTTTTTTTCCTAGCCCAGCAAGGTTTACATAAAAAATCCTGCCACATGGTGTCAGCAAAACTGCACTATGTGGGTTGCAACGTTATCAGCCTCTGTCAGTGGGGGTTGCGCGTCGTTTCCCCAGCTGAGTGCATTGGTCTTCCAGCCGCGATGCCAGTGGATGATCAATTTCTGCTGCACAACCTGCAGCGCATCGTTTTTCAGCAGCGTCTCGGAAGGTGCGTTGATATTTTACCGGCACGGCAGTCTGTGTGGGAATTTTCAATTTTGCTCTGACAGCTTCACCTGTCAAGGCCCGAGGAACTGGATAGGGCACCACTTGGCAGGGCAGGAGTCTCAGCAGCGAGTCCAGATGCTGGCAGGAGAAGTCTTTGATGACACTGAGACTTCAACAACAGGAGGCAAGCTCAGGACAAACCCTTGGAGATTTCTTCACAAGCAGGAAGGCACAACAAAGTCTAGTCTTTCTCCCATTGCACAGGCAGAAGCAGCAACTTTAGGATAGCTCCACAAAGCAGAGTCACAGGCAGGGCAGCACTTCTCCTCAGTTCTTCAGCTCTTCTCCAGGCAGAGGTTCCTCTTGATGTCCAGAAGTGATCTAATTTTCAGGGGTTTGGGTGCTCTTCTTCTACCCGTTATGGCCTTTGAAGTAGGCCTACTTCAAAGGAAAGTCTCTCTTGTTTGTGAAATCCTGCCTTGCCCAGGCCAGGCCCCAGACACACACCAGGGGGTTGGAGAATGCATTGTGTGAGGGCAGGCACAGCCATTTCAGGTGTAAGTGACTACTCCTCCCCTCCCTCCTAGCGCAGATGGCTCACTAGGATATGCAGGCTAAACCCCACCTCCCTTTGTGTCACTGTCTAGAGAGAGGTTCAAACAGCCTAACTGTCAAACTGACCAAGACAGGCTGGCGCAGGTCTACTGAACTGAGTTTGGATTCCCCCCAACCCAGAAATGGTCTCACCAAGGTCCTTTCTGGGCAGCTGTGACCTCAGAGCTAACCAGTGACCCTCCAGGTTCTCCACTGGGGCCCACAACCTCCTCTCAATCCTCTGTCTGGACTTCTGTACCCCCTCACTAGGAGTGGTACTGCCAGACACCAGAACTGGTAGGACGCTGGCTACAGCTGCCCCCCCCAAGTTCTCCTGACACTGTGGGGTCTCCCTCAGCAGATGGCCTGATGGTACAGGCTAGGCTCCCCTACTGGTGTTCCCTCCTGGAACCCTCCAGGACCTGGGACTGGATCTTGGGCATCCGGGGACTCAGCACATCCCCATTCCCTCTCCTCTGAGACTGGACATGGGATACCTCACCCATCCCACTACACTGGGACCTACCTGGGACACTGCAATCCTTCCCTACCTCACCTGGTTGAGATATACCTAGACCACTCCCCTCAGCAGCACCCCCAGATTCCTCTTCAGACTCTCTGGTACTCACCCAGAGGTCTGCCTCCAGTGTAAGTTCCCTGGGGTTAGAGAACTCACACTCCATCTGGTGTTGATGTAGCTCTGGAAAATAAGGACTAGACATATGCTCTCCAGCAATTACATCACTCAGCCCCTCACCTAAATTAACCAAACTACCCTTCACCCAACCATCCAGTGACACAGCCTTAAAAAAGTACCCCACGTCACCCTCCTGAGTCTGTTTAGACAGTACCTGACTGTCCCTGACACTCAACCCACACTCTTCTAGGATGTCTCCACACTCCATAACTAGGACTTCTACCTGAGGGGAACCCCTCTCCCTGTCACTCTCACTTAGAGCCAGGAGAGTGTCCCTCCCACCAGTAGGAATATGACTCCCCATGCCAGTTCCCCAATCCACCTCAGGGACCCTGTGCATCAGTGGAGCTACCTCATACCCCTGAACCTCCTGGTGTTTGCCAACGCCCTCCTTCAAGTTGGGCACCAAGTCTCTGGGCATTTGCACTTCTTTATCTGCACGGGATACAAGATTTTTGCTGCCACCATCTGAACTGGACTCAGCCCTCATGGCTTCCAGATTCAGCTCTTCAAAGCTCAGCTCTTGAGCTGAAAACATTTCTGTTTCCAGAGCTAAGGCTCTCTCCACCTCAGCCCTCTCAAGCTCTTCATCTAGTGCTCTCAGCCTCCGCTTTTGAGTCAGGAACCATCCATCTCTTTCTGTTCTCCTCTCAAGGCCACTGTCCTCCTCCTCAAAGTAGTCCTCCTCTTCAGACTCAATTGTTATGGTTGCTTCCCATTGATTCATCTGATATTGAAACAGGGTTGTTTCAAAGACCCACCTCTGGGCCTTCTCTTCACAGCCCACCCCATTTCCTTGCAGAAAACTTTTAACTCCCTCAACGTGTAGTACTCTAGGTGCCAGAAGTTGACTTCCATTCTGAAAAGGCCTCACAACCAAAACCGGAGTCCAAAAATATCAACAATATATCCAGGAGGACACCAGAGAACAAAAAGAAAAAACTCTATGTGGTCACGTAATGGTCTGCACTGAAAACAGTAGTGTACACTTAATCACTGTAGATCCAACACACACAGTAATTCAGTGAAAACACTACAAAATGACACAACACAGGTTTAGAAAAAAATGAAATATTTATCTAAACAAAACAAGACCAAAACAACAAAAATCCAACATACACAAGTCAAATTATTCATTTTGAAAGCAAAAGAACCTTAAATACTTGAGAAAACAGTAAAAACACTGCTACAAAGTACCTGGGTAGCGTCAAAATACCATGCACGGACAAGTGTGCGTCTGAAATGGTTAGCGATGCATCAGTTTCTCACCCGCAAGGGAGACCGTGCATCGTTTCTCCTCCTCCGGTCGGGTCAGTGTACGTCATTTTTCTTCTCCGCAGGAGAGCGATGCATTGATCCAGGCAAGCACTCAGGTCTGGGCAGGCTTTGCGTTGTTTTACTGCTCCCAGGGCGGTTTGCGTCAAAAATCCTGCTGCACTAAGTGGGTTGCAGCGTTATCAGCCTCTGTCAGTGGGTGTTGCACGTCATTTCTCCAGCTGCGTGTGTCGATCTTCCAGCCGCGATGCCGGTGGAACACCGATTTCTGCAGCGAAGCCAGTAGCGTGTTGTTTTTCAGCCGCGTCTCTGGAAGGTACGTCAATATTTTCCCCGCACAGCAGTCTGTGTGTTGATTTTCAATCTTGGTCTACCAGCTTCACCTGTCAAGGCCCGAGGAACTGGATAGGGTATCACTTGGCAGGGCAGGAGTCTCAGCAGAGAGTCCAGGTGCTGTCAGGAGAAGTCTTTGATGGCCCTGAGACTTCAACAACAGGAGGCAAGCTCAGGTCAAGCCCTTTGAGATTTATTCACAAGCAGGAATGCACAACAAAGTCCAGTCTTTGTCCCCTTGCACAGGCAGATGCAGTAACTGCAGGATATCTCCACAAAGCAGAGTCACAGGCAGGGCAGCACTTCTCCTCAGCTCTTCTCCAGGCAGAGGTTCCTCTTGATGCCCAGAAGTGATCTAATTTTCAGGGGTTTGGGTGCCCGTTTTGGCCTTTGAAGTAGGCCTACTTCAAAGGAAAGTCTCTCTTGTATGTGAAATCCTGCCTTGCCCAGGCCAGGCCCCAGACACACACCAGGGAGTTGGAGACTGCATTGTGTGAGGGCAGGCACAGCCATTTCAGGTGCAAGTGACTACTCCTCCCCTCCCTCCTAGCACAGATGGCTCACTAGGATATGCAGGCTACACCCCACCTCCCTTTGTGTCACTGTCTAGAGAGAGATTCAAACAGCCCAACTGTCAAACTTACCCAGACAGGGAATCCACAAACAGGCAGAGTCACAGAATGGTTTAACCAAGAAAATGCCCACTTTCTAAAAGTGGCATTTTCAAACACAATCTCACAACCAACTTCACTAAAAGATGTATTTTTAAATTGTGAGTTCAGAGACGCCAAACTCCACATGGCTATCTGCTCCCAAAGGGAATCTACGCTTTATTCATACTTAAAGGTAGCCCCCATGTTAACCTATGAGAGACTTAGGCCTTGCAACAGTGAAAAGCGAATTTGGCAGTATTTCACTGTTAGGACATATAAAACACATCAGTATATGTCCTACCTTAACCATACACTGCACCCTGCCCCTGGGGCTACCCAGGGCCTACCTTAGGGCTGTCTTACATGTACACTTGCCAAGTCCAATTGGCAGTTTAAAACTGCACACACAGACACTGCAGTGACGGGTCTGAGACATGATTACAGGGCTACTCATGTGGGTGTCACAACCAGTGCTGCAGGCCCACTAGAAGCATTTGGTTTACAGGCCCTGGGCACCTCTAGTGCACTTTACTAGGGACTTACTAGTAAATCAAATATGCCAATCCAATCATGGATGAACCAATCAACAGTACAATTTACACAGAGAGCAAATGCACTCTAGCACTGGTTAGTAGTGGTAAAGTGCCCAGGGTTCAAAAGCCAACAACTACATGTCAGAAAAAACAGAAGGCAGGAGGCAAAAAGATTGGAGATGGCCCTGTAAAAGGAAAAAAGTCCAACAAACTGTATTTTGCCTTGAGTTTAGTGTTTGTGAATGCCTCATGTGCTATTTGAAGGCATTGCTATTTCTCACTATTGCTATTTTTAATATCAAAGTAAAGTTTACTATTTGATGCCAAATTTCATGACATTTGAACTAACCGTAGCACTTTCTTCTAAATTGTGACCCTTCATATGCATAGCAATTTATGTTTGTGAAATATTCATGTTGATGCATCTGTAAATCAGGCTGAGCTCATAGTAAAGTAGTTAGAACTATTAATTCCCTTGTGCATATTTCACCATGAGCAGAGTAGAATTAGTAGAATTTAGGGATCCCTAAAATCAGAAAGCTAGAGGTTTATGTGTCCTCTAAAAACTGCCCAACATATCATGGAGTGGCCACTAAAACACATGCAAACATGGTTTCCCACACAGGCTAAAAAATGTAACAGGTTTTGCTACAAATGGCACAACCACCCAAAGGCACATGTGTTTCCTTGGCCAAAGGAATGTCCCATTGACACTAACATAATCAAACACATGAGGACACACATTCAGACCAAGTATGTACGGCAAAAGAAGGACAGGAGAGAAGCACTATTTGAACTGTGGGCCATCTTCGAGGAGTCCCAGACCAATACCACTACCCCACAGTCAGCAAGCATGGCATCTGCACCTCCCCCACAATATGCAAGAATGGAGGTGCTCCCCCGATGCCTGATATCCCTGCCTTTGGTTTTACCAGTCTGCAAGTCGAGGGATCCGGAGGGCCCCTACCGAACAGCGAACTGTTAAGCCCAAGCATAAGCATCAAACAGGCCTGCATTTGAGTGACAGGGAGATTCATAGTCAGTTCTGGAAAGTGATGCAACTAGCAGGGGTGAGGAAAGTGGTCCCAGTAACTCAGAATCCAATGATGAAGAGAGAGTCACAAGGTTTGCTCAGGTAGCTGAAGAAACAACAGAAAGCGAGTTTGAGGGCAAGTCCTAACCAAAGAGAACAGCGCCTAGCTCAAAATCAAGGAGGCAACCTATGCGGGACTTAGCGGAAAGGCACAAACTAAGGAGAGAGAGAGCATCCTGAAACCACAATGAGAAAGTAGAGCGGTGCACCCTCCACTTGAGGAGAGCAGAAGTAGGTACAGAATATCGTTCGAGGTAGAGTCCGAGGCAGAACTAGAGGTGAATAGGAGAGGGGCTGGAAATAAGAGACCAAGGCAACCTGGTGCAAACTCAACTTAAACGCAAGAGAACTAAGATGGCACTTTTGCATATGCAGGAAGCGAACAGTGACGAAGAGGTCCGCTGCTCCTCCTGAATGTGCAGGACCAACAAACTGACCGCAAGAGAGATAGTGTCCCAAGAGGAAGGCAAGATCTTTTTGCCACTGTTTTGTCTCCTGCTAGCCAGCTGGACCAAAGGAAAAGACTAGCACGATAGACCCTGGTCAGAGGAGTAATTCTTCGAACCAGAAGACATGGTCGTTGGAGAAGACTGCATCTGGCACGGAAGGTGAGATCCCAAGTGAACTTCCCCTACATGCAGGATTGTCTAAAAAGATGGGAATGCTATGTTAGGGAGAAACCAGTTTAGCTACCCAAAAACAAAATATACCCGCTACTACAGAAGGGCATATCAGGGACCATCTATGTTCCATGGGCTCAAATGGATAAAGAAGTGCTAAGCACCAAAATGCAACTATTGTTGGATGGGGCAAGGAAATGGATCTCATGTTTTGAGAAAAACACAGCAGTAATAATCCTCACAAATGGGGAATGTCAAAGGTATGCTAAGTAGTCTTCTCAGAGAACAGACTAAATCGGTGCTCATCTGAGCTTGCATTCCAGTAATCATGCTGACAATACCTAGCATGACGGGCTACACTGAATTCGTAGAGGCACCAAATATGGATGACCCTGAGGGAAATGTTCCCTGACTGTCCAGATGTAGGAGGGCTAGTAGCATAAACTATAAAACCTGGTGAGACCATATCAAATTTTTTGGACAGGATGAGAAAAAAAGGTGGACAAGAGACAGGACAACCATTGGCCAACACGGGTCACCAGGTCACATTCTTTTATAATATCCTTAAAAAGGTGCTGTCCACCAAAAAACAAAGCAGATTGGACTGCGTAGTGGGACCAGATACCAAACCCTGGTGGGTTATATAAACTCACATATTACATCATCACAAAAAGAAACAAGAAAAGTAGAGGGAAAGACAAGAGCAAGCCCAAAGAAACACCACTAAGTTGGTCCATTACAAGCTGAAAAAGACCACCTTCGGGGGAACCGCTTTGGCCAAGCGTGCAAATAGCACCAAATCTGAAGGGAGCTCCACCACAAAACCCCAGAGGGTTTCAACCAAGCTACAAAGGTGGAAACAGGGAAGTTGGCAGCAGCCAGACCTTCAAGAATGCTACTATTGCCACAGAATGGGCCACATGGCGGAATGAAGCCTCTTCTAGTACCGCCAGTAAGAAGGGCTACCAGAGTTCTGATTATGATTTATAGAAGTCAGATGGGAATCCATCCAATCCTGGAGACGTTAGTGTACATATGACAACCTGGAGCTCCTCCATTGTCACTGGTGGGCCAGGAACTCTCTTTGTGGTGCCCTAGTCAGATGAGTGCAATGCCATCTACGTACATATGGATATCAGCTGGGAAGCATCCTGCCTCCATTGTGATCGCTGTACTGGTACCTAAAGTCTATTTAATCATGCTTGCTACTATTTTCCCAGGTATTTTGCTGTCTCTGTATGCCCTGGCTTTATTGTATTTTCTGTTTGGCTTTGCAGGCAGCTGTGTCATTGTTTTTCATTACTTTGCTTCTTATTTTTCCTTAGTTCGGTTAGAGTTAGTTGTCAGAAAGTCTGCCTCAAGTTGCTTGATTTTCTTATTTAGCCTATCTAATTGCTGTCTCAGAGCTTTCAGAACTCTGTGTTATTTAGCAATGCGATGTCCCTAATGATCACCATGAACACCTCTCACTGTGTGGCCTGTGCTTCCACCATTCCCTGGTTAATTTTAAATTAATGTGAAATTTCAGTGCATATTTCTTCTTTGCCTACACTATCCAATAATACCCAGGAGTTTACACACCACAGTCTCTGTCCCTTTCGTGTCCCAAGGATACCCAACTGCATGAGCATTGGGGAATGGTCAGATAATGTACATGCCAGGTGGTTCACCCAATGTACCAATTTAATGATCTCTTTTGTTGAAAGCCAGTAATCTAATTGTGACCACACATTATTGGGTGCGGAATAGTACATCCCTTCCTTGAGAGGCTTATATTTAATTCTCCAGACGTCCAACAAGCTATGTTCTGACGTGATACCTTGCAGTACTATCATTTTTATGTTTGATGAGCATCACTACTTCCATTCTATATTTAGTAGTTTTCTTTGTCACTATTTTGGTAGTCCTTGGCATTGGATACTCTGATCCACTTCAGTTAGACAAGAATCTCCAGCCTGATTGTCACACTATAGATAAACCAGTTGAGTGTAACCATTTTGTGGTCTATGGAGAGTAAACTCTGTTGCCTACTTAACAGCAGCATTTTTTAGTTCTGACGTCTCAGGTGCTTGTTTACTTGCTCCTGCTCCAGCAGCTTCCTGTTTCTGGTCCAGGGCTGGCACTCTGTTGGCATGTATTTTTCAAACTGGAGCTACTGCTGTTTGATTGATTTGTCATTTTTAGAGCATGACTGTCATTCCTTAGGGAGTATCCTGTCACTAAAATGGAACAGGAATGGTAAAGCTGAGACAGCTCTCGTCTGTAGCCTTCCTAAAGGAAGTGACCAAGGCCATCTTACAAAATGTAGGAATAACAAAGGGAGTCGGAGATCCCAAAGACCCAAGTCTTCAGGTGTTTCCCGAATACAGATTCAGACTCAATAGACCTTAGTTAACTAGGAAGGGAGTTCCAGGCTTTCGTTCACAGATTTGTGAATGATTTGCCTCCTTTGGTTTTCAACCTGAAATAGAATGGTTTCAGAAGGTTGGCATGAAAAGCTCTCAATGGTCTATTAGTAAAGTAGTGTTTAAATCACACAGAGAGGAATTTTTGGTCCCTATGTAGGCTCTAAAGGTAAACAAGAGAATTTTAAACAGAACTCTCTTGTGAATTGGCAGCCAATGTGGAGTATTTAAGGCTGCAGAGGCAGAAGTTCTTTTGGCCAGTATGAGCACTGCTCCTGCAGCCACATGCTGGAGTTTCTAAAGTTTATTAAGGGCTTGTTTCGAGAAGGCAGCTAAAAGGCTAATAGTCTAGCCTGGAGGTGATTAAAGCACATGCTACTGTTTTTCTGACTGAGGAGGTCAAAAAATGTATTTAGAGATTTTATTAGGTTGAAACAAGTTCCTGCAGTTGCAAGAGCGTGGGGACAAAACGAAAGCCAAGAGTCAAACTTGACTCCTAAATTTTGGGATTGTTCACTTTCGCCATTTCAGTGGTTCATTCAATTCAGCCTTTTCTAGCATTGCCAATGCACCAGTGTGCAGCTCACTGCTCTTTCACTCCCATTACGTGCTCAGGAGCCGCAGCAGCCATCAGAGACCCTCCTCCCCTGGGGCACAAGCAGTCTCTTTTCGGCTGTGTTCTGCTGTACATGGTGAGCCCTGAATTAGGGCAAGAGATGGCTTCTTACACTGGAATAGGGTATGTCTGGGATACTGAAGTCTTTCACTCCTCTCTACTTGTTATCCCCCATAGTAATGGATTTGCTCATCACATGTTCTGGGGTTCTCATTGGACTCCTCTCAATGTGGCTCAGGGTTGCTTCCATTTAGCATCCCAGCCGCCTGCCACTCAGTGCTGGCTCTGTGTCTTCTCTCAACTGTGAGGCCTGTAAAGGTGCAAGCTTCTTGCCCTAATCCGCACTGGTTTACAAGCCGCAGTTCTCTCAAGGGCTCCACGCAACCATGTCTGGCAGCTCTTGGCAGGGGCGTAGCTTCTGGGGTGGTTTGTGCGGGGTTACACCCCCTCTAAGAAATGGATTTTGTAATAAATAGTTGGGTGCAGTTGCTTTCAGTTGGGTATGATGTGGTGCCTGTCAGATTTCATCAGGTAACTTTACACACACAGACAAAAATGCACACACACACTCTCTCCCGCTCTTTGACTGGAAATACTTCACAAATGTTGGTTATTTCACCAAATAATGTCCTTCTCTCACTTAGTTTACCTACCAATATGCATTCCTCTGCCTTTCCACTGTCCCTTAAGCCCCAATTGTGCACCCTGCTTGTTGTATAATGTATTTTAGTATCATATGCCAGCGTGATTGTCGGAAAAACTGAAGCTAACACCCCCCCAAATCATACTGTCCAACCAATGCCCCTGACTCACGGCAGTCTACTACAGCACTGCTACCTCAGCTGCCATTATGTGTGGTAGCCCGCTGCAGTGCAACCCCTGTGCCCGCTGAGTTTCACACTGTTTCATACCTTGTCAGTGTCTTTCTGTGATCTCTGCACCATACTGCAGGCGGTCCCGGTCCGGCCCCACCAACAACAATACCATACTGTTCGTGCACCACTTTCACTGGCAGGCAGAGCTCTTCTCTTAGGCAGAATTGTAAGCTGCTGGCCAGGCTGCTTCCCATTGGAAAAAAATTGCTAAAATATTTTTATGTTGAATATTAATGTAAATGTGATGGCTGGGCTCATACTGATTGCCATTCTGATGCTCATGTTATACACTATACGATTATCTCGACTATTGCATTTACTGAACAATGTGCAAAGCTTAATAAAATATTTGTTATATGTTAATGTAAAATGTGAACTAAAGCACAAATGGTAAAGCAATGTTAATTGTGGATTAAAAATAGGTTAATGTAAAAAGATTAAAAAAAAAATTTCTTAATTTTAAATTAAAAAATAATTTCCCACCTATAATACAAAAGTAGATTTGCTTTTATTATGCATTAAGAATTATTATAAGTGGTGGTAGATTTTCGTAAATTAAATGTCATGATTTATTAAATTATAATCTTCCAATAACTTTAATGCAAAAAAGCCATTTTAAAATGTCATAATAAATATGTATAAACATTATATATTTTGTTTTACACAAAATTATATATTTTTATAATTGTAACTATTTTGATTAATTTAATTAAATGTAACATTATATCTTACCTCCACTGACTTCTCTAGGAGGATGTTGTTTTACCAGTGTCTGGCCATGTGTGGTGCTAGACTTGAGCTGGAGTAATTTACTACTGTTTTGAGTCCCTTTCTGGCTGGAGTAACTTTGGAATGGGAGTCTGTGACTATCACTAGGTTTACTCCTTTGTGATAGGACATGCTTCTGTCCCTAAACAGCTCCCTACTACCCTCTAAACATGTCCCTTTTTAAATTGTCTTTTCCATTTACCATCCACTCCCCCATGTCCTCCTACTAACATGTATAATTATGCATGTGGAGACTATGCTGTTGGGGCAGAAGTTTCCTCACAGAAATAGGTAGGAGAGGCAGAAACTCCTCATGTCAGTTTGTGAGTAGCATTTTGAAGAAAGTTTGTACTACTGATATAGTACTTACACTAGTATTTTTTGTATTTATAAAACGCGTTACGGCCAAAACATCGAAGCGCTGAGCAACAGAAGGTAGAGTGGACTAAAGAAGAGGCATGAAGAGGAACAATAAAGCTACTGGGGAAAGAGCCAAGTCTTTAGCTGCTTCCTGAAGGTGAAAAAGGTATGTTCCTTCCTAATCATCAAGGGGAGCATATTCCAATGTTTGGTGGTGGCCACTATAAATGCTTTGTCACCCCATCTGGCCTTACTTGTGCAAGGGAAATGGACCATATGGGATCATGTTGATCTGAGCTGACGGCTCTGCGTATCCCAGACTAACCTTGAGGAAAGGTATTCAGATCCACGCATATGCAGAGACTTATGTGTCAAACACAAAGTTTTAAAGATAATGTGCTTCCTGACAGGTAGCCAATGCAATTGTTTCAAACTTCTGCTGGCCGAAGCTGAGCGGGGAAGGTCTAATATTAAGGGGATGGCGGTATTTTAAATTAATTGAAGTTTTCTGAGCGAGGTTTTGTCAATGTTGAGCATTAAAGCATTACAGTAGTCTAGTCTAGAAATTACTAGTGCCAAGGACACTGTGATTCTGAGCTCCTTTTGTAAATATGGAAACATTTTCTTCAGAATTTGTAGAATCCAAAAACCAGATTTAGTAATGGAGTTAACTTGAGACTTAAAAGATAGGCAGTTGTTGAACGTAACTCTCAAATTTCTGGTGGAAATAATGGGGACAGGCAGATCGCCACACACTGTTGGCCACCAGCTTGAGCTCCACGATTCCTTACTGGAGCCAAAGAGCAAAATCTCTGTTTTATTGCCATTCATCTTAAGCCAATTCAAACTCATCCATCTATTAACCTCACTCATAGAGTGGTGGAATCGATCTGCTATTTCCTCCCAGTTCTTATGGACGGGAATGATTAGTTGAGTATCGTCAGCATAAGAGGTGGCTATAGAACCGAACGATCGAGTGCTACGTACAGATTAAATAGTGTGCGGCTAAGTGAAGAGCCTTGAGGGACACCACACGGTAATTGATATGCGAGTGCTCTAAAATCCCCACAACTTACTGTGGTAGATCTCTCCCCTAAAAAAGATTTCAGAATATTCAGGCCCATATTTATACTTTTTGACGCAAAACTGCGCTAACGCAGTTTTGCGTCAAAAAAATTAGCGCCGGCTAACGCCATTCTGAAGCACCATGCGGGCGCCGTATTTATCGAATGACGTTAGCCGGCGTTAGCCGCCGTCGCCGTCTGGTGTGCGTTAAAAAAAACGACGTACACCAGGCAGCGCCGGCGTAGGGAGATATGGGGCTTGGGCGTGAAGAAATGGGGCAAGTCAGGTTGAGGCAATTTTTTCGCCTCAACCCGATTTGCGCCATTTCTTTTCACTCCCAACCCCCATAGAAATGACTCCTGTCTTAGCAAAGACAGGAGTCATGCCCCCTTGCCCAATGGCCATGCCCAGGGGACTTCTGTCCCCTGGGCATGGTCATTGGGCATAGTGGCATGTAGGGGGGCACAAATCAGGCCCCCCTATTCCACAATTTTTTTTTTTTAAAACACTTACCTGAACTTACCTTAATGTCTCTGGGATGGGTCCCTCCAGCCTTGGGTGTCCTCCTGGGGTGGGCAAGGGTGACACGGGGTGTCCCTGGGGGCATGGGAGGGCACCTCTGGGCTCCTTCAGAGCCCACAGGTCCCTTAACGCCTGCCTTTTGCAGGCGCTAAAAAACGGCGCAAAAGCGGGCGTACGTAATTTTTTTTGACCCGCCTACTCCCGGGCGTGAATTTTGCCCGGGATTATAAATCCGACGCACATGCCTCGGAGTCGATTTTTTAGAGGGGAACGCCTACCTTGCATATAATTAACGCAAAGTAGGTGTCCACGCTAAAAAATGACGCTAACTCCATGGACTTTGGCGCTAGACGCGTCTAACGCCAAAGTATAAATATGGAGTTAGTTTTGCGTCGGAATTGTGTCAAAAAAAACGACGCAATTCCGGCGCAAACGGAGTATAAATATGCCCCTCAGTGTTGTACCTCTAATCCCCGCTTGATGGAGACGGAGTGCCATAATATGTGCAGTGATGGTATCAAAAGCAGCTAATACTACCAAGATGGCTCCTTGCCCCTCAAATATTAATCTACAGATAGTGTCTGATGTGGTGATGAGGGCGGATTCTGTACTATGGGCTTTTCTGAAGCCATTTTGAATAGAATCTAGGCCACCAGAATCTTGAAGAAATGTGTCTAGTTCTACATTAATATGCTTTTCAAAGATTTTAGCCTGCAAAGGCAGCAGGGCGATAGGCCGAAGATTCTTAAGATCATGTACTGCTCCATCTGATTTTTTTTTTTTAGGGAACCACTGTCGCTTCCTTCCAGGATAGGGGAAAAACTCCTGTAGTCAGAACCTCCTCAAATACCGGAGCAAGGGCTGTAGATACTAATTCAGGGACAAGCTGTAGTATGTGGGGAGGGCAAGGGTCGCTTGGGGAGCGTGGTTTAATGGCCATCATGATCTCTTTAATCCTTTCTGGTCATAGTGGCTGGAAATTAGTCAGCATGGGGCAGTCTTCATTGAATGTGTTATTTAAATACTCGTATGGGTCTGATATCCTCACAGAATGAGTAAAACTTGCTTGAATTTGTAAAACTTTATTTTAAAAAATGGTGGCAACCTTATTGCAGAATTCTTGAGAATTCTCCAGCTCTGAGGGTGTTGAGGGGACCGTGAAGGAGCATGCCACTTCAAAAAGTTATCTAGGGGCTTTAGGTGCCTCCTTAATTTTCTGAGTGTAAAACTCGGTTTTAGCTTTATTTATTGCATCTTTGAGGGTGGTGAGGGCAGCTCTAAGCATTTCTTTCTCCTTAGAGTTTGAGTCTAATTTCCACCTCCGTTCTTGTTGGCAATATTTTCTCTGCAAGCTCTTAAGGTCTTTGGTAAGCCAAGAGCAACTAACTTCTTTCTTCTTTAATGAGAGAGGAGTTCTGAGCGGGCCAGTTGATCAATTGTTATTTTGAACCTTTGATTAAATCTGTCATTAGCCGACACAGGAAGATCCATTGCTGCTTCCCAGCCTGAAACCAATGCCGGTCCTAATTGTTGACTCTTAATGCAATTCCAATTTCTGACTGGTTTCAAGGTAGGGCTAACATGTTGAGGGCACAAGACATAAGTCAATCTAAAAGTAAGGAAATCGTGGTCAGTCCAATTAAGGGCACTATTCTTCAACAATAAAAGTCATCATGACGGGCGAATATCCCGTCCAACAGGTGACCTGCCCCATGCGTGGCTGTCGTAACTTTTAGTTTCCAACCAAGGTCCGCCATAAGTTTCAAAAACTCATTAATGTGTGGGTTCTGATTATCATCAAAGTGAATATTTAAGTCCCCCTATACAATACATTTAGTAGTCATAGTATTTGGCTCAATTATGGCTGCCCAATGCTGCAGGAAAGGAGAGTAGGGTCCCGGAGGTTGGTACACCAGCAGTCCCTCAAACATTATTTTTCTGATGAATCTTAAAGCAGACACCTTCGCAAATCTCTGGTGTAATATTTATTTACACCTGCAGAAAATAGACTTGTAAATGATTGCCAGACCATATCCTCTACCTGTGATTCTACCCAGTCTACAAAATGAATATCCTAGAATCTTCTTTTGCCCAAGTTTTGGTAATGAAAAGACAATCTAAATTTAGATGGACAATCAAATCTTCCATTTCGGTCTTATGTTTGACCAAAGAGCGTGCATTAATTAGTGCACAAATAGAGAATTAGTATTAACCACAACTTTGTTTTTGGGACCTACACCCACCTCCTGTAATATAGTGTGTGGAGAAGTGTTGCCAGATGATATCCTGGGTGACCAATTACAATATTCACAGCTCCATCCTTTTAGATTCTCTGGGGCGACCCTAACCTTATGCTCACATCCTTGTCCTCCTGCTAAAGAGCGGAGGGCATGAGAGGAGTAGGAAACGCAGGCCAAGATTGACCGAGAAGGGGCAAAGTCTTCGGCCTCCGGTTCCGGTCGGTCACGGACGGGATTGCCTTAGGGCGCGCCCACATCACCCCTTGAATAAGAGCTACAGGCTCAATTCCCATGTGATCACAGGTCAGCAGCTAGTCGGCTGACCTAAATTCCCCCAAGATGGTAATTGTGTAAATCCTAAAGGGGAGGGCTCTAACAGGCCCTTCTCCTAAGAAAGCATACTGGCAGCGAATATCAGAGGGCAAAAAATGACCGGTAGTAAATCGATAATTTACCAAAAATGATGGAAAAAGCAATAACCCGCTAGAGTAGTCCAGAAGAAGGCATAGGGCAGAATAGCCTATTAACATGCAGAATAAAACTGTGTATTAGTTAAAATAGCACAATGTTAATAAAATACAATGATTAAAAAAAGACACTCAGGCACTGTTACCGCTGCGCGGCCGCATCACCCCCTGAATAAGAGCTACGGGCTCAATTCCACATGATCGCAGGTCAGCAGCTAGTCTGCTGAACTAAATTCCCCCAAGATGGTCGTTGTTTAAATCCTAAAGGTGAGGGCTCTAACAGGCCCCTTCTCCTAAGAAAGTATACTGGCAGCGAATATCGGAGCTAAAAAAATGGCCAGTTCCTGTCATGGCTCAAAACTCACTACAGGGGGTTAAACCATTGTGTAGGGTCAGATCACAGCCTCTTTAGGTGTAAGAATAAGGCTGTGGTCATCTCCTCCCTCTCATCTGGCCCAGGATGGCCCATCAGGATGTTTATCACCCAAGAGTCACAACTAACCTTCCTTTAGGTGTGGCTGTCTAGAGAGAATGCACAAGCCCTGCTGTCATCCCACCTCTGACGTGTATTGGAGAGAAGCTGCAGGCACACAAGGCCAAGAGCGGGAAATGACAACAATAAATCTGACTTTACCATTAAACAGTATTAATCATCAGAATTTCATATGTGCTAATCATGACAGATGTTCCCCTTCCTAATCAGGAATCGCAGCTTATTAAATGTAATAAAGAATCCCCAATGTTATCCTGGAGGAGGGGTAGGTCTTAGAGTAGTGAAAAATGAATTTGAGAGTTTTTCATTACCTGGACTAAAACTTAAAAGTATATGTCCTGCTTTTAATTACATAGCACCCTGCCCTACGGGCTACTAAGGGTCTACTTTAAGGGTGACCTATATGTAGTAAAAGGGGTGTTTAAGGCATGGCAAGGGGTTTTAAATGCCAATTTGACATGGCAGTGCTACTTAAGTAGGTGGCACAAGCAGTGCTGTTGGCTTACAAATTGTATTTAATTTATAGGCAAAGGGCACATATAATGCACTTTACTGACGACTTATAAGTAAATTAAATATGCCAATTAGGTATACACCAATAAACCATGTTTTAGGGAGTGAGAACATGCTCTTTAGAAGTGGTCAGCAGTGGTAAAGTGTTCGGAGTCCTAAGGCTAACAAAATGAAATCAGCAAAAATGTGAGGCAAGCAGGCAGAATGTTTGGTGTAATACCACCTTAAGGCTATACGGTCCAACACTAAGTGATATCTTTTGATTGGGAGCTGATAGAGAGATGGTGTTTGCACTCAAATGAATTGTAATATAAAATCACTCTTAATTGTAAAGTCTCATTCATATTTCTGAATATGCCACTTTTAGAAAGTTAGCATGTTTTCTCTGAACCATTTGTGCTTTCTGCCAGTATCCTGGGTCACATGACTATCAATGGCTCTGCCGTTGAAGCTTGTGTACCAACTCTTCCATACAGTGACACAAATGGGCTTAGGTGTGGACGGAATGGAGTGCTCTGGCAGGATGATTTGGAAGAACTCAACCCAACCCTACTTGCACTTCAAAGGACTATGCCTCACACACACAAAGGAACCTGGCACCAGTCCTGTCTTTTATCACCCCAGTCTTCTTGGAACCTTGACAAGGAAAGCAAAGAATTTTCCAGAACCAGATTTGGGGGTAGTGTATGGAGCACCCCCGATTCAAAGGTTGGCATCAGGTATAAATATTGGTCCTCTAGAGCCACTCATCAGTACAGTCCTGCATCGGTGGACATTATAAAAGAAGGAGAGGACTGCCTGCTGCTACCAGAGAGCTACCCTGCTGCTGGAGGACTGTTGTGCTCTGTGAGAAGGAATACTGGGCCTTCTCCTTTCATCCCAGGCTAACCTGAGTGTTTCTAAGAGTCAGTTGGCTGTCCTCAAGTCTAAGCTACTGGGGTCAATAAGCGCCAGAGTCCTTCCTTTAACTGTCCAGCTGATCTGCTGCTGCACTGGACCTGCCTGAACCTGCAACTGGACCTGTCTGAGTCCTCTGGAGTGAGTTCCTGGTCCTGGAAAATGGATCAACATCAGTTGAGCTACTTCTGTGAAGAAAGGTGAAATCCTGAAGTCTTGGACTCTTCACTGAAGTGAATGGGTCAATTTGTGCCGAGACTCCGCTGCCCATTACGACCACCGACGTGAAGCTCAAGTGAACCTATTTGTGCTATATATACTACCAGCGACGACCAGCAGCAAGAGATCTGCCCTCAGGAAATAACTGTTTGCTTTTGCGTGGCAGGAGCTGTGACAGCTCCCACCCAGCAAAACCAAGCACTTCTCTTCCAGCAAGTGGGAGCTGTCAAAATGCTCCCTCTTGGTGGAAGCAGAGTATTCATCTCTTTTCCTGCCCAAAGACATCCAAAGAGATGAACGTCTTGCTCCTGCATGCAGGGAGCTGCATTTCCAGCAGCTCCAGCATTCAGGGTGCTGCATTTCCAACAGCTCCCTGCTTTCAAAAGCAGGGGCCCTGAGGCTCCCGCAAAAACAACAAGTGATGGACGGAATGCTGAACATTGTCAAACACTCAACCCCAGTCATAGATCTGGGTTTAATCCATTGTTCTTTTGCTCACCATGCCACCCAGTTTGGACCCAGCCATATGCAAATCAGTCTTGACCCTGTTCCTCATGGGAACAGTCCAGACCGAACTGCCAAGCCAGGTCCTCACTGGACCGAAAACAAGCATCATGGGACCGGTTTCGGGGTTTCACCCCTCATCAGCCAGGCTAGCTTGAATCCAGTGGCATGGGAAGCACGGGACCCACGTCTGGGCATACCCTTCCCACTTAGGGCGACAAAGCAAAAACAACAAGTGATGGACGGAATGCTGAACATTGTCAAACACTCACCCCCAGTCATAGATCTGGCTCCCACCTAAGTTCCAGAGAAACAAACAAAAATAGGAATGAATTTTGCCCTATGTATAAATACACATGGAAGGGTTCATTGTGCCACAATTCTCATTTCAGCAAAATTAAACCTCAGCAGGAAGCACTTACTGATAACAACAAAGCAGGTGTCCAAGTTGAAGCTTCACTTCTGTGAAATACTAATCATCCTAATTTCTTGCACATGGCCAAGGCAAACCAAATGTTTTTTCTCCAAATTTTTACCTTGGAAAGTTATCAGTAAACCCTGATGGAGGTGCTTACATCCTTACTTATTTCAAGTGCAGTATCTAATGTAGTGACAGTGACAGTCACAAATGGGTTCTTTCTTGTAAACTGCTGCTGAGACCACAGATTGTGTGAACCCTTTTTAAAACTACAAGTATGTAAAGTGGCCTAGAAGCCTGTGCTTTTGGCCCCACCCAACTACATTAGCGGTATGTAAGGTCTTTCTCCCATTTACCCAGGAAGATGGGTGGCTTATTAAAAGGACTGCCCAAGCGTGTTTCCCTCCAATTTTGGAGACATGTTCTTATTGCACAGGAATATGACCCATCCACACCAATCAATCAATAAATCAATCAGTGTATCTGTAGAGTGCGCTACTTACCCGTGAGGGTCTCAAGGCGCTTTGAGGGGGGCTGCTACTGCTCGAACAGCCAGGTCTGGAGGAGTCTCCTGAGGGTCAGTAGGTCCTTGGTCTGCCGTAGGTGGATGGGGAGGGTATGCTAGGTCTTGGCCGCGAGGTAGGAGAAGTATCTGCCACTGGATGTTGTTTTGTGGATGTGTGGGATGGCTAGGGTGTCTTCAGTGGAGCGGAGCTGACGGTTCGGGGTGTAGAAGGTGAGACGATCGTTGAGGTGTGCTGGTCCGGCGTTGTGGAGTGCTTTGTGGGCATGGGTTAGGAGTTTGAATGTGATCCTTTTGTTGATGGGAAGCCAGTGTATGTTTCTCAGGTGGGCTGTGATGTGGCTGTGGTGGGGGATGTTGAGGATGAGGCGTGCAGAGGCCTTCTGTATCCGTTGCAGTCTTTTCTGGAGAGCTGCTGTGGTTCCCGCTTAGAGAGCATTGCCGTAGTCCAGTCTTCTGCTGACGAGGGCCTGGGTAACCATCCTTCTGGTTTCGGTAGGGATCCACCTGTAGATTTTGCAGAGCATGCAAAGGGTTTTGAAGCAGGAGGACGAGACGGCGTTGACTTGTTTGGTCATGGAGAGCGATGAGTCAAGGATGAAACCCAGGTTGCGGGC